>NC_054489.1:51827276-52479447 GCF_017639515.1 Carcharodon carcharias
ACACACACACACACACACAGCTGATGGACACACACTCTGAGCTGATGAACACACACACACACACACACACACACTGAGCTGGTGGACACACAAACACACTGAGCTGGTGGACACACGGACACACACTGAGCTGATGAACACACACACACACACACACACACACACACACACACTGAGCTGATGAACACACACATACACTGAGCTGGTGGACACACACACACACTGAGCTGGTGGACACACAAACACACTGAGCTGGTGGACACACACACACACACTGAGCTGATGAACACACACACACACACACACACACACACTGAGCTGATGAACACACACATACACTGAGCTGGTGGACACACACACACACTGAGCTGGTGGACACACACTAACTGAACTGATGAACACACACACACAAACACACACACACCCACACACTGAGCTGATGAACACACACACACACACACACACACACACACACTGCGCTGGTGGACACACACACTGAGCTGATGAACACACACTCATACACACACACACACACTGAGCTGGTGGACACACACACTGAGCTGATGAACACACACATACACACACACTGAGCTGGTGGACACACACTAACTGAGCTGATGAACACACACACACAAACACACACACACCCACACACTGAGCTGATGGACACACACACACTGAGCTGATGAACACACACACACACACTGAGCTGATGAACACACACACACACACACTGAGCTGATGAACACACAGACACACACTGAGCTGATGGACACACACACACTGAGCTGATGAACACACACACACACACACACTGAGCTGATGAACACACACACACTGAGCTGGTGGATACAGACACAATGAGCTGATGAACACACACACACACTGAACTGATGAACACACACACACTGAGCTGATGAACACACACACACACACACTGAGCTGATGAACACACACACACACACTGAGCTGAAGAACACACACACACACACTGAGCTGGTGGACACACAAACACACTGAGCTGTTGGACACACACACACACACTGAGCTGATGAACACACACACACACACACACACACACACACACTGAGCTGATGGACACACACACACTGAGCTGATGAAGTCACACACACACACTGATCTGATGAACACACTAACACACTGAGCTGGTGAACACACACACAAACACACTGAGCTGGTGGACACACACACACGGAGCTGGTGAACGCACACACACACTGAGCTGATGAACGCACACACACACACACACACACACACACACACACACTGAACTGGTGGACACACACACGCACTGAGCTAATGAACACACACACACTGAGCTGATGAACACACCCACACTGAACTGGTGGACACACACACACACTGAGCTGATGAACACACACACACACACTGAGCTGATGAACACACCCACACTGAGCTGGTGGACAAACACACACTGAACTGTTGAACGAACACACACACACACTGAGCTGGTGGACACACACACAATGAGCTGATGAACACACAACACACACACTGAGCTGGTGGACACACACACACACACTGAGCTGGTGGACACACACACACACACACTGAGCTGGTGGACACACACACACACATTGAGCTGGTGGGCACACACACACACACTGAGCTGGTGGACACACACACACACTGAGCTGGTGGACACACACACACACTGAGCTGGTGGACACACACACACACACACACTGAGCTGGTGGACACACACACATACTGAACTAATGAACACACACACGCACTGAACTGGTGAGGACACACACACACACACACACACACACACACACACACACACACACTGAGCTGGTGGACACACACACACACACTGAGCTGGTGGACACACACACACACACACACACACACACACTGAACTGGTGGACACACACACACACTGAGCTGCTGGACATACACACACACACACACACACACACACTGAGTTGCTGGACACACACACACTGAGCTGATGAACACACACACACACTGATCTGGTGGACACACACACACTGAGCTGGTGGACACACACACTGAGCTTGTGGACACACACACTGAGCTGATGAACACACACACACACACACACACACACACACACAGCTAATGGACACACACTGAGCTGATGAACACACACACACACACACTGAGCTGATGAACACACACACACACACACACACACACACACACACACACACACTGAGCTGGTGGACACACACACACACACACTGAACTGGTGGACACACACACATACTGAGCTGCTGGACACACACAAACACACACACACACACACACACTGAACTGGTGGACACACACACACTGAGCTGATGAACACACACACACACACTGATCTGGTGGACACACACTGAGCTGATGAACACACACACACACACACACTGAGCTGATGAACACACACACACACACACACACACACACACACACACAGCTGATGGACACACACTGAGCTGATGAACACACACACACACACACGCACACACACTGAGCTGGTGGACACACACACTGAGCTGATGAACACACACACACACACACACACACACACACACACACACACACACTGAGCTGGTGGACACACACACTGAGCTGATGAACACACACACACACGCACACACACACACACTGAGCTGGTGGACACACACGCTGAGCTGGTGAACACACACACACACACACTGAGCTGATGGACACACACACTGAGCTGATGAACGCACACACACACACACACGCACACACACACACACACTGAGCTGGTGGACACACACACTGAGCTGATGAACACACACACACACACACACACACACACACACACACACACACTGAGCTGGTGGACACACACTGAGCTGATGAACACACACACACACACACACACACACTGAGCTGATGAACACACACACACACACACACACACACACACTGAGCTGGTGGACACACAAACACACTGAGCTGGTGGACACACGGACACACACTGAGCTGATAAACACACACACACACACACACACACACACTGAGCTGATGAACACACACACACACACTGAGCTGATGGACACACACACACTGAGCTGATGAACACACACACACACACACTGAGCTGATGAACACACACACACTGAGCTGGTGGATACAGACACAATGAGCTGATGAACACACACACACACTGAACTGATGAACACACACACACTGAGCTGATGAACACACACACACACACACTGAGCTGATGAACACACACACACACACTGAGCTGATGAACACACACACACACACTGAGCTGGTGGACACACAAACACACTGAGCTGTTGGACACACACACACACACTGTGCTGATGAACACACACACACACACACACACACACACACACTGAGCTGATGGACACACACACACTGAGCTGATGAAGTCACACACACACACTGATCTGATGAACACACTAACACACTGAGCTGGTGAACACACACACAAACACACTGAGCTGGTGGACACACACACACGGAGCTGGTGAACGCACACACACACTCACACACACACACTGAGCTGATGAACGCACACACACACACACACACACACACACACACTGAACTGGTGGACACACACACACACTGAGCTAATGAACACAAACACACTGAGCTGATGAACACACCCACACTGAGCTGGTGGACAAACACACACTGAACTGTTGAACGAACACACACACACACTGAGCTGGTGGACACACACACAATGAGCTGATGAACATACAACACACACACTGAGCTGGTGGACACACACACACACACTGAGCTGGTGGACACACACACACACACACTGAGCTGGTGGACACACACACACACACTGAGCTGGTGGGCACACACACACACACTGAGCTGGTGGACACACACACACACTGAGCTGGTGGACACACACACACACTGAGCTGGTGGACACACACACACACTGAGCTGGTGGACACACACACACACTGAGCTGGTGGACACACACACATACTGAACTAATGTACACACACACGCACTGAACTGGTGGGGACACACACACACACACACACACACACACACACACACTGAGCTAATGAACACACACACACACACTGAGCTGGTGGACACACACACACACTGAGCTGGTGGACACACACACACACTGAGCTGGTGGACACACACACACACTGAGCTGGTGGACACACACACATACTGAACTAATGTACACACACACGCACTGAACTGGTGGGGACACACACACACACACACACACACACACACACACACACTGAGCTAATGAACACACACACACACACTGAGCTGGTGGACACACACACACACACTGAGCTGGTGGACACACACACACACACACACACTGAACTGGTGGACACACACACACACTGAGCTGCTGGACATACACACACACACACACACACACACACACAGAGTTGCTGGACACACACACACTGAGCTGATGAACACACACACACACTGATCTGGTGGACACGCACACACTGAGCTGGTGGACACACACACTGAGCTTGTGGACACACACACTGAGCTGATGAACACACACACACACACACACACACACACACACACAGCTAATGGACACACACTGAGCTGATGAACACACACACACACACACACTGAGCTGATGAACACACTTACACACACACACACACACACAGCTAATGGACACACACTGAGCTGATGAACACACACACACACACACACACACTGAGCTGATGAACACACACACACACACACACACACACACAGCTAATGGACACACACTGAGCTGATACGCACACACTCTGAGCTATTGGGCACTCACGCATTTGCACTTGATCTCCCATCAAAAGTGGGATCAGAATTGGAAACCATTAGGTAAGAATCCTCCAATCAGCTTCATTTTGATTTGATTTTCCCACTTGCCATGCACTGGCACTGGGCACCACTGGGTGCCAGGGAACCTCTGGGTGCCAGGGAACCTCTGGGTGCCAGCTGCTTGATTTATCTAACTGTGCCATGATTTTTCAGGAGGTGGTGAAGGAACTGTCGAAGGAGCTGTCGGACCTTGTGGTTTACTGTAAGGCTGTTCATTTCTGCAGCTTCCAGGACTCCTCAAACAAGGCCTGTGCCTGTGAACTCTCATCCTTCTCTGAGAATAAAGCAAAAAAGCTCATCTGTGAGTCAGGTAAGGCCTTTCACCCTACTGGGCAAACTGCCAACAGAATGTTACAGAAGCAAAATACTGTGGATAATGGAAACCTAAAATATAAACAGAGAATGTGGAAATACTCAGCAGTCTGGCAGCATTTGTGGAAAGAGACAGAGTCAATGTTTTGGATTGATGACCCTTCGTCAGAACTGGGAAATGTTAGAAATGTAATAGGTTTTGAGCAAGTGGAAAAAGAACAATAGGCAAGGTACGTGATAGGGTGAAAGACAGGATTTACAGAAGAGTTGTTGGTGTAAGACCAAATGGAGTGCTAATGGGACAAGTAAAGATGCAAAATGAATGCCCAGTGGAGGTGTGAATGGCGGAATGATGGACAAGTGCCATCTAAAAGCGAAAACAAGAGAGAGTGAAACCAAAACCTGCAAAAAAAACAGAAACAAAACAGGGGCAGAGATGAATCTGAAATTGTCCAACTCCCTCAGTACTGTAGTGCATTGTCAACCTTGATGTTTGTGCTTAAGCCGTGGAGTGGGGCTTAAACCCAGAACCTCGTGACTCAGGTGAGAGTGCTACCCACTGAATCTTGGCAGAGACAGGAGTCATTAAGCTCGACATTGCAGGAGCTGAATCACCTTTGGTCTTTTGAAGATTGAATGCCCAAATGTTCTGCTCCCCGCTGAGGATTGTTTCATTTCTTTATTTTTCAGGCATCACCTTTGTTTGTTACAACGCTCTGCAGCTGTCCAGGATCTATCCCACTGGCTCTCGGATAGACTCGTCCAACTACAACCCTCAGGAGATGTGGAATGCCGGTTGTCAACTGGGTCTGACTCTCTCATAATATAAAGATACAACGCACATTATAAGGCCAAAGAGGCTTTAACACAGGATTAAATTCAGGCTTTACTCAACTTAAAATAAAGATTTGGAGATTTGGCTCTGCTAGTGAATTTAACTATTAGAAAATAAGTGCGTAAGAATGAGCTGAACTGCACCAGCAAACCAGAATTGGCCATTTAGATTAATTCAGAAATCTGGTCCAGTATTTGAAAAGAAAAAAAGAAAGACTTGCATTTATATAGCACCTTTCATGATCACAGGACATCCCCAAGTGCTTTACAACCAAAGAAGTATTTTTGAAGTGCAGTAACTGTTGTAACGTAGGAAATGCAGCACAGCAAGCTCCCACAAGCAGCAATATGACAATGACCAGATCATTTATTTTTGTGATATTGATTAAGGTGTAGATATTGGTCAGGACTCTGGAAAATAGCTCCTGCTCTTCTACAAAATCATGCCTCGGTCTAATGTCTCATTCAAAAGACATCCAACAGTGCAGCACTCCTTCAATTGCATTGGATTGACTGAATGGGATTTGAAGATGTTTTTAGATGTTGGATTATTGGGTATCAGTAACTAGGGACATGAACTCTTTGAGCTTGTTCTCCCATTCAGTAATATCATGACTGATCTGAATCCTAACTCCATCCACAAGCTTTGCCTCCATATCTCTCAATGCCCTTGCCTAGCAACAACCTATTGTTCTCAGATTAAAGACTATTAATTGAGCTAGCATCTACTGCTTTTTTGTGGGAGAGAGTTCCACACTTTTACCACCCTTTGTGTGAAGAAGTTTTAAGGTTATGTGCCTTGGTCTTACACTCCTCCCCACCATAGGAAAAGGTTTCTGTCTATATATCTCTCCAACCCCTGTCAGAATCCTAAAAACCTCATTGCGATCACCCTCAACTGTCTGTATTCCAGGGAATACAAGCCTGGTTCATGTGATCTCTTTTTGGTTGTTAATCAGTTCTATTTCTGTAAACTTGATTACATTTTTATTTTCTTGCAGTGGCCTTGAATTTCCAGAAGCCCGGAATGGAGATGGATCTAAACAAAGGGAAGTTTCGACAGAATGGCCGCTCGGGATACATCCTGAAACCCGGTTTCATGAGGGACAGGTCCCTTCAGTTTGACCCTTCACGGCCTGTCCCAGGATCAGGTCTCAAGAAGACACAACTGATTATTGATGTAAACAGATTTCAGTTATTTTTTTCCAGCTGTGTGCACTGGGGGCAAGCAGAAACCCAGGATGAAATCAAACACAGATCAGTTCAGTTTAGCCTGTTTGGGAGGAACATGTGACTTTAAAACTCTGGTCCCCAAAGTTTTCCATTACTCAGGGTTTTCCCCAGCTCATGTCTGGGTCTATTGGAGACTCATTGGTAGGGATTGATCACTAGGATTAGCTAACAACTCCATTGTTGTTGGATACTGTAACTGGAAGAATAGTAGGAGGTGAACGAGATAGACCTTGGTCATTCTGTGTCATTCCTATGCGAAATACTCCTTGTGGTTCTCAGACTGGTGTCTCTTTTTCAGATTATTACAGCACAGCAGCTCCCTAAAGTGAATAAGGATAAAAAGAATTCCATTGTGGACCCCCTGGTGCGTGTGGAGGTTTACGGTGTTCCTGATGATAATGCCACACAAAAGACCAGCCATGTTGAAAATAACGGTAAGGTACTGATATGTCTGCAATGCCTGTCCGATGGCAGTTATACTGTCAGTGGTGTGTCTGAGGATGTCCATAGTAAGGCAATTAATAACTTCCGAAGGCAGCATAGTTAACTTGTTGCCAGAGGCCCTTTGTAATGTGAAAATCTGGCTCCCAGCTGTGAGATCCATAGGGACCCCGATTGTAATTGTGAGGTAGAAATGGGTGGAACTTACAGCATACACATTCCACCCAGATGTTAATCACAATAAGTGCTTGTCGTGGAAGGATGAGTCCAAAGCTGGTCTTTTACCGTAAACTGATTTATTCTCAAGACAGCTCTTCAGTGCAACAGACTTTCCCAGTCCTACACTGGAGTTTTACAGGTGTAGCCAGTTATACTATATTGATAGGTGAACCAATGCCCATCACCTGTTTTAACAATACAGCTGGATTCTTAGCTTTTTTTCCAGCGACACTTTTCATTGAATGAACATTATCCCAAAGGGATAGTTATCAACATAACATTCTATGGGCAAATTTTTCTCACATTGTCCCTTATATAGTATTTCTGTCAGTATATTGGATAATATACCCCCATATCAATCGCTTCTACTAATGCCAGCATTTCAGGTGCTAAGGTATTTTTCACAATCCTTTTTATTTTCTTGGCCTCCCTAGCCAGTGGGCAATATGACGATATGATGAACCCGTCTGGAAGATTGGCTTGTGAAGCATCGCTAAAAATGACCAACCTCATATCTTCTGGATCACTCAAGGCTAGAAACTTGAGCACACATCCCTTAATTTAATTTTTAAAGTGTTTTATTTGCTCTCAGAACTTCCTCAACTATAGCATGTTTCATCATGGTACTCAGCTCCAACATATCATATCTAGCATCAGGCCTAGTCTGAGTGCACAACCAGTTCAACTGCCCAATCAAACTCCTCAACTGTTCCATTTCTTCCTTGGTAGCAGGATCCTCTTTTTATGAGGATCTAACCTGAGTTATTTGGATATGATTAACACTTTCTAGATAAGATTGTTGATTCAGTGTCACTCCTGACTTGTTGTGCTTAATGTCTAAACCTAAGTATTTAAAGGCCCCTGAAGCCTGGCTTCAGACCTGGAATTCCTTCTTTATCTTCTCAATTACCCATTGTTCAAATTCTACAGATCCTCCCCACAGGAAATCATCAACATGCGTGATAAAGATTCCAGCTAATTTCTCCTTATAGTACCAGTAGAACATCGTGGGGTCTGCCTTTAACTGAATGCAACCTGTTTTCAACAGGACAGACCTCATAGAAAAATACCAAGCTCTTGATGCATCATTCAATCCATAAACACACTTATTCAATTTCCATAGCTTTCCTTCTATGTCATCAGCTTCTTTAGGTGATTTCAAAAAACACTTCCCTTTGAAATTTCTCCCCCTGCAAAAACACAGCCTTTATATCAATCGATTTGCACTCCCAGGAATAGGATGCTGAAATAGCTAAAAAGATCTTCAAGCTCACTTTCCCTGCAGTAGGAGAGTCCATCCCGATATCTTGATCTGCAAGTCTTTCTTCGAAGGCTATCAGGAAGTACCTTCTCTGTGCACAGATCCACCTTGTGCCAAGGCTATCTGTCCCCTGTCAGGTATTTCAGTATACACTCCAAATTCTTTCCAACTCTGATTGGCTCCCTTTGTCAGCTTGTTTTCCAATTTATTAGCAGCTACTAAAACCTCTCGGTAATAAGGGCTTCTACTTCAATTGACATCCCTAGCATTTTCTTGTCCAGCTACAACCTCTACACGCATTCCTCTCTCTTCCTGGACTACCACTTTCTGATCTTTCTCCCATGCAGGCAGAATCCCTTTTGCAAGTCTGTGATTTTTTTTCTGGGGTCACAACCCCTTTCTAGTCCGTTGTCAGAACTCATACTGCACTTTCTGGGCTTCAGCATCTTTACCTCAATTTGCCAATCCATATATCTTGTCTCCTGTCCTTCATCCTGCACATTTAGCCAATGTTTATATTTACCAGCGGCCTTTCCTGCTCTCCCTATGATGGTGGCATCCCTCCCACACTGGTCCCTTCTGGCATGTATGTTACCTTTGTTCCTACTTTTGGGTAGTTGCCTTTTTGGACAAATAGCGTTATCCTGTGCTTCAGTGTTACTTTGTTCAGTCAGTCATCCCGGTATCTGCCATTGTCTGCTCCTCATAACTAGTGTGTGTGTGTGTGTGTGTGTGTGTGTGTGTGTGTGTCTGTGTGTGTGTGTGTGTAGTGCATGATGCCTCCTCACATTCTATGTCCTGTTCAGAGCCTGTTCAGTGCCAATTAACCATGAAGAATGTATCCTAACCGCATTGCACAATTACTACTTTCCCATCACTCCCTATGAACTTGCCAGGTCCTTTCCACTCTTTCTGGCCTTCCCTTTTATAATATACCTGTCTCCTTGTCTAACCTGTATTTCTGATGGTCTTATGTGGTGCAGTGAGGCTCGCTGAATTTTCTCTGAAACCTCAGCTTTAATGAAAGCTTTTCTGTCCACATGCAAAGCGTTCAGATGAGCAGAAAGAGTGGATCTAGTCCCTTCTAGAGCAGGGGGAGCATCTGACAACACCAAAGGTAACTTTGGATTCCTTCCGTACACCAACTGATATGGACTGTACCCCCCAAACATTTGCAGAGAGTACTTTTTGTGCATCGCCCATGCCAGAGCCATTTGCAGTTTACAACCTGGTTGATCGGCCAATATTTTAAGTAACCTGTCGTCCATCACCACGTGGTTTCTCTCGCACAGACCATTACTAAACAGGCTCTCTTGGCTGCAGTGTGCATAACTATGGTGTTGAAATTTTTTAAACATTCATTGGTGGGATGTGGGCCTCATTGGCTGGGCCAGTGTTTATTGTCTATCCCCAATTGCCCTTGAGAAGGTGGTGGTGAGCTGCCTTTTTGAACCGCTGCAGTCTGTGTGGTGTAGGTACACCCAGTGTTGTAAGGGAGGAAGTTCCAGGATTTTTATCCAGTGACAGTGAAGGAACAGTGATGTATTTCCAAGTCAGGATGGTGAGTGACTTGGAGGGGAACTTCCAGGTGGTGATGTTCCCATCTATCTGCTGTCCCTGTCCTACTAGATGGTAGCGGTCGTGGGTTTGGAAGGTGCAGTCTAAGGAGCCTTGGTGAGTTTCACACATGTCTCAAAATTCCTCATTGGCAAATTCCCCACCATTACTTGGCAGGAATTTCATTGGTGTTCCTAATCCTGTTTCCACCCATTTCTTCATGACCTATCGACAATGGTCCTTTTGTCCTTACTATGTATCACAGTGGATAGGCTAAATCTGGTTGCCACATCTATGAAGTGTAGCAAAAAAATACCCCCATCCTTGCCCCATACTTTTAAGTCCATTGCCACTGTGTCGTTAAATTCCCTGACTACAGCAAGCTCACAAAAGGACACAGTGATGGCCTGTGATATTTCATACAAATTTCACACTGAGCAGTGATTTGTTCAATATCATCATATCCTTTATCAACCACTCCAGCATCTTGTAGTAGAGTTTTCAGTTTCTGTGGCACTGGCTTTGCAAACTGTCTATGTAATTCCCAAATGATCTTTTTGTCCACCAAATTCTTATTCTCAGAAGTTAACAAAATTTCATGAACTTTTTGATGAGAAATCTCTGGCTTCCTTAGTAGCAGGCAGTAATGGCCTGACCGAGTAAAATGTAGACCAATATTTTTTTCCCCAGACACAACCACTCTACCGTTCTTCATGTCTAGCATCGTCTGAGCCTTTTTCCATCACAGACCAACTTAACAATAGTGGTATCTCACTAGAAATCACATCAGTAAGATGAACAGACTGATTGCTGCTATCTTACAAGGGAGGACCACCCATTTGGAGGATGTTAATGTATTGTCATCTCCAAACCTAAAGCAGGTAAAGCTTTCACACTCCATGACCTTCCACCGGTCTGCCTCATCGAGAGACTCCAGATAGTAGTTAAGCACACCGTAGAAGTGTAACCACTGTCCAGAGCAGCACAGTTAAAGGAATCTAGCATCAAGATACTCATCACCGGATTCAAACTCTCAGTGATCAATACAATTCCATCATGGCAGTCACCATCATCATTTTCAGCCTTGTGGGTTACTTCAAACACACAATTCTTTCACTGTGAGCAATTCATCGCATAATGATACTGAGAATCACACCAATAACACCGATTAAACATTCCCCATGCCCACAGTCACCGTCCCAGACCCACTTTTTGTCTCGACTCTCAAACTGGCTAAAGTTGCAGCCATTGTCAGACCGCCTGTCACTAACCCATCTTTGTTTTGGAATCTTCATTTAATATTTGGTCAGTCTCAAAATTCAACCACCACAGAATACCTCAACCTTAGTTTCTTGGCTTAGTTATTCATATTTGCTAAGAGAGTAGCTGGGAATGACTGTTTCCCCAGAATATTTTTTAGACCAGCAGCCATTTGATCTAAGAGAGTCTTTCCCATGGAACTGAACCCCCGTCAGTACTAAAAGTCTATCAACATGGGAAATGTGAATACAATCCAGTAACCTAGATACTGACCCCAGGATTTCAAGTTCAAATCTCTGTAGTCACTTGTACCACTTATCAAAATCCATGATATATTCTTCCATGGACTGATCACCCGTTTTCCTAAATCCATCAAAGATCATCCAAGCTTCATACGTTTCCAACAACTCATCAGTTTTGTAAAACGTATCCAAACATTGTAATAGAAGAGTCAACCCCCCTTTATTGTCCACATCACCCACTTCCATTTCTGAAAACTCTTTCCTGCTAATCCTACTCTTTTTTGGTAATCATAAAGCCAAGGCCATATCTTGCTTCTTCTGCAATTAGGAGGTACTTGTGTCCACATTTCTATCTTGTTTCTTCATCAGCGATTTGGTTCAGACTCAGAAAAAATTGGTAGATAGTCAAAGCTTGAGATTTTGCAGTGTGCTCCCACCATTCTGTAAGTTCAGCTGTGAGCACCAGCAGGCTTCATTTCCCTTCGAGGATTGAGACAAAAAACTTCATACACAGCAATCAAATCAGCAAAGCTTAAAGTTCATCCTCTCTTACCATGTTACTCACTATAAGTGCTTGTCGAGTAAGAATGAGTCCAAGCTGGAGTTTACCCTAAGTTGGTTTACGCTTAAAACTACTGTTCAGTGCAGCAGACTTCCCCAGTCCCTCCCACTGGAGTATTCCAGCTGTGATACTGTTTTGATCAGTGAACCAATGCCCATCACCTGTTTTAAAACTGTAGTTGTCTGAACAATGTAATTGCCAGTCAGCAAGAAGATTGTTATTGGATTGTGTCAATGTAATTACCATTATATTGACACGAGACACACTCCCCCCCAGACACACGCTCCTCCCCAAGACACACGCTCCCCCCCAGCCAAGCACACGCTCCCCCCCCAGACACATGCTCTCCCCCCACCCCCCCACCCCCCCAGACACATGCTGCACTCCCCAGCACACACTTCCCCCCCCAGACACACGCTCCCCCACCCCAGACACACGCTCCACTCCCCAGACACACGCTCCCCCCCAGCCAGGCACACGCTCCCCCTCCCAAGATACACGATCCCCCCACCAGGCACGTGCTCCCCCTCCAGACACACTCAGGTATAAGTAATCCAGGAATTTTCAGTCTGAGCCAGCTTTTTCTAGTATGTTCTTTTTTTATAAACTTATTTAAAAGTTCAGTTTGCCCATAAGTAATTCGGGGATAGGATCTGTGATCAGGAAACTTCCCCACACGATGCATGAAATGATATTCATTCTCATTTCATTACAAAAGGAGAAAGAAAATTAAATTTAAAACAGCAAACACAATCATACACCTTCATTCTTCTAGCCTTGGTTAATATTATCTTTCCAGTTCTAACCGGATCTATTTAAATTCTGATCTCCTGGCAATGTGGGTGAGTTTTAGGTGGTACAATTAGAGCAACAAATTCCAATGAAATGTCCTAGCATTCCGTGTCCAAAACTTTTCCACAAGGTTACCCTTAATTACAGATTAGCTTGGTGTCAGTGTTTAAGTTGCTTTATCTTATAGCCATGTCTGGTCAGTAACCCTGTGTCCACCTCTTGCTGTGACACTAGGTTAACTATCATCAATGGGGTTTGGGTGTTTTACCTGACTGTTAGCCCCCAGATTGTTAACAATGGCCGGGCTACTCATACTGCGCTTTTCCCTGGCCCCAGGCCGTCCTCTACACAGGCTGCTGTGCTAAGCTGTTCTTGTCAGCTTCAACTCTTTGCCTACCGCTGTAACCCATGAACTTACTGACTCAAACCCAGACACTTATGCAGTCTAATTGTCAGGAGGTTAGTGGGTCGTGCTGTGACTTCCACCTCATACAGGGATTCTGGTTCCAGTACTTCACTTTTAGTGAGTTATTTTTATTTTTGTTTTTGAAGTCTAAAGCTTGTTTGGTTTAGTCTGGTTTACCAGGACTAAGCCCTGCTTGGGTTTCCCTACTCTCCTTGTGATCTTCACAAGTTTTCCCCACTTGAGGGTAAACTCTCCTCTCTTCCTTTTTTGCTTTAGGATGGGGGTCTGCCCCTAACCTATCCCACCTGCTTGGGGACACTACCACCCTCAGGTGGTGGAGGTTCAACTCTTGCTGCACTGCCCTGCAGCTCATCAGCTAGGTGAGGCATGCCCCTCACAATCTGCAAGTCTACTTGGGACCCTCCCTGTTCTCTGTCTAAAGTCAGAAAAATGGTGTGGGTGAGCCAGACACCCAGCTCACCCAGCGGGGGCACAGGCTTCTTCCTTTTGAAGTTTGCTGGTCGGGGCTGGGGGCTTTCTCTGCCCCTATTTATCTCCAGGGAGAAGGGTTTTGCTAACCCCTCGTTGGCTGCATCTCCTCCCACCTTGGCTGTTCCCATCCCAGCCTTTGTTCTTCCCCAGGCTCCTCAACAGGGAACTGCCCACCCGCTGTAGATGCCTGGGAACTGCCCACCCGCTGTAGATGCCTGGGAGTTAACTGCAACACTTGCTCTGCCTTTTGGGTGGTGGCAAGTGTGGGTAATGACTTCCCCAATGTACTTACTGTAGGAGGTTGGCCGATCCCTGTTCGGTCCCATGTCCTCCGGGACGCTCAGGCTCACATGGGACTGGCTAGCTGTTTGACTATTTGAGGCAGCTCCCTCACTATCTGCCTTTCTGTTTGGGAACTCACCTCGTCCCCATCTAACTCTGCAAAAATATACCTACTAACTCAATTTCCAGGTCATTCCCTTTGTCTGTTGTAAATTCTGCCGGTCTCTTCTGGACCCTTGTTAACTCTACAGACCTAAGCTTGGCCTTTTTAAATTCGAGAAGCTGCTTCTTAAGTACCCCAACCCTCACTGGTTCTATCACCTCCTTTTGGGCCCCTGAACACTCTCCAGCTCTCTGCTGTCTGCTGACTTTGGCTGTGTGTTTCCTGCCTCTTTCATTGCAAGTAGCCCTTGCCCAGCTAATCCAACCCTTACAGACTCTATTGCCCCTTTTAAGGCCCACAGATCCCAGCTGGCTTCCTCCAGCCCATCCAGCTTCTTTTGATTTTTCCTGACTGCTCGGGGTAAGTATTATTTTACAGGACGCCTTGGAGGCCTCAATCACTCTTTCCCATTCATGCAGTCTTCTTTGGAAAGCTTCCTCCCTTTCCTTTTCTCTTTCCTGACTCTCTTCCCGTTCTCTTTCGAAATCTTCCTCTTCTTCCTTTCTCTCTCTCTCTTTCACTTCTTCTCCTCTCACATTCTAATGCTTGGAGCTCGAATTCTCTGTTCCTGTTCTAACTGCATCCTCAGCGATTCTACTACTTTTCACAGTCTTGCCTTATGTTCGCAATATAATGTTCTGGCCATCCACTGTAATATTACACATCCCATCACGTTCTGGCCATCCACTGTAATATTACACATCTCATCACGTTCTGGCCACCCACTGTCATATTACACATCACATCGCGTTCTGACCACCCACTGTAATATTACACATCTCATCACGTTCTGGCCACCCACTGTAATATTACACATCTCATCACGTTCTGGCCCCCACTGTAATATCACACATCTCATCACGTTCTGGCCACCCACTGTAATATCACACATCTCATCACGTTCTGGCCCCCACTGTAATATCACACATCTCATCACGTTCTGGCCCCCACTGTAATATCACACATCTCATCACGTTCTGGCCACCCACTGTAATATTACACATCTCATCGCATTCTGACCACCCACTGTAATATTAAACATCTCATTGTATTCAAGGGAATCTCTAATCCTAATTGCTGTGCTAGCTCTTTTAACTCTTCGAGGGACAGAACTTTTAAATCCTCAAGAGTAACTTCTCCTTCTCCTAGAAAAGCACTGGCATCAAATGTGAGTATTACTACACTTTAGTAGTTCAGACTCAAGAAACGATTTTTGCAGTTTTTAAAATTGGTTTCAAAGGAGCAATTTACTTTCCCCACTCTAATTCATTTGTTTTATCCGTGGGAAAAATTCCATCACTGAGCCCCCAATTTTTTACAACCAATCTCCGGGCGAGGTCCTCAATTTGCTGTGATCCCAGACGAGCCCCCAATTTGTTATGACCAGTCCCCGGGCAGGGGTCCCCAATTTTTACAAGCCCGGATGAGGTACCCCAGGTGAGGTGGGATGAACTAGCTCCTCTTTATTCAACCCCCTCAGTTGGTCCCAACAAGGTTATTTTTTTTTAAAAGTTCAATATGCCCATAAGTCATTCAGGAATAAGAACTGTGGTCATGACACTAATATTTCACACTTCACCTCCTTAACTAGAGTTTCTGCATCATCCTCTCGTTTGTGAAATCAGAGACAAAGTACTCATTGAAAACCCTGCCCATATCTTCAGTACCCACTCATAAGTTACCTTGTGCATCCCTGATAGGTCCTACCCTTTCCTTAGTTATCCCCTAGCTTTTAATGTACTGATAAAACATCTTTGGGTTTTCCTTGATTATACCTGCTAATATTTTTTCATATCCTCTCTTTGCTTTCCGAATTTCCTTTTTTACTTCACCCCTGTACCTTTTATACTCCTAGTCTTTCTACGGTATTAGGTTTTTTGTGACTGTCTTAAGCTTTCTTTTTCTGTTTTATCTTGGTCTGTATGCTTCTGGATAACCAGGGGGCTCTAGATTTGGCAATACCACCCTTTTTCTTTGTGGAGACATGTCTACACGGCGCCCATAGAATCTCACCTTTGAATGCCTCCCACTGATTTGATGCTGATTTCCCTTAAAG
This sequence comes from Carcharodon carcharias, assembly GCF_017639515.1. NCBI lineage: Eukaryota > Metazoa > Chordata > Chondrichthyes > Lamniformes > Lamnidae > Carcharodon > Carcharodon carcharias. Next base: position 51,844,282 of record NC_054489.1, read on the forward strand.
TAGCTGTATCCAGTCCATTTTTCCCAGATCACTTCTCAGCTTCATAAAGTTTGTCTTCCCCCAATTTAGAACTTTGACTCCTGTTCTGTCTTTGTCCTTTTCCATAATTATGCTAAATCTAACTGAATTATGGTCACTATTTCCAAAATGGTCCCCCACTGCCACTTCATCCACTTGCCCAGCTTCATTTCCTAAGACTAAATCTAGAATTGCAATTCAAGAATTTTGTACCCTCTGTGCTCTTCACATTGTTCATATCCCAGTTGAAATTGGGGTAGTTGAAGTCCCCAACTATTACTGCCCTATTGTTTTTGCACTCAGAAATTTGTCTACATATTTGCTCTTCCATCTCCCTCTCACTATTTGGGGGTCTATAGTACACTTCGAGCAGTGTGGCTGCCCCCTTTTCATTTTTAAGCTAAACTCACATGGCCTCAATTGATGCTTCATTTAGTATATCATCCCCCCCACAGCTGTAATTGATTCTTTAACCAATAATGCTACACCCCCACCTTTCTTAACCCCCTCCCTATTCTGCCTAAAAACTCCACGGGCTGAATTTTCCCAGAATTGCACTAAGTGCAGTAGTGGGCAGGTAAAATGGAGTCATACCCACCAATGAAAATGGCGGGTTTTCACGCCATATCTTGCCAAGCCCGCCTCGTTATTTATTCACTCCCACGAAACACGCCGTTTCCACGGCGAGTGGGCTCTCATTCGCCCACCCACCCTCACCCCGCTGTTGCATCATGCTGGCCGCCATCTTTAAAAGGCAGCCGCCATCAAAGCGCTCATCACCACCAGCTCACCACCGCTGCCTGGGAGACATGGCCAGCAAAGGTAAACAGACTGCAGCCCCCGCTTCAACAACACGTCCCTCGAGCGACTGCTGGGTGCCGTGGAGGCCGCTGGGATGTGCTCTACCCCCGCTCTGGCCACAGGGTGGGCAGCAATGTCACCAGCCCGGCTTGGGAGGTGGTGACAGTGGTGGTCAGCACCAACGCCCTTCAAAAGAGGACAGCCACCCTGTGCCACAAGAGGATGAATGATCTCCTCCATTCCTGCCAGGGTAAGTCACTCTTCTCATCACTCAACTCACACAGTCACAAACCCATCACACACCCACAGGGCCCTCACTCGCTGCCTGTTCAAGGGACATCACCATTCACTCTCTCACACTCACCCTCATTGTCCTCATCCCATCCATGGGACCACTCACCACCCACACAGGCCAGGCATACTTATCATCTGGCCTGGTAGGTGTCCTGCTTACACTCTCCCCATCTCTATCCATGCAGGGCAAACTGGCTCACAACAGGAGGGGAAGGTCACAGACAGGTGAGGGGATGCTGGAATTCAAGATTCTGACAGAATTTGAAAACAGAGCCATCCAGCTGGCCGGCGATGACCAGGACCAGTCCTGTACTGACGGTGAGGTCAGTGCTGCTCTACCAAGTGAGGGTCCAGCAGTGCAACATCCATCAGACAGCCATGCTGTGAGTGATGTGTCCTCTTTCACAGGCCGCTGCCAGGCACTAATTATCTCCCCTTGTGTCACAGGCACATCTGGGAAACAGCCGACAGAGTCCATGACCCAGGGCCTCCAATCAGGCCCCAAAGAAACCTCTGAAGAGGAATCTGAAGGCACCCTCCCTGAAGTCCAGTCACAGCGTCACCCACACCCTCCACCAGTGCAGAGACACACACCTCAGTTGTTCCGAGCTTTAGAGCCTCAGGATCGCAATCTGGTGAGCGCATCGCACTGTCTGATCCACAGCAGGTGGAGGCAGGAACTTCCCAGGTCCCCGTCACTCGGACGACTGCTGGAGGTCAGAGTGTTGCTGAGTCTGACTCAGATGAGGATCCTCTGGACTCGGTCATGTCACAGTTGCTGGAGCTGTAAAGACAAGCTCAGGAACATCAGAAAGGGATGTCCGCTGCACTCCTCAGATTGCAAGGCACGATGGAGGAGTCTGTCCGTCTTCAGTCTGAGGTGATAGCACCAGCATTGCCAACACACCAAGGGCAACATTGGCATGATGGTGGCTGCCATTGAGACCTTGGTCCAGGACGTAGCTCCTGCACTGCTGCATGGAGTCAACTCCATCGCTGATGCCATAGTTGGCCTCCAACAGTGTGTACATGAGAGGGGTGTGGGGCAGCTCGATCTCACTCCAGCTACCCCTTCCACTCATGGAATCAGTCTGGGGTCCTCGCACACCCATAGGAAGAAGGATCAGCAGGTGCACACTCCAAGTGATACCGAGGTTGACCCGTCCATCCAAATCCCCACTTCCTGTGAGCCCAGCAGCTCCAGCTCCACAGGCCGAGGAGGGTGTCACTGCCACACAGCAGGACCCCGAAAACAGGCCGGGGTCCCTAAGTCTCGACCCTCCAGAGGACGCCCGCCTAGGTCATCACAGTCAGCAGGCTGCCTCCACCTCCGCTGTGGATATTGGGGGAGCCACAGACATAGCAGCAGGATTAGGACAGTTAAGAAGAATTATTTGTGCGGCCAGGGCACGAGTGTTAATCACTTGTACATACTGTCCACTATTGTCAATAAACTCCTAAGAATCTCTCCCTGCCTGTGGCTCCTTGTTCGGATGAGCAGTGTCCGTGTCACTCAGATGTGAAACCTTTCTGCACAAGATAAAGGCAGGTGTCTCAGTCCAGGGCCTCTTCCCTGTGTCTGTGCAGGCATCAGACCACAGTGATGGTCCAGCCTCACACCCCCTGGACACATTACTGATGCCTGCACCTTGGTGGTGCTGGTCATTGCTGCCAGAATGTAGTGGGCAGGCACCACAGAGTTCCCTCATTCTCTCTGTGTGCTCTCAGCACCTTTAAGATGGGGCTGGCCCCCATCTCTTCAGCATCTGTGACCGGTGACCCTGTGCACCAGCTCCTGAAGGGCTAAAGGTGGACACAGCATCAGATGTGTCTCAGTGGCTTTGATTGCGATACTCCTTGCATTTAAATAAATACTTATTAACTGCCAAATTCCTGTGCTGTACACTTTTTAACCTGTGCTGCTTCTGTCTTTCAGAGTCACTCACTAATTTTCTGTCTCCCATTCCCTGCTCTGAATCTGCCCTCAGGTTACCACCCCCCTGCCAATCTAGTTTAAACTCTCCACCACAGCACTAGCAAATCTCCCTGCAACGATATTCACCCCAGTCCTGTTCAAGTATAGACTGCCCGGCTTGTACAGGTCCCACCTTCCCCCAGGACCGGTCCCAACGTCCCAGAAATATGATGCCCTCCCTCCTGCACCATTTCACCAACCATGCATTCATCTGGTGTATTCTGCTGTTTCCACACTCACCAGCAGGTGGCCCTGGGAGTAATGCAGGGATTACTACCTTTGAGGTCCTGTTTGTTAAGCTCTTTCCTAACACCCTGAATTCAGTCTGCAGGACCTCATCCCTTTTTCTACCTATATCATTGGTACCGATGTGGACCACAAGCTCGGGCAGTGCACCCTCACCCTCAGAATGCTCTGTAACCGCTCGGTGAGACTGTGATTGGTGCACCAGGGAGGCAACAGAGTTCTTATGGCCAGCCTCAGCAACCACCCCCTCCCCAGACCTATTCTGCCGGATGCTAGGCAAGAAATGGGGTTACAAGATGATCGAGGCACTGCTGTCGAGGGTGTGCCTGTCCTCGACTATGCCAAGTTTCTCAACCAATTCCAGCCTCAATCGCCCAGGAACAATCAGAGCCGTTATATCTGAAAGCCTGCTGATTGTGGTTACTCAGGATGATTGCTGTCACCAGACATGTTAACAGTTTCTGTATATTTTTGTTGGATTGTAGGATTTAATCCGGTGTGGAATGAAGTGCTCCGGTTTACAATCAGTGTTCCCGAGCTCGCTCTTATCCGATTTGTGGTTGAAGATTATGATGCAACCACCAGCAATGACTTCATTGGGCAGTTTACGCTCCCGTTCACCAGTGTGAGAGAAGGTAATCATCATTTTACCCATGCAGCCCAACACTGCCCCTCCCCCCCGACACTGCCCCTCCCCCTCCGACACTGCCCCTCCCCCCGACACTGCCCCGCCCCCGACACTGCCCCTCCCCCCGACACTGCCACTCCCCCTCCGACACTGCCCCTCCCCCCGACACTGCCCCTCCCCCCGACACTGCCCCTCCCCCCGACACTGCCCCTCCCCCTCCGACACTGCCCCTCCCCCCCCAACACTGCCCCTTCCCCCGACACTGCCCCTCCCCCGACACTGCCCCTCCCCCGACACTGCCCCTTCCCCCGACACTGCCCCTCCCCCTCCGACACTGCCCCTCCCCCCCCAACACTGCCCCTTCCCCCGACACTGCCCCTCCCCCGACACTGCCCCTCCCCCGACACTGCCTCTTCCCCCGACACTGCCCCTTCCCCCGACACTGCCCCTCCCCTGACACTGCCCCTCCCCCGACACTGCCCCTCCCCCGACACTGTCCCTCCCCTGACACTGCCCCTCCCCCCGACACTGCCCCTCCCCCTCCGACACTGCCCCTCCCCCCCAACACTGCCCCTTCCCCCGACACTGCCCCTCTCCCCGACACTGCCCCTCCCCCGACACTGCCCCTCCGCCGACACTGCCCCTCCCCCCACGACACTGCCCCTACCCCTCCGACACTGCCCCTCCCCCTCCGACACTGCCCCTCCCCCTCCGACACTGCCCCTCCCCCTCCGACACTGCCCCTCCCCCCCCGACACTGCCCCTTCCCCCGACACTGCCCCTCCCCCGACACTGCCCCTCCCCCGACACTGCCCCTTCCCCCGACACTGCCCCTTCCCCCGACACTGCCCCTCCCCTGACACTGCCCCTCCCCCGACACTGCCCCTCCCCCGACACTGTCCCTCCCCTGACACTGCCCCTCCCCCCGACACTGCCCCTCCCCCTCCGACACTGCCCCTCCCCCCCAACACTGCCCCTTCCCCCGACACTGCCCCTCTCCCCGACACTGCCCCTCCCCCGACACTGCCCCTCCGCCGACACTGCCCCTCCCCCCACGACACTGCCCCTACCCCTCCGACACTGCCCCTCCCCCTCCGACACTGCCCCTCCCCCTCCGACACTGCCCCTCCCCCTCTGACACTGCCCCTCCCCCTCTGACACTGCCCCTCCCCAACACTGCCCCTCCCCCTCTGACTGCCCCACCCCCACTGACACTGCCCCACCCCCTCTAACACTGCTCCACCCCAACACTGACCCTACCCAACACTGCCCCTCCCCCTCTGACCTGCCCCTCCCTCTGACACTGCCCCACCCCCTCTGACACTGCCCCTCCCCCTCTGACACTGCCCCTCCCCCTCTGACTGCCCCTCCCCAACACTGCCCCTCCCCCTCTGACACTGCCCCTCCCCCTCTGACTGCCCCTCCCCAACACTGCCCCTCCCCCTCTGACACTGCCCCTCCCCCTCTGACTGCCCCTCCCCAACACTGCCACTCCCCCTCTGACACTGACCCTCCCATTCTGACACTGCCCCACCCCCTCTGACACTGCCCCTGCCCCTCATACTGCCCCTCCCACTCTGATACTGCCCCTCCCCCTCTGATATGCCCCTCCCCCTCTGATTCTGCCCCTCCCCCTCTGACACTCCCCCTCCCCCTCTGACACTGCCCCTCCCTAACACTGCCCCTCCCCCTCTGACACTGCCCCTCCCTCTCTGATACTGCCCCTCCCCCTCTGACACTCCCCCTCCCCCTCTGACACTGCCCCTCCCTAACACTGCCCCTCCCCCTCTGACACTGCCCCTCCCTCTCTGATACTGCCCCTCCCTCTCTGACACTGCCCTTCTCCCTCTGATACTGCCCCTCCCTCTCTGACACTTCCCCTCCCCCTCTGATACTGCCCCTCCCCCTCTGATACTGCCCCTCCCTCTCTGATACTGCCCCTCCCCCTCTGACACTGCCCCTCCCTCTCTGATACTGCCCCTCCCTCTCTGACACTGCCCTTCTCCCTCTGATACTGCCCCTCCCTCTCTGACACTTCCCCTCCCCCTCTGATACTGCCCCTCCCCCTCTGATACTGCCCCTCCCTCTCTGATACTGCCCCTCTACCTCTGATACTGCCCCTCCACCTCTGATACTGCCCCTCCCTCTCTGACACTGCCCCTCCACCTCTGATACTGCCCCTCCCCCTCTGATACTGCCCCTCCTTCACCTGCCCAGGAGGGTTAAGATTGAGGCTCCTGCTTTCATGTTGGTTACCGCAGTGTTATCCCAGTGTCAGTGTGGTACAGCCTAGCTGAATGAGATGACCCCTCCAGAGTAGCTTTGGTGGAGAGTAAAGGCAGTGGTTTTAATGGTTATCTTTGCTGGTGTACAGATGCATCTTCAGCTGTGATTTCCTGAAAGCACCAGAAACCAGAGCCTCTCCCTGTCTACTCATTCACCAGTGTCAAAGCTTCACACAGGGAATGCTCCTGATACAAGGACCTTCACTCAGGGAATGCTCCTGCAGGACAGCCAAGAGTAGGATGTCTTTCCATGAGACATGAAGGGTAAAGGTGAAGTGAGATATCTTTCTAGTGAGGCAAGGGGGGTGAGTGTCAGCCGAGACCCACCATGTCTCTCCACAGAGCATCACGTGGAGATGGGCCCCAATCTCTGGAGCAGTCTGATCCACAATTTCCTGATTCAGGAAGCAAAAGAACTGAAGCAACATACTGCGGATGCTGGAAATCTGAAATCAAAACAGAAAGTGCTAGAAAACTCAGCAGGTCTGGCAGCATCTGTACAGAGAGAAACAGAGTTAACGTTTCAAGTCCAATATGATGGTTCTTCAGGGGCCAATGTCAAGGGTTGGGCAGAGTGAGGGAAGGGGAGGGACAGTTTCAGGGGAGGGGCAGTGATGGGGGAGGGGTAGTGACAGGGATGGGCTGGGTCAGGGGAGGGCAGTTTCAAGGAGAAGGGCAGTATTGGGGGAGAGGCGGTGATGGGGGAAGGGCAATAATGGTAGAGGGGCAGGTTGAGAGGGAGTTGCATGTCAGGGGAGAGGCAGAGATGGGAGAGGGGCAGTGACAGGGGGAATGGGAGTGACAGTGCAGAGCGTTGGGCTGGGAGCTGGACTCTGGTCACAAAGCCCCCTGTAGGGTACTCCACCACCAGACCCACCAATCTCCCACTGGTCCACTGTCCATGTATCAGGAGCATTCCCCTGGTGGACTTCCTGCCACCTGATTTTCCCAGCTGGACAGCCTCATCCCACCAACTGGAAACGACATGTTAATGAGACCTAGATGTTAAACTCGGCCGAGCCTACATTCTGCCTTCCCTGGTCTTGCAGTGCCTGACTTTACTGCAATCCTGCCAGCGAGTAGCAATGGAGTCAATAATCTTTGGCTTGAGCCATTTCTAGACCTGACCCCTCATTCCTGCACCCATAGCCAGAGAGATGCTGCTGCATTCCCATCGCGGAGGTTTCCCTCTGTGTCAGTGCCTCCCCTTCCCCATTTAATTTGTGTTTCTGTTTGTACCCACAGGCTATCGACACGTCCACTTACTGTCCAGGGATTCAGCCTCCCTCTCACCGGCAACTCTCTTTGTCCGGATCAGGATTAAGAGTGTATAGTGCAGAGTGAGCAGGGACACACTCACAGTCTGATTGTCACATGGGCTAAAACTGGAACCCCACCCCCGTCTTTCTCCCTGCCCAGTGCAACCACAAGGAGTCAGGGGGGAGTGTGACTGAATGAAGAGGCTCCACACACTGTGTGACTATCTATACATCTTAAACAGTTCTACAGCATGACACAGATATAACTCACCAGTCTGGCTCTGAAGCCAGCTTTATTCTGGATCATTTCTAAGCCAGCTCCAGACTGACTCCAGGCTGTTATTGAAAAGATCTGCAATCAAGATCCTGTCAAACATTAAATGAATATAAACCCTTTTCGAAACTCTAGCTCAAAATGTGGAATCATTCAATAGCACCACCGATGTATCACTGAATGGGTCTTACCCAGTCTAACCCAGGAACATGGAGTGTGCAAAGGCACAGGCAAAAATTCAGATCTTGCAGCTTTAGCTAAATTCCCTCCACCTTCTGTACTCACAGCGTTTTATCAATGTGTATATATATATATGTAAAAATATATAAAGTCAGCTGTTTATTTTACAATGTGGTGAGTCGAGTCTTCTGTGAAACTTCACACCCACATCACCATGTGTTTTAATTCTGACTATGAGAGGAATAAAACCCAGTCAGGAAAGATTTGGTTTTCGCTGCAGCACATGTGATTTTGAAAGGCAAGTGTTCATGCAGACCGGAGCCCACTCTCTGTCATTCTCCTGAGTGTTTTTATTTAAAAATCTGGAGGGAGGAGACACCATCACTTCATCAACATCCTCGAAGCAATTAACAAACATGGGAGAGCACTCTACACCAGACAATGTCACATGGAGCAAGTGAGGCAGACAGCATTGTACACGGCAGAGAAAAGCTGGAGCAGAGGAAGTTGCTGGGAAATGAGGAAAGAGCAGAGTAAATTCTTCATGAAGTCTGGGCAGAATGGACCCTAAACTTGCAGAGTTGGAGAATTCACTTGCTGGCACTGGCTCGAGCAGCCCAAAAGAGGTGAAAGCAGCTGACCCCCTGGAAGAGACCAGGGCCAGTTCCACATTCATTTCCCACCATCTCTCAGGCTGGTGAAAACTCATTTGGCTGGAAACCAGCCACAAAATCGGCAACAATTGCAGATCGAAGTAATCACCATGGAGACTTCATTCAAGGGGACTTAAAATGAAACTTGTCCTGATGGTTGGTCAGACCCCAGGATGTGGGGGGAGATTACCAGGGACCAATATTTTATTTTAAAGTTGATAAAGATTGAGATTCAAGACACCTGCTTTTGGAATAAAGCCCCAAAATTCCACAGGTTTAGAACAAACAAAAATAAACTTTACAAGGTCAGAAAGATAAAACTATTATAATATGTATCTTACTCATTCAGGATAAGTACCAGGTACATGTGAATTAACAGACCAACTGTGGTCAAACACACCACATCACAGAGTAAATGACAGACTCCAACTGAGACAGAGTCCATAGGTTTCTGAAGAAATCACCCAGAAGATAGTCCCATTGTGAGTCAACCAATCTCACTGAAACTTCATCTTTCTCATGAAGGTTTCCAATCTTCTCCTTTGAAGATTCCACCTTGGAAATCTCTCCAAGTATCTCCCCCACTCAAATGGCTTTAGCAATGGCCCACTTTGCAGGGTTTCAATCTCACCTTCCGAGATTCTCCCTGAATTCGTGAGTGGCTCAACACGAGCTCACGAGCACACATTCAGACCCATGGCTGTGCCAAGCTGAATGCCACAGTTCCAAAGGGGTATCTTTGCCCCAACAGTCCACAGTACAGAGTCAGCCTGCTAACTGCAGCTCTTTCATTCATTCGGACCCTACATCCTTGGTCCCTTCTTTTAGCTTATTTAACAGGGCCTATTGCTGTCCCTGTGTATCTGACACCTCTTGAGCTGAGTTGTTCAGTGACCCTTGAACTGACTTGGGAAAGCTTGCAGAGTATCAAAACACTTGCAGAGAGCCCCACCTTTGTTACTAGGCAGGAATTGCTGTACCAGCACTGGAACATCCTGCACTTATAAATTTACAAGGTCAATGGACTGCAAATTTAACACACTCAGACATAATGAATTGAATTCATAACAAGATGCACAGGCACCATCAGATATGTTTAAAAGATTTTACATAACAAAAATATTGAATTCCCTAAGCACCTGACAGACACCCACAGATGAAACTGGATCAGGACAGTTGTTTAAAGTTGTTTGCAGTGATATGAAATCAGTTTACTCATGGGAGAGGGACTACACACTCTGATTAATAATACATATATTTTGATAAACTCTTTTCACCTTTATTAATCAAACTGCACCAGATTACCATGAATTTTTATTAATGCAAAAACAAACAGCTACATTCCGTTACGCTGTCTTAATTGCAAATCATAATGAAAAATTTAACATTTGCGTTTATGCAAGTAAGCCACGGGGAGGGGGGAATTTGAATCACAAATTTTTTTTATTCATTCATGGGATGTGGGCTTCACTGGCCGGGCTCAGCATTTATTACCCATCCCTAGTTGCCCTAGAGAAGATGGTGGTGAACTGTCTTCTTGAACCGCTGCAGTCCATGTGGTGTAGGTACACCCACAGTGCTGTTAGAGAGGAAGTTCCAGGATTTTGACCCAGCAACAGTGAAAGAACGGTGATATATTTCCAAGTCAGGATGATGAGTAGCTTGGAGGGGAACTTCCAGGCAGTGATGTTCCCATCTATCTGCTGCCCTTGTCCTTCTAGATGGTAGTGGTCGTGGTTTTGAAAGGTGCTGTTGCAGGAGCCTTGGTGAGTTTCTGCAGTGCATCTTGTAGATGGTACACACTGCTGCTACTGTGTGTTGGTGGTGGAGAGAGAGTGTTTGTGGATGGGGTGCCAATCAAGCGGGTTGCTTTGTCCTGGATGGTGTCAAGCTTCTTGAGTGTTGTGGGAGCTGCACTCATCCAGGCAAGTGGGGAGTATTCCATCACACTCCTGACTTGTACCTTGTAGATGGTGGACAGGCTTTGGGGAGCCAGGAAGTGAGTTACTTGCCGCAGGATTCCTAGCCTCTGACCTGCTCTTGTAGCCACAGTATATATATAGCTAGTCCAGTTCAGTTTCTGGTCAATGGTAAACCCCAGGATGTTGATAGTGGGGGATTCAGTGATGGTAATGCCATTGAACATGAAGGCATGACGGTTAGATTCTCTCTTGTTGGAGATGGTCATTGCCTGACACTTGCGTGGTGCAAATGTTACTTGCCACTTGTCAGCCCAAGCCTAGATATTGTCCAGGTCTTAGTGCATTTGGACAATGACTGCTTCAGTATCTGAGGAGTCATGAACGGTGCTGAACATTGCACAATCATCAGTGAACATCCCCACTTTTTATGATGGAAGGAAGGTCATTGATGAAGCAACTGAAGATGGTTGGGCCGAGGACACTACCCTGAGGAACTCCCGCAGTGATATCCTGGAGCTGAGGTGACTGATCTCCAATGACTATAACCATCTTCCTTTGTGCTAGGTATGACTCCAACTAGTGGAGAGTTTTCCCCCTGATTCCCATTGACTCCAGTTTTGCTAGGGCTCCTTGGTGCCACACTCTGTCAATGCTGCCTTGATGTCAAGGACAGTCACTCTCATCTCACCTTGGGAGTTCAGCTTTTTTGTCCATATTTGAACCAAGGCTGTAATGAGGTCAGGAGCTGAGTGGCCCTGGCAGAACTCAAACTGAGCATCAGTGAGCAAGTTATTGCTAAGCAAGTGCCGCTTGATCGCACTGTTGATGACCCCTTCCATCACTGATGATGGAGAGTAGACAGATGGGGCGGTAATTTAACCGGGTTGGACTTGTCCTGCATTTTGTGTACAGGACATACCTGGGCAATTTTCCACAATGTCGGTTAGATGCCAGTGTTGTAGCTGGACTGGAACAGCTTGGCTATGGGTGCTGCAAATCCTAGAGCACAAATCTTCAGTACTATTGCTGGAATATTGTCAGGGCCCATAGCCTTTGCAGTATCCAGTGCCTTCAGCCATTTCTTGATATCACGTGGAGTGAATCGAATTGGCTGAAGACTGGCATCTATGAGACTGGGGACCTCTGGAGGAGGCTGAGATGGATCATCCACTCAGCACTTCTGGATGATGATACCACCCTAGGATTCTGGAGCCTTTGTTTACTGGGAATATTACAGTACTGGAATATTAGGATTCTGGGAAAATTAGGGTACTTCAAACATTAGGATACTGGAACATTATGGTACTGGAACATTAGGATATTAGCAAAATTAGGAATCTGGGAATGCTAGGGTTCTGGAACATTAACATTTTGGGGATATTAGGGTACAGAGGACGTTAGGAATCTGGGATCATTAGGGTACTGGAAATATTAAGGTGTTGAGTATATTAGATGTTTACGGCTGGGGTGGAAGGAGTGCATGAATTATTAAGCCTCACTATTCCGCAGGCCATGCTATTAATTTAAGTGTTTAATTTTCTCACTGAAATGTCCAATAGTGCCCCTATACCCCTAACACATAGAAGAAAAGAGACTCTGACCAGGTTCCTTTCATAAACTCAGAATGATTAATTTATTTTAAGACAAAACTTCTTTGAACAAGTTGCAAGTACTGGTCAACACACAGTTGTAATTGAGTAGTATAACTGTCTAACTCTTCCTAAAGAATTCCCCCAGCACACACACAGACAGATAGAGTCTCTCTGCAGAATTGGGCTTTGGAGGATGGGCATTATGAAATAGAGGGTAATGTCCACAGGGTCTCGACACTGTCGGCGTGGAGTTCCCTCGTATGAAGATGGGCCGCTGGTCCCAGTGGATGTCTGGAAGTTCTCACCAACTCTCAGCTTTGCAGGTCCAAATGCAGACCAGTTGCATGCAGGTGAGCGTGATGACTCTGGCTACAGGCCAATAGCCACACACAATTTTAGGCAAGGTAGACAGAGGGAGCTAGGTAAGGTAGCTTTCCTTCCTCAGCTTGTTCTCTAACTAGACTGAAAGCAAAACCACACATTCAAACTTAAGGTTTGCCTCTACCATGAGATTGCCTTTCTGTCTTCCAACTTCTCATTGAGTAAAATGCTTTTCAGTTCAAGCAAATAAACAACACCTTCTCAAGTACCATAAAGGTCAGGTGATTTCTTGGGAAAGTCCTGCTTGTTGACAGTTCCAAGGTGAACTTATGACCTTCTTTAGAAAAAAATCCCAGGTTAGCGTCTGAATGTCCAGATCATGCCATGTCCTTCCATTTTGTGAAAGAAAGCCCCAGTCTTGAGAGATATTATTCTAACATAAGTATTTTGGAGCACCCACTGGAATATCAACTGGAACATCCACTGGCGTATCCATATTCTAAGAGCATTAGGATACTGGAAAGTTAGGCTTCTGAGAACATTAGAGATGAATCAGTGCTCCTCCATGTTGAACACCGCTTGGAGGGAGCTCTGAGGGTGGCAAGAGTGCCCTTGGGTGGGGGACTTCAATGTCAATATCAAGAGTGGTTCAGTGCCACCACTACCATTGAGCTGGCTGTGTCCTGAAGCACATACCTGCCAGACCAGGCCCGCAGAGATTGGTGAGACAAAAAACAAGAGAGAAAATGTACTTGACTTTATCCTCACCAATCTACCAGTCGCAGATGCATCTGTCCATGACAGTATTGGCAGGAGTTTCCACTGCACAGTCCTTGTCAAAACAAAGTCCTATCTTCACACTGCGACCACTGGCACATGGGCACTTAGCCCAAGCTGCGACCACTGGCGCATGGGCTCTCGGCCCGCACTGCGACCACTGGCACATGGGCTCTCGGCCCACACTGCGACCACTGGCACATGGGCACTCAGCCCAAGCTGTGACCACTGGCACATGGGCTCTCGGCCCACAGTGCGACCACTGGCACATGGGCACTTAGCCCACACTGCAACCACTGGCACATGGGTGGGGGTTTGTTGGCCACCGGGTCCAATGCCACTGTAAATATGGAATCGAGTGTGGCAGCAAACGCCAGCTGGGAGGCCAGGTCAGGTGGGCACTCAGCTCCCTGCTTTTCAGATCAGTGCCTCGCTGTCCTTCTGGAGGAGGCGGCTGCCAGGAGGGACACCAAGGATGGGAGGAGGAGGCCACAGCACCTCACCAAGAGGGCATGGGAGGGGGTGGCAGCCCTGGTGAGCAGCCATGATGTGGTGTGGCGCTCCTGGGTCCAGTGTCGGAAGCGTTTCAATGACCTGCTGTGTTCAGGCAGGGTGAGTACCGTGTTGGCGTGGGTCAGTGTGGTGAAGTGTTAAGGTCTGGCCGTCCCCCTCATGGACCTCAGGGGTACGAGAGTCTGAGAGCCAACTGTCAATGACGCCGGGGCTGGCCAAGGGGATGAGCCCTGGCTGCTTGGACTGAGGGCCTTGAGGCTTGAGGACCACAACTCAGATGTGCCCTGTGAGGTGTCCCTCGCTGGGCCTGGCCAGGCTGCAATGGTGCTGCAGATAGAGAGTGGACTGATCAATGCTCCTCTGTCCTTTCAGGAGGAGATGAGCCATAACCAATCAGAGAGGCTACATACAGGCCGAGGCCCGGTCACACTGCTGCTGTTCAGCAGGTTCGAGCGGGACACCCTCGAGCTGGAGAGCCGGCACGCTCCCTGTGCAACCGGGCGTGGTGAGGTGGGGGTATCAGACAAAGGTGAGAGTGCAGGGCACAGAGGTGAGTGTTTCAGATTGTGCAACCATTCTCGTGTAGTCTCTTCATTGATGGGAGCCTCAAACCTGGAGTCCCCATTGAACATTGAAAGACGATGACACCATGATGCAGATCTCCATTGTCTCACCAGGGTGCCTGACATGCACAGTGACAGTTTTAGTTAAAACATTAGTTTAACTAATGACACGTCTTTGTTCTCCCTTTTAGGTTCACCAGCAGGCGTTCGCTCTGTGGACCCCGAAGGGCCACCGGGTGTTACTGTTACCAGCATCACACCCACTCTCTGCAGCAGGCACCAGTGCAGATACCAGCACCTCGGAGGGCATTAGATCAGCGGTTAGAATGTCTGTACACATTGGTAAGGACACTTCACACTCGCTTGAGGTGCAGATGGAGGCAGGGAGTACCCAGGGTGCCGGCAGTGGGAGGACTGCTGGAAACCAGGATGATGCACAGCCGACGGCTGATGATGAGCCTCTGGAGTTGTCCATTAGGCAGCAGATGCTGGATGTCCAATGGAATAAGCGAAAGGATCTGACGGAGATCCATGAGGGTGTGTGTGCCATGGTCTCCGTAATGGAGGAGTCCATGTGGAGTGTGAGCACTGCGTTGACCCTCATAGGTAAGTGCACAGCCTATTCCATTGAGAGAATGGTGACTCTCATGGAGAGGCAGCTCCAGGGATAGAATCAGAGGTTCCTGAGGTTGCGCTCAGACCTGCAGCCCTCACACAGGCACTGACCTCAGATGGCCGGTGTCCATGTGTGGGATGGATGAGGCACCCGTATCCCAGCGAGATGCCTATCCATCAATGGTGAACAGGGAGGCCCAGAGCGACCTCACATTGGTGCATGAGCTGCCTGTTGTCTCTGCCGGCTCCTCTCACGGTGCTCTGGATGATGGCAGCAGCTCCTCTGCCAGTGACCGTCACATCTGGTGAGGCTGCAATGACTGGGGAGATGCCAGCCATGGCACTGGCCACTCCCTCCCAGGCGGGGCCAGCACAGGCTCCACTGGCCAGAGGACATCCGCCAAGGTCACCAAAGCCAACAGGACAGCAGAGTCAGCAGCTGTCACCAATGCTGGTGCCAGCGAGGGTGGAGAACCAAGATGTAGCACTCGCAAATGTAAGTTAAAGGCACCATGAGCACAAGAGGGACAGTTCACAGGTAACTTTATGTTAATTTATATTTAATTTATCTATACTGGTCTGGGAATGAAGACCAGAGGAGGTTATGTAAATAGTTTGGAATTGTCAAAATGAGATAAATTGTGTTTTTGTCGCCATGGCCTGAATATGCTTCTCCTTTTTATTTTATTGATCCAGGGGATGCCAGTATGTAATGCTGGACCTAAGTGATTCTGAACTTTATTGCACAGGCACTGAGTGTTCTTTGGGTTCAAATGAAAGGGTCATTTCAGACATCCAGGATGGAGGCGGTAACCCTGGCTGTGGTTGAAGCTGATCTTTGGCAGCCTAGCTAAAGGAGCGTTAGGTTAAAGCGTCCCTGATGTCCCTGCCTCCCTGGAGGTTACTGAGGTCTGTATCCACACCCTCAGTGTTCCCCTCACCATGCTTCTCTTCTGACTCACTACTGGACTCATCCTCTGTGGCCTGTGGAACTGCGTCAAGATCCTCTTCCTCCAGTGGGTTCCCCCCTTGCCTGTGCCAGATTGTGGAGAGCGCAGCATGTAACCACTATCAGTGGCACCTGCTCTGTAATGCACCTGCTATTGTAATGCTCCCCCTGAATGGCCCAGGTGTTGGAAGCGCATCTTGAGAAGACCTATGGTCCCCTCTACAATTTTGGAGACATGACTCATATTATAACACTTCTCTGCCTCTGTTCTTGGATGGTGAAGAGGCATCATGAGCCATTTCTTCAAGGGATAGCCCATGTCACCCAGCAGCCATCCATCCAGCCGGGCTGGAGCACTGAAGAGCCCCGGCACCTGGGAGTGTCTGAGGATGTAGGCGTTGTGGTAGCTGCCTGGGTACCTTGCACAGACTTGCAGAATCTGCATCCTGTGATCACACACTATCTGCACGTTCATGGAGTGGAAGCCCTTCCTGTTGACGAAGGCACCGGGCTCACCTGCTGGCGCCTTGATGGCCACATGTGTACAGTCTATAGCACCCTGGACACGGGGGAAGCCACCAATCACTGTAAAGCCTCTGGCTCACTCAGCCTGGCTGACCTCATCTGTACAGTAATGAATAAAGGTCAGTACCCACCTGAACAGAGTTTCTGTCACCAGATTTACACAACTGTGGACAGCTGATTGGGAGACTCCACACAGATCCCCTAGTGAGCCCTGGAAAGAGTCAGAGGCATAGAGGTTGAGGGCAGCTGTGACCTTCAGAGCCACTGACATGTGGTGTCCACACACACAGTCGGAGCTGATCTCAGGGCCAATCATCTGACAAATGGAGGTCACTGTCTCCCTTGAAAGGCAGAGCCTTTTGGTATTGCACCTCAGTCATATTGAGGTAGCTGCATCACTGTGTGTAAACCCTGGCAGCAGGATAGTGGCATCTTCTGTGGCCCCTTCAGCCTTGGACTCCTGCTGACCCTGAGCCCCTTGTGCCTGCGCCTCTCCTCCCACAGGTCCCTCCCCTGGAAGCTGCACTGGGACACCCAGCCTCCTCTCCCTTCTGCCCCTCTCTTCATCCTCAGAGGAGGGGCCTCCAGCGGAGACCACAATCCCCTTTACCAGGGTAAGGGAAGGTGGTCTGATACCTGGAAGGATCCACACGGTCTGAATCCTAACTCATCAAAAAATTATAAATTGAAAGTCTGAGGTGGTGTTGAGAACCTTCTTTGCGAGTACCAACTCCAAAATTGATCTGGAATTTGTTCCAAGGTTCATTTATTGCTGATTTCTAAATCATTTTGCTCTGATTTCTTACAATGCTGCCACATTTGCTTTTTATTTTAATTAGGGAACCTGTTCCCAAGTCCTGACCAGACATCCTGGCTGTATTTGCATGGTGCAGGAAGTGCTCTCCCTAGTGTTACAGCATCCAAAACTACAGCCACTGAACAGCAAACAGGAGGAGGAAGCTCCACAAATATCCCCATCCCCAATGATGGGGGAGCCCAGCACATCAATGCAAAAGATAAGGTTGAAGCATTTGCAACAGAACTGCCAAGTGGTTGATCTATCTTGGCCTCCTCCGGAGATCCCCAGCATCACAGATGCCAGTCTTCAGCCAATTTGATTCACTCCACATGATATCTAGAAATGTCTGAAGCACTAGATACTGCAAAGGCCCTGACAATATTCTGGCAATGATACTGAAGACTTGTGCTGGAGAACTAGCCACACCCCTAGTCAAACTATTCCAGTACAGCCACAGGAAATGCTGATGTAAAGCTGTGGTTGTGATCCTGAAAATCACAACTTTAAGTGAAACAACTTTAAGTGAATCATAGGTTCCCATAGGAATGAATGCTAAAGCTGGAGTTAGGTTCCTTCAGAGATTTCTCACCCGAGAAACCAATGTACAAGTTGAAATACTGTCCTGTTTTAAAAATTATACACACCTTAGTAATATTAGACTTGCCAGGTTCCATGTAGGGGCAGAAATTGGGTCAGTGAAGGAAGTGACTGGAATCCTGGGACTACCTGCACCAGCTAACTTTGCCACTAGATAGAACCCAGGACCTCCAGTTCAGAACAGGAGCCAGGAGTGAAGCAGCTGAAAACAGACTCTGGTGAGAACAGAGCACGGGAGGCATGACTGGGGGTGGATTGAAAGGCTGGGGGGTAACACTGGCAGGGGTTGGGTAGGCAGCCTGGGGGGGGGGGTAACACTGGCAGGGGGTGGGTAGGCAGCCTGGGGGGGGTAACACTGGCAGGGGTTGGGTAGGCAGCCTGGGGGGGGGGGGGGGGGGGTAACACTGGCAGGGGTTGGGTAGGCAGCCTGGGGGGGGGGGGTAACACTGGCAGGGGGTGGGTAGGCAGCCTGGGGGGGGTAACACTGGCAGGGGTTGGGTAGGCAGCCTGGGGCGGGGTAACACTGGCAGGGGTTGGGTAAGCAGCCTGGGGGGGGTAACACTGGCAGGGGTTGGGTAGGCAGCCTGGGGGGGGTAACACTGGCAGGGGTTGGGTAGGCAGCCTGGGGGGGGGGTAACACTGGCAGGGGTTGGGTAGGCAGCCTGGGGGGGGTAACACTGGCAGGGGTTGGGTAGGCAGGTTGGGGAGCAACCCTGCTTGGGGGGAGGGGGAGAATGACGTTGGGAGGCAAGGGCAGCAGTGTGGGGGATGAGGGACTGACAGTGAGAGTGGGAAAGGCTTTGTGCGACGGCAGGTCACAGAAGTGGAAGTCTGTGGCAAACAGCTTTACAGTCAAACTGTCAACGTTATGTGGATTTACTGTCAGTGCTTTATGAATGATGTTAATGTGAAACAATGTTAAGTGAGTCAACATTAAGTGGGGATTTCCTGTACAATACTGGCATCTAGTCGACAATGTGGAAAATTTCCCAGGTATGTCCTGTATAAAAAAAAGCAGGACAAATCCAACCTGGCCAATTACTGCCCCATCAGCATCCTGTCAATCATCAGTAAAGTAACGAGTGGTCTGCCACAGGGATCAGCGCTGGGACCTCAACTGTTTACAATTTATATAAATGACTTGGATGAAGGGACCGAAGGAATGGTGGCTAAATTTGCTGATGACACAAAGATAGGTAGTAAAGTAAATTGTGAAGAGGATATAAGGAGGCTACACAGTGATATAGATAGGTTAAGTGAGTGGGCAAAGATCTGGCAAATAGAGTCTAATGTGGGAAAATGTGAAATTGTCCATTTTGGCAGGAAGAATAAAAAAGAAGCTTATTATCTAAATGGTGGGAGATTGAGGACCTCTGAAATTCAGAGGGATCTGGGTGTCCTAGTGAATGAATTACAAAAGATTAGTATGCAGGTACAGCAAGTGATTAAAAAAGCTGATAGAATGTTATCATTTATTGTGAGGGGAATTGATTACAAAAGGAGGGAGGTGATGCTTCATTGTACAGGGCATTGATGAGACATCTGGAGTATTGTGAACAGTACTGGTCTCCTTATTTAAAGAAAGATGTAAATGTGTTAGAAGCAGTTCAGAGGAGGTTCACTAGACTAATACCAGGAATAGGCGGGTTGTCTCATAAGGAAAGGTTGGACAGGTTAGGCTTGTATCCACAGGAATTTAGAAGAGTAAGAGGCAGCTTGATTGAAACATATAACATCCTGAGGGGTCTTGACAGGGAAACGATGTTTCCCCTCTGGGAGAATCTAGAACTAGGGATCACTGTTTAAAAATGAGGGGTCGGTCATTTAAGACAGAGACGAGGAGAATTTAAGACAGAGACGAGGAGAATTTAAGACAGAGATGAGGAGAATTTTCTTCTCTTAGGGGTTTGTGAGTCTTTGAAACTCTTGCTCAAAAGGTGGTGGAAGCAGAGTCTTTTAATATTTTTAAAGCAGAGCTAGATAGATTCTTCATTAACAAGGGAGTGAAAGGTTATCAGGGGTAGGCAGGAATGTGAGGTTGAGGTTACATTCAGATCAGCCGTGATCTTATCGAATGGCGGAGCAGGCTCGAGGGGCCGAGTGGCCTAATCCTGCCCCTAATTCGTATGTTCGTAAGTAATGGAAGGGGTCATCAACAGTGCTATCAAGTGGCATTTACTCAGCAATGACCTGCTAACTGACGCTCAGTTTGTGCTCTGTCAGGGCCACTCAGCTCCTGACCTCATTACAGCCTTGGTTCATGCACAAACATGGACAAAAAAGCTGAATTCCAGAGATGAGGTGAAAGTGTCTGCCCTTAGCAACAAGGCAGCATTTGACCGAATGTGGCATCAAGGAGCCCTAGCAAAACTGCTATCAATGGGAATCAAGGAGGAAACTCTCTAGAGGTTGGAGTCACACCTAGCACAAAGGAAGATGGTTGTGGTTGTTGGTGGTCAATCATCTCAGCTCCAGGACATCACTGCAGGAGTTCCTCAAGGTAGTGTCCTAGGCCCAACCATCTTCAACTGCTTCATCAATGACCTTCCTTCCATCATAAGGTCAGAAGTGGGGGTGATTGCTGATGATTGCACAATGTTCAGCACCATTCACAACTCTTCAGATACTGAAGCAGTCCATGTCCAAATGCAGCAAGACCTGGACAATATCCAGGCTTGGGCTGACAAGTGGCAAGTAACATTCACGCCAGGCAATGACATCTCCAACAAGAAAGGATCTGAGCATCTCCCCTTGACACTCAATGGCATTACCATTGCTGAATTCCCCAATCTCAACACCCTGGAGGTTACCATTGATCAGAAACTGAACTGGACGAGCCATATAAATACTGTTGCTACAGAGCAGGTCAGAGGCTAGGAATCCTGCGGTGAGTAACTCACCTCCTGACTCCCCAAAGTCCGTCCACCATCTACAAGGCACAAGTCAGGAGTGTGATGGAATACTCCCCACTTACCTGGATAATTGCAGGCCCAACAACACTCAAGAAGCTTTACACCATCTAGGACAAAGCAGCCCACTTGATTGGCATCACATCCACAAACATTCACTCCCTCCACAACCGATGCACAGTGGCAGCAATGTGTACCATCTACAAAATGTGCTGTAACAACTCACCAAGTCTCCTTCAATAGCACCTTCCAAACCCATGACCACTACTACCTTGCAGGACAAGGGCAGCAGATACATGGGAACACCAGCACTTGGATGTTCCCCTCCAAGTCACACACCATCCTGACTTGGAAATATATCGCCGTTCCTTCGCTGTCACTGGGTCAAAATCCTGGAACTCCCTTCCTAACAGCACTGTGGGTGTACCTTCATAACAGGGACAGCAGCAGTTCAAGAAGGCAGCTCACCACCACCTGCTAAAGGGCAATTAGGGATGGGTAATGAATGCTGGCCTAGCCAGCGACGCCTACACCTTATGAAAGAATTTTAGAAATAGGATTCTGGGAACATTAGGGTACTGGAACATTTGGACCCTGGGAATATTGAGTCTGGGAATATTAGCCTACTAGGAACATTAGGATTCTAAAACTGGAATATTAGAGTATTAGGAACATTAGGATTGTTAGGAAATAGAGATAGTTTAAGTAAGTTATATTGGTATTTATAGGCTTTAGGAATGAGTTTTAGCTTTAAAGTTTAAGTTTGATTTGTATTTCTGTATGTGTGTGTTAAGATAAGTCAAATGGAGTTTTAGTTTCATTTTAAAAAGGTGCTTGCATTTCTAATGAGGAGTTTTACGACCCCTAAGGAGAAGTTAAACAAACGCAACAGTAGAAAACTGGAACAAAAACAAAAATAGCTGGAAAAACTCAGCAGGTCTGACAGCATCTGCGGAGAGGAACACATTCAGTAGAAAACTGGATGTTGCCTAGCAACAGGGGGCCAGAGAAGCAGCTCGCTCCCACAGACACACACACGGAAGAAGAGGGACAGCAGTTTTTTGGAAGCTGTTTGAGTGCAGTTGGTTCTGACAGTTGCTGCCATCACCCATTCAATGAACACAGCCGAGCCAGTGCAGACACCATTGGCGTAGCAATGAGTAAACACTGATAGAATTAGCAAGCTCCAGGACTCCAAGTGTGTGACCTTGTCCTTTCATGAGAAGCTGAGGATTACATGTGAGGCACTGAACTCCCTGTCCTCCTCCAAACTGTGTGTAATCAGTGAACTTCTGACAGAAAGATGTGTGTGTGCTTTTTTGTAACCCCTGAGGGCGTGGATGATTTAAATAATCAACAAGTATTTTCACGCGCACTCACCCTGTCTAAATTGTCTTGAAGCCTCTTAACATCCTCCTCACCACTCACATTCCCAACAAGTTTTGTGTCGCCAGCAAACTTGGAAATATTACAGTTGGTTCCCTCATCCAAGTCATTGATATATATTGTGAATAGCTGGGGCCCAAGCACTGTCATACCACATTAGTCACCGCCTGCCGCTCTGAAAAAGACCCGTTTATTCCTACTCTTTGTTTCCTGTCAGCTAATCAATTCTCAATCTATGTCAATATACTACCCCCAATCCCATGTGCTTTAATTTTATTCACTGACCTCTTATGTGGAACTTTATCAAAAGCTTTCTGAAAATCCAAATACACCACATCACCTTATCTATCCTGCTAGTTATGTCCTCAAAAAACTCCAGTAGATTTGCAAACACAATTTCCCTTTCATAAATCCATGTTGACTTTGTCTAATCCCGTTAATATTTTCTAAGTGTCCTGTTATCACATCCTTTATAACAGACTTGAGCATTTTCCCTACTACTGATGTTAGGCTAACCCGTCTGTAATTCGTTATTTTCTCCCTCCTTTTTTTAAATAGTAGGGTTACATTTGTCACCCTCCAATCTGCCGGAATTTTCCAGAATCTACAGAATTTTGGAAGATGACAACCAACACATCCATTACTTCCATGGCCACTTCCTGGGGTATAGATTATCTGGCCTTGGGGATTTATCGTCTTTCAGCCCCATTAATTTCTCCAGCACTGTTTTTTTACTAATACTAATTTCCTTCAATTCCTGCTCCTCACTAGACCCTTAGTTCCCTAATATTTCTGGGAAGTTATCTGTTTCTTCCTCCGTGGAAGAAAGAACTAAAGGCACTGTTTAATTGCTCTGCCATTTCCTTGTTCTCTATTATAAATTGTCCCCTTTTGGACTGTAAGGGACCTACGTTTGTCTTCACTAATCTTTTTCTTTTTGTATCTGCTTTTGGGTTCTTTGTAAGTTTGCCCTCATACTCTATTTTTCCCTCTTGATCAATCTCTTGGTCCTCCTTTGCTGAATTCTAAACTGCTCCCAATCCTCAGGCTTGCTACTTTTTCTAGCAACTTTATATGAATCCTCTTTGGATCTAATGCTATCCTTAATTTATTTTGTTAGCCATGGTTGGGCCACTTTTCCTGTTGTGTTTTTGCACCAGAAAGAGACTGTTGTTATGCACACATTTGTTCCTTAAATATTAGCCATTGCCTATCCACCTTTTAATGAAGTTCCCCAACTATCTTAGCCAAATCACATCTCATACCTTCGTGGTTTCATTTGTTAAGATTTAAGTCCCTAGTTTCAGGTCAGACTATTTCACTTTCCACCCTAATGAAGAACTCTATCATGTTATGGTCAGTGTTCCCTAAAGGACCCCACACAACTAGGTTGTTAATTAACCCCTTCTCATTGCACAATATTAAATCTCTCAGCCGGGAGTGTGCTCTTTCACACATGTGTGCAAATGAGTGCACAGATCTCCCTGAGGCAAAATGCTACCTCAGAGAGATCGGCTCAGGTTTGAAACATTAAATAAAGATGAGAAAAAGAAACACTGACATGTTCCCTCATGTGATACTGTCACATGAGCTGGGACATGTCAATTTCTTTTATTTAGAGGTTTGATACAAATTTTAATAACCTCATGAAACCTCATCCTGTCTGTGGATAAGGTTTCATGTTTTTTCAGAAGCTCACCTGGGCTCCTGGCCAGGTCCATTAATCACTTTTTACTTTTTTAATGGCCTTATTAAGCCTTTGACAATTCAGTGTGTGTGAGTCCGAATTGGCTGCGCTCCTGCCAAACTGATAATCTAAATGACGTGGATGATGTCGGGATGCACAGCTGACATCACCCCCGTGTCATGTTATACGTCAGCAAGCGGGCCCTGACCCTCGCTTGCCGACCGGAAGATACAGGCCTATATGTAGATTTAAGTCATCCATGATAACTGTGGCACCTTTGTTACATGCATCTCTAATTTCCTATTGAATGCCATCTCCAACCTTACCACTCCTGTTTGGAGACCAATAGACAACTCCCACTAATGTTGTCCGTCCCTTGTTGCTTCTTAGCTCCATCCAGACTGATTCTACATCTAGATTTTCTGATCCAATAACCTCTCTCACTCTCGCACTAATTTCATCCATAACTAACAACACCACCCCGCCTCCTTTTCCTTTTTGTCTGTCCATCCTAAATATCAAGTAGCCTTGGATATTCTGTTCAGAGCCTTGATCACTCTACAGCCAAGACTCCATAATCGCAATCATGTTGGACCTGTTTATATTTGTTGCACTGTTAATTCATCTGTCTTATTTTGCATGCTTCACACATCCAGATGCAGTGCCTTTCGACTTGTCTTTTTAGCAATTTTACACATAATTGTACATGGCCCTATTTGCTGCTAGCTCTTGTTTCCTCTACCTCCACTTTTACTTTCTACTTTTCTGCCTTTCGTTTCTATCTTTGTTTCCCTCTCTTGTGTCTCCCCACTCAGGTTCACTCTAGTTTAAACTCTTCCTCCACAGTACTAGTGAATACCCCTGAGAGGATATTGGACCTGGTCCTGCTGGGGTGCATCCTGTCCAGCTGGTACAGGCTCCATCTTCCCCCAAATTGGACCCAATTCCTCAGGAATCTAAATCCCCCCTCCTACACCATCTCTCCAGCCACGCATACATCAGGTCCATTCTCCTATTTCTGATCTCATCAGCACGTGGCACTGGGAGTAATCCTGAGATTACTACATTTGAGGTCCTGCTTTTTAATTTATTTCCTAGGTCCCTATATTCTGCTTTCCTTCTTTTTACCTATGTCGTTAGTACCGCTATGGACAATGACATCTGGCTGTTCACCCACCCCCTTCAGAATGTCCTGCAGCCGCTCAGAAACATAGTCATTGATTAGCCCGTTGGCTTTCAGAACATGAGTATTGAATACCTTTAAGTGTGATGCACGTTTGTCTGTCTTCAGCACATAGCCAGACACTGAGTCAGCTCCTGAATCAGTTCCTCAAATGCACAGACCATCATCAGGTCAGCTGCCCTCTGGCAGCCATCTTGTCACTCATTGTCCATTTTAAAAGAAATAGCCAATTAAAAGATTCCACATTGAATAAAATGATGAATATGACACCTCTCCAACACATGAGAGAAAACTGGGATCTGGATTACAATTTTTAACTGTGTTTTCATGGTAAACCAAGAAAAACATGACCAGGTGAACAGACATTCTGCAAACTCAGTCAGACATCCATGCATTGGTTACAGGCGCCTACCTAGCATGATCTGCAAGCTGTCACCTTTTCTGTCACTTTCCTGCTTTAAGTTTAAGTTTCTCATCATCCTTTTTGGATTAGACACAATATAGTTGACTTTCTTATGTGGGGTGGGGAGTGGTGGCTGGAGTTTGGCCCGAGGAAGATTTTTGTTCAGAAGCCTCGTGGCTGCCATCCTTTTTTTCACTTTCAAATCCCAGTTATGTGTCACTAAAGGAGTTGTATTTTTATTAGCATCTGTCTGCAGCACTTTGGGCATCTTAATACCAATCTTCATATGACCTTTGGTGGGCTTTGGGTGGAGTGAAAAATGAAGTTGAACACTTGTGTCTTCGAGAGGATAGATTTCACAGGCTGCCGGAGAGGTAGCTTTTCTGTCCCAAGGTTTGTAAATATCTGTTTCACATTGTCTCTGGGCTTTGGTAAGCTGTTACTGCCTCTAAAGACCTTAACCCCTTATCTGCTGTTTGCACAACACATGGATTTAGCCGTTCAGTTTCTGGCACATTGATAATTCTTAGTTTCAGGGAGACAGCCTGTGATAGATTGTCTTTGAACCCCTGTAAGATGTCTGGGTTCTCCTCCTGTACTTTGTCTTTAGTCATTCTGAATCTAAGTTGCTGGATTCAGTTAGCCTGGGATTTAGACCCTGACTGACTGATTCTTCAATGGGAAAATTCACATTGAATTCACTTTTATTTTCCTTGTGGTATTCACGAGTGCTGTGAAACTTAGGGTGTATTACATTCCCTTTTTCCTTCACTTCAGGGATGGGTTTTTCCCTAATCGTCCCATGTCCTCTGGGACACTACTGTTCACAGGTGACTATGCAGCTTTCACTGCACTCCCCAGTGGCACTTAAACTAGTGAGGCATCTCCCTCATTTTTGCCAGTTTGGGAACTTTCCTTGCCCCTATTTAAAAGGTTTCTGCTAACCCTACCTCTAGCACATTTCCTTCAACTTCTGCTGCTTTTATCTCAGCTCCTTTCCTATCCACTAGCTCTGTCTCAGCCTCTCTAAATTCCACTGGCTTTCCTTTAGCATCTTCAATCCTCACCGAACCTATCGCCTCCTGTGGGATTCTTGAAACCTCTTCAGCCCTCTGCGTCTGTGCATGATTTTGCTTGATCCCCTCATTTTCTCCAGTCTGAGTGGACTGCCCTGGATCCTCTGTGGCAACACTGTGCCCCCTGCCAGGGCATTGCCCTGTGGTAGATTGACACCCTGCAAGTTCGGAATGTCACCGCCTGTCGCTACACCAGTGACCAACTTACTCTGTAGGTAAACTTTAAATAAGGAACTTTTAAGCATTTACCAGTAAGCCTCCTTACCCATACCAGGTGATTTGTTCTGTTTTTGGGTGTACCTCTGCAATCTTTTCTACAAGTCGTGTTTGAATACAACCACTAACTCTGAGAATGGTTATCTCTGTTCCTGGTATCTGGGATACAAAAGGAGTCATTTTTCCCTTCTTACAAAAAAGTTCTTGGAGCTAACTTGGAGCTAACATGGTCTCCCCCTGTTACAGTGGAGCAGAGACTTACTATTTTCTCAGCTACAGATACTGCTTTCTGACTGCAGTGTTTTCTTTTGCTAACAGCCTGACTTTATATGCCCAGACTTTCTACACTCACAACACACAGGTCATACCCCTGCTCATTTACCATCTTGGTTCCTTCCTTTAAAAGTTGGAGACTGATCTGTTTTCCCTCCCCTACTCTCCTTTTCTCTCAAGCTCATTTTTGCTTCATCTCCATGCATCCTTTCTTTCCATAGCCTTACTAGATCCGGGTTTATTTTGAGTTAGAGGTTTCAGCCCGCACAGGGAGCGCATAGTGATTCAGGGCAGAGGTGATGTCCTGAGCATGACGCTGGGTGGGCACCAATCAGGAGTCCACCCGCCCATGCCCACTCCCACACACCCCCACTCCGACAGAGGGAAAATGTTGCCCAAGGTGTTAGTTACATAAAGCTTGTGGTGGCAGCAACGCTCAAGTAGCCTCTACCCGGTTCTGATTTATCCTTCTCAGGCCATGATGCCTGAGGCAGGAGGACCAGGCCTCATGGTCCATGTCCATTCTTGCGTCAAAATCCCCCA
Source organism: Carcharodon carcharias (assembly GCF_017639515.1). Taxonomy (NCBI): domain Eukaryota; kingdom Metazoa; phylum Chordata; class Chondrichthyes; order Lamniformes; family Lamnidae; genus Carcharodon; species Carcharodon carcharias. The sequence continues at coordinate 51,871,744 of NC_054489.1, forward strand.
GCTTTTGGGATTCAGGTGACAGCAGTGTCAAGCTCCCTGAAGAACTGAAATAAAAGCAGAAAGTGCTGGTAATACTCAGCAGGCCAGGCAGCATCTGTGGAGAGAGAGAGACAGTTAACATTTTTTGGTCAAGGATCTATCTCTAGAACTGGCCTGTCGTTGCTGTATTGGAGAACAGGGTTGGAGCACCAATCCTGATGATGTTTGAGTTTACAGGTGGGGAGAACATGTTCCAAGATTCGGAGCTACTTGTGGTGGGTTCTATCGTCAAGAGCAGTGAGTTGCTTACACTGAAGCTTATACCTGCTCCCAGGGAGTGGTTGAGGCAAATTGTATGGATACATTTCAGCAGAATTATTTACTATCTATATTAATGACTTGGAGTGGGGGAGGGGGCAGAGTGTAATGTATCCAAATTTGCTGATGATACAAAAATAGATGGGAGGGTACGTTGTGATGATGACATAAGGAATCTGCAAGGGGATGTAGACAGGTTGAGTGAGTGGGCAAAAACTTGGCAGATGGAGTTTAATGTAGGAAAGTGTGAGGTCATGCACTTTGGTAGGAAGGAACAAAAGGCAAGATTATTATCTAAATGGAGAGAGACTCCAAAAAAGTGCAGCACAGAGGGACCTGGGAGTTCTTATGCATGAAACACAAAAGGTTAGCATGCAAGTGCAGCAAGTAATTAAGAAGGCAAATGGAATTTTGGCCTTTAATTCTAGGGGGTTGGAGTTTAAAAATAGAGAAGTCTTGTTACAACTGTACAGGGTGTTGGTGAGGCTGTACCTGGAGTACTGTGTACAGATTTGGTCCCTATATTTAAGAAAGGATATACTGGCATTGGAGGCAGTTCAAAAGAGATTCACTAGGCTGATTCCTAGATGAAGGGGTTGACTTATCAAGAACAGCTAAACAGTTAGGCCTTTATTCATTAGAGTTTAGAAGAATGAGGGGTGATCTTATTGAAACATACAAGATTCTGAGGGGGCTTGACAGGGTAGATGTTGAGAAGAAGTTTCACTAGTGGGGGAATCTCAAACTGGGGGATATAGTTACAGAATAAGGAGACACTCATTTAAAACTGAGATGTGAAGGAATTTCTTCTCTCATAGGGTAGTGAATGTCTGGAATTCTCATCGCCAGAGAGTTGTGGAGGGTAGATTACTGAAAGTATTTAAAGAGGACGTAGATAGATTTTTGAAATATCAGGGGGTTGAGGGCTATGAGGAGCTGACACGAAAGAGGAGTTGAGGCCTGGGGCAGGTCAGCCATGATCTTGTTGAATGGTGGGGAAGGCTTGAGGGGCCGAATGGCCTACTCCTGATCCTATTTCTTATGTTGTTATGAATCCAGGTTTAATATATCAGAGAGAAATCGGTAGAGGGCTATGCTAGAGTGGTGGTTGAGGAAGGATAGGAGGAAGCTGTAGTGGGGCATTAAATGTTTCGAATGACCTTTCTGCGCAGCCTGTGTAAAGAGATGGTCAACATGTGCGGCTCCGGGCCGCTGTTTGCAGTGCAGCTCCGGGCCGCTGGGGGTCGCTGTTTGCAGTGCGGCTCCGGGCCGCTGGGGGCCGCTGTTTGCAGTGCGGCTCCGGGCCGCTGGGGGCCGCTGTTTCGGTGGCGGCCGGCATGGCTCCTCTTGCCGCCCACACTGTATTGTTGTTAAGATGGCGGAGCCCGGGGAGCCAGGCCCGGCTGCTCCGGTTTGCACTTTCCTCTTTAAAAAATCCAGCCGGAAATTTAAAGGAAGGAAGCGGAGAGCGAGCGCCAGCGACAAAGGTACCGAGAGAAAGGGAGCCGCCGGCCCGGTGGGGGGGGGGGAGGGTTGGCTTCGTCATCCGCTCCCCGGGGGCTGGGCCGGGCCCTGAACCCCCGGCTCCCGGGCCTTGAACCCCCGGCTCCCGGGCCGGGCCCTGAACCCCCGGCTCCCGGGCCGGGCCCTGAACCCCCGGTTCCCGGGCCCTGAACCCCCGGCTCCCCCCATGTTTTACTTTTCCTGGGGTTTCCACCTGGTGGAAGGTTTTACTGACTTTTTATATTTGTTGCTAGTTTTATCCCATATGGAAAAGGTCAATTACAGCAGCTAGATTAGAAAATTGAATAGAATGTTATTGTTATTGCAAGGGGAATGGAATACAAAAGTAGGGAGGTTATCCTTCAGTTATACAGGGCATTGGTGAAACCACATCTGGAGTACTGTGTACAGTATTGGTCCCTTATTTAAGGAAGGATGTAAATGTGTTGGAAGCAGTTCAGAGAAGTTTTACCAGACTAATAGCTGGAATGGGCGGGTTGCCTTGTGAGGAAAGGTTGGACTAGGCTTGTATCCTCTGGAGTTTAGAAGAGTCAGAGGTAACTTGATTGAAACATACAAAATTCTGAGGGGTCTTGACAATGTGGATGTGGAGAGGATGTTTCCTCTTGCGGGAGAAGGTGGAACTAGGGGTCACTGTTTAAAAGTAAGGGGTCACCCATTTAAGATACAGATGAGGAATTTTTTTTCTCTGAAGGTTGAGAGATTTTGGAATTCTCTACCTCAAAAGGTGATTGAGGCCGAGCCCTTGAATACATTAATAGGCAGATTCTTGCTCAGCAAGGGGAGAGGGGGGAAGGAGGGAGGGTGAAAGGTAGTCGGGGTAAGCAGGAATGTGAGGTTTAAATCAGATCAGCCATGATCTTGCTGAATGGCAGAGCAGATTTGAGGGACCAATTGGCCTACTCCTAATTCATATGCTCCAATTTCTCTCTTTTTTAGTCATCCGTTGCTGTTTGTAAAGTTTTCCCAGTCTTCTAGCCTACTATTAATCTTTGCAGCATTGTACATCTTTTCTTTCAATTTGATACCACTTAACTTCCTTAGATGGCCATGGCTGGTGCAGCTTCCTTTCTTGCTCAATGGAATATACCTTTCCTGAGAGTTATGAAATATCTCCTCACATACCTCCCACTGATTCTCTACTGTTTTCCCTTTTCACCACCTATTTACCCAGTCCTCTTAAGCCAACGCTGTCTTCGTAACATTGTGATTGCCTTTATTTAATTGTAAGACACTAGTTTCAGATCCAAATTTCTCCCCTCAAACTGAATGTGAAATTCCTTCATGTTGTGATCATTCTTAACTGGATAATTATTTACTCTTTGTTCTTTAATTAATCCTGTCTCATTACACTTACCAAATCTAAAATAGCCTTTTCCCTTGTTGATCAAGAACGCTCTGTTCCAAGAAACTGTCCCAAATACACTCTATGAGCTCATCCTCCAGGCTACCTTTCTACCTTTACCTATTTGATTCATCCAGTGTATATGAAGGTTAAAATCTCCCAGAATTGTTGGAGCACCTTTCTTTCTAGCTGCCAAAAGTTCTTGATTTATACTCTGGTCAACATTGTAGCTACTGTCAGTGGCCTATGAACTGCTTCCACCAGTGACTTCTTTCCTTTGCTTTTTCTTATTTTCACCAAAGCTGATTCTACATTTTGATCCTCCAAATCAAGATTATTTTGCACTGTACTGATCTCATTTTTTATTAACGGAGCTACCCCACCTCCTTTTCCTTTCTTTCTGTCTGTCCTTCTGACATGTCAAATAACCTTTCAAATACTCTGGCCATTCGTGGTCACTTTGTAACTGTCTGTGTAATGGCTATCATAGCATATTCATTTACTTCTATTTGTGTTTTCAAATAATCCATCTTGTTACAAATGCTATGTGTATTCAGATAGAGAACGTTAAATTCTGTCTTTTTACCATTTTCCCTACTCTGACCATATTTGCTAGTGTGAACTTATGTTTATATGTTCTACCCCTTTCTGTCACACTCTGGCAATCATTACCCATGTGTCGCTACCCTGCACTATGCCTTGACCTTTCTCTTTAACTTTCTAAATCTTCCCTTGTGAACTCTTTCCCACCCCACCACTGTTTAGAGCCCTATCTGTAGCACTAATTATACTATTTGCCAGTACGCTGATCCTAGTGCAGTTCAAGTGAAGGCCATCCTAATGGTACAGCTCCCTCTTTCCCCAGTACTGATGTCACTTTTTGTTCAAAACAAACTTTCTTCCCCCCACAAAGCTGTGGTTGCTGGATGGCAATTGAAGTTTTTAAGTTTGAGATCAATTGATTTGTGTGCAGTAAGTGTATGAGAGAGATGGAGAAAAGGTGGATAAATGGAGTCAAGGTACAGACAAGCAAAGAAGTAACTGGTCAAGCACACTCAGAGCTTAATGGTCTCCTGTTCTTACAATAGTCACTGCGCTTAAAAGTACTGTAAAGCAGTTTGAGACATCTGAAGGTGTGAAAATTGCTACATAAATGCAAGTTCTTTTAATATACCTTTTTAAAACTGATAGGTATGACCAAAGGCTGGAGACTTTTTCCTCTGGGCTTAAACATGTTCTTGTTCCTGAAAATGTGTCAGGATAAATGATGGCAATATCACTTCGTAAAGGTTCCCATTGTGAGGTGATCTCTTACTAACATGTTAATATAATAAAGGGACTCGGGGCACCCCTCACTGAGAGAGTATCTATACTTACTGGGTTTTCCCTTCTGCTGCACAGACAGCAGTGGAGACGATGATGGGAACACTGCAGTGCGGAGAGAAAAGAGAACGACTGTGTCGAACCCCATGATACAGAAGGTGGGTGAGGCAGTACACAGCCATACTGTGGTTTATAACTGTGGAATCTTGAAATCGTACAGCACAGCAGGAGGGCATTTGGCTCATCGTGCTTGTGCCAGCTCTTTTGAAAAGCAACCCTGTTTGCCTCACTGCCTTGCTGTTCTCACATCCACGTAATTATTTTCCATTAGACGTATATCATAGACCAGGGCAGACAGCTCTTTCGGAAAGTAATCCAGTTTGTCTTTCCCCATATACCTACGATCTCTTCAAATATCTATCCAATTCCCTTTTGAAAGTTACCTCCGAATCTCTCTGCACCACCCTTTTTGGGGAGCGCATTCAGAATTCTAACCAGTCATTGCTTAAAAAAAAAGTTTTCCTCATGGAGCCTCTGGTTCTTTTCTCAATCACCTTAAATCCGTGCTCTCTGGTTATCAATCCTTCAGCCAATGGAAACAGCTTCTGTTTATTTACTCTATAACCCTTTGTTTTTAATGAATCCATTTCCCCAATTGAATCTGCTTCCACCCCCCTTTCAGGCAGCGCATTCCAGATCACAACAACTCGCAATAAAGTTATCTATTCTCCCTTTTGGTTTACCTTAAACCTGTCTCGCGCTGGTGAGTAATCTTCCTAAGCTGGAAACAGATTTTTTATATATATTATTTCATGGGTGTGGATGTCACTGGCAAGACAAGCATAAGAACATAAGAGCTAGGAACAGGAGCAGGCAATTCAGTCCCTCGAGCCTGCTCCGCCATTCAATATGATCATGGCTGATCTCATTTCACCCTCAACTCCAATTTCTCACCCTCTCCCCATAATCTTTCAACCTGTTATTAATTAAAAATCTGTCTATCTCCTCCTTAAATTTATTCAGCGTCCCAGCATCCACTGTACTCTGAGATAGTGAATTCCACAGGTTCACGACCCTTTGAGAAAAGTAATTCCTCCTTATCTCTGATTAAATCTACCACCCCTTAGCCTAAAACTATGGCCTCTCATTCTAGAATGCCCCACAAGGGGAAACATCCGCTCCACGTCTACTTTGTCTATCCCCTTTAGCATCTTATATACCTCAATTAGATCTCCTCTCATCCTTCTAAACTCTAGCGAGTATAGGCCTAAACTGCTCAATCTCTCCTCATAAGACAAGCCCCGCATCTCTGGAATCAATCTAGTGAATCTCCTCTGAACCACCTCCAGTGCAACCACATCCTTCCTCAAGTCAGGGGACCAAAACTGTGCACAGTACTCCAGGTGCGGTCTCACCAATGCCTTGTACAATTGCAACAGCACTTCCCTATTTTTATACCCAATTCCTTTAGCAATAAATGCCAAAATTCTATTTGTCTTCTTTATGCTGTACCTGCATACTAGCTTTCAGCGATTCATGCACGAGGACACCCAGATCCCTCTGCACTGAAGCATTCTGAAGTTTCTCTCAATTTAAATAATAAGTCGCCTTTTTATTTTTCTGACCAAAATGGATAACCTCACACTTACCCACGTTAAACTCCATCTGCCAAATTTTGGCCCATTCATCTAACCTGTCCATATCCATTTGTAAGTTTCTTATTTCTTCTTTGCAACTTACTTTCCCATCTATTTTGATGTCATCTGCAAATTTAGCTGTAGTACCTTCTATCCCTGAATCCAAGTCATTAATATAGATTGTAACTAGTTGGGGCCCAAGGACCGAACCCTGTGGCACCCACTAGTTACAGCTTGCCATCCAGAAAAAGATCCATTTATCCCGACTCTCTGCTTTCTGTTGGTTAGCCAATCCTCGATCCAAGCTAATATATTATCCCTAACTCCGTGTGATCTTACCTTGTGTATTAATCTTTTGTGCGGCACCTTATCAAAGGCCTTCTGGAAGTCCAGATATACTACATCTACAGGATCCCCATTATCCACTTTGCTTGTCACATCTTCAAAGAACTCTAGCGAATTAGTCAAACACAATCTACTCTTCATTAAGCCATGCTGACTCTGATGGATTTGCATTCTGACTTTCCAAATGCCCCATTACTACTACCTTAATAATGGATTCCAACAATTTCCCAATGACAGACGTTAAACTAACTGGTCTATAGTTTCTTACTTTCTGCCTCCCCCCTTTTTGAATAAGGGCATTGTATTAGCATTTGTCCAATTCACTGGAACCTTTCCAGAATTCAGGGAATTTTGGAATATTATAGCCAATGCATCCACTATCTCCGCTGCCACTTCCTTTTAAGACCCTGGGATGTAGGCCATCAAGTCCTGGGGACTTGTCACCCTTTAATCCCAATAGTTTGCTCAGTACTTTTTCTCTAGTGATAGTGATTGTTCTAAGTTCCTCCTCCTCTTATATCCTCTACACTACATGTTACTATTGGGGTGGTACTAGTGTCCTCCACTGTGAAAACTGAGGCAAAATATTGATTAAGTGTCTCTGCCATTTCTGTGTTCCCCACTATTAACTCCCCAGTCTCGACCTCCAAGGGACCAACATTCGCTTTAGCTACTCTCTTTTGTTGCCCATCCCTAATTGCCCTTGAACTGAGTGGCCTGCTAGGCTATTTCAGAGGGAAGTTGAAAGTCGACCACACTGCTGTAGGCCTGGAGTCACATGTAGGCCAGACCAGGTAAGGACAGCAGATTTCCTTCCCTAAAGGATGTTAGTGAAGCAGATGGGTTTTTACAGCAATAGATCTTTGCTTTATGGTCATTAATAGCTTTCAATTCCAGAGTTTTTATTAATTGGGTTTAAATTCCACAACTGCTGTGCTGGGATTTGAACCATTGCCCCTAGAACATTCGCCTGGGCCTCTGGATTACTAGCCCAATGACATTACTACTATGCCACCATCTTGCCTGGATTACCCTATCAGAACCCTTCATTGTTTTAAATGCATCACTTAAATTTTTCTTTACCCTTCTAAAGAGACCAACTCCAGCTTCTCCAGTTTTCCCACATAACTGAAAACCCTCACATTTGGTACCATTCTAATAAATTTCTGCGTTCTATCCCAGACCTTGACATTCTTCCAACTGGGGCTGAGCCAGTGTTCCACAAAGGTCTAGCAACATGTCCTTGCTTTTGTGCTTTATTCCTCTATTTATAAAGTCAAGGGTCCTGTATGGATTTTTAACAGATTTCTCAACTTGTCTTGTGACATTTAAAGATTTGTGTTCTCACAGGGTGTCTCACATCCCCTTTAAAATTGTTTTCTATACTTGTTGGAAACAGCTAGTGATGGCTTGTCTCCTGACCAGCCACAGGTTCAGTTGCTCCAGCCCAGGGGAACTTTTAGCAGTTCCTGGGTCTGTGCTGATTGCAGCAAGATTATGATTCCCCCTGTGGTTGAATAGTCTGCCAGCACACTGTGTTCAGGCTTAAACATGAGGAGCAGCTGCTTGTGTAGGCACTTGAGGGTTAGTGCCCTGCAGTGCTGACTGAGGAGAGGAGTGGTCAGTCCCTGGGGCAGTCATTGCACTGTGATATTAGTGAACAATCTGTCCTGTGTGGATTTCAGACCGAAACTGGTATTTTCTGACTGTTTATCTGATTGTTCCCAGACTGCGAGACCAGAAGTGAAAGCGCAGTACAGTGACAGTGACAGTGATGGAGCCGAAAAAATCACCGTGTCCTACAAATCCACCCGATCAGCGGTAAGGAGCAGGATCGAATCCTAAACATCACTGTACTATACTAGACCTGGTAATGAGCAATCAGATAGGATTAATCGATAACCTCATAGCGAAGGCACCCCTTGGTAACAGCAGTCATAATATGATTGAATTTTACATTCATCTTGAGGGAGAAACAAGTGTGTCCAAGACTAGTATTGTAAACTTAGATAAGGGCAATTATGAGGGTATGAAAGCAAAGATAGCCACCATCTTGCCTGGATTACTTTATCAGAACCTATCAATAAAAGTTCAGTGTCAGACACTTAAAGGGATATATCAGAATACATGGAATATATTCATTCCAATAAGAGAAAAATTCCATGGAGGGGGTTGGGGGCCACCATCTATGGTTAACTAAAAAGTTAAAGACAGTATCAAACTTAAAGAAAAAGCACATCATTATACAAAGACAGATGGCAGGTCAGGAGATTGGAAATAATATAAAGAGCAGCAAATAATGACAAAAAGATTGAAGGAAAAAGTCAATATGAGAGAAAGCTAGCTAGTAATATGAAGACGGATAGTAAGAGTTTCTATCGATACTCAACTCTTTTCTTATTTAACAAAGCCAGCATTGGTCCTATAGAATGTGCATCTGGCGAATTGATAATGGAAAGTAGGGAGACGGCGGATGAATTAAACAGGCATTTTGCTTCCGTCTTCACTATAGAGGACACAAGCAACATCCTGGAAATAGCTGTAAATCAGGAAATGGAAGAGAGGGAGGAACTTGGGAAAATTACAATCGTCAGGGAAGTGGTATTGAGCAAATTTGTTGGGGCGTCGGGCTGACAAATCCCCAGGTTCGGATGGACTTCACCCTAAGGTCTTGAAAGAAGTGGCTTGTGAGGTAATTGATACATTGGTTTTAATTTTCCAAAATTCCCTAGGTTCGGGGAAAGTTCCATTAGATTGGAAAATAACAAATGTAACTCCTTGATACAAAAAGGGATGGAGACAGAAAGCAGGAATCTATAGGCCAGTTGGCCTACCATCTGACATAGTAAAAATGTTAGAAGCTATTATTAAAGGTGTTATAGCAGGGCACTTAGAAAGATTCAAGACAATCAGGCAGAGTCAACATGGTTTTGTGAAAGGGAAATCATATTTAACCAATTTATTGGAGTTCTTTGAAGGAGTCACATGGTGCTGTGAATAAAGGGGAACTGGCGGATATACTGTATTTAGATTTCCAGAAGGCATTTGATAAAGTGCCGCATCAAAGATTGCGAAAAATAAAAGCTCATGGTGTAGGGGTAACATATTGGCATGGATAGAAGATTGGTCAGCTAACAGGAAGCAGTGAGTTGGCATAAATGAGTCTTTTTCTGGTTGGCAGAATGTGAAGGATGATGTGCCACAGATATCGGTGCTGGGGCCTCAACTGTTTACAATTTATATAAATGACTTGGATGAAGGGACCGAAGGAATGGTGGCTAAATTTGCTGATGACACAAAGATAGGTAGTAAAGTAAATTGTGAAGAGAACATAAGGAGGCTACACAGTGATATAGATAGGATAAGTGAGTGGGCAAAGATCTGGCAAATGGAGTCTAATGTGGGAAAATGTGAAATCGTTCATTTTGGCAGGAAGAATAAAAAAGAAGCTTATTATCTAAATGGTGGGAGATTGCAGAGCTCTGAGATGCAGAGGGATCTGGGTGTCCTAGTGCACGAATCATAAAAGATTAGTATGCAGGTACAGGTGTAATTAGGAAAGCTAATAGAATGTTATTTATTGTGAGGGGAATTGATTACAAAAGTAAGGAGGTTATGCTTCAGTTGTTCAGGGCATTGGTGAGACATCTAGAGTATTGTGTACAAGACTGGTCGTCTCATTTTTTAAAAAAAAGTAAATGTGTTAGAAGCAATTCAGAGAAAGTTTACTAGACTAAAACCAGGAATGGCTGGGCTGTCTTGAGGAAAAGTCAGACAGGTTAGGCTTGTATCCACTGGAATTTAGAAGAGTAAGAGGCAACTTAATTGAAACCTTTAAAATCCTGAGGGGTCTTGACAGGGGGGATGGGGAGAGGATGTTTCCTCTTGTGGGAGAATCTAGAACTAGGGGTCACTGTTTAAAAATAAGGGGTTGCTATTTTAAGACGAAGATGAGGAGAAAGTTTTTTCTGAGGATTGAGTCTTTGGAACTCTCTTCCTTAAAAGGCAGTGGAAGCAGAATCTCTGAATATTTTTATGTTAGAGCTAGATAGATTCTTGATTAACAAGGAGGTGAAAGGCTATCGGGGGTAGGCAGGAATGTGGGATTGAGGTTACATTCAGATCAGCCATGACCTTATTGATTGGCAGAGCAGGCTCGAGGGGCTGAGTGACCTCATCCTGCTCCTAATTCGTATGTTCATATCTCACATACACACACAAGACCATGGGGTCCATTGTGCCTAGACCCTTCAGTTACACACTGGGTATCTACAGGGGTAGGGCGGTGCCGGAGTGGGGGGTGCCGTCCAGTCTCTATCCCTGAAGGGGGAGGGGCATCCAGTCACAGTTGCTGTCCTGGTGTGGGTGGGAAGGGGGGTTCGCAGCCTCTATCCCTGCAAGTGTTGGGGGGCAGTCTCTGCCCTGCAAGAGTGGGGTTCCAATCTCTAGGTCTCTGTCCCTGTGGGTAGAGGGGTGTTCGGTCCCTGACTGCACAAGGGGCGGGTGGGGTGAAAGGTTCTGTGTTTCTGCAGGGCAGTAAGGGATGTCTTTGTTTCCTCACTAAGACGTTGAAGACTGTCCCTGCCCCATTCAGGGAGAGCCTCTTCCCTCAGGGGGTCCCCTCTGTTCCCAAAGTTATTGATTGTCGTAAAAATCCATCTGGTTCACTAATGTCCTTTAAGGAAGGAAATCTGCCATCCTTACCTGGCCTGGCCTATATGTGGTTGACTCTTAACTCCCCTCTGAAATAGCCTAGGAAGCCACTCATTTCAAGGGCAATTGGGGATGGGCACCAAATGCTGGCCTTGCAAGTGACACCGACATCCCATAAAGCAATAAGTAAAATAAAAAGTTTAGACTAAGCTGGTGTCCCGAGCTGGGTGTGGGGAAATTGACTGGGTTGCTACCCCTGAGAATAGTGCAGCAATGTGTTGCTCTGTGGCTGTTTGGTAGAGATTGGGTTCAGCTGGACAATCTGGTTTCCCTCCAGGAAAATATTTTGTTGCCACTTACCGTCTAGTGAAGATTCTCTCCCTCCCTCCCTCAGTGCACGTGTCTCCCCAGAGGTGAGAGTATCGGGGACGACAGTGGACCTCACACTAACGCAACACACTTCCTTCGGGAGCAGGATGGTTTATGATAATGCGATAGCGATGGGGGTGGATTGGAGGAATGAGAGTCTGATAGACAAATGCGTGAGGCGTTTGGTGTTTAGTTGTGTAACGACTATGCTGGAAGTGTCATTTGCAGCTAACGTATATCTGTGCTTCACAGAAACCTGTCGGCCCAGAGGACATGGGAGCAACAGCTGTGTATCAACTGGACACTGAGAAAGATAAAGACATGCAAGCAATCTTCGAACGAAGTCAGAAGATCCAAGAAGTAAGAGGGGCATAATGCAACCCCAGGGTTGTGATTTTATTTGTAACCAGCCCTGATTCACTGCACCAACTCAGTTCCAGGACCACAAACACAGACCTATCAGGACTGGAGTAAAAATAGCCAGTTCTGGTGAAAGGCCACAGACCTGAAACATTAACCCTGTCTCCACAGCTGCTGCTTGACCTGTTAAGTAAATCCAGAATTTTCTGTTTTTGCTGTACAGCTAGATACTGTCCCTTATCCACTTTAGGTAGTGAAATTACATTGTGAGGAGTAGGGACTGCAAAATATAAAACACTTATAGATAACGGACCTATCACAATGGAATCATTTTTAGAAATAAAGAGGGCTTATTGAGGCTAACAAACACAGCTCAGCTTCACACTAACCCCCAGCCCCAGCAGTCAACCCCACCTACCTGCTTTCTCTGTTGATCCCACCTACGCACTGGTGTACTGTCTCTGAACACCCAATGGTGCTTGACATTGTCACTTTGATGACCTTTCCTGGTAACTTCTACAACATCATTCCTTTGGGTGAAATTTTCTCTGATTTTTTTAATTTGTGTCTCCTGATTGTTGACCCTTCATAACAAAGAACAATTGGCCTTGATCAATTTTGTCAGCCCCTTGATAATCTTCACGGTTCAATTAGACAGAATACTCTGAGGGTCAGATTTTTGTGGTTTGTAATGTGCATTTATGGTAATGTTTATCTAAAAATTACCTTCATCTTGGTAATGGGAAGTGGACAGAGCTCTGCTCCTGTTGGCTGCAGACTTCAAGGGGGGGGTGGAGGGTTTGGTGGGGAATTGGAGGCACATGCACTGAAGGAGGGATATACAAACTGCAACAGGGAGAGCGATCGAGAAACTGATACACACACTGGGACAGGGAGAGAGATTGAGACACTGATATACACACTGGGACAGAGAGATACTGAGACAGTGATACACACAGTGGGACGGGGAGGCCGAGACATATATATACACTTGATCCGTGAGAGAGAGTGGGTGAAGCAGTCAGCCACACACACAAGGGAAGAGAAAGAGGACACTGGGAAGAAAAGAACAGCCTGCACTTGGATACAGAGGTGCATACTAACAGAGGAGAAAGAGAGCACAGGAAGACGAGCCAGACACTAACACAGAATGAGCAGGTTAGCACACAAGGCAGAGGTGAAGAAGAAACAGGGGAAGATGCACAAATACAGACAAATGATAACTTAAATAAGTCCCAACCTTAAAACTATTAGACCGCAATTTGTACGAGATTTTTGAGCATTTACCAGGTAAACATAAACAGTTTGTGCTGTCATCATGGCTGACTGCTCAATGTCCAATGTGAGGGACTACCAATAGGCTCTTTTATCCTCTTTGTACCTGACAGGAACTAAAAGGGAAAGAAGATGAGAAAATCTATCGAGGTATCAACAACTACATCAAGTACGTGAAACCCAAAGACACATCCATGGCAAATGCAGCTTCAGGAATGGTGAGGTGAGTGAAACATTCAGCAGTACCTCTCAGTCTCCTTCCTGAATCCTTCAGGCTGGGACCCTACACATTTCCACAGGTAGCTAGCAGATGCCAGGGCTGATCGGCTTGAAAGAACACAAAAGTGATATTTCTACTGTGCCTTTCGCAACTTCAGAGCAACCTAAAACATTTCAGAGCCAATTAAGTACTTTTGAAGTGTAATCACTGTTTGCACAGCAAGATCCCAGAGACAGCAAAGCAGTAATGACCAGATAATCTGTTTTAGTGATGTTGGTTGAAGGGTAAGTGTTAGCTAGAATACGGGGGAGAACTCCCCTGCTTCTGTTCAGAATTGTACTGTGGAATCTTTATTTGTTTCACCTGTACTTGGTGGTATGATGGCTGCTTGTGCGGAGTAAATGCTGAGCCAGGGAAGGGTTGTGGGGAATGATAGCTGAGCAATGGGAGGCAGTGGTGAGGGGAGAAGGTTGGGAGCTACAGCCAAGCACTGGGGGAAGGTGGGGTGTGGGAAGACGGCCAAGCCAAAGATCTGGATGCCTTCTCCTGCATGTATAACGTTTCCAATCCTCCCATTTCACCACCCACATCTCCTTTTAATAAACACTAGGATCTAGCTCTTTACCCCACAACCATCACCTTAGCTATTGGCGTTGGTGTCTCACCCTCAATTGTTTTCCACATGCGGTATTTTCTGCAGAAGTCTCTGGATGATGATAAGGAGCTGCAGCCCCAGCTGATCATGTGTAGCTCAGACCCTGGAGCCCTAAACCCTCCAACCACTCCCCTCCACAGAGAACAGCAAACTGAACCTCTGATTTCCCTGCCTGATGACTTGGGAAACGTTTTTTTTCTGACCTTTCTGGGATGTGTTACTGACCAGGTATTTATTGCCCATCTGGAGTTTGTGAAAGGGCAGGGGTGAGAACTGCTCACGGTCTCACAAATCCCAGTGTCTCACAGCCTGAGATACCCAAATGCTGCCAGAGAGGGGCAGTGTTGGGTGGCGCTGCAACAATTGCACCTCAGTTACTATATTAGCACCGGTGGCTGCCTGGAGCACAGAAACAGTCAGCCATACAGGTCCAATTCAGTGTTTCTGTTTCACATGAATCTTGTCCCACCCCTCTTCATCTAACCCCATCGGAATATCTTTCTGTTGCTTCCTCATTCATGTTCATCTAGCTCCCCCTTAAACATAGCTATACTATTCACCTCAACTACTCCATAACTCCAGATGGTACTGAGTTCCACATTTTCACAAGGTTTTGGGGTAATTTCTGCTGAATTCCTTATGGATTTCTGAGCGACAATCTTATGTTTAGCATAATAGTGGAAATCTGATTCCTGCTCAGGAAGCTGTTTTAGGAAACATGATGGTGAGTTGTGTCTCAGAACCTCTCTTCCACATAATAGAGCTCTGCTACAGAGCAACATTCGCTCTGCCCCTCAGCAGTGGATCACATCACTGCCCCCTGCCCCTCAGCAGTGGATCACATCACTGCCCCCTGCCCCTCAGCAGTGGATCACATCACTGCCCCCTGCCCCTCAGCAGTGGATCACATCACTGCCCCCTGCCCCTCAGCAGTGGATCACATCACTGCCACCTGTCCCTCAGCAGTGGATCACATCACTGCCACCTGTCTCTCAGCAGTGGATCACATCACTGCCACCTGTCTCTCAGCAGTGGATCACATCACTGCCACCTGTCTCTCAGCAGTGGATCACATCACTGCTCCCAGCCACATAGCAGTGGATCACATCAATGCCCCCTGCCCCTCAGCAGTGGATCACATCACTGCCACCTGTCTCTCAGCAGTGGATCACATCACTGCCACCTGTCTCTCAGCAGTGGATCACATCACTGCTCCCAGCCCCATAGCAGTGGATCACATCGCTGCCACCTGCCCCTCAGCAGTGGATCACATCACTGCCCCCTGCCCCTCAGCAGTGGATCACATCACTGCCCCCTGCCCCTCAGCAGTGGATCACATCACTGCCCCCTGCCCCTCAGCAGTGGATCACATCACTGCCCCCTGCCCCTCAGCAGTGGATCACATCACTGCCCCCTGCCCCTCAGCAGTGGATCACATCACTGCCCCCTGTCCCTCAGCAGTGGATCACATCACTGCCTCCTGCCCCTCAGCAGTGGATCACATCACTGCCCCCTGCCCCTCAGCAGTGGATCACATCACTGCCCCCTGCCCCTCAGCAGTGGATCACATCACTGCCACCTGTCTCTCAGCAGTGGATCACATCACTGCTCCCAGCCACATAGCAGTGGATCACATCACTGCCACCTGTCCCTCAGCAGTGGATCACATCACTGCCACCTGTCCCTCAGCAGTGGATCACATCACTGTCACCTGTCCCTCAGCAGTGGATCACATCACTGCTCCCAGCCACATAGCAGTGGATCACATCACTGCCACCTGTCCCTCAGCAGTGGATCACATCACTGCCTCCTGTCCCTCAGCAGTGGATCACATCACTGCCACCTGCCCCTCAGCAGTGGATCACATCACTGCCCCCTGCCCCTCAGCAGTGGATCACATCACTGCCCCCTGCCCCTCAGCAGTGTATCACATCACTGCCCCCTGCCCCTCAGCAGTGGATCACATCACTGCCCCCTGCCCCTCAGCAGTGGATCGCATCACTGCCCCCTGCCCCTCAGCAGTGGATCACATCACTGCCCCCTGCCCCTCAGCAGTGGATCACATCACTGTCCCCTGCCCCTCAGCAGTGGATCACATCACTGCCACCTGTCTCTCAGCAGTGGATCACATCACTGCTCCCAGCCACATAGCAGTGGATCACATCACTGCCCCCTGCCCCTCAGCAGTGGATCACATCACTGCCACCTGTCCCTCAGCAGTGGATCACATCACTGCCACCTGTCTCTCAGCAGTGGATCACATCACTGCTCCCAGCCACATAGCAGTGGATCACATCACTGCCCCCTGCCCCTCAGCAGTGGATCACATCACTGCCCCCTGCCCCTCAGCAGTGGATCACATCACTGCCACCTGTCCCTCAGCAGTGGATCACATCACTGCCTCCTACCCCTCAGCAGTGGATCACATCACTGCCACCTGTCCCTCAGCAGTGGATCACATCACTGCCACCTGTCCCTCAGCAGTGGATCACATCACTGCCACCTGTCTCTCAGCAGTGGATCACATCACTGCCGTCTGTCCCTCAGCAGTGGATCACATCACTGCCTCCTGCCCCTCAGCAGTGGATCACATCACTGCCACCTGTCCCTCAGCAGTGGATCACATCACTGCCACCTGTCCCTCAGCAGTGGATCACATCACTGCCACCTGCCCCTCAGCAGTGGATCACATCACTGCCACCTGTCCCTCAGCAGTGGATCACATCACTGCCCCCTGCCCCTCAGCAGTGGATCACATCACTGCCCCCTGCCCCTCAGCAGTGGATCACATCACTGCCGCCTGTCCCTCAGCAGTGGATCACATCACTGCCTCTTGCCCCTCAGCAGTGGATCACATCACTGCCACCTGTCCCTCAGCAGTGGATCACATCACTGCCCCCTGCCCCTCAGCAGTGGATCACATCACTGCCCCCTGCCCCTCAGCAGTGGATCACATCACTGCCGCCTGTCCCTCAGCAGTGGATCACATCACTGCCCCCTGCCCCTCAGCAGTGGATCACATCACTGCCACCTGTCCCTCAGCAGTGGATCACATCACTGCCTCCTGCCCCTCAGCAGTGGATCACATCACTGCCACCTGTCCCTCAGCAGTGGATCACATCACTGCTCCCAGCCACATAGCAGTGGATCACATCACTGCCACCTGTCCCTCAGCAGTGGATCACATCACTGCCCCCTGTCTCTCAGCAGTGGATCACATCACTGCCACCTGTCCCTCAGCAGTGGATCACATCACTGCCACCTGTCCCTCAGCAGTGGATCACATCACTGCTCCCAGCCACATAGCAGTGGATCACATCACTGCCGCCTGCCCCTCAGCAGTGGATCACATCACTGCTCCCAGCCACATAGCAGTGGATCACATCACTGCCCCCTGCCCCTCAGCAGTGGATCACATCACTGCCCCCTGCCCCTCAGCAGTGGATCACATCACTGCCACCTGTCCCTCAGCAGTGGATCACATCACTGCTCCCAGCCACATAGCAGTGGATCACATCACTGCCCCCTGCCCCTCAGCAGTGGATCACATCACTGCTCCCAGCCACATAGCAGTGGATCACATCACTGCCACCTGTCCCTCAACAGTGGATCACATCACTGCCCCCTGCCCCTCAGCAGTGGATCACATCACTGCCTCCTGTCCCTCAGCAGTGGATCACGTCACTGCTCCCAGCCACATAGCAGTGGATCACATCACTGCCCCCTGCCCCTCAGCAGTGGATCACATCACTGCTCCCAGCCACATAGCAGTGGATCACATCACTGCTCCTAGTCTTTCGGCAGAGAATGATGAATTTTTTAATGGATGCTTTAAAAAATGAAGGGAATTCTGGGAACTTCCTGTGCCTTCTCCCTCTAACTAGGCTGTCACTCGTGCTGTCCCCCCTCCTTGACTGTTATTATTGTGTGTGATTTCATGAATGTCACTGTCAGTTTGGACACTGTTTATTGTGAATCAGGAAAGGACCTATCCGAGCTCCTGAACACCTTCGAGCGACTGTGCGATGGGACTACCAGCCTGACATCTGTAAAGATTACAAAGAGACCGGCTTTTGTGGTTTTGGAGGTAAGTTCATCCTCTTAGGGATAATTTTATTGTAATCATGACATTCACAGCTCCTCAATGCATGGGGTTCTGATCCCCAGATTATGCTTTATTAGCTGACTGTAACCAGCGTGGTCTTTGGGTGGCTATAGTTGGGCTCAGTGCCAGGGTGAGAGAAATCGGCCAAGGTCCCGGGTGGAAACTGCTTCTACATTGATGTTGATTGAGGATCAAGCTCAGTTGTGATGCTCCCATAGTCAATTAGCCTGACAACACTAACCATCTGGAATCTGACATTCTTTTATTCTTTCATGGGATGAGGGCTTCGCTGGCTGGGCCAGCATTTATTGCCCGTCCCTAATTGTCCTTGAGAAGGTGGTGGTGAGCTGCCTCCTTGACCCGCGGTAGTCCATGTGGTGTAGGTACACCCACAGTGCTGTTAGGGAGGGAGTTCCAGGATTTTGACCCATTGACAGTGAAGGAACGGTGATATATTTCCAAGTCAGGATGGTGAGTAACTTGGTTGGGAACTTCCAGGTGGCGGTGTTCCCATCTATCTGCTGCCCTTGTCCTTCTAGATGGTAGAGGTCGTGGGTTTGGAAGGCGCTGTCGGAGGCTCCTTGGTGAGTTGCTGAAGTGCAACTTGCATAAGGTGCACAGGATTCCCAGCCTCTGACCTGCTCTTGTAACCACGGTATTTATATGACTGATTTAGTTAAGTTTCTTGAAGACTGGACAAAGAATTGGGCCTCCTACCCCATTAATAAGAAAGGCAGTGGGAAAACTGGAAAAGAAAGTTAAGTCTTTAGGGAATATGCTCTTCCTCTGGACTCTGCTAATTGGTGTTTTCTTCTCTCTTCTCATAGATAGCTGTAAGTTTCTACACGACCGCTCGGACTACAAGCATGGCTGGCAGATAGAACGAGAGCTGGATGAAGGCCGATATGGTGTAAATGGTGAGTTTTGTGATTGGAAGCTCAGTGTTGTCCTAATCTCTCCAACACAATGAGGGTTATCATAGGCGGCCACTTCAAGAAAAATTTATGTCAAGCGCTGAGCCACTGGCATTCCCGACTGCATTAAAATACAACGTGACATGAGATTTGCAACATATTCAGTCACTTATTCTACCAAATTTGGGCTTTGTGATCAATTTTAAGTTCCCACTGTGCTGAGTCAGCTGATCTAAACAAGGGCAGCAGTTGCATTGTTTCAGTTGTACACAGTGTCTGTGTGTCAGGTGGGGGATTATCCGTTAAAATTCCCATTCATTGTCATAATGCATTGACAGGAAGGTGCAGGTGTGATGAAGACAGATGGCACTCAGTTGTGACTCCCTCTGTGGTTGAATTGCCTAAATTCACACACTGCCTGGCCATGGGCGTTCCCTAGTGACCATACTTCATGGAGATGGGAGAGAATGAGGGGAGATGTGCTCTTGTGTTAAGAGGTTTAGAGACACAACTCATAAAAACAAAGTTTGCCAGTTTATCAATGCCCAGGATTTTTTAGTGGGGCCATTCAATGAGTCAACCAAAACTGTTTGACCTGTAATTCAGCCTAGAGCTCCTGAACATCAGTTTTATCACTGCTGAACCCCTCATCCATCTCTTTTTTTTTCACAAATGGGCGGAAAAGCAAATTTCTTAATGTTATTTTTTACCAAAAATCAGGTCCAGAGATGCACCATATGGTAAGACCAGCCCATCAAACACTACATCAAACTGACCTCCCTGCCATAGTGCACAAGTAGATCCAGACCTCATTTCTGGCAGGAAAAAATAATGAAGTCTCTGCCATTCTTTTGAAAGGAGTCTGAACCATTTTTAGACCCCATATAAGAGCTGCATTCATTGTACTGAGACAAATGTCAGCAATTCATTTGCAGTTGGGTATGGAACAAGAACAGTTCTGCTCTGGCACAGTTCACATACAGCTAGACCTGGTGACTGAGGACATCAGTGAAAGACTGACTCAGAATCCAGATCAAGGCTGCAACCTATGTGTGCTAATGCTTTATTAACCCACTGTCATGAAAACAGGTGAGTGAGTGAAAGCAACAACCATAAATATAGGCTCTTAGTAATTTTAGAAATAATAAAATTGATTCAGAGGTTAAGTAAGAGTATGAAAGTGGACCCCATGAAAGTGGTATCACTGAACTGGAAATACTTGTGGATTATCACCCAGCTTATCCTTTGGCTCTTTTCATTAGCTTGTGCTAATTTTGTTAAATTTACCCTGTTCTTTGTGGTTCAATTTTTACCCAGAGATTTTCCCTTTAATGCTTAAACTAAGCTTCAAAAACCAGTAAATTTTTTGGCAGTAAAAATTGACAATGATCTTTATATGTCGTGCAATCCTCTGTCATACAGCTTTCTTGTTTGGCTGAAAGAAAGAGCTTAGATTTGCTCGATGTCTTTCAAGCTCTCATGACATCCAAAACTGATTCACAGCCCGGCACTGCTTGCTTTAGAGGCTGGGGAAACAGTCTCATGTTGTTTGGCAAACTGATCCTGGTTTGATTAACCAGCCTTTGGGATTCCATTCTGAGATACATGAGTGCAGCCTTCAATATTCCTGGGGAGTTCAGGGTTTCAGGGATTGCATTGTAGGATGGCTTCTCACCAGCTTGTGCCTTTTATTTGCAGATGATGAGAACTATGAAGTGAGCAGTGACGAGGATGACCTTCCCTTTAAGTGCTTCATTTGCAGGGCCTCTTTTACCAACCCAGTAATCACCAAGTAAGTTGGCTTGTCACAGCTCACAAGATCTTTGCATTATTTAGCCAGAAATTGGTTACCGTTATGCAGTAATCTGCCTGTTCTCTATGGACTGTCTGTGTTATTTAACGATCTGCATATTCTTTGTGGAATGCCCATGTTATTTAGCTAAAGCTAAAACAAAAACAGAATTACCTGGAAAAACTCAGCAGGTCTGGCAGCATCGGCGGAGAAGAAAAGAGTTGACGTTTCGAGTCCCCATGACCCTTCAACAGAACTAGATGAATCCAAGGAAGGGGTGAAATATAAGCTGGTTTAAGGTGTGTGTGTGTGTGGGGAGGGCGGGGGGTGGGGGGGGAGGTGGTGGTGTTGGGTGGTGGGGGTGGTGGTGGTGGGAGAAGAGAAATGGAGGGGGGCTGTGGTTGTAGGGACAAGCAAGCAGTGATAGGAGCAGATCATCAAAAGATGTCACAGACAACAAAACAAAAGATCAGATAGGTGTTGAAGTTGACGAATATGCTAATTAAGAATGGATGGTAGGGCACTCAAGGTACAGCTCTAGTGGAGGTGGGGGGAGCTTAAAAGATTTAAAAATATTTAAAAATAATGGAAATAGGTGGGAAAAGAAAAATCTATATAATTTATTGGAAAAAACAAAAGGAAGGAACTCACTGGAGGAACAACACATCTTCCGACTAGGCACTTTACAGCCTTCCGGACTGAATATTGAATTCAACAACTTTAGGTCTTGAACTCCCTTCTCCATCCCCACCCCCTTTCTGTTTCTTCCCCCTTCCTTTTGTTTTTTCCAATAAATTATATAGATTTTTCTTTTCCCACATATTTCCATTATTTTTAAATCTTTTAAGCTCCCCCCACCCCCACTAGAGCTATACCTTGAGTGCCCTACCATCCATTCTTAATTAGCACATTTGTTTAGATAATATCACCAACTTCAACACCTATGTGTTCTTTTGTTCTGTTGTCTGTGACATCTTTTGATGATCTGCTTCTATCACTGCTTGCTTGTCCCTACAACCACACCAACCCCCTCCACTTCACACACACACACACACACACACACATACACCTTAAACCAGCTTATGTTTCACCCCTTCCTTGGATTCACCTAGTTCTGTTGAAGGGTCATGAGGACTCGAAACGTTAACTCTTTTCTTCTCCGCCGATGCTGCCAGACCTGCTGAGTTTTTCCAGGTAATTCTGTTTTTGTTTTGGATTTCCAGCATCCGCTGTTTTTTGTTTTTATTATTTAACAAGCTGTCTGTTCTATCTCAGGTGTAAGCACTATTTCTGTGAAAGTTGTGCTCTGCAGCATTACCGTAAATCCAAGCGCTGTTATGTGTGTAACGAGCAGACGAATGGAGTCTTCAATCCAGCCAAAGGTGCGTGGTCATGCCTTTACTACTGGCAGTGTTGCTCTTTGAAGGTGACATTTGATGTAGGTGCTTGCTCAACATTTGTATTTTAGATGGAGTTTCTGTCCCTTTCTGAGCATCATTCCCCAGCATCAGTCTCTGAGCGCATGCTGAGTATCAGGATGTGGTTACCGCTGGCGGGCCTGACATATGATACTCCATTGTGCTGAGAAGATAATGGTGAGCTTTCTCCTTTTGTAGTGGTTCGATACAACTGAGTAGCTTGCTGGGCCACTTCAGAGGGAAGTTAAGAGTCAACCAAATTGGGACTGGAATTACCTATAGCTCCAGACTGGGTAAGGACGGCTGATTTCTATCCCTAAAGGACATTAGTGAACTAGTTAGGTCTTTGCACTAATGTAACAGCTTCATGGTCACTTTTAGCATTAATTGCAGATTTTAAAAGAACTGAATCTGAATTCTCAAACTACTTTAGTGGGATTTGCACTCATATTTTCTCTGAATTACTAGTCAGGGCCTCGCAGTTACTTCTCCAGTAACGAAACACGACCTTGCCAAATCTTTTGTGTTCAGTGGGACGTTGCTACCAGGGCTTTGCGCAATGAGCAGGGACAGGACAGAGAGTTCACAAAGGGTTGCCTGATCCAGGCTAATGATCTGCCTGAGGGTTGGATAAGATTGCAGCTCAGACTCCACAGTGGCTGCAGGCAGCAGATACAGGACAGATGCCTGTTCCTTGTTTAAAATATGTGGAATCCATTACCACAAGGAACTGCTGTAGCTAACACAGGCACAACATGGAAAAGAGAGAGTTAGATAAACATTCAGTCAAATGTCAAGAGTATGCGGAAGCACCATGGAAATAGGATTAGAAAACTAGAACGGGATTAGTTAGTTCCAGTGTGAAGCCTGTATGAACAAAATGTTTGACTGAGTGTGGAGTTATTGTCAAGTTTGTTGGTTTGTGAAAGTTCTGCCACCAGCCCCTTGTGGCCTAGTACTGAGCTGTAGAGCAGGGAGGTACCAGGATCTATCTCTTGCTGAGTTAAGTACGGTTACCAGGGTGAAGACAAAAAGTGCTACAATTAGCTTTAACCCTGGCCTTGGGAGGATCCTGCGCTTCTCCTGCTACTTGATCTACTTGTCAATCCTTCACACAGTGACCCAAGCCACAGATAAAGGTAGGCATAGTAATCAAACCCGATCCTGTCTTCAGCTGAGACTCTCTGTCCCAAACAGGAGTCACTGCGTAATGACCAGGATTGAGAGCACAGGCTTAATTTTACTTTCCTCGCCCTAGCCTGTGAGCACTGAGGCTATTTCTAGCTCTGAACCAGGATACTGACTATTTGACAATTATTTACTGCAATTGTTTTTATATCGTCTATTTCAGAACTTATGGCAAAATTGGCAAAGCGTGAAACTGAGCATCCGTCAGACCATTCCAACTCTGCAGATGAAGTGGAATAAACAGACTAACTCTCCCTTCCCCCCCACCCCGCGCAGAATATATACCAAGCTTCAAATTAGTTGAGCAAAATAAACACACTTGTTTTAGAAAAAGTCTTTTTTGTGTGTTTTTTACCAGTAATCGAATATTCTTTAAATGCTGCAACTAATTCACATCTACTCTGAGTAATATTATAAACCGAAAGGCTAAATAGTGCTGCAGGAGAGACAATCCTGGAGCTGTCAGAAATGAGAATTCTGGGCAGAGTTTTCACTTGACTAATTTGAAGAGGGAATGATATTCACAAACAAGACACACAACAGTTGCAGAGGCTGTGGGTAACCTCACATTGCAGTTGCTGAGCTGCGTCGAAAGGTGGTAAACCTCGAGCCCTTCCTTTTCAATGTTTCTCTTACAGTTAAAAGGCTGTCAGATCTCCTCCATGACCTACACTCTTGGTTCACAGTAACTTCCATCAGTCTAGCATTCTCATAACAATTGGCTCCATGTACAGAAGTGGGAAACATAGTTGCCAAATAGATATATCGATTGAAAGGTCAGAACTACATGAGACTTTCTTATAGAATGTCCGTCAGTGCATTTAAAATTTCACCAGCAGCTAGCCCAGGAGCTAGCAGTCAGGAAATTGCTGTGGGGTAAGGCAGATCTTATACATCCGCTAACTTAGCTATAACTCAGTCAGAAGGAGCAGGAACTCAGACCAAAGGAATTGGAAGTTTTATATTTGGAAGGAGCCTTACAAGAAGTTAGTTGAGGATTATAGAACCAGAGTGTAATAGTAATCAACAGGTATTGAGAAGAATAGACTGGGATGAGGAAGCTAGGTTGAAGTTAATAAAGAGTTTGCAATCAAACATTGGAAGAATTCAGAATAGAAGCAGAGCCGGATTAATCCAAATTCAAAGTGGAAATGCCAAGAATTAGAATATAAAGAAAGGTGAGAATGGAAACCAGGAAATTGGAGACCAGTTAGCCTAACACCTAAAGTCAATAGGATACAGTGACTGAACACCTTGGAAATTTTTAACTTGGTCACTGGAGAAGACTACCTACTCTTCAAAATAGTGCCATGTGATCTATTACATTCAGCTCAGGGACCTCCTGTCATCTAAAAGACAGCACCTCCAACAGTGCAGCATTCCTTCAGTATTGAAATGGGAGTGTCAGCCTGGATAATTTTCTCAAGTGTCTGTAGCGGGGCCTTTTGACTCAGCCAAGAGTTTGATACACTGAGCCATGGCTGATACCTGGAGCAGGACCTGGATCCCCAACTCCCCCTTTAAAATCAATTTCAAAATTCCATCAGAAATCCAGATATCAATGAAGGGCCTGGGTATTAGGGAGGACGTCATCATCCATGGCTGTCCTGTCCCCATTGATCCACTCACCTTTATGAGGAGCTGCAGCTTCCTGCCAGGACCTGACTCTGGCCAGGTAAGGTCATGGAAACTCACAGAGGCTGGTTTCTATACAGCAATTTATTAATCACTCATTTTTGAGATATGAGTATCGCTGGCAAGGCCAGCACTTATTGCCTATACTGAGATTCCTTGACTCAATGGCTGAAGAGAATACTTCAGGAGGAAGTGAAGAGTCAACCACATTCGTGTGGGTCTTGAGTCACATGCAGAACCAGGCTGGGTAAAGACAGCAGGTTTTCTCTCCTGAAGAACATTAATGATCCAGTTGGGTTTCTACAACAATCCAACAGATTCACTGTCACTTTAACCGATACCAGCCCTTTATCCTTAGTGAGATTTAAACTCATGTTCTTTGGATTATTGGTCCAGTAACAACTCTTAACTTACCATTCCCAAAATTACACAAGGTCAAAAGTCTTTGGCTGACATATAGATCAATATTTTAGCTCCACCCTGGGAGCAAGCTGAGGGTGGGGGGGGCAAAAATTAGTTGGCAAGTGGGTTTCCTGGTGCCACCACTGGAATTTTGCCATGTTAGGCTTGATGTCAGTTCAGGCCCTTAAGTGGCCAATTATTGGGAAGGCCTAGTGGCCTGGCAGATTGCCATCCCTACTTGTTCCCTCCCCTCCCTCAACCCCCTCCCCTCCTGACCTTGTGATCACAGCACCAGCGTCAGAGCCCACTAACTGAGCTCAGCTAAACAACCCCACTCCTCGTAAAGGGCTGGCTGCAATCCCAATGGTGGCCACTGCCCCAGGTAGTGCTGCTACATGCCCATTAAATTAGATTGTGGCTTCCCAGCCCTGCAGAGGTGGAACTCATCCATGTGCATTCAGCTGAGGGGGCTGGTGCCACCACCTCCACAGAAACATTCTAGCCATACACTGCAGTCAGAGAAGCGCCTTGCCCCAAGCCGGGGTGGAACTTCCGGAGTGTTCATCTTAAGGAAAGGGCGGGGCATGCCCATGGGGAGCTGGAAGTTTTGTCCAAAACAAGATCTGCCCCAAAAGTCCTCACTGCAAAGTTTGAGCCAGCACTCTGTCTACGAATCTATAATCCCAAGTATAAAACCATGAATGTGCTGGTTTCGCTATGAGACTGATGCCTGAGGGTTGTGACACAGCAGGTTGGTAAAGGCTGAGTCATTTAAATCCCAGAGGGAAACCCGAACAACTGTCATAACGTATATTTTCAATTGGTCTGTTTGAGATGTGGCTCTGAATTTAGGAATGAATCTACCAAGCCTCGAGAGGATTTTTTATATAAAACTACATTAAACATTTATTAGTTTAACAACCAAGTAAACACATGCACATATCTACAAATTACTACCATAATAACTTTTAAACAAATCTCCAAATTAATCACTCCCAGGTAAATTTCACCAAGGCAACAGTAACCCATAGGGCAGAAATTTACCCCTGTCAGAGGGGTGGTGTGGGGTGGGGGGGGGTGGGGGGCAGGAACCTGATTGGCACTCCCGATTGGGGACGCGCCGCCATTTTATATGGGTGGCCCACCCATCACGATGCACATCCGGATTCCCTGAGTGTTCCCTGTGTGGGTGGGGAGCGGGGGGGTGGGATTCCCTGAAAGGTTTCCGGTGTTGGGGGGGTGGGGGGGTAGGATTCCCTGAGAGGCTCTCTGTGTGGGGGGGGTGGGATTCCCTGAGAGGTTCCCTGTGTGGGGGGGGGGGGTGGGTTCCCTGGGTGGGGGGGGGGGGGGGGGGGGATTCCCTGAGAGGTTCCCTGTGTGGGTGGGGGATGTGGGATTCCCTGAGAGGCTCTCTGTGTGGGGGGGGTGGGATTCCCTGATAGGTTCCCTGTGTGGGTGGGGAGCTGGGGGGGGGGGATTCCCTGAAAGGTTTCCGGTGTTGGGGGGGTGGGGGGGTAGGATTCCCTGAGAGGCTCTCTGTGTGGGGGGGGTGGGATTCCCTGATAGGTTCCCTGTGTGGGTGGGGGATGTGGGATTCCCTGAGGGGCTCTCTGTGTGGGCGGGGGTGGGATTCCCTGTGTGAGCGGGAGGGGGGGATTCCCTGAGAGGTTCCCTGTGTGTGGGTGGGGTTGGGATTCCCTGAGAGGTTCCCTGCGCTCTTTCACATGCAGTGCGGAGATCTGTGCCTCTGTGCCTCAGGGAGATCAGTTTAAGGTTTTAAAATTTAAATAAAGGGGAAAAAAATTAAAACATGTCCCCTCGTGTGACAGTGTGACAGTGGGACAGTGTGACAGTGGGAAAGTGTGACAGTGGGAAAGTGTGACAGTGGGACAGTGACAGTGAGACAGTGTGACAGTGGGACAGTGGGAAAGTGTGACAGTGGGACAGTGGGACAGTGAGACAGTGTGACAGTGGGACAGTGTGACAGTGGGACAGTGACAGTGTGACAGTGGGACAGTGGGACAGTGGGAAAGTGTGACAGTGGGACAGTGAGACAGTGGGACAGTGTGACAGTGGGAAAGTGTGACAGTGTGACAGTGGGACAGTGTGACAGTGGGAAAGTGGGACAGTGTGACAGTGAGACAGTGGGAAAGTGTGACAGTGAGACAGTGACAGTGGGACAGTGGGAAAGTGTGACAGTGGGACAGTGACAGTGAGACAGTGTGACAGTGGGACAGTGGGAAAGTGGGACAGTGAGACAGTGGGACAGTGACAGTGGGACAGTGAGACAGTGGGAAAGTGTGACAGTGGGACAGTGAGACAGTGACAGTGGGACAGTGGGAAAGTGTGACAGTGGGACAGTGAGACAGTGGGAAAGTGTGACAGTGGGACAGTGAGACAGTGACAGTGGGACGTGAGCTGGAACACATCAATGAATTTTTTCAAAAATTTTTATTGGCTTTTAAAACACTTCATGAACCTCATCCCGCCCGTGGATGAAGTTTCATGAAAAATGCAAAGGCTGCCTTAAGGTTGGACGAGCAGCTCAGTTCAGAACTTAAATTAGTTTTTCACAGGCTTGATAGGCCTTTGACAGTTCAGCGGGTGCAGCTCAGTTGCAGGCCTATCGAACCAAGGATCAGCATGACACAGGGAGTGGGACTGTGAGGCAGGAGGTCACCGAGGGAGACCAGAGTGTGGTGGGGAGCTGGGAGTGGAGACGCAGGTCTCCAGAGGGGAACATGGTCAGGGTAGGGAGGGGGAAGCAGTGGGTTTTCTGGGAGGGGTTGAGGGGAATGCTCCCGATTCACATTCCAGCCTTAACAAAATTTAAAATGTGAACTTGGGCTACTTTTAGCTGGGGACTCAAATGAAAAACCAGGCACCATTTTAACCGGCTCCATCCCCTCCTGCCACATCCACTTCCAATCAGCCTTTTCACGATGTGGCTGAGTCACTGCTGATTCCCAGTGCTGCTCCTGGTTTTGTTAACCATCACTTCTGCTGCTTGGGGTCAGGATGAGAGCACTTCAATGAGGAGCTCCCTGCTGTCAGTCTATTGTTTTTATTCATCCACTGGATGGGCCAGCATTTATTGCCCCTTCCTAGTTACCCTTGAGAAGGTGGTGCTGAGCTGCCTTCTTGAACCGCTGCAGTCCATGTGGTGTAGGTACACCCACAGTGCTGTTAGGGAGGGAGTTCCAGGATTTTGACCCAGGGACAGTGAAGGAACAGCGATATATTTCCAAGTCAGGATGGTAAGTGACTTGGAGGGGAACTTCCAGGTGGTGGTGTTCCTATCAATTTGCTGCCCTTGTCCTTCTAGGTGGTAGTGGTCATGGGTTTGGAAGGTTCTGTCTAAGGCGCCTTGGTGAGTTGCTGCAGTGCATCTTGTAGAGGGTACACACACTGCTGCTACTGTGCACCGGTGGCGGAGGGAGTGAATGTTTGTGGATGTGGCACCAATCAAGTGGGCTGCTTTGTCCTGGATGGTGTCAAGCTTCTTGAGTGTTGTAGGAGCTGCACTCATCCAGGCAAGTGGGGAGTATTCCTTCACATTCCTGACTTGTGTTTTGTAGATGGTGGACAGGCAATTCCAGCCAGTTCCAGTTTGTTCCAGTCTGCTGTCAGCCTGTGTAAGAAATGGTATCTTAAGAATATGATGGAATTAGCAGGCACAGTATTGTGAACTCCTAGCAGAAGGATGTAAGCATTCTCTGTCTGCCTGTCTCTCTCTCTCCCTTTCTCTCTCTCTATGGAAAAACATGAACATTCCTAGCAATCAAATACTGAAGTAAAACAAAGATAGTAGCAAAGGAGAGCAGTGCTTTCAGGGAGTCTCACATCAAGGTCTCCTGGTAGAGGCTTCCACGTCCCTAAGTTGATCAGATGGAGTTGTGCGCCCACTTATTGAGGCAAGTGTCTGTCAGGAAGTAATAAATTGGCAACATGAGATAAAGTGGAAGCTGACCTCAGCCAAAGTGATGGACAAAGGTGAAGTGACACCTTTGGTACCCGTCCTTCAGCCATTGGTCAGTTGGACTGGAACAAGTGTTTGACACACAGGAAACAAGTGGCCCCTAGGAATAAAGTATATTAACGAGTGCTCGGAGGGAAAGGGGGCTGTTCTTTCCTTCCTAACCCCTCAGTTAGCTCAAGAAGACAGAGAACAAAAGGAAAGGCTGCAAATATTAAAGACAAGAGACCATCACCAAAACTGTGCTCAGCTGTCACAGATCATATGTTATCTTCTCTCTTTTTAGCTCATGCATCATATTTAAACTGTTGCTTCTTAATAAACTATTTTAATATCACTTATGAGTTTGACCCTTTTTTTTGTGTAACCTATGACTCCCGAATCTAAAGTTTACATCTCTTCCAGTCTGTTGCCAGTCTGTTGATGTACAATAAAGGGTTAACATCAGAGGTATCCGTGATGCTGATGTAATAACGATGTCAGATCATATATCTAAGAAGGAAGTGAGATCCGAGAGGAGGAGAAGCTGCTACCTCGTGTAGAGGCCCAAATGTGTAAATGCTTGCTGTAAATAAAGAGTAAAGGTTTTGACAAACAACAGACTCAGTCTGAATACTTTTGGAGAATAGACAATACCCAAAATCCCCGTCTAGACCCCAAATACACAACGAAACATGGTGGCAGTGGGTAAAAGACCCAGACAATCTTAAAAAGGGCGATACAGGGCTTGCAAGAAAAGAGCTCCTCAAAGAAAGAACGAAAGAAAAAAGATTAAAACTCACCAAGGCATTAAAACATCACAGGAGCACAGATACAAACCGAGACACAGACTTGGAGACAGATCAGCAGTGAGCACAGGCCTGAAGCAGCACAGAAGCAGCACAGAAGCAGGATCAATTTCTGGGCTTAGTAGAAACATGGAGTCCCTGCTGCCGCTCCCAGAACCATTTCTGAGTGCAGAAGGCTGGCAACAGGCCCAGAACTGGGATAACTGAAGAAAGAAGTTCACAACGTACAGGACTGCTTCAGGGTTACACAAAATAGATCATAAAGACCAGGTCAGTACACTACTTTATGCAGTAGGATCTAACACTGATGACATAATGGCAAGGCAGGAGGTTGAAGAGGCTTCAAATTCTTATGAAGAATTTTGACTCTTGGCAAGCTTTTGACTCTTATTTCAATGTCTGTCAGAATTTAATAATACAGACAGCTAAATTTAATAAAAGAAAGCAAAGAGCAGGTAAAAGCAAGGGTTCGTTCATCAATGATCTGTATAAGCTGACAGGAAATTGTGATTATGGAATCTTAAAGGATGAGGTGACTCACGACAGGATCGTAGTCGGGGCCCTGGACAAAGCATCATCAGATCTCCAACTGAAAGGAAAGGGTTTAACACTAGTAAAAGCAGGACAGACTACAAGGCAAACCGAACTCAGAAAACAGAATTAGGCATTTCTTCACCAGGAAGGAGAGGTCCCATGGATAAGATCGAGTGAGACCTTTCAGTTTGTGGGCCATAAGAGAGAAAGCGTGCTAAAACCTAAGTCCGTCAAAGTGGGGAAAAGCGCGCCGACCGCCATTTTGAAATGTCTTTTTCAAAGGAGGGAGCAAAGCGTACAGGTGCGAAAAATGTCCAGCAGGATGGGCAGATTTCCACAACAGTGGGAAAATGGGCCATTTCAAAACTGCTGCTCGAAAGCACTGTCAATCTGCAAAATCAGGGAGAAAATTTTAAAACAGGGACAAATACATGAAGTGGAAAAACCACAAACAAAGGAACTAACTTTCCCAGGGGAGGTAAATGATACTGAAAACAAGTATTGGAGTTTTAAACTTGAAGTGAATGGACACCCCATAGAGTTTAAATTAGACACAGGAACAGGAGTTTCTGTTTTATTGGATGAACTAAAATGGCTCAAACAGGTTACATTGAAACCCTCATCTATCAAATTACAGGGTCCTGGTGGGACTACATTGAAAGTCAAAGGTCAACTCATGACTAAGCTGAAATATAAAGATCGAGAAATCCTCGAACCCCTCTGTCATTCAAAATCAAGAATGCTCTCTACTACGCAGAAAGGTATACTTAAAATTGAGGCGAATCTGTAGAGTGGATGAAGTTGCTGGTGAGCATCACAGCAGTACATTCAGAAATGAATTTCTAAAATCATTAAAGGTCTCGGGAAGTTAAAGACCGAGTATATATCCCCCTACAAGCTGATGCTAAACTAATTTGCCTCTTTATACCGAGGAAAGTCCCTCACCCACTCTTGGACAAAGGGGTGAAATTGAGAAGATACTACAGCAAGGAGTTATCTCACTGGTCACCATGCCAACAAAACAGTGTTCAGGATTGGTCACAGTGCCAAAGCCAAATGGCTCAATAAGAATCTGTGTGGAATTAACTCAACAAAACAAATCAGTGGAATGTGAGATCCACCCGATGGCCTCAGTGGATGACAGTCTTGCTAAACTAGCCAAGAGCATTCTATTCACCAAAATGAATCTGAACAGTGAATTTTGGCAGTTGCCTCTGGACAAAGAATCCAGATTTCTGACCACATTTATAATGCCATTCGATCACTATTGTTTCAATAGATTTCCCTTTGGAATAGCGTCCTTTCCGGGAATTTTCCAGAGAACAATGTCTCAAACCCTAGGAGGGATGGAAGGAGCAATATGCCATATGGATGATATACTTATACATGGCTCCAGGAGAGAAGAGTATGACCACAGAGTCAGAGCAGTCCTGAGAGTCTAACAGGATGCAGGCCTAACATTGAATGAAAAGTGTGAGTTTGCCAAACCTATGATCAATTTTCTAGGTCACATGGTACAAGCCACTGGAATCACAGTTGATCCACAAAAAACAAAAGTAATTAGAGAATTTCCACAACCCAGGAACAGAACTGAGCTTCAAAAATTCCTCAGGTTGGTCACCCAAAAAGAATGTTTCTATCAAATTTGGCAGAGGTTAATGAGACTTTGAGACAGCTGTTGAAATAGAGTCAACAATGGTGTTGGAACGTGGACCAGTGAAATGCTTTTGAAAGGATTAAACTATTCATTTCTTCTGAAACCTTGACACATTACAACCCAGCCTTACCAATCATAGTAGCTGCAGATGAGTCATCTACATGTAGTTTTATTTCAAATACAGAGAGATGGCAGAGGTATGGCAAGCATAAACCAAACTACTGTGCCTCTATGTCGCTAACAGAAACAGAATAATGATAGGCCACAATAGAAAAAGAAACATTGTCAGCAACGTGGGCATGTGAAAGATTTTCAGACTACATGATGGGATTATGTTTCAAAATCAAAACTGACCGTAAGCCACAAGTCACTCTTCTGAACATGAAAGAAATTGCGAAGATGCTGCACGGAATCTAGCAGTTCAGGCTAAGATCAATGAGATATGATTCCATCACAGAGTATGAGCAAAGGAAGTATCAAACAATGGCAGACACACTGTAATGAATACCATCAAAAGGAACTAAACAAGAAGAACTTAAACTTCATTGAGGAAGTTGAAGCATATACATTTTTAATCACTCAGCATTTACCAGCATCTGTCCATGACAATATCAGTAGAAGTGACCACCACACGGTCCTTGTGGAGACAAAGTCCCATCTTTACATTGAGGATACTCTCCATCATGCAACTAGCATCTCAAGACTGGGCATCCATGAGGCACTGTGGGCCATCAGCAGCAGTGGAATTGTACTCAACCATAATCTGTAAACCTATGGCCGGGCATTCTTACCACCAAGCCAGGGAATCAACTCTGGTTCAATGAAAAGTGCAGGAGAGCATGTCTGGATTAGCGCCAGGCATACCGAAAAATGAGGTGTCAACATGGTGAAGTTACAACACAGGACTACTTGCGTGCCAAACAGCATTAGCAGCAAGTGATAGACAGAACTAAGTGATTCCACAACCAGCACATCAGATCTAAACTCTGCAGCCCTGCCACATCGTGAATGTTGGTGGACAATTAAACAACTCACTGGAGGTGGAGACTCCACAAATATCCCCATCCTCAATGATGGAGGAGCCCTGCACATCAGTGAAAAGGATAAGGCTAAAGCGTTCGCAACAATCTTCAGCCAGAAGTGCCGAGTGGATGATCCATCTCAGCGTCCTCCGGAGGTCCCCAGCATCACAGATGCCAGTCTTCAGCCAATTCGATTCACTCCATGTGATATCAAAAAACAGCTGAAGGCACTGGATACTGCAAAGGCTATGGGCCCTGACAATATTCCAGCAATACTACTGAAGACTTGTGCTCCAGGATTTGCCGTGGCCCTAGCCAAGCTGTTCCAGTACAGCTACAACACTGGCAATGTGGAAAATTGCCCAGTTATGTCCTGTTCAGAAAAAGCAGGACAAATCCAACCCAGCCAATTACCGCCTCATTAGTCTACTCTCCATCATCAGTAAAGTAATGGAAGGGGTCATCAACAGTGCTATCAAGCGGCACTTGCTTAGCAATAACCTGCTCACTGATGCCAAGTTTGGGTTCCAGCAGGATCATTTAGCTTCTGATCTCCTGACAGCCTTGGTTCAAACATGGACAAAAGAGCTGAACTCCAGAGGTGAGGTGAGAGTGACTGTCCTTGACATCAAGGCAGCATTTGGCTGAGTGTGGCATCAAGGAGCCCTAGAAAAACTGGAGTCAATGGGAATCGAGGGAAAGCTCTCCACTGGTTGGAGTCATACCCAGCACAAAGGAAGATGGTTGTGGTTGTTGGAGGTCAGTCATCTCAGCTCCAGGATATCACTGCAGGAGTTCCTCAGGGTAGTGTCCTTGGCCCAACCATCTTCAGTTGCTTCATCAATGACCTTCCTTCCATCATAAGGTCAGAAGTGGGGATGTTCGCTGATGATTGCACAATGTTCAGCATCATTGCGACTCCTCAGATACTGAAGCAGTCCATGTCCAAATGCACTAAGACCTGGACAATATCAAGTGGCAATATCAATGGCAAGTAACATTCTCACCACACAAGTGTCAGGCAATGACCATCTCCAACAAGAGAGAATCTAACCATTGCCCTTGACATTCAATGGCATTACCATCACTGAATCCCCCATTATCAACATCCAGAAACTAAACTGGGCTAGTCGTACAAATACTGTGGCTACAAAAGCAGGACTGATGTTAGGAGTCCTGTGGTAAATAACTCACCACCTGACTCCCCAAAACCTGTCCACCATCTACAAGGTACAATTCAGGAGTGTGATGGAATATTCCCCACTTGCCTGCATGAGTGCAGCTCCCACAACACTCAAGAAGCTGGACACCATCCAGGACAAAGCAGTCTGCTTGATTGGCACCCCATCAACAAACATTCACTCCCCCCACCATCGATGCACAGTAGCAGCAGTGTGTACCATCTACAAGATGCACTGTAGCAACTCTCCAAAGCTCCATTGACAGCAACTTCCAAACCCATGACCACTACCACCTAGAAGGACAAAGGCAGCAGATAGGTGGGAACACCATCACCTGGAAGTTCCCCTTCATGTCACTCACCATCCTGACTTGGAAATATATCGCCATTCCTTCACTATCGCTGGGTCAAAATCCTGGAACTCCCTTCCTAAAAGCTCTGTAGGTGTACCTACACCACATGGACTGCAGTGGTTCAAGAAGGCAGCTCACCACCACCTTCTCAAGGGCAATTACAGACGGGTAATAAATGCTGGCCCAGCCAGCGAAGCCCACATCCTGTGAATGAATTTAATAAAAACAAACAACAGGCTTGAGCAGCACACTGTGGGACAATAGGCATTTCCCAAAACCCCATCTTAGACCCCAATCACACAAAGAAAGAGCTGCCAGCTTATCTTTTGCCAATTCAGATTCCAAACATATCCAGTAACTCTAATACATTCTGATGAATAAAAAATGGAATCACTCAGCATGTCAGGCAGCATAGGTGGAGAGAGGAACAGTTGGTTAATATTTCAAATCATTGATCATTCATTAGAAACACTGATGTAAGAGCAGAGGAATTGGATGAGGAGTAATCAAAGGTTCTCTTGAGTCTGCTTTGTCATTCAATAAAATCATGGTTGAAGTTCGACAGAAACTCCACTTTCCCGGCCTGATCCCCTGATGTCAGGCTAACCGGCCTGGACCTCCCTGTTATCCCTCTCCCTCCTTCCGTGAAGTGCAAGATGACATTTGCTCCCTTCCAATCCAGGAGAATTGTTCCAGAATCTAAGGAATTCAGGAAGATCAAAACCAGTGTGACCACGATCTCTGACAAAACCCTAGAATATAGGCTGTCAGGTCCAGGGGCCTAATTGTCCTTTAGCCCCATTAATATCTCTCATACTTTTTAATTTTTAATATTAATTGTTTGAGGCCCTCGGTTTAAGGTCTAAGCTCATTTTTATTCCAGATTTCCAGCACCTGCAGTGTTCTGCTTTTTTCCTATGGTAGCTCTTTTTGATATCACACTCAGAATAAAGACAGGCTGTTTGGCAACATGTTTCTCGGGTTCTGTGTAATTAGATTTTCAGAGTCAGAACTTCCTAAATGAATCAGTGGAATTTTGTTTAACATCTGATCCAGGATTATAAACCTAGGACCGAAAAGGATGGGATGCTTTTGCTTCTGTGCCAGTAATCAGTAAGCAGTTCCACCTCACATTTAAAAGGGTTTCTGCTGAGATTTTATCAGTGAACACTCATTTGCAGCCTCAGGATTTATTATCCAATTTTTAACCTTTTTCTAACACAACTCAAGATAAAATCATAAAAAAAGGGACCACAACAGCTCGATAACTGTAATCAGCTGCAAATATTTTGCAAATACAGAGCAGTCTGTTAACATCAGGGAGAAAATCCGGGATAATGTCTGGAGCACAGCTTTCACCTCTTGTTGAACTTTGTCAAAGAGGTTATTATAGCACGGCAAGGGATAATGTAGTTAAGGAATTAAAGAATCTTTTCAAATTAAAGAACAGCAAAGGAGCTGTTAGGTCACTGGGTGCATACAAAAAAGAAAGGCTTGCATTTACATAGCACCTTTCACGACCTCAGGACATCCCAAAGTGCTTTAAAGCTAATGAAATATCTTTAAGGGGTGGTTACTGTGACAGTGTCAATGTAGGAAACACAGCAGCCAATTTGTGCACAGAAAGCTCCCACAAGCAGTAATGTGACGATGACCAGATAATCTGTTTTTATGATGTTGATTGAGGGATAATGGTCAGGATTCTGGGGAGAATTCCCCTGCTCTTCTTCAGAATAGTAGCATGGGATCTTTTATATCCACCTGAAAGGACACTTTACATCTTATCCAAAATACAGCATCTTCAACAGGGCCACACTGCTTCAGTTTGGCACTGGATTGTCAGCTTCAATATTTTATACTTAAATTCTTGGAGTAGGACTTAAACCCACAATCTTTTAACTCAGAGGTGAGAGTGCTACTACCAGAGCCATGGCTGGACCTAGGCCATTAGGCTGAGGGAAGGAGAGAGTGAAACAAGTTTGCAGAGAGATTGCAGGAAGAATGTGACAATTGCAGTAGTGATAATGGTGGCCTTCAAATATCTCAATTTAGACAGAGGTAGGTACAACTTAAAGGGTAAAGAAGTGGAGAAATTCCTGAACTGTGTACAGGAGAACCTTCTTAATCAGTACTTGTTCAGCCCAATGGCAAAGAAAGCCGTCACTCTATCTAGTCCCGGGGAATGAAGTGGGGCATGTGGAGCATGTTTCAGTGCAGGAACTTTGGGGCACGACAATCATCAGGTTTCAAATAGTAATGGAAAGGGACAAGGAACAAGGAGCATAAAGATACTTAACTGGAGAACAGTGAATTTTAGTGAGTTGAAAAGGGTGGATTGGAATCCAAACGTGATGGGAAACTGAATAATTGGATCCAACAATGGGAGGAGATGACTGAGGAATAGAATGGAAAGAAGGGTATCCAAAACTAGAGCTTCCCACATAACTGAAGAGATAGAGTTTAGCTCAGAGACACGTTAGGCTGGAAACATGAGATATTTTATGCCCTCCCCTGTGGTGAGTTTGGAGGTCAGGCAATATTTAAACAGATGGAATCGTGGTGGGTGGAGACCACCCCACGTTCTGACCTCCACCCCGATTAAGTCCGTGATGGAAGGCCCATGGACGACCTTCTTGGCCCAACACCAATTGAGGCCCTTAGGTGGACAATTAATGCCTCAGTTCACCACCACAGGTAGCCCAGCAGCAGGTGGGCCTGTTGTCACACAGGGGGTGCAACAAGCAAACCTGCGCAGGTTGGTTGTGATCTCCCAGGAGGGGTCCCTCAGTCAAAGTGCCTGATCCAGGATCCTGACATCAGGAAAGGGGTGTGGGGGGGTGGGGGGCGGGGGGTGGGGGGGGTGTAGTGGGGGGGGGGTGGGGGTGGGGGGGGGGGTGGGGGTGGGGGGGCGGTGGTGGCGGTGGTGGTGGTGGTACGCACTGAGAGTCACACCGCCCCAACCTGCAAAACCTGTCTCACCATTACTTACCTCTAGCCTGGGCCACTCCGTGATCCTGGGCTTCCGGTGGCTATATTTCCCACAGCAGCCATCAGCTCCCCAGTGCTGCTGCTCAACAAAAGATCTGATGGTCTCTGATTGGCCAACAGAACTGGCCAGTGGGGACTTCCCACCCCCAAGGTCCTGAACCCGTGGAAGGCCAGGTGGTGGGTGACCTTTGAATTACCCGATTGGGTCATAATTTGGTGAACTTTGATGAGACCCCTGCACAACCATAACCCCCCCCCACCCCCACCACACCACACAACAGTAATTAAGGACATTCTGTTGTGAGCATTCTGTGTGAAGTTTTGGTGGAGTGGTGTTCTGTTTTGAGGTCGGGAAGATTTTTAAAATTCATTTATGGGCTGTGGGCTTCACTGGCTGGGCCAGCATTTATTGCCCATCCCTAGTTGCCCTTCAGAAGGTGGTGGTGAGCTGCCTTTTTGAACCGCTGCAGTCCATGTGGTGTAGGTACACCCACAGTGCTGTTAGGAAGGGGGTTCCAGGATTTTGACCCAGTGACAGTGAAGGAACGGTGATATATTTCCAAGTCAGGATGGTGAGTTTCTTGGAGGGGAACTTCCAGGTGATGGTGTTCCCATCTATCTGCTGCCCTTGTCCTTCTAGATGGTAGTGGTTGTGGGTTTAGAAGATGCAGTTGAAAGAACCTTGGTGAGTTACTGCAGTGCATCTTGTAGATGGTACACACTGCTGCCACTGTGCGTCAGTGATGGAGGGAGTGAATGTTTGTTGATGGGGTGCCAATCAAGCGGACTGCTTTGTCCTGGATGGTATCCAGCTTCTTAAGTGCTATGGGAGCTGCACTCATCCAGGCAAGTGGGGAGTATTCCATCACACTCCTGACTTGTGCCTTGCAGATGGTGGACAGGCTTTGGGGAGTCAGAAGGTGAATTACTCATCACAGGATTCTTAGCCTCTGACCTGCTCTTGTAGCCACAGTATTTAAAAGGCTAGTCCAGTTCAGTTTCTGGTCAATGGTAACCCTCAGGATGGAAATTGGCTCTTTATAGCTTTCTGGAGTCAATGTTAAGTTCAACAATTTTAGATCATTAACCACTGCCCCCATTTTGCTTCCCTTTTTTGCAGGTTTTGGTTTCACTGTCTTGTTGCTTTCAGACAGTAGCTGTTCATCATTCTGCCAGTCACACCTCCTCTGGGCATAGCTTTGTTTCTTCACTTGTCGCTTTGCACCTCCCTTCGGTCCTGCAAGCCAACTCTTTTGTCATTCAATCTCTCCCATTTTCCACCCTCTCACAGACCGTCCCTATCTTCTTTTCCAACCTGCTCCATTTTACTTGTCCAAAATCTATTACATGTTCTTATTTTTCCCAGTTCTGATGAATGGTCACAGGCCTGAAACATTAACTCTGTTTCTCGCCCCACATATGCTGCCTGACCTGGCCAGGCTTTTCCGGTCCTGCCCACGGGAATACTGGAGAAGCAGCCAAAAACCCATTGACCTTCGGCGGGAATTTCCAGTCTCGTCGGCGGACAGGACTGGAAAATCCTGGCTGCTGTGTTTTCCCAGCATTTTCTGTTTTTATTTCAGATTTGTAGCATCTGTAATACTTTGCTTATCTGCAAGCATTCGGTCTCTACACTTTACAACAACAGCAATAATTTATATTTACATAGTACCTTTAATGTAAAACATCCCAAGTAACTTCACAAAGGCATTATAAAACAAAATATGACACCGAGCAAGAGAGAATCGAAGGTTTGGCCTACCAAAGCAATAGGTTTTAAGCAGTGTCTTAAAGAAGGAAAGCAGGGTAGAAAGACTAAGAGGTTTACAAAGGATATATCAGATCTCAATGCCCAGGCAACTGAAGACATGGCCACCAATGGGTGAAGCAAATATAATCAGGAATTAGAGGATTGCAGATTTATTAGAAGATTGTGGACTGTAGGAGATTACAGAGATAGGGAAGGGCGAGACCATGAAGCGTTTTGAAAACAAGAAAGAGAATTTTAAAATTGAGGTGTTGCTTTTAATTAACCGGGAGCCAGCGTAAGTCAGCGAGCACATGGGTGATATGAGAGCCGGAGAAGAGAAGCAGAGTTTTGGATGGCCTCAGGTTTACGCAGGGTACAATGTGAGAGACCAACCAGGAGTGTTTTAGAATAGTCAAGTCTAGTGAAGTGTAAATTTATTGGCTGACCTGATAAGATATTGAAGCAAGTAATTTGTGTTCCAATTGACAGTTTGTTCCAATTAAATAGTTTAAGGTGGACCAGGGGTCACAATTTAGAGTTGTCTCGGGCCAGATCTAGTTTGGGTGTCAGGAGATGGTTCTTTTCCCAGAGAACTGTGGTCCTTTAAACAGGCTTCCAGTTTGTGCTAAGGACACAGGTTGACTGAATTCCTTCAAGCGAACGCTGGCCTCTTTTCTAACTGAGAGTGAACTTCACCACTTATGAGAGATGGAAACTGCAGTGAATGATCAGGAGCAGAGTAATCTCCTGGACTAGCTTCAGTTGATTTTGAGCAAGAGAAGGGGTCAGAGTGGAATTTCCCAGACATTTTTCCACCAAATTGTCCTGGGTTCTTATCTAGTTTTTCATTTCTCCCAGGAGGTCACATGGTTTTGGGTGGGGTGGAGAGTGTATAGTGATAGACAAGGGGGCAGGATTTGGGGTTTTCAGTTGACTCCAACGTTGAAGTTAAATGGGATTCACGACCCCACACTGTTTCAGGAGCAGTCTCTTGGTAGTGATTTTTCCTGATTTGGCCAGTTAATAGCCAGAGGTTGCATTTCCGTCCGTAAGATACTGTGTGGGCTCTTGTAGGTAGAGGACCAGGAGGTCCACCAATTCAGAGGAAGCTTTAGTAGCCGTTGTAAGGGAGGGAAAGGGTCTCTCCATCTTGAGAAGCGTTCTCAGCACTTTTAAAAGTTCTGAATTTAAAAATGCCACAGTTGCTGGGCCAGCATTGAGGATGGGGAATTGCCTTCGTAGGGTGGCAGGTGGCTGCAGCTATGATCAGGTAGGGATGGGAGGGGTGTCCAGAGACTGTCCAGAACAATAACCTCCAAGTCCTGCTGCCGCCTGTTCCTCATGCCAAAGGACGGCTGGAAAGTTCCTCTCAGTCTCTGATAATTGGCTTTAGTGGGCCATTCGTTTACTTTAATTGATTTTCTGCCACTTGCAGGCAGGTAGCCCACGTACACCTGATCTTGCCGCTGGAAAAATGGCCCGGGGCAGGATGGTGCCAAAAACTGGTACCCCAGGTGGCAACATGAATTTATACATCCAATCACCTCCATTCTCACCCTGCATCAGGGGCAAATTCTGTCCCAGGTTTGACATTTGTGTGGGATTGGCTGGATGCACCAGAGGGCCTTCAGCCATCCGCCATTGATCATTCACATGTCCATACAGATTTAAAGTTGAAATTTACAAGCCTCCAATGGATAATCCCTGGTCAACAACAACACTAAAACTTGATTATGCATAACGTGATCAATAGAGGGAACCAAAATGAGAGAAAAACATACTTGCCCTCATCCTCACCAACCTGCCTGCCACAGATGCCCCTGTCCATGACAGTATCGGGAGGAGTGACCACCGCACAGTCCTGGCAGAGACAAAGTCCACCCTTCATATTGAGGGTACCCTCCACTGTGTTGTGTGGCACTACCACCCTGCTAAATTAGATAGATTTTGAACAGATCTAGCAACTCAAGAATACTCAACCACATGAGGTGCTGTGGGCCATCAGCAGCAGCAGAATTGTACTCAACCACAATCTGTAACCTCATGGCCCAGCATATCCCCCACTCTACCATTACCATCAGGCCAGGGGATCAACTCTGGTTCAATGAAGAGTGCAGGAGGGCATGCCAGGAGCAGCACCAGGCATACCTAAAAATGAGGTGTCAACCCAGTGAAGCTATTACACAGGACTACTTGCATGCCAAACAGCATAAGCAGCAAGTGATAGATAGAGCTAAGTGATTCCACAATCAACAGATCAGACCTAAGCTCTGAAGTCCTGCCACATCTAGTCATGAATGGTGGTGGACAATTAAACAACTCACTGGAGGAAACTCCAAAAATATCCCCATCCTCAATGATGGAGAAGCCCAACACATCAGTGCAAAAGACAAGGCTGAAGCATTCACAACAATCTTCAGCCAGAAGGGCTGAGTGAATAATCCATCTTGGCATCCTCCGGAGGTCCCCAGTATCTCAGATGCCAGTCTGCAGCTAATTCGATTCACTCCATGATATCAAGAAATAGCTGAAGGCACTGGATACTGAAAAGGCTATGGGCCCTGACAACATTCCGGCAATAGTACTGAAGACTTGTGCTCAAGAACTTGCTGCGTCCCTAGCCAAGCTGTTCCAGTACAGCTACAACACTGGCATTTACCCAGCAATGTGGAAAATTACCCAGGTATGTCCTGTACAAAAAAAGCA
Source organism: Carcharodon carcharias (assembly GCF_017639515.1). Lineage (NCBI taxonomy): Eukaryota > Metazoa > Chordata > Chondrichthyes > Lamniformes > Lamnidae > Carcharodon > Carcharodon carcharias. Next base: position 51,914,155 of record NC_054489.1, read on the forward strand.
GGGCAAATCCAACCCGGCCAATTACCGCCCCATCAGTCTACTCTCCATCATCAGTAAAGTAATGGAAGGGGTCATCAACAGTGTTATCAAGCAGCACTTGCTTAGCAATAACCTGCTCACTGATGCTCAGTTTGGGTTCAACCAGGATCACTCCGCTCCTGACCTCATTACAGCCTTGGTTCAAACATGGACAAAAGAGATGAACTCCAGAGGTGAGGTGAGAGTGACTGCCCTTGACATCAAGGCAGCATTTGACCGAGTGTGGCATCAAGGAACCCTAGCAAACTGGAGTCAATGGGAATCAGGGGGAAACTCTCCACTGGTTGGAATCATACCTAGCTCAAAGGAAGATGGTTGTGGTTGTTCGAAGTCAGTCATCTCAGCTCCAGGACATCACTGCAGGAGTTCCTCGGGGTAGTGTCCGAGGCCCAACCATCTTCAGCTGCTTCACCAAAGATCTTCCTTTCATCATAAGGTCAGAAGTTGGGATGTTCGCTGATGATTGCACAATGTTCAGCACCATTCACAACTCCTCAGATACTGAAGCAGTCCATGTCCAAATGCAGCAAGACCTGGACAATATCCAGGTTTCGGCTGACAAGTGGCAAGTAACGTTCATGCCACAAAAGTGTCAGGCAATGATCATATCCAACGAAAGAGAATCCAACTATCGCCCCTTGACATTCACTAGCATTACAATCGCTGAATCTGTCACTATCAACATCCTGGGGGCTACCATTGACTGGAAACTGAACTGGACTAGCCATATAAATACTGTGGCTACAAGAGCAGCTCAGAGGCTAGGAATCCTGCAATGAGTAACTCACCTCCTGACTCCCTAAAGCCTGTCCTCCATTTACAAGGCACAGGTCAGGAGTGTGATAGAATACTCTCCACTTGCCTGGATAAGTGCAGCTCTAACATCACTCAAGAAGCTTGACGCCATCCAGGACAAAGCAGCCCACTTCACTGGCACCCCATCCATAAACGTTCATTCCCTCCACCACTGACGCACAGTAGCAGCAGTGTGTACCATCTACAAGATGCAATGCAGCAACTCACCAAGGCTTCTTAGGCTGCACCTTCCAAACCCATGACTACTACCATCTAGAATGGACACAGGAACACCACCACCTGGAAGTTCCCCACTAAGCCACACACCATCCTGACTTGGAAATATATCGCCGCCCCTTCACTGTCGCTGGGTCAAAATCCTGGAACTCCCTCCCCAACAGCACTGTGGGTGTACCTACACCACATGGACTGCAGCAGTTCAAGAAGGCAGCTGAACACCACCTTCTCGAGGGCAATTAGGAATGGGCGATAAATGCTGGCCCAGCCAGCGAAGCCCACATCCCATGAATAAATGAAAAAAAAGGGAAATTGTCCGAAACGCTTCACAGGGGCATTATCAAACAGCATTTGTCCCAGTTTCTTAAGGAAATATTGGCCAGAACTTTATGTTCAGGGTTTCAGGTGCATGCTCGACTCAGCCGAACATAAATATCAGCAAATAATGTTGGGCGTGCTCCCCGACATCATCGTGCACGTGCTCAGTTTCACACTCAGCAGATACGTGCGTAAATCAGATCAGTGCCCCGAAGTATTTAAGGGCCAATTAAGGCCATTAAGAAGCCAACAAACAGCAACAGACACTGGACGTTTCAGATTAGCATCTCATCTAAACGTCTCGTTAAATGATTCACAAGACCCCATGAGAGATATTGATGTTGAAGGCTATTTTGCCCAGCCTAGCTCATCATACAGTTTCCCCCACCCTATCACAAATGTACAATTGTTATTTAAAGGAGCCAAGATATTTGCCCCCATTGTTGGCCCTGGGGCTATTCTAGATGCTGACTGGTGCCTTGTGTCAGGGAGAAATTTTTGGTCAATCCCACATTTTCCAGGCATTAATTTGAGACAGAGCCATGCCTCAGTTGGTGACAGACTGGCCACTGGGTCAGAAAGCCGTGGGCCTGTGACCCACCCAGCACAAAACCTGGGCTGAAACTCTCACTGCAGTACTGAGGGAGTGCTGCGCTGTCTTTTGGTTGAGACATTAAACCATTTGCCCCTTCAGTTGGATGTCCTATAGTGTTATTTCAAAGGGTTGTCCCCAGCGACCCGACCAATAATTTTTTCCTCATCCAAAATCACTAAAACAGATTATCTGGTCATTAATTTCACTGCTGTTAGTGTGCTCCTTTTGTATTCAATTGGCTGATGGGTTTCTTTACATTACAGAGCGCTTCATTGACTGGAAAGTGCTTTGGGGCAGATAGAAATGCAAGACTTTCCCTTTAATCCTGCTCTGATGATTTAGATTGCTTTAATGGGCTGACACTATTTGTTATGTCATTTTCTCTGAGATGCCGGCTCAGTCAACTCTTCTCAAAGGTCAATATTTTAGGGTTTTATACCCCTTCCTCTGATCCCTGACCTCAGTTTTACCTTGGGAGCTTGAATATTATTCTTGTGTCTCAATGACTGAAATTGGACACATTCCTCAAATCCAATGTTGGCTGACTCCTTTACGAAGAAGAAAAATCTGGTCTTCAGCTGGGATGCAGGATGTAGGCATGAGGCTTAGATAATTTAAAAAAAACACAGGAACTGATGAACCATGCATGTCAGTTTTGGAAAGTAATTGACCAGAATTGAATAATGGATGTTGCGAAGTTTCAGGAATATTCAAGGTCATCTCTTAAGCAATTTTTGTCGAGCTTCCCTTAGGTTAATAAATGAAGGAGGGTTGTTTGGGGAGACATTGTTATGCTTTATGTCACTCAATTTTATTCTAGATACTTCTGTTTTTTGTGTTTCAGAACATCTTCTAATCCTAACCTCACTTCCTCAGGCCTTGATATCAAGTCAAATCTGTAACCCAGAAATGACAAGCCCTTGTTAGTGTCATGTGGCTCAGTGGGCAGCAAACTCATCTCTGAGTCAGAAGGTTGTGGGTTCATGTCCTACTCCAGGGACTTGAGCACAAAGATGTAGGCTGTCCCTCCTCCACAGTAACTGAGGGAGTGTGTCACTCTGGGGGATTTTCTCTGCTCTCTCAGGAGGGCATACAAAATCCCATGGAGCTATTTCAAAGCAGGTGAGTTATCCTGGTGACTTGGTCAATATTTATCCCTCGATCATGACAAAAGCATTACCTGGACACATTTCTGTTTGTGAGAGCTTGCTGTGCACAAATTGGCTGCCACATTTCTGACATTATGACAATGGATACATCTCATGAGCAGGAAAACAGGACACTGGATTCAGGTTTGGATTTTAGCAGCCAAACAGATGTACTAAACAGAAAGAGAACAAGTAAATAATATGGCAGTGAATAGAACGTCCATCTGTAAAAGTGACGGAATCACAGAATTGTTACAGTGCAGAAGGAGGCCATTCGGCCCATTTTGTCTGCACCAGCTCAAAAATGAGCTTTATAACTCACTGCCTTTTACCTGTAACCCTACACATCGTTTCTATTCAAATAATCGTCTAAAGCCTTCTTGAATGCCTTAATTGAACCTGCCTTCCCCACATTTCCAGGCACTGCATTCCAGATTGCTAATCCTTGCTAACTGCTGTAATGTGGGTGCATTAAAGATTTGACAGCTGCTGAGCAACATTTGGATGTAAGTGATTTTTCTGAGTGTTTATTTTCTCTTCCTTAGCACACATTGAAACTATCAGGTCTGACCCTCTTCACATGTTTCACACTGATTTCAGAAAGGACAGGCTGATTAATACTTTCCATAAAGTGACAGGTACTCATTGAATTTGAATAAAAAGTCCACTTATGTTAAAAGAAATCCTCAATCGAAACTATATGTAATTTTTTTTTATTCATTCATGCAATGTGGTTGTCAGTGGGCAATGTGAAGATTTATTGTCTGAGCCCTTTGAGAAGGTGCTAATGAGCTGCCAATTTAATTACAACTGAATGGTTTGCTCTGCTATTTAAGAATCAACAAAATTACTGTAGATAAAAACAAAAAACTGCAGATGCTGGAAATCCAAAACAAAAACAGAATTACCTGGAAAAACTCAGCAGGTCTGGCAGCATCAGCGGAGAAGAAAAGAGTTGACGTTTCGAGTCCTCATGACCCTTCAGCAGAACTGGGTGAATCCAAGGAGGGGGGTGAAATATAAGCTGGTTTAAGTCGGGGGGGGGGGTGCGGTTGGGTGGGGTGAGAGAAGTGGAGGGGGGGTGTGGTTGTAGGGACAAACAAGCAGTGATAGGAGCAGATCATCAAAAGATGTCACAGACAAAAGAACAAAAGAACACAGAGGTGTTGAAGTTGGTGATATTATCTAAACAAATGTGCTAATTAAGAATGGATGGTAGGGCACTCAAGCTACAGCTCTAGTAGGGGTGGGGGGCCATAAAAGATTTAAAAATAATGGAAATAGGTGGGAAAAGAAAAATCTATATAATTTATTGGAAAAAACAAAAGGAAGGGGGAAGAAACAGAAAGGGGGTGGGGATGGAGGAGGGAGTTCAAGATCTAAAGTTGTTGAACTCAATATTCAGTCCGGAAGGCTGTTAAGTGCCTAGTCGGAAGATGAGATGCTATTCCTCCAGTTTGCGTTGGGCTTCACTGGTACCCATTTACCAAATAAAAGGTGTGGCTATGGGTACCCGCATGGGCCCCAGCTATGCCTGTCTCTTTATGGGGTATGTGGAACATTCCTTGTTCCAGTCCTACTCCAGCCCCCTCCCACAACTCTTTCTCTGGTACATCGATGATTACTTCGGTGCTGCTTCATGCTCTCGTCGGGACTTGGAAAAATTTATTAATTTTGCTTCCAATGTCCACCCCTCCATCATTTTCATGTGGTCCATCTCTGACACTTCCCTTCCTTTCCTTGACCTCTCTGTCTCAATCTCTGGTGATAGATTGTCCACCAATATCCATTACAAGCCTACCTACTCCCACAGCTACCTCGACTACAGCTCCTCACACCCCACTTCCTGTAAGGACTCCATCCCATTCTCTCACTTCCTTCGCCTCCATTGCATCTGTTCCGATGATGCTACCTTCAAAAACAGTTCCTCTGACATGTCCTCCTTCTTCCTTAACTGAGGTTTTCCACCCACGGTGGTTGACAGGGCCCTCAACCATGTCCGGCCCATCTCCCGCGCATCTGCCCTCACGCCTTCTCCTCCCTCCCAGAAACATGATAGGGTCCCCCTTGTCCTCACTTATCACCCCACCAGCCTCCGCATTCAAAGGATCATCCTCCGCCATTTCCGCCAACTCCAGCATGATGCCACCACCAAACACATCTTCCCTTCACCCTCCCGGCGGCATTCCATAGGGATCGTTCCCTCTGGGAAACCTTGGTCCACTCCTCCATCACCCCCTACTCCTCAACCCCCACCTATGGCACCTCCCCATGCCCATGCAAAAGATGCAACACCTGCCCCTTCACTTCCTCTCTCCTCACCGTCCAAGGGCCCAAACACTCCTTTCAAGTGAAGCAGCATTTCACTTGCATTTCCCCTAATTTAGTCTACTGCATTCGTTGCTCCCAATGTGGTCTCCTCCACATTGGAGAGACCAAATATAAACTGGGCGACCGCTTTGCAGAACATCTGCGGTCTGTCTGCAAGAATGACCCAAACCTCCCTGTCGCTTGCCATTTTAACACTCCACCCTGCTCTCTTGCCCACATGTCTGTCCTTGGCTTGCTGCATTGTTCCAGTGAAGCCCAACGCAAACTGGAGGAACAGCACCTCATCTTCCGACTAGGCACTTTACAGCCTTCCAGACTGAATATTGAATTCAACAACTTTAGATCTTGAACTCTCTTCTCCATCCCCACCCCCTTTCTGTTTCTTCCCCCTCCCTTTTGTTTTTTCCAATAATTTATATAGATTTTTCTTTTCCCACCTATTTCCATTATTGTTAAATCTTTTATGCCCTCCACCCCCACTAGAGCTGTACCTTGAGTGCCCTACCATCCATTCTTAATTAACACATTTGTTTAGATAATATCACCAACTTCAACACCTCTGTTCTTTTGTTCTTTTGTCTGTGACATCTTTTGATTATCTGCTCCTATCACTGCTTGCTTGTCCCTACAACCACACTACCCCTCTACACTTCTCTCCCCCCTCCCCACCCACACCGAACCCCCCGCCCCCCACCTTAAACCAGCTTATATTTCACCCCTCTCCTTGGATTCACCCAGTTCTGCTGAAGGGTCATGAGGACTCGAAATGTCAACATTACTGTAGGTCTGGAGTCACACGTAGGCCAGACCCACTAGAACGACAGATTTTCTTTCTTGACATATAACTTTTGTATTTGCATTAGATCCTGACTCGCCAACAACCACAGATTTAGGAATAATTGTGTCAAACAAGCTAAACCATTCTTCTGGGGGTAATGTATTTTGGTAGGGGACAGTGGGGTAGTGATAATGTTAATGCTGGCAATCCAGGGGCCCAGGCAGAGGTTCTGCTGGAAGTTCACAACTTGAAACATTAACTCTGTTTCTCACACCACAGATGCTGCCAGCGTATTCCCAGCATTTTCTGTTTTTACCTCAGATTTCCAGCATCTGTGGTATTCTGCTTTTGTTCCCAGGCTAATATTCTGGTTCAAATCTCACCACATCTGGTGACATTTAGATTCAAGTAATTAATAAACCTGGAATTAAAAGCTCATCTCAGTAATGGTGACCATGAAACTATCATCAATTGTCATAAAATCCCATCTGGTTCACTTAATGTCCTTTAGGGAAGGAAATCTTCCACCCTTACCTGGTCTGGCCTACATGTGACTCCAAGCCCACACAATGTGGATGACTCCTAATTGCCCCTGTAAAATAGCCACTCAGTTGTAGCAAACTTAGCAGTTGAAGAAAGTGGCTCACCATCACCTCGTGGGCAACAAGGGATGGGCAATAAATGTTGGGCTTGCCAGCAACGCTGACGATCCATGAAAGAGCATAAACAAACATCCTTATGTACCATAATAGAGTTAAAGAAGTCAATAGTAGAACAAAGAACAAAGAAAAGTACAGCGCAGGAACAGGCCCTTCGGCCCTCCAAGCCTGCGCCGATCATATTGCCTGTCAAACTCAAACATTTTGCACTTCCGGGGTCCGTATCCCTCTATTCCCATCCTATTCATGTATTTGTCAAGCTGCCTCTTAAACACCACTATCGTACCTGCTTCCACCACCTCCTCTGGCAGCGAATTCCAGACACTCACTACCCTCTGCGTAAAAAACTTGCCCCGCACATCTCCTCTAAAGTTTTCTCCTCTCACCTTAAATCTATGTCCCCTAGTAATTGACTCTTCCACCCTGGGAAAAAGCTTCTGACTATCTACTCTGTCCATGCCACTCATAATTTTGTAAACTTCTATCAAGTCGCCCCTCAATCTCCGTCACTCTAGTGAGTAAAGCAAGAGTCTGTGATAAGGTGGATTTTACCTGGGTGTGAATGGAATGGGCTTGATGGACAATATCCCTAGGTCACCCTTACTCTCCAGCAGTGGCTGAGACTGGATCAAATCATCCACTCCCAGACCAAAACTCAAGCTTAGAGCTCGCCCGAGACTCAGCTTTGAGCTCAGATGTCAGGTTGGAAATGCAGATTCCACAAGCTCTCTTCTCATGGCACCTGATCAATGTTAACCCTAAATAATGAACCCTGGGAGGGAAATGGCTGTTCGTGAACACACACAGTTGAAGTAAAATTGAGGTTATTTTAAGGTTTTATTTTCAGACTTTTTTCCTACTTCGCTTGCTGGAGTGCAAATCCTGTCCACACTTAACATTCACATGTACACAAACACTCACACTCTCACACACACTCACACAAATCTGCATGTTCATACATATTCACACACACACACAAACATGCACACATTCACACACATTCACACACACATTCACACTCACACAAACATGCACACATTCACACACATTCACACACACATTCACACTCACACAAACATGCACACATTCACACACTCACATTCACACACTCACATTCACACACACACATTCACACTCACACAAACCTGCATGTTCATACATATTCACACACACACTCACATTCACACAAATGTGCACGCACACACACATTCACACACACATTCACACTCGCACAAACCTGCATGTTCATACATATTCACGCACACACACAAACATGCACACACACAAACATTCACACACACGCAAACTCACACACACACACATTCACACACACACATAGCTGCACACACAGACACGAACACACTCACACAAACCTGCGCACACATGCACACATTCACACTCACACAAACCTACATGTTCATATATATTAACACACACTCACACAACCGTGCACACACATTCACACACACACACATACCCGCACACTCACACACACACAAACACACACACATTCACACTCCCACAAACCTGCATGTTCATACATATTCACACACACATTCACAGTCACACAAACCTGCACACTCACACACACACTCACATTCACACATTCATACTCACAAACCTGCACACACACACTCACCTCCACACTCACACACACTCACACTCATGCACACAAACCTGCACTTGCATGCACGTACACACACTCTCATCACTTACACAGAAACCTGCACATCTTCCCAGCAGAATCACTCATGATCATGACCCTGGCTGATTTTCCCTTTTCAGCCCAGTAAGCTTGGAGCTGAGTGTGCTCAGCGTAGAACAGAATCGAAACTGGATGGGAGAAGAGACCAATGCTTACTTTTCTGCCTGTTTTGAAAAATTGAGGAACCATGAGGCGTCCAGCAGGGTGCTGTTTAATAAATGTCCTTGAGATGTCGCAAGGCTGGTTTAATGTCCATTTTTTATGTGGGACTGGAATGATATATCTAGATCAGGCAGGTTCAACAGATTCTCTTTCTGTAATGTACATTAGTGGTACTTGTTGATTGATTTTTGCAAGGATCTAGCAGATTCCCTGGTCAGTTTCAGATTCCAGTCCACACATGGACCAGATTCACTGAATTCACTTTCACCATTTAGCCTTAATGGAATTTGATCTCACGATCTCTCCCAGGCTCAATGAATATCAGAGCCATTAGACTATCATCCTTTAACTGTGTGGATTTCTCCTACCTTCTCTGTCTGCCTCTGACTCCGGCTCAGACCTCTCTCTGACGGAGCTGACACACAGCTGTTACCCAGCACATGTGTGTGTGTGACATAGCCAGACCTTGGGGTTTGGTCCTTGGAACCTGGGAGGCGGTGCGAGCGGGCCGCAGACAGACCCCTCCAGACCAGGAGACAGGACAATCGGACAGCCCGGAGCATCCTTGCATTGGGCCATTGAAGAAACTGGAGGGGGTGGGCGGCAACAGGCGGCGGGAGAGTCCGGGCTGAGAGAAGGACAAGGCGGGGAGGCAGCACCCCCAGGGTCCGGCCCCTGGGCGGGGGGGGACATCAGCAATTTACAGATCATGTCCATTTCTGAACCTTGTAAAGTTATCGTGCGGGGAACTGACAGAAAACCTGAAGGTAGAGTAAAGCCACACTTTAAATAAATCACATTATTTCGGTTTGGTTTCGTTGCTTTTAGTTTAAATGTCTTTTAATTTTAGTTTAACCTGCCCAATTGATCTTATTTTCGTTTAAATGTATTTTAACATTGGTTTAATTTGCTCAGTTGATTTTATTTTCGTTTAGTTCACACTCTTGGTTTAATTTCGTTTACTTTACAGAATGTAATAATTTTTATTCGGTTTAATTAACCAATTAAAATGCATGAAGTCCCCGGAGCTGTGGTTTCCTCTCTCAGATTCTGCAACTGGACCTGGTCGGTAAAGTTTCTAACCTGAGCCTCTCCCATCTTGCAGCGAGGGACAGAAGCCCTGGGGGGAAGTGGCTGCTCGAGGGGCAGGAGCTGAGATGCTGAGTGCTCGTGTGTGAGTTACAAATCGCTGCGTCTGGTGCAGGGATACCGACCGATGGGACCCTGCGCTGCCGGGATGGGGGAGATCGGCGGCCGCTGGCTCGGGCTCCTACTCTGCTCTTCAGTGCTCGGCTCTGCCTGTGCTCTGGTGAGTACCAAGCATCAAAAACCCAACCAGGCGCGAGCACTGCCCCCAAACTGACACCATGGGGGCTTCTTGTGGACTCACTCCCCACTCCCTGGGATTGGGATTCTATGGACAGCTGTAAACGTTGAGAAGATGGGTGACATTCTGCAGAGGGTGGCTCCACTCTCACTGCTTGACCCTATGCCCAGTCGAACTTGGAGCATGTCGAGTGTGCCTACATGGTGTGTACCCACATGGAGTGTGCCTACATGGTGTGTACCCACATGGAGTGTGCCTACATGGTGTGTACCCACATGGAGTGTGCCTACATGGTGTGTACCCACATGGAGTGTGCCTACATGGTGTGTACCCAAATGAAGTGTGCCTACATGGTGTGTACCCACATGGAGTGTGCCTACATGGTGTGTACCCAAATGAAGTGTGCCTACATGGTGTGTACCCACATGGAATGTGCCTACATGGTGTGTACCCAAATGAAGTGTGCCTACATGGTGTGTACCCAAATGAAGTGTGCCTACATGGTGTGCACCCAAATGGAGTGTGCCTACATGGTGTGTACCCAAATGGAGTGTGCCTACATGGTGTGTACCCAAATGAAGTGTGCCTACATGGCGTGTACCCAAATGGAGTGTGCCTACATGGTGTGTACCCAAATGAAGTGTGCCTACATGGTGTGTACCCAAATGGAGTGTGCCTACATGGTGTGTACCCAAATGGAGTTTGCCCAAATGCATGTTCTCCATTGCTTCTATATCCTTTCTATTAAATATAGAACTATTAGGTGTGAACTTAGGTGTGGTTTGATCGAGATTCAATTTAACATTTAATATAACATCTTTGCTCATCAAGGCTATCTCTCTGGAAATGAACCCTAGCTTACTTTAATAAAAGCAAAATACCTCAGGTGCTTGAAATCTGAAATAAAAATGGACAGTGCTGGAAAAGCTCAGCAGACCTGGCAGCATTTGTGGAGAGAGATACAGAGTTAACATTCTGAGTCCAATATGACTCTTCTTTAGATAAAGAAGGGTCATAATGGACAACACGAGGTCATATGGACTTGAAATGTTAACTCTGTTTCTCTCTCCACAGATGCTGCCAGACTAAGTCTTTCCAGCACACTTTGTTTTCATCCTAGTGCTTGCTTTGATTTTTTATAGTCCATTAACCTATATCACATCTTAGAATCATAGAATTTTACAGCACAAAAGGAATCCATTCAGCCCATCACACCTGTGCTAGCTCTTTGGCCAAGCTATCCAGTCACTGCTATTCCCCTGCTCTTCTCCATAGCCCTGTGATTGTTTTCCCTTCAAGTAATTGTCCAACTTCCATTTGAGTGTTTCCAACCGCATCCTTTTGGCCCATTCACTCCAGATCAGAACAACATCAAGTGAAATAAATGCCCTATTTCCTCCCTGTTTTTGACACTAATCTTAACTCTGTCTCCTTTGGTTACCAACAAGTCAGTGGAAACAGTTTCTCCAAATCTACTCTCAATGCTCCTGAAACAACACATGCATACTGTGTGCATAGACATGTAGATACACTATATACATATACACACACGTATGCACATCAAATACACATAGATAGAATAGCACATATCCTATAAATTGCAAGTCAGTTCTCTCTTATACTTTGCCTTAATGTATCTCAATAGACAACTGTAAATACCATGTGTATAACAGTTAAGCAATGATTGGAAGACTTGTTAACAATCTTGGTGTTAACTGAGCAAATGCTTACAGAAGGGTTAATAGTGAGTAAGCTGAAAGGGACAGAGCCATCTCCAATAAAGTGCACAGATATTCTCAAAGCAGCTGTATGCTGAAAACAAAAAGAATTATTTTACCTTTATTTTTAACATTAATTTCAATTCCTGATGTTTGCTCGGGGTGTTTAATACCTTCCTTTCCTTTCCAATTCTTCTATTACATTTGATGTGACAAACCATAGAGTATTTTACTTCACAGCATCTGTCTGCCGTGACAGGGCGTTACTATCTCCTCATCTTCCTATGCAATCTCTTTTCTGCTTTTATTTTGGACTAAGGAAGGTTATAACAATGCAAAGTACCAGTGGATGGAGCATTGGGGAACCCAGTCCCTTTCTCCATTTATAATTACCTCTCTCATTGCTGTTCTCAACCCTGCAACTACCATTCTTCATTCCCGTAGACACAAATCACAAATCTGCTTCTCTCATGTTCCTTTTGGGCTGTAACTTAAAACCTAATGATCTTAATCCTGAACTTTATTTTTAAATTTTTTTTTAAAGAAAATCATGCTCTGCTTTCTGATAATTCTAAGTTGCACATGATCAAGAATGAACATCAAGCCGCCTGTTAGTAAAAAAATACTACTTTCCCTTCATGATCTGAAGTTGTTGAACATGAACTCTCTCCTCCATCCCCACCCCCTTTCCGATCCCCCCTTTCCCAATAATTTAATTTTTTTTAATATATATTTTTCTTTTCCCACCTATTTCCATTATTTTTAAATGTATTTCCACCCATTGTTTTATCTCCACCTTTTAGCCTATTTCGATCCCTTCCCCCCACCCCACCCCCACTAGGGCTATCTGTCACTTGCTTGTCCTGCTTTCTACCCTTAATGTCACCAATAACATATTCCTTAGCTAATATCATCACCGTCAACACCCCTTAGTCCTTTTGTCTATGACATCTTTGGCAATCTCTTCTTTGCCTCCACCTATCACTGGCCCTCTATCCAGCTTTACCTGTCCCACCCCCCTCAACCAGCTTATATTTCACCTCATTTCTATATTTCTTACTTCTGATGAAGAGACTTGAAATGTTAACTGTGTTCCTCTCCGCAGATGCTGTCAGACCTGCTGAGTTTTTCCAGCTATTTTTATTTTTGTTTCAGATTTCCAGCATCCACAGTATTTTGCTTTTATCTTAGTACTTTTGACCAAACCTTGCAAGTTTAGTTGGAGGGCTCAAAGATGTTACAGTTCTGAGCTGGGTGATGTCCCTGATCCAACATAAGGATTGACAGACTGGGTCTCTTTTCTCTTGAAAAATGAGTGCTGGGACTGGTGACATAACAGAGGCCTTTAAAATGATGAAAGGTTATGATAAGAGTGGATCTGGACAGAATGTGGGGAAGAGCATAACTAGAGGCCATCAATATGAGATAGTCACCAAGAAATCCAATAGGAAATCCAGAAGAAACTTGTTTACCCAGAGTGGTGAGAATGTGGAACTCGTTACCATGGAGAGTGATTGAAGTGAATGGTATAGATATATTTAAGGGGAAACTAGACAAACATATGAGGGAGAAGGAAATAGAGGGACTACAATGATAAATTTAGATGACGAAGGATGGGAGGAGACTCGAGTGGAGCATAAACACTGGCATGGAGTGGCTGGGCCGAATGGCCTGTTTTTGTGCTGTATATCTAAGTAATCCCATGTAAATCTATACAACATACACTTTTCATATCTTTTCCTTAAGCCCACTGCCTGACAACCCACATATTTCTGCATGACCAAATAATACTCTAAATCAAGTGAATTTTAATGAGCTTTTTCCCTTGCCACTCATTAGTAAATGCATTTTTAACTTGCTCTTTGCCTGTAGGCTGGTATAACTCTCCTAGTTTGTAATCAAATCAAAGTTTGGCTCTTGTTTCTGAATTACAACTGATATTTCTGATTACGATTTCATACCTACCTCCTCCTTCTAAAACAGAGTAAATTACAAGTAAGAACACAGACATTTACTGGATGGACCACTTGGTTTTGACTGAGGGATCAGATTCACACGTGCCAAAGGCATGCCTGTGCAATCAATCCTGCAAAATTCTCCTTACTAATATTTCAGGGCTCGTGCCAAGATGGGAAAGCTGCCCAACAGACTAGTCAAACATCAGCCTGGCAAAGCCATTCTCACAGCATTGTACCCATCACCAACGCCCCAGACTTCTCCATCCTACTGGCAGGACAGACCCACCAGAGTTGGCGGCAGAGTGGTACACCATCAGGAGGGAGGAGCCTTGGGAGTCTCCAACATTGACCCCGGACTCCACAGAGTCTCATGGAATCAGGAATAACGCTCGTTGCCGCCTACTGCCATCCCTCACTGAATCAGTTTCCCTCCATTTTGGACACCACTCGGAAGAAGTATTGTGTAGATTAAAGGTTAACTCTAACACTACTCTAGCAATAGCTACTAAGCATGCGCATAAGGAGCTATGTAATAATGATGTTACACAGAAGAAAATGAGAAGAATCTGAGAGATGAGTGGTGGCTCTGCCCTAGTGCTATGTAATCCTGGAAACAGTTGAATATTTAAATAAAGGTTACTTTGAAAAAGGATCTTTGCCTCCAGCCAGATCTCTTGCTAAGAGTCAGCCACTCAGCATCCTCCAAGATGACCCAACAACAACAGATGGTGGCAGCAGTGACCAGACCCACAGAAAAACAATGTAAGACAGTGGGAAACAGCCTGAGGAGAAGCCCAGCAGCAGCAGAGAACAGCAGGCGAAGGACTTTGAGGCCTACCTGGTAATCAGACCAGAGAGGGAAACCACAAGGTCGGCCCAATGACTAACACAGAAGCAGTGTGGGAAACGGGAACCTCAATTCAGGGTGAGCAATTCTAGCCTACCTCTCCTAGAAAGTAGAGAGTCCCAGACAGGTCAAGCTATGGCAAAACCAAAGAAAGCATTTCACTCATTATCAAAATACTTTGAGTCTCAAGAGTAAGACTAACAAGGATCAGGTTAGTATGCTGTCAGTAGCATCACAGATGACTTGTTGGCCAGGCAAGAGTGAATGAGGAGGCATCCTCTTATGAGAAATGTCATCGGAACCTTTGACTCGTATTTCAGCCTTTGTTGAAACATCATCATAGAGCGGGTAATATTCAACCGTGTAAATCCAAGACCAGGTGAAGGAATCGATTAATTTATAAATGATCTCTAACATTTGGCTGACAGTTGTGAGTGTGGAATATTAAAAGATGTTTTAATAGGGGGCAGAATGGTTGTTGGTGTTTTGGAAGAAACCCTTCCTACAATCTAGAGAAGACTTGATGTTGAGCAAAGCAGAGCAACTGGCTAGGCAGGCCCGAAATGCAAAAGCAAAACTGAGTGTTTGGAAAGGGTGAGCTAGAAATCCTGGGGGGGAAACGCCTCTTGAAGCCATTCCATTTATTGGCTGAAAGCGCTCTGCAGCTTCAACCAGGGGATTGCACTGAAAGAGTGCCTACTGCCATTTTACAATATCCCCACTGTGGCAGAGAGAACATCCACAGGCAGGAAGAATGTCCCACCCACACGGCAGAATGTCATGGATGTGGCAAAGTCGGCCATTCTAAAACAATGCGTCGTTCAAAAAAGCCTGGGTTTGCAAAGCAAGAAGAAAAAGAGACACCAAGGAAAGACCCTCACCCACCCTTGGACAAAGTCAAGTGTTATCTCACCAATCACCATACCAACAAAACGGTGTTCAGGATTGGTCACGGTCCCAAAGCCAAACGCCTCAATAAGAATTTGTGTGGATTTAACTCAACTAAACAAATCAGTGGAATGTGAGATCCACCCAATGGCCTCAGTGGATGACAATCTTGACAAGCTCGACAAGAATACTTTATTTAGTAAATTGGATGTGCACAGTGAATTTTGACAGTTGGTTCTGGGCACAGAATCTAGATTTCTGACCACATTTATAATGTCATTGGGTCATTATTGATCCAGCTCATTACCATTTAGAATTATATCAATTCCAGAAATTTTCCAGAGAACAATGTCTCAAGCCCTAGGAGGAATGGAAAGAGTAACATGCCACACAGATTTCATACTTATTCATAACTCCACGAGAGAAGAGCATGACCACAGAGAGTCTTATAGGATGCAAGCCTAACATTGAATGAAAAATGTGAGTTTGCCAAACCTTACATTACGATCTAGGACTACTGACCATAGGAGCAGCTGATGCATCATCAACAGGTCAGGGGAAGTTTTATTTCAAGTGCAGAGAAGTGTCAAAATGTAGACCAATTTACTGTGCCTCAAGGTAATGATGAGAAACATAACATAGATGCAGCACAATTGAAAAAGAAGCATTGCCAGCAACATGAATATGTGAAAAATTCTCAGTCTGTTATGGGATTGTGACTCAAAATGGAAACAGACCATAAACCATGAGTCACTGTTCTACACATGAAAGAAATTGTGAAGATGCCACCCTAGAATCCAGCAGTCCAGATTAAGAGTAATGAGATATGACTCCATAACAGAGTATGTTCAAGGGAAGTATCAAATGACAGCAGATACACTGTTGCAGATACCATCAGAAGGAACCAAACAAGAGGATTTCCACTTCATTGGGGAGGTGGATGAATATACATCCCTAATTACTCAACACTTACCAGTTACCACAAAAAATGTGCAGGAAGTAAAACGAGCACAACAGCAAGATGACTAATGTCTCAACATAAGAGAATATTGTCTGGAAGGATGGCCAGGCTATGTCCCCAGTAATCCAGTGCTACCAATACCAATACACCAAGTCTCCAACGGAGGCAATAGTCACACCGAGAACACTTTGGCTTGATTTTCTTCAAAGACCTCACCAAGGTCACTTAGGGATAGCAAAATGCTGTGTGACAGCCCAACAAACAAACTGGTGTCCAGGCATTACTTGTTCTATAGAAGAAATGATTTTTCATTGCCTTGCGTGTACAGTAAGCAGCCAAGAGCAAAAATAAACACAATCACCTTCTACTTTTCTCCCAAGGCTGTGGGACTGCCTGAGAATGGACGTATCTGATTTTAAGGGGAAAACATTCCTCATTGTCACTGATTACCACTCACGTGGATTGAAGTGAACAGATTGCACAGCATCATGGTGGAAGCTGTCATTCAATTACTGAAGAGAATTTATGTAACACACGGCATTGTGGAGCATGTTCAAGGGAAGTTTCAAACAACAGCAGACATACTGTTATGCCATTGTAGTTTTAGACACTGAACCACAATTTGCTAATGAGTCATTCAATAATTTTGCAAAGAAATCCAAATTTACTCATGTAACCAGTTCACCTCATTATCCTCAGAATAATGGAGAATCTGAGAGAGATGTACGAACCATCAAAGAATTGCTGAAGAGGAATTAAGACTTTAATCTAGATCTTCTGAGTTACCGAGCCTCACCATTACAAAATGATTTCTCACCATCAGAGTTATTGATGGGAAGGAGATTGAGAATACACAACTTCCATCTCTGACACAGAAACTCAAACCCAATATCACCATGAACAACACCGACAGGGTAAAACAGTGTGAGGAAGAACAGAGAAACAACCAGGCTCAGAACTTTAACCATAGGCACAGAGCACGTGAGTTACCCGTGATGAAGCCCGCGGAGAGACTATGGGAATGAGACCAACAGAGAGAAGGCACAATCAGCGAAACAGCCCCATAACTGAGATCATACAGGATTGAGACAGACCAGGGGAGCATAATGAGGAACCGTAGAACCTTAATATCCTTGGAGAGAAAGCCAATAGATACTTGGACTTACTGCTCAGATCCTGAAGAGAAAGAAGAAAGATTTACTACAAACTCAGCAGCCACCCAGGTGAAGATCACTCACTCCGACAGAATGGAGAGTACGGAATATCCTCAACCTCAGAAAGAGATCAGAACAAGATCAGGGAGATTGGTCAAAGCGCCTCAGAAACTAAGCCTGTATTCATTTATTCATTGTTTTATCCATTTTTTATCCCTTTTTCTATCCTTTCTTCCCCAGCCACCACCCCTCCCCCAACCCCACCCCAAAAGGGCCATCTGTCACTTGTTCTATGTTGTTCTTTCACAGAGTGCTGGCCCTTGTTCTGCTATTAGCACATTCTGCTTTCTTACCTTTATATCACTATCAGCACCTTCTTCAGCCCTTACCACGACCATTAATACTCCCTTTGCCTTGTGTCCATGACATCTTTATCAATCTCCCCTTAGCTCCCACCTATCATTGACCTTCTATCCAGCTTCACCTGCTCCACCCCTTCCCCTTAAGCTGTATAAATTTCATCATTTCTACTTCTCTTTAGTTCTAAAGGAGAGGTATACAGCACTTGAAACATTACCTCTATTTCTCTCTCCACAGATGCTGTCAGGTCTGCATTTTTCCAGAATTTTCTGTTTTTACCTTAGAAACTAGCCCTCTGAAGTCTGAGACTTTGAGGGGAGATGTAGGAGGATGTAAATATGATGGGGATTAAGATTTGGGGGATGACAAAGTAAAGAGTCAACATCAGAAGCACATGATGTTGATGTAATGATGATGTAACATCACTTGATTGAGTAACAGAGATCGGGAGGGAGGAGAAGTTCTAACCTTGTGCCCTCAGTATAACTGTTCTCTCATTGAAGACTAGTAAATCATCAATGACAATGGGGTGATTACACTGTTCAAAGTATTGGCATCATACTGGATTACTGGGGATATGGTCTGGTAGCCCTTTCAGACAATATTCTCTTACCTGGAATTATTTGTCATCTTACTGTTGTGCTTGTTTTATTTTTTGCAACTTTTTTGCAGTAGCTTGTATGTGTTGTATAAATAGGGATGTTTAGGCTTCCATATCCTCATTAAAATGTAAATCTTCTTGTTTGGTTTATTCTGATGGTATCCATAACAGTATGTCTGCTGTTGTTTGAAACTTCCCTTGAACATGCTCTGTTAGGGAGTCACATCTCAGTAATCTTAACCTGAACTGCTGGATTCTGGGTGGCATCTTCACAATTTCTTTCTTTCTTGTTCAGAAGAGTGACTCATGGTCTGTTTCAATTCTGAACCACAATCCCATCATATAGTCTGAGAGTTTTTGGCATGTTCACATTGCTGCCAACACTTCTTTTTTGAATGTGGTCTATCTTTGTTCTGTTTCTGATAATGATCTTGAGGCTTAGTAAAGTGGTCTATGTTTACCATCTCTCGGCACTTGAAATAATACTGCCCCAGACCCGTTAATGATGCATCTGCTGCTACTATGGTCAGTAACTCTGGGTCATAATGTGCCAACATTTCAGAGGAGATTACTAGTTGTTTAATCTTTTCCAAAGCATTTCACTGATCCACCTTCCAGCATCACTGTTGCTTCTGTCTAAACAACTGTCTCAAAGGCTCAATAACCTCGGCCAAATTTGACAGGAACTTGCCGACTTCATTGACCAACCTGAGGAATTTTTGAAGCTCAGTTCTGTTCCTGGGTTGTGGAAATTCTCTAATTACTTTTGTTTTTTGTGGATCAACTGTGATTCCAGTGGCTTGTACCATGTGACCTAGAAACTTGATCATAGGTTTGGCAAACTCACACTTTTCATTCAATGTTAGGCCTGCATCCTGTTAGACTCTCAGGACTGCTCTGACTCTGTGGTCATACTCTTCTCTCCTGGAGCCATGTGTAAGTATGTCGTCCATATGGCATATTGCTCCTTCCATCCCTTCTAGGGTTTGAGACATTGTTCTCTGGAAAATTCCTGAACGCTATTCTAAATGGTAATCTATTGAAACAATAGTGACCGAATGGCATTATAAATGTGGTCAGTAATCTGGATGCTTTGTCTAGAGGCAACTTCCAAAATCTGCTTTTCAGATCCAATTTGGTGAATAAAGTATTCTTGTCTAGTTTGGCAAGACTGTCATCCACTGAGGCCATCGGGTGGACCTCACATTCCACTGATTTATTTTGTTGAGTTAATTCCAGACAGGTTCTTATTGAGCCGTTTAGCTTTGGCACCGTGACCAATCCTGAACACTGTTTTGTTGGCATGGTGACCAGTGAGATAACTCCTTGCTGTGGTATCTTCTCAACTTCACCCCTGACTTTGTCCAAGAGTGGGTGAGGGACTTTCCTTGGTGTAAAGAAGCAAATTGGTTTAGCATCAGCTTGTAGGGGGATATATACTCGGTCTTTAACTTCCCGAGACCTTTAATGATTTTAGAAATTCACTTCTGAATGTACTGCTGTGATGCTCACCAGCAACTTCATTCACTCTACAGATTTGCTTCAATTTTAAGTATACCTTTCTGCTTAGTAGAGACCATTCTTGATTTTGAATGACAGAGGGCTTTGAGGATTTCTCGATCTTTATATTTCAGCTTTTCCATGAGTTGACCTTTGACTTTCAATGTAGTCCCACCAAGACCCTGTAATTTGATAGGTGAGGGTTTCAATGTAACCTGATTGAGCCATTTTACTTCATCTGATAAAACAGAAACTCCTGTTCCTGTGTCTAATTTAAACTCTGTGTGGTGTCCATCCACTCCGGGTTTAACTCCAGTATTTATTTGCAGTACCATTTACCTCCCCGAGGAAGATTTCTTCCTTTTTCTGTGATTCTTCCACTTCTTGTATTTGGCTCTGTTTTAATGTTTTCTCCCTCTTGTCAGTGCTTACGAGTAACAGACAGTTTTGAAGGGGGCTGCTTTTTCACAGTTGTGGCACTCTGCTTCCCCCTGCTGAGCATTCTTCTCATTTGTTCAGCTTGATCCCGTCACAGATAAGACATTTCAAGGTGGTCGTTTGCGCTCTTTTCCCCATTTTTGCCAGACTTAGGCTTTGGCGTACTTTCTTTCCTATGGCGTACATTCTCAATGGTCTCACTCAGTCTTCTCCATGGGATCTTGCCTTCTCCACAAACAAATGCCTAATTTTGTTTTCTAAGCTCAGTTTTCCTGATAATTTGTCCTGGTTTGACTAGTGTTAAATCCTCTCTTGTCTATAAGAGATCTGATAATGCTTCATCTAGGACCCCTACTACAATTCTGTAATAATTCAAATCATCCTTTAAGATTCCATAATTGCAGTTCCCTGCCAGCCTGCATAAATCATTGACGAACACTTTCACCTAACCTTTGCTTTCTCTTGTTAAATTTTTTCCTTTCTATAATTAAGTTTCTGCTGATGTTGAAATATGAATCAAAAGTTGTGGGTCTTCTTTGTAAGAAGTTGGAGTCTAATTGACTCCCTGCCTTGCTTTCACATCATCAGCAATAGATCCAACTGCATGAAGTAGTGCTCTGACCTGATGTTTTTGATCTTTTTTGTGTAAACCAGACACAGTTCTATATCTCGTGAACCTCTTTCTTCCGCTGTCATAGTTCTGGGCCTGTTGCGACCCTTCAGAGCTCTGAAATGGTACTGAGGGTGGTAGTGTGGATTCCATGTTTCTACTGAGTCCTGGAATTGTTGCTGCTTCACTGGTGCTTCAGATTTGTGCTCACTGCAGTCCAGGCTCCAGGCCTGTGTCTCAGCTTGCATCTGCTGCACCAGTGATGCTCCAGCTTTTTAATGAGTCTTGAGTCTACTCTTTTTGTCCTTCTCTCAAGGATCTCTTGAATTTCCAAATCTGTAGCTGCTTCTTAAAATATTCCTGGATCTTTTACTCACTGTCCACTGCCGCCATGTTTCGTCATGTGCTTTGGGTCTAGAAGGGCCTCTTTGGGGCTTGTCAAATCTCCCAACTTAAGCTGTTTGAGACGGTAGTTTGTTAAAACCATCATTACTCTTTATTTACAGCGACTATGTACATATTGGGAACTCTGCATGAGGCTGGAACTTATCCTCTCTACCGATCTCTGTTACTCAATCATGTGATGTTACATCATCATTACATCAGATCATGTGCTTCTGGTGTTAACCCTTTACTCTACAATGTGTTATTTCCTCTGGCTGGAGTGTCCAAAACTACAGGACACAGTCTCAGGATAAGGGGTCAACCATTTAGGGCTGAAAAGAGGAGACATTTCTTTGCTGAAAGCTGTGAATGCTCATTAATGAACATATTTATGACTGAAATTGAGAGATTTTTGGATAATGAGGGAATGAAAGAACCTGCGAATAGGGTGAGGATGTGGGGTTGATCTTATTGAATGGTGGATCAGGCTCCATAGGCCCTATAGTCTATCATGGTGCTATTTCTTAACTTCTTATATCCTCAATTCATGCAGACAGACAGCCAACGGGGAGTCCTGACCATAGTTTACTTTTTGGGGGGAATTGGATAGAAATTTTGGAGCTATGTGAGTAGAAAAAAAAAGTTTTGCATTAGACCTCAGGTTGTCACAAGTGCTTTACAGCCAAGGAAGTACTTTTGAATTGCACTCACTGATGGAATGTGGGAAACATTAGGCTCTGAGAGTTGTTCAATGTGTGGAAGGAGTGGCCTTGACAGGCCAGAGGATCTTTACAGAACTTATAGTCAGGCCCTCACTGTCATTTATAGCCTAGAACCTGGACTATGCCAAAAAATTAACATAGGGACAGAATGAGGCCATTCAGCCCAAGTCAGTTACATAAAAATGGAATGAAACCATTCAGCCCCTTGAGTCAATTATGTAAAAACAAATACAGGCCATTCAACCCCTTGAGTTTGTTCTATCATTCAGTTATAGTTCAGCTACTCCTCAATTAATTTATCAGCCTTTGATCCATATTATTTGATACATTACCTAATAAATTTGATGAATCTTAGTTTTGAAATTTCCAATGACCCCCAGCAACCAAAGCCTTTATTTTTGAAGTAAAGTTCCGGTTTTCCAATACCCTGTGTGTGAAGAAGCGCTTTCTGATTTCACCTACATGACCTAACTCTTAATGTTAAGGTTATGACCCTTTGTTCTGGACTCACACAACAGAGAGAATAATTTCTCTGTAACCATAGAATAGAATCCCTTTATCATTTCAATCAGCTCACCCCTCGACCTTTTAACCTCTAGGAAATATAAAGCTAGGCCTGTGGTGACTGAGGGGATGGGGGCAGGGCTTGAATTGTACAGGTTTGAAACACAAATCTGCTGGGCCATTTGAGATTAGTGCTGAGTACAAACAGGCTCCAATTTTATTGTTCCAATGTCCTTAACCCACTGTGTGGGAACCACAATTGCTTGGAGGAGGCATCAATGCTTGTGAAAGTCAAATTAAAGGTCCGTTTAAGTGTCATGATCTGAAGTGATTTAAATCCAAGCTCTTTAAAATTGAAAGGAAAATAGTTTTCATTTTGTGTGGAAAAAAACAGACACCTGCTGCTAGAGTGCATTCATGGTCATCCATCAGTTTTTGCAATTTCAATAGACTCCATTGTTTATATTTCCCAATGTTCATTATTATAGCTGAGCCCATTAAGAATGCTTGGCTGAGTTTCAAAAGGTTCAGTACCACTTATCTCAGCAGGGGGCTGTATACACATTTTTATTGGCAGTTTTAAGAGGTTATTCAGTAATTATCTATCTTGAATGTGGTTAGTGGAATAGATGTTTGTTTGGTTTTACAACAAATACACTTGACAGGATTTACATTTTTTAAATGGGTTTCTTGGATGAGACTTTTTTTCAGTATTAAGTCAGTTGGCGTGAGAGCTCTGATAGGTGATTAGAAGTTTACTTTTTCATCTCCACGTGGCTCTTGAGGTCTGCCCATAGTGAATTCTTGGTGAATGGATATGGAGGGTATGGGGAGAGGTGGCAGTATAGAGGTGGCATAAGGAAAAAAAAGGAACATGGAAGGAGCATGGGGGATATGAGGACCTGGAGAGGGTATTTGATATATGAGAGGGAATGGGAGTATAAGGTGGCATGGAGAGGGCATGGCGTATGAGGAGGCATGGAGGGTGCATGGTTATGAGAGGATATGGAGGGGTTTGGAGGGTGAGGGGTGTGAGGGGTGAAGGCCTAACAGCTTTTAATACAACTGGGCTGAAGTCCCAGAGAACCGAGGTGGGCCTTCTAGCTCATCCACCTCTTTGGCCACCTCTGAGCTGCCCCCAGAGGTGGCAGGCCCAGCTTCACCCCACCCCTGCCTCCCCAGAATGAAAATATGGTGGCCAGGGCCCCTTTTAAAGGATACGGGTCAAGCTCCCCAGCGAAAATCCTACCCCTAGCTTTTACACAACTTGTCTTCAGAGTTTAACCCTTTCAGGCCTGGGTGAATCTGGTGAATCTGTGCTGAAGGTTGATTTATTCTCCTTGAGGCGTGGTCCCCAGAACTCCAGATTGGGTCAAACCAAAGCTCCGCATAACTGAAGCAAAAAGCAGTTTCAAACCTTCATTAAACTTGGAATGCAATTCACCTGGATGCCCAGTGTTGACAGTAACAGTTGCATTCATTTCGGGATTTCTATTGCTGAACATGCTGAAAATTCAACAAGGAATGTACAACAGGAGACATTCTCAGCTTCCATCTGTACGAATCCCTGATTGGTTTTGATAGCTTTCTTGATATTTTTTTTCACTGCTGTGTGTGACTGTAACTGCGTGATGTTTTTAGCTTGTCAGTTGTGTGTGAAGATATTTCACTGGCTCAGGCAAGCTGTTTCTAACACATGGGGGGCCCTCTGTATATACAGTGCGCTGACCACTTGTAAGATGAGTCAGACAGATGCTGGGGAGACAGAAGCAGTCTGTGTGTGCCCACTGTGTTTCTGTATGTTTCTTTATCTTGGCCGCATATCAGTACCTTAACCTAACAACACTAGGAGTTCCATGTTATTAGCTAACAGGTTCTAGCATTGATCATAGACACACTGACCTCATCGGCTTTATGGCAATCGGCAACTCCTCCAATTTGTACATTCTGACATGTCCCTACAACAAACTTGGCAGGGTTACTGTAGAAACCACTCTTGGTATTTCACACGCTCTCTTTTACTTGGCTGCACAACCACAGAAAATAATACAATACAGAAACCAGCGGAAATTGACACTGGGTAAATCAGGTGGACACCGGGTAACACTGAGTAATTTACTATCTATATTAATGACTTGGACAAAGGGACCAAATGTATTATTGCTAAATTTTCTGATGATGCAATGATCAGGAGGAAAGTAACTTGTGAAGAGGACGTAAAGGCAGAATTTTACACTCCCCGCCTCCCCCCTCCCACACCCCGGTCCTGGCCGCTTTGTTTACAGGGTGTGAGCGTAACAATTGCCGGATAGCCGTCCCGACTGGTTCCTGCCTGCCCCAACCTCTCCACAATTTTATGTTGGACTGGGCGAGGCCTGCCCACTCTTGCCCCAATTGAGGCTCTTAAGTGTTTTCCACCCAGCCTCAATTTCCAGGTTGGCAGGAGGAGTTTAGCAGCAAGGCAGGAGCCTGAAAATTAACCTGGTTCAGACCTCGGCCAGGAAGGTGGGTGGATGCGCCTCCATCAGCAGCCTCTGCTTAACATCGGCCCCCCCACCGATAGGTCTGACGCCTAAATGGGCTCCTCCCACACCCCAGTCCCCCTCTGTCCACCTCCCCCGACCTTGCCTCCCCTCCTCGCCCTGAAAACG
Organism: Carcharodon carcharias; assembly: GCF_017639515.1. NCBI lineage: Eukaryota > Metazoa > Chordata > Chondrichthyes > Lamniformes > Lamnidae > Carcharodon > Carcharodon carcharias. The sequence continues at coordinate 51,939,545 of NC_054489.1, forward strand.
CCAAAATTGACCTGATGCTGGACTCCCCGGACTTTGGCTTGCAGTCCCAGTCCTGTCCATTGCAGCTTCTGGCACCAGAGAGCATGCTGGCCAATCTGATTGGCCGGCAACTTTCTTAGGTGGGACTTCCTCCTGAGTGAGGGGCAGAATTCCCGCCTGAAGCCAATTAAAGCTTGCTGGAGTGTTAAATGGCTGCAGGTCGCAGTATCAACGGAGATGTGTTCACTGAAACTTCAGATGGTGGGAAGGGAAACCCTGCCGTCCAAAAAATCCTGGCCAAAGAGTCTGCAACAGGATGTCGGTAGGTTCAGTGAGTGGGGAAAAATTTGATGGATGGAATAATGTGGGAGAATGTGAACTTGTCCACTTTGGCAGGAAGAATGGGTTAGGGAATAGAGATAGTTTAAGTAAGTTATCTTGTATTTGTTGGCATTAGGAATGAGTTTTAGCTTTAATGTTTGTATTTCTGTATCTGTGTGTTAAGAAAAGGTTAAGTTGAGTTTTAGTTACACCTTAAAAGGTGTCTGCATTTCTAATGAGAGTTTACGACTGTAAGAGAAGTTAAACAAACACAAGAGTAAAAAACCTGGGCTGTCAGGGCTCCAGAGAGGCAGGTCCATCCCACAGACACACACAAAAGAAACTAGAAACAGCCGTTTTTGAGTTCAGTTTTGAAGACAGCTGCCGGGCAGAAACAGCCTAGAAGGGGCATTTAGCCAGTCCCAAGCTAAAGAGGAAAGTCCCCAATTCCAGGGGAGTGGAACAGGAGCAAGTCCCAAGAAGACCTTCTAGTCAAAGGAAGGACAGGAACCTGGAAAAGGTCCTGTTAAGTGGAGCTAAAAGTGCGGGGCAGAGAAAGGCTCCAAGCTTCAAGCTGAAAGAGATAAAGGCTTGTGAGAGGCCAGAAGGTCCAAAGAGACAATTGAAGGCCTGTAACTCTTTGCTATGGGCATGTGAAGCAGTGATGTACTGTTGGCAACTGAGTCTGTGAGAGAGCGTGCATGGAAGAAAGCTTGAATGCACATGGTGACCCATGGGAGAGGAACATCAGAAGGAGAGTTCAAAACCCTGGGGGTGAACCCTTGTGGAAGGCATCTGAGAGAAAGCATCAGTTTGGGAGAAGAGTCCAAGACAAGTTCCTGGGAGTAGAGATTGGAAGCACTCATGTGAAAGACAGTTCAGGGAGATTGGTTGACTCAGGGTGTGACAAGCATCTATGAAGAGTTGTGGAGAGATCCATAGAATCTGGCTGAGGTGGCATCTGTCACTTGTTTTCAGAGTGTGGTGTGCCTGACCACAGATTGCCAGTTAGTTTACATGGACTGTACTTACTGTCAACATTAGAGTATAACATAGTTTTTGTAACTTGTGCTATCCTTACAGATCTGTATATATCTGTAAAGGTGTAGTTGTGGGTGAAGGATTATTGTAATATAGTTCATCTTTTCTTGTTTAATAATTGTTTTATGCTTTTGTTAAAAGGTTATTAGCTGACTCTGGTGACTCTGTTCAGTAGCCACTCTCCACATATCTAACCAAACAAATAAAAGTTTGGATCTATCAAGCTGGGTTCCACTCTGGGGTTAGGCTTGCCCAGTAGTAACCTCAGCCGGGATCATATCACAATATACTATTTAAATGGAGAAAGATTTCAGAATTCAGTGGTACCGAGGGATCTGGGTGCCCTGGTACATGAATCACAGAAAGTTAGTATGCAGATACAGCAAGTGATTAGGCAAATAGAATGTTGGCCTTTATTGCAAGGGGAATGGGAAGGGAAAGGGAAGTGTTGCTATGGATGGCATCTGGAGTACTGTATACAGTATTAGTCTCCTTACTTAAGAAAGGTTATAATTGCAACAAAAGTAATTTAGAGAAGGTTCACTCACCTGATTCCTGGCACAAAGGGGGTGTCTTATGAGGGAAGGTTGAGAAGGTTGGGCCTGTACCATTGAAATTTAGAAGAATGAGAGGTGATGTTATTGAGATATCTAAAATCCCGAGGGAACTTGACGGGGTGGATACTGAGAGGATGTTTCCCCTTGTGGGAGAGACTGGAACTAGGGAACACAGTTTCAACATAAGAGTCTACCATTTAAGACTGAGATGAGGAGGAAATTTCTTCTCTCAGGCTGTTGTTAGTCTGTGGAATTCTCTTCACAGAGAGCAGTGGAGAAAGGATCATTGAATATATTGAAGGCCGAGTTAGACAGATTTTTGATCAACAAGGGTGTAAGGGTTATGGGAGGGCGCAGGCTGGCAAGTGGGGTTGAGCCGCAGTCAGATCAGCCATGATCTTATTGAATGACGGAGCAGGCTCGAGGTCAAATGGCCTGCTCCTGCCCTAATTCATGTGTTCTTGTGTACAGAGTGACACTGGGTAACACAGACTGACACTGGTTAATCCAGAGTGACACTGGATAATCCATAGTGACACTGGGTAACAGAGTGACACTGGATAATCTGGAGTGACACTGGGTGATACAGAGTGACACTGGGTAATCCAGAGTGACACTGGGTGATACAGAGTGACACTGTGTGATACAGAGTGATGCTGGGTAATCCAGAGTGACACTGGGTGATACAGAGTGACACTGGGTAATCTAGAGTGACACTGGGTAACACAAGAAAAAGTAAATCACAGCATTGTAATAATGGAGCCCGAACAACAACAATTTCCACGAATGTCACCTTTTTATGTGGCAGATGCTCCAAGATGGTTTCATAGGTGCATTATCAGACAAAATTTGACATTGAAGCATACAGAGATGTACAATGACAGGTGGCTAATAATTTGGTCAAAGAGGAAAGTTTGAACAAATATCTGAAAGGAAAGGAGAGGTTGAGAGTTGAAAATGTTTTGGGAGGGATTCCCAAAGCCTTGGACTCTGTTGGGACAAGGGCTTTGAGGGCGCACAATAGGTTAGAATTGTAGAAATTCAGATATCTCAGAGGGTGTAGGACTGGAGGAAGTTAGAGGTAGGAAGAGGCACGACCAAGGACTGGTTTGAACACAAGGGTGAAAAATTGAAATTTGAGGGCATGTTGGATGAGGAGCTGATGGAGGTCAGCGAGCACGGGTTTCGGGAGAATGTGACCTGCTACAAGCTATGAAATGAGCAGCAGAGCTTTGAATTAGTTTAAGTTTACAGAGGTTGGAAGTCTAAAGGCAGCAAAGGGCTGGATGAAGTTTTCAGCAATTGGTGAGCTGTGTTGAGTGTGAAGAGAGGAGATGTTACAGAGATGGAAGTAGGGAGTCTGACCGATGCAGAGGAAATGGGGTCAGAAGCTTATTCCAGGGTCAAATAGGACACTGAGTTGTGAACAATCTGGTTCAGCCTTAGTGGCTAAAGAGGGGAATGGAATCATTGACTGGGGAAAGATTTTATGGCAGCAACTGGAGACATTGGGTTTGGTATTGCCAAAATTGGAAAAAAATCTGCTTATCTAACACTGGATGTCAGACAAGGAGAGAGACACATTATAGGCAATGGATGGATTAAGAGGGGTGGTTGTAAGGTAGAGCTGGATGTTGACAGTGTGCATGTGGAATTTTAACTATACCCAGTTCCCATTGTATATCTCCTTCACTCCTCGCTGCTATTCTGTCTCCGCTTGATACCTGGACTGCATTGTGGATTTCCCTCATACCAGGTAAAGCATTGTGGATAATGCAGCATGAGGCTGGATCAGGCAAATACATCTTTATACCCAGGTCCCAGTGTATACTTGATATAGACCCACATGTGTACCTTCTGTGTACCTTATGGGCAGAATTTTGCCCTTTCCTGGCAGGCTTAGCCGGGGCAGGTGGGAAGCTGCAATCGGGGCCGGAAGGGGATTTCACGCTGGCGGGTCAATTAACACCAGCGTCAGTGCTCAGTGCTGCCTGTGGGGGTGGGGAAGGAGGGCAAACAGGGTGAGCGTGAACTTTGTGCATGTGCATGAGTGCACACTGGATAATCTCCCTGAGGCAAGGAGATAAAGAGTTATTTAAAAAAAATGGAGAAAATAAAAATGTAATAAAACAGGCCCCATCATGTGCCTCTGTCACATGAGTAGGGACATGTTATTAATTAAGTTTTACATTTTTTGTTTTGCTTTTATTTGCTTTAGGAAACCTCATTCTGCCCGTGGATGAGGTTTCCTAAAAAATGCAAAGGCTGCTTGACCTTTTCGTCTGGCCACCAGCCATCAGGTTGGACAAGCAGTGAAAAATTGAACTGAATTGATAATTTAATGGCCTTAACAAGCCTTTTAATTGTTGGTGGGCGTGCTGCCGATTCCGATGTGCGCCCGCCGACCGAAATATCGCGCGACTGCATATTGATGTAGTGATGCTCGCCCAAGGTCAACGTGTGCCATTTCACGCTTCAGCACACGCCCACCCGCCAAGCTAAAAACTTTGCCCTATATAAACTCACATCCCGTTGTGTACCTGAGATACAACACACCACATTGGGCCCCTCTATATAGGCAAGTCCTTGCCTGGCTCAGTGTTGGTACTCTGGCCTCTGAGCTAAGAGCTAGAAATCCCACTCCTGAGACTTGAGCACTAAGTCTAAGTTCTCCCCTCAGTCAGTGCAGTACTGAGGAAGTGTTACATTGTCAGAGGTGCCATCTTTCAGATGAGGCATTAAACTAAGGCACCATCTGCCCTTTCAGGTGGATGTAAGGCATCCTGTGACATTATTTCGGAGAGGAACAGGGGAATTCTTCTTGGTGTCCTGGTCACCGTTAACCCCTCAACAATCATTGAAACAAATTGTCTGACCGTTACCTCATTACCTGCATGTGGGATCTTGCTCTGTGCAAATTGGCTGTTCTGTTTACTACATTACAACAGCGGTTATATCTCAAAAGTACTTTGCTGGATTTAAAGCGCTTTGGGACATCCTGTGAAGGTGCAGTGAAAATACAATGTTTCCCTTTGTTCTTCTAGTTTCTTTCAAAGTTTCAAAAACCAGACATTCATTCAGAAGAGATTATATGCATGAAGCAGAAACTTGACAGGGTACACTGGCTGCTGAAGGATTTTAAATGGGCAATAGGGTAGGGACCATGGATAAGGTAAAGTGCATAAAATATTCCATGATAGGGTAGGGTGTACATGGGCTTTGGGAGGAGGTGAAATGAGTGAATGCAGCAAAGTTGTCTTTGTTCTAACCCAAACCTTCATACTTTGCAGATGGGGAGTTTAAATATACTGTGAAATATTTGAAATGCCTTCACAGCTCACAATTAAGTCTTGTTTGGAGCTGGCTTTTTATATGGCCATAAAGTTACTGTTGCAGACTGGAATGTGGTTGTGAAGAGTTGCTTCAGCAGTGAGTGTTTTGCTGTTCTTGTGTTCTATATTATGATGGTTCTGCATTCTCCTGTCTGGGGTCTGTTCTGTTCGGTTTGTGGATTTCTCTCACTCCTGTTACTTTTCGAATTAACTATGCAGCTCAGTGTTGGAGATCTTGCGTGATGGTTCAGTGTCCCAATGTGAAATGTTGGATATTTTAACGGACCACACACTGGGTGAGGCAGCTGAAGCCTTTTCACCGGGGTCTGTAACCTGGGCTATCAGGGAAGGCAGGAATTCAGCAGGCTGTGAGTGTGCCGGTGTGACTGAGCACATGTGTACAACTGTGACAGGTGGCACTCCTGCAAGTGTGACCATGTGTTGTTCTGACCATATGACATGAAGCCCGATCACGTGTGAATATTAGTGTGTGTATCAGTGAATGTGTATGAGTGACTGTGGAATTGTGTGTATCGGTGTGTGTGTATCAGTATCTTAGGCCTGAATTTTGTTGATTGGACAGATGGTCCAATATCAGGAGAAAACGCACCCCTCCACGCATGGACGGGCAGTGGGATCTCCCCCTATTCAGGCAGGCAGCTCGCTACCAGCGGCTGGCTAAACAGCAGCATCAGCAGTGCAGTAGGACCAGCCCAGGGACCCTGCGGCTCACAGAAGGGAAGCTTTGAAAAAAATACAGGGCAGAGTGCTGGAGGTGAAACTCTGCCAGGGAAATCGCTCAGACCATGGGGGCTGCCTTCACTGTCCATAACCCAGTCAATGCTTTACAAAACCTTCCTCCCTCCCAGGCTGCCTTGGGAGGCTGCCTCTCATTAGCTGCCACACTCCTTACACGGTGGGGGATTGCCCGATGGCGATGGAGCTGTAAAATGGGCCTAAACTAGGCCTTTAATTGTTGCAGCTCCCCTCCCTGGGGAGGGCAGCCTGTCTGACTCAGTCCTGCGTCAGTAAAGTGCTCAGGTTCAGGGATCCAACCTGACGTAACTCCCCCAATTTCACCCAGCCCATGCCTCCCTCCCCAACCCCTAGGGGCCAGTGTGTGTGTGTGTGTGTGTGTGTATCAATGTGAGTGTGTGTATCAATGTGAGTGTGTGGGTCAATGTGAGTGTGTGTATCAATGTGAGTGTGTGGGTCAATGTGAGTGTGTGTATCAATGTGAGTGTGTGGGTCAATGTGAGTGTGTGTATCAATGTGAGTGTCTGTGTGTGTACCAGTGTGTATGTATATATCAATGTGTATTTGTGTTGTGTGTGGGTGTTGTGTGTGTGCACGCACATATATCAATGTGTGTGTGTATATGTTGCGTGCGTGTGTGTTGTATGTGCATGTGCGTCTGTGTATCAATGTGTGTGTGTTATATGTATGAGGGTGTGTGTGTCAATGTGTGGATGCATATCAGTGTGTGTGTGTGTGTGTGTGAGTCTGTGTGTGTATATATATCACTGTGTGTGTTTCACTGTGTGTGTGCGTATATCAATGTGTGTGTCTGTGTGTGTATATATCACTGTGTGTGTGTATCAATGTGTGTGTGTGTGTGTTGTATGTATGAGTGTGTGTGTGTCAATGTGTGGATGCATATCAGTGTGTTTGTGTGTATATATATATCATTGTGTGTGTATATTAATGTGAGTGTGTCTGCTGTGTGTGTATCAATAAGTGTGTGTGTATCACTATGTGTGTGTATATATATATATATCAATGTGCATATGTGTTATGTGTGCATGCGTGTCTGTATATCAATCTGTGCCTGTGTATGTGTGTGTGTCAATTTGTATATGCATATCAATGTGCGTGTGAGTGTTGTGTGTGTGTATATCAATGTGTGTATGTATATTTCAGTGTGTGTGCATGTGTGTGTGTGTGTGTGTGTGTGTGTGTGTGTCAATGTGTGTGTGTGTGTGTGTGTGTGTGTGTGTATAGATATCAAGGTCGGAGAGCGAATTATCGGCGGCACCCACCACGATTCTGTCTCAGATGAATTCTGATTTCAAATCTCCATATTCACATCCTTCAGTCATACAGCAGACATTGTTGATAAAGGAATCGAGAGGTTCCCCAGTCTGCTGAGCTCTCCTGTTAAATTTGGCACATTCCAACATCATGTTGGATCTCAGGTTGGAGAAAAGGTCGAAAGATTTTAAAACATTGTCATATTTAGCAGATGATTCATCTATGGCTTGCCTGGTGATGATATTGTCTGCAATCAGATCAATGGAATAAAGTAATGAGCCTACAGGTCCTGCCTCTCACTTACTATTTAATCTTGCAGCAGTGTCATGCCTCAGGAAGCTCTTCCTCCAATAGCTGCAACTGAGAGGTTGGTCAGGGTCATAGGTAAGGCACATTGGTGATGGTAATGAAGAATTGTGTTCCATCTTTAAAATATTTTAGTGTGTGGCTGTCCAATTAAAAGTGAAGAGGATTTCAAGATGGCATGGCCGGGATTGATAAAGAGGGATTTTCATGCACTTTGCTGTTTCAGCGTGAATTCAAAATAGTGGTAGTGGTCCGCTGAGGAAGACAAAGCCTCAAAATGGTTACAGATTGGGTTGCTGATGAGGGTCGCCTTAGTCATGACGGCGTGCTGTGGGTGGAGGACTGGACTCTCATTGGCCACGTGGCCAAAGAATTGCAAGGCACCTGAATTGTTTTTCTTCTAAACTCCTCCATGTTCGATCCCTTTGTTTTCATTTCAGGACATTCCGGACTCGGAGTGCCACATAAGCAGGGCGCCAAATTGGAATTCGGGCTCGCAACAAAATGCACAACAGAGTTCCTACTTGATTGACTTTTTAAAAAATGGGTCACAGGACTGGTTTGCCTGGAAATTTAAAAGGATTTTGTCTTTCCCTGCAGGCTGTTAGCTACTGGCTCTGCTTTGTTGAAGCTGATCTTCCATAAGGGTTCAGTGGAAACTTTTGCTTGAGCTTAACTTCTGCCTTTTTAATGCTGCCAGGCTCTTGTGTCTCTGGAGCTTCTCAGGTGAGTTTTCTCAGCATCTTGCTTCTTGAGTGAGATTGTTTCAGGGCAGAATTGTTGCTAGTGCCCTTGACTGCTTGGACACCATGAAACAGTCTTGATGAAGTTACAAAGCAGTTTTCATTAACAGTACTGAACTATGAACATATTTACAGTCGAGGGTAAAGGTATGGAGAGGGCCTCATACTTGGTCCTTACATGTTGCTACCTATCTCTAGACTGGCCTTAGCTCTAGGTCATGTGCCTTCTTACACATTGAATGGCCAGTACTATACTCTGTCCCATGTTAATCCCTTAGGTACCAAATCCTTCTACTACACTCGGAATCTTATATCTTTCACTGGGATCACCTCTCATTCTTCTAAACTCCAATCAGAGTAGGCCCAACCTTCTTCATCTTTCCTAAGACAACTCCTTCATCCCAGGAATCAACCGAATGAACCTTCTCTGAACTTCTTCCAAAGCAAGTATATCACTCTTTAAATAAAGAGACAAAAACTTTACACAGTATTCTAGGTGTGGTCTCACTAAGACCCTGTACAGTTGTAGCAAGGCTTCCCTACTTTTATACTCCATCTCCCTGCAATAAAGACCAACATCATATTGGCCTCCCTTTGCTGTACCTGCAAGCTAGCTTTTTCTGATGCACGTACAAGGACACCTGGAGCCCCCTGTACTGCAGCATTCTGCATTCTGCAGTCTCTTTCCATTTAAGTAATGTGTGTGGAATATCACAGCCCCACGCCTTCCAATTCTTTTATAGGAACCACATTCTCTGGAACCACATTAACATCAGGTACCTCATTAGGCACAGGCAGTTCAGTGTTGTCCACTCCAACAGATACATTGGGCATGTCTGTCCTTGGTTGAGCAACTTCCACAGGTTCAGCAATGGTTACAAGTGGAACATCATTTTGTTGGGGTATCTCCCTTCTTCTTAAATGATCCACATGCTCACAGGTGATCTGGCCCTCCACTTCCATGTGGTATGACAATAGTCTGGTCACAGAGCTGACTTTACCAGGTAACTACTCCGGTTCTCCACCTAAATTCTTTACATATACTGCTTCTCCAACAGTAAATTATCACTCTATACAAACTATACAAATCATGAGTTGCATTTTGGTTCCCTTGACTTTTCTCCAACTTCCCCTTCAGTTGGGAAGTACCAGGCTTAGTCTTGTCCAAAGATGATGCCTCATCAGTAACTCTGCATCCTCTTTCTATGAGCCTTCTTTCTACCACAGAGTTTAGTCTCCGCCTTCTTTTTGACTTCACTGCCGGCCAGACTTCTCTCAGGTGAAATCTCAACTTGTCTTAGTTCAGTAACTGAGCTACCCATGACTTCATTATCTACTCACATCTTGGAAAGTTCTACGACTTTTGCTTTCAAAGCCTCTTTAGTTTCATTTAGTTGATCCTTCAGCTCTTCTGTCTCCTCATTGTGTCTTTGGCTTCCTCCTGGAACCTTGAACATTGCTGCATCTTCTCTGCCAACTGGTTCTTCAGTTTGCTCAGAGAGGTGTTCTTGTGTGCAGGTGCCTCTCTTATTGCTTTAACTTTCCCTTCAACTGGGTGTAACCCTTGGGCACCTACCCGGTGGCTCCAATAAATAACTTAATTTGCTTGAAAATTGCATTTTTCCTTCTTCAGACGCACTCCTGCTTCTAAAAATCATTTCAGGACTTTCTCTAGGTTAGCCAAGAGTTTCTTTTCTGTGAATCCAGTTATCAGTACATCATCCAGGTAGACCACAACCTGAGCTAGTCCCTGTATTAAGCTCTCATCGTCCTCTGAAAAATGGCACAGGTTGTGTATATTGGTATAACCCTTTGTGGGCATTGATGGTTACAAATTCCTGGGAGGTGTCATCCAGCTCCACTTGCTGATATGTGTGACTCATGTCAAGCTTTGTATACATTGGCCAATCTTGGGAATAGGGTACCTGTCCAGTTTGGCAGCTCAGTTGACCGTTAGTTTATAGTCCCCACAGATCCAGACGGTCTGGTCTGGTTTAAGGACAGGGACTATGGGTGCTGCCCACTCTGAGAACTGAACCACTTTTATGCCACCCAGCCTCTCTAGCCGGTTCAGCTCAGCATCAACCTTCTCTCTCAGGGCGTATGGCACCAACTCGCTTTCAAGAAGTGAGGGGTTGCTTCTGGGCCCATGTAAATCTTGGCCTGTAGGCCTTGGATTTTTCCCAGTTCATCCTCTGGTCATCCACCCGTTCACAACTGGAAGATTTTGGGCCAGTTTAATTTAATCTCCTTCAGCCAATCATGACCTAGAAGGCTTGGCCCTTCACCTTTCACCACCATCACTGGTAGCTGTGCTAACTGGTGTCAATGATGAACTGTTACTCTGGTGATATATTTACATGTATTTCTTTGCCTGTGTGCGTTTTCAACCTTACAGATGTTTGTTCCAAATTTAATTGTTGATTACCTTTATTTAAATGCCTGAAAGAGTGTTTTCCCATTACAGTGGTAGAAGCTCCCATATCCACTTCTATTTTTATAGCTTACCATTCACTTGCACTGTGACTATAATTGGCTCTGTTCTCCCAACCTACATGCTGAATAATAGATAAATGTCAGAATTGGTTGTTTCCGGCTCTTCTGCACTACAGACTTCATTGGGCTTCGATTGTTGTTTGCAAGCCTGTTTAAATCTCACTTTGCACTGTCTCATTATGTATCCACTCCGGTGACAAAAATAACATTCTACTTTCGTAAATTGCCAATCGCTGGAAGATTGATTGTATCCATGTTGATGAAAGTTATTTTTCGATTTAGTTGCTAAGCCGTTCCCTCTCATTTTCCAGTTAGTGGGGGCTGTTTCCCGCTTGTGGCAGAGTCCCGGCTATTCAGGCCACTTTTGGCTGAATGTTCCCGCCCAACATAGGAGAACAGCGCTATTTTGCGCCCCTTGAATTGCTTGTGAATCCCTTACAAGACTTTCCATCGCCAGCGCTATTTGTAATGCTTTCTTAAAAGCAAGATTCACTTCAACCAGCAACCTTCGCTGAATAGTGTCTTCCTGCTCGCCACATACTAAACCATCCCTGAGCATGTCATTCAGGGTTTCACCAAAATCACAATGTTCCGTTAGTTGTTTTAATTTTGCCATGTAGGTAGCAATTGATTCTGCCGGGGCTCTATTTTTTTTTTATTCATCCACTGGATGTGGGCTTTGCTGGCTGGGCCAACATTCATTGCCCGTCCTTAGTTGCCCTTCAGAACGTGGTGATGAACTGCCTTCTTGAACCACTGCAGACCATGTGGTGTAGGTACACCCACAGTGCTATTAGTGAGGGAGTCCCAGGATTTTGATCCAGTGACACTGAAAGAACAGTGATATATTTTCAAGTCAGGATGGTGAGTGACTTGCAGGGGAACTTCCAGGTGTGTTCCCATCTTTCTGCTGCCCTTGTCCTTCTAGATGGTAGTGGTTGTGGGCTTGGAAGGTGCTGTCTGAGGAGCCTTGGTGAATACCTGCAGTGCATCTTGTAGATGGTACACACTGCTGCTACTGTGTGTCAGTGGTGGAGGGAGTGAATATTTGTGGATGGGGTGTCAATCAAGCGGGCTGCTTTGTCCTGGATGGTGTCAAGCTTCTTGAGTGTTGGGGGAGCTGCACTCATCCAGGCAAGTGGGGAGTATTCCATCACACTCCTGACTTGTGTCTTGTAGATGGTGGACAGTCTTTGGGGAGTCAGGAGGTGAGTCACTCATCGCAGGATTTCCTCTGACCTGCTCTTGTAGCCACAGTATTTATATGGCTAGTCCAGTTCAGTTTCTGGTCAATGGTAACTCTCAGGATGTTGATAATAGGGGATTCAGTGATGGTAATGCCATTGAACATCAAGGGGCGATGGTTGGATTCACTCTTGTTGGAGATGGTCATTGCTTAACACTTGTGTGGCGCAAATGTTACTTGCCACTTATCAGCCCAAGCTTGGATATTGTCCAGGTCTTGCTGCTTATGGACATGGATGTTTCAGTATCTGAGGAATCATGAATGGTGCTGAACATTGTGCAATCATCAGCGAACATCCCCACTTCTGACCTTATGATGGAAGGAAGGTCATTGATGAAGCAGCTGAAGATGGTTGGGCCGAGGACACTACCCTGAGGAACTCCTGCAGTGATGTCCTGGAGCTGAGATGACTGACCTCCAACAACCACAACCATCTTCCTTTGTGCTAGGTATGACTCCAACCAGCTGAGAGTAAATTGAACCTGAACCTCTGCATTGTGACTGAGGGCTTGGGTTGAAAATGTCCCTGAATGATGTCTACCAGTTCACTGAAAGACTTTGAACCTGAGGCACTGGGAGCCATCAAGCTTTGAATTAAACTGTAGATCTTGGTCCAACAAATACTCAGGAGAATCGCTTTCCTCTTTTCCTTCCCGTGATTTCATTTACTTGAAAAAAGAATGTAAGATGTTCTATAAATTGAGTCATCTGTGGCTGGCTCAAAGGGATCAATTCTGCCAAACTGTTACATTTGAATGAGTACATCTTTTTTTAATGAACTTAGATACTCACAATCGCTGTGCAAGGTACAGCACTGAATCTAATTTATCTTTGTTGCCAGTTTGTTATAGAATTGATCTTCAGACAACTTTTCATGGTGGAAACATTTAACTTTATTTACAAGGCAGCAGCATCAACTACACATCTGCATCTAACTCCATAACTAAAGAAGAACCCCCTGTAGAGGTTCCCTGCGCTGCTAGCACATTGGTTTACACAGATCATGTGATCTCACAACACACAATTATTCTTAAGGTACAATCCTACGTTTCCCAAAACTACAATTACTACAAGGTTAAAGGATCAAAGAGTGGCGTTGGAGATAAAATAATTGATTTATAATTCTGTTTGAACCTTCCCAAAGCATGCCACTTTGCAATAGAGATATTGATTCCAGGTGGAGCTTTAGCTGGAAGACTCCTTTGTTTAATTGATCTGTGTATGTTTGCTGACAGAAGCAAGCTGTTCTATTTGGGGAACAGTCAGAGGTACAGACTGTAGCTCACCAGATTGAGAGAGCCCACAGGTGTTGACGGTTAGTTAGGCCTATTCTTCAGGCAGAGAAAACACTAACGTCCCCACTTGCTGCATGGAATATGGGTGTGGCTCTATCTCAATTGGGATTTCATGAGGAAAAAGCAGCTGGAAGGGTTGCTCAAGTTTGCAGCTACTGGAGGAAATCAATGGTTCTCACAGAGCCTTGTGATGGAAAGCAATCAGCAGAGTTAGCTTGGAAAGCTGTGGGAAGCCAGCACCCCAAGCAAGGAGCTGAGTCATCTACAGCCAAATGGCCTGTGAAAAAAAGGTGGAAAAAAAGCAAATGGAAGGACCCACATAGCACCTTACCTCGGAGGATATCTGGAACAATGGGGAGAACTAAAGTGAATTCCGGAGGGCTGTGGCATACCTTTGGGTTCGGTCCCAGAAAAAGTGAATGAGCCTTCAAGATTTCACAAGATAAGGGAACTCTTGTGGGGGCAAGTAAAAGGTAGAAGTGAGTTCATAACATATGTAACTATAAACTATAGTGTAAAGTTAATAGTGTGTGCTTTCTTTAATTTCAATTTGTACAGACTAAAGTTTCTTTTTGTTTAAAAGTGCGAATCTTGTGGTGTAATTCTGTCAGTTAATTACTGGGTGTTTGGATTTCTTCAAACATTAATGGTCCTCAATAGGATGGTAACACAATATTGAGTGCAGGGGCCCTGTGTGCCCTCTCAGGTAGATGTAAAGGACTCCATAGCACCATTGTAAGAATAACAGGGGAGTTTTCCTAGTGTCCTGGCCAATATTTATCTCTCAGTCAACATTACTACAGCAAAAGGTCAGTGGAACTGTGTGAAATTTGCTTGATTGATGGAGTTTCTTGTTTCTTGTTACTGACAGGTTGATGCTGATGATGTCATCACGAAAGAGGAGCAGATTTATCTGTTGTTTGAAGCAAAGAGAAATTGTGAAAAGAATCTGAAAACAAGACCAACTCAGGTAGCAGGTAAAATACAGATAAAAACTAGTGTTCAAATCGGGGGAAAAACAGTCAAATAGGGTAAAAAGAGAACTAGACCAGATTAACCAGAAAGAAAAACTATCAAATAAAACCATGGACAAACTGTGGTAAATTTTCAGACAGTAGATGAAGGTGATGCAGACTAGATCCATTCCACAAGGGAGGAAGACAGTGAGTTAATTAAATAAGTTAGAGAAGTGAAAATCAGAGTCAAAGAGGAGGATTTTTACCAAGTCTCCTGTTAATAATAAAACAGAATAGCAGAATATGGAAAATACAGAATGGGAAAAGAAGCTGTTTAGAAAGGCTGAGGAAATATGATGAAAGATTGGCAGTGAGCAAAAGAGAGATAGGCCAGAATGTTTCCCTCGTTGGACAGGACAGTGAGCGGCCGCGGAACTGACCACCGACCATGATTTCACGCTGGCTGGCCATTGAACAGCGAGCCAGCATGAAACAAATGCTGCTGGAGTGGGGGCAGGAGGAGCAGGAGCGCTGAGGGTGTGCACCTGCGTGGGGGAGTGCGCACTGGCAGCTCCCTGAAGGTACAGGGCTGCCTCAGGGAGCTGACTGATTTTAAATACAAAAATAAACTTTTAACACACGAGATGAACATGTCCCCCACATGTGACTCAGTAACATGAAAAGGATATTAAAAAATATCTTTTTTTTTTAGTAAGCGCTGGAAGCCTTTTCCGGCCCATGGATGATGTTTTGTTAAAAATGCAAAGGCCGCCTGGCCTATTCACCCGCCCTTCAAGCAAGTAGTTGAGTGGGCAGCAATAATTAATTAATTACTTAAGGGCCTTAATAAGCCTTTTAATTATCGGCAGGCGCCTTGACAACCAAAAGCTGGTTAGAGTGCGCGATGATGTCGGGATGCTCGCCCGACCACATGGTGCAGTATTTCACTCCCACTCGGGATGGGTGTGTGCCCACCCACAGGATGATAAGTTCCGCCCATAGGGAAGAGATTTTGTAAACTCAAGACGTGAGGAGCGAGGAAAGGCAGAGTCGATTAGTGATGCTAAAGGAAATCAGCAGGAAGATGGACAATAATGGTAACATTGAGTGAGGAGGCTACCTCAGTTATCACAGTGAGAATAAAAATGTCTAATCTGTGATGGTGGAGCAGTCAAGAGAATTGGAAATAAGGGTTTTGTACTGAAGACATTGCAGCAATCAGAGAAAAGACCCTGGGTTTACTCACATCCGAAAATGCTGAGAAGTCCAAGGAGAAACTTTGATCGTAATCCTTTAACGATGTGGAAGTTGTATGAGTGTAGGATCTCTGTTCAAAAAAGATAAAGCAGGTAGCTGTAGACCAGTCAACCAGACTTGAATAGTGGCAAACCTTCAAGCAGCCTCAATAGAGAATAAAAGATTCCTGCAGAAAGATATGGATTGATAAAAGATGAGAAACGTAGATTTATGAATGGCAGGTCAGGTCTGACAAATTTAATACAGATGTTTCGAGGGAGATATGATGGATGTTTTGTATAAGCAGAAGACACATGATAAGGCACTGCACCAGAGGCTTGTTGTTATGGTTAAGAAATAGGGCATTAAAGGTAACATTGATTGAAGAGGGAAACCAACGAATTAGGAGTGATGGAGCCTGCTTTGTAACTTTTTTTGTACTTTTGGCCAGCATTTATTGCCCTTGAGAAGATGGTGGTGAGCTGCCTTCTCGAACCGCTGCAGTCCATGCGGTGTAGGTACACCCACAGTGCTGTTAGGGAGGGAGTTCCAGGATTTTGACCCAGCAACAGTGAAGGAACAGCGATACTTGGAGCTGAAGGTTCCAACTATCATCAGCTGCTGCCCTTGTCTTTCTAGATCAGGATTGTCCAACGTACAGCCCACAGGCCAAAGTTGCCCCCCAAAGCCCCTCTATGTGGCCCCTGGACCGAGTTTTCAAAGTGCCTGTTAAACAGGTAAGTTTGAATGGATGTTTCTGCATGGAGCTGCTCCTCCAATCACAGGCTGTTTCGTTCCTGCATTTGCTGCTGATAGGCTCACTAGTGAACCTATCAGCAGCAAATGTGAGAGAGAACGAATCAGTGATTGCAGGAGCAATGAACACCAGTGGCAGTGAGTTCAGGGCCCAGGGAACATGGCCCAGGGAACAGAGGTTTCAAGGAGTGTGGACTAGGGAGTGGAGGTGCTGGGGAGTGTGGACTAGGGAGTGGAGGTGCTGGGGAGTGTGGACTAGGGAGTGGAGGTGCTGGGGAGTGTGGACTAGGGAGTGGAGGTGCTGGGGAGTGTGGACTAGGGCGTGGAGGTGCTGGGGAGTGTGGACTAGGGAGTGGAGGTGCTGGGGATTGTGGACTAGGGAGTGGAGGTGCTGGGGAGTGTGGACTAGGGAGTGGAGGTGCTGGGGAGTGTGGACTAGGGAGTGGAGGTGCTGGGGAGTGTGGACTAGGGAGTGGAGGTGCTGGGGAGTGTGGACTAGGGAGTGGAGGTGCTGGGGAGTGTGGACTAGGGAGTGGAGGTGCTGGGGAGTGTGGACTAGGGAGTGGAGGTGCTGGGGAGTGTGGAATAGGGAGTGGAGGTGCTGGGGAGTGTGGACTAGGGAGTGGAGGTGCTGGGGAGTGTGGACTAGGGAGTGGAGGTGCTGGGGAGTGTGGACTAGGGAGTGGAGGTGCTGGGGAGTGTGGACTAGGGAGTGGAGGTGCTGGGGAGTGTGGACTAGGGAGTGGAGGTGCTGGGGAGTGTGGACTAGGGAGTGGAGGTGCTGGGGAGTGTGGACTAGGGAGTGGAGGTGCTGGGGAGTGTGGACTAGGGAGTGGAGGTGCTGGGGAGTGTGGACTAGGGAGTGGAGGTGCTGGGGAGTGTGGACTAGGGAGTGGAGGTGCTGGGGAGTGTGGACTAGGGAGTGGAGGTGCTGGGGAGTGTGGACTAGGGAGTGGAGGTGCTGGGGAGTGTGGACTAGGGAGTGGAGGTGCTGGGGAGTGTGGACTAGGGAGTGGAGGTGCTGGGGAGTGTGGACTAGGGAGTGGAGGTGCTGGGGAGTGTGGACTAGGGAGTGGAGGTGCTGGGGAGTGTGGACTAGGGAGTGGAGGTGCTGGGGAGTGTGGACTAGGGAGTGGAGGTGCTGGGGAGTGTGGACTAGGGAGTGGAGGTGCTGGGGAGTGTGGACTAGGGAGTGGAGGTGCTGGGGAGTGTGGACTAGGGAGTGGAGGTGCTGGGGAGTGTGGACTAGGGAGTGGAGGTGCTGGGGAGTGTGGACTAGGGAGTGGAGGTGCTGGGGAGTGTGGACTAGGGAGTGGAGGTGCTGGGGAGTGTGGACTAGGGAGTGGAGGTGCTGGGGAGTGTGGACTAGGGAGTGGAGGTGCTGGGGAGTGTGGACTAGGGAGTGGAGGTGCTGGGGAGTGTGGATTAGGGAGTGGAGGTGCTGGGGTGTGTGGACTAGGGAGTGGATGCACCGGAGAGCATGGGTAATGGAGCAGATGTTCCGAGAAGCAGGGCCAAGTGTCTGCTAGAGCGCGATTCAGGCATCCAGAGCGGGACCAGGCAGTGGAGGTGCTGGGGAGTGTGGCTCAGGGAGTAGAAGTGCCAGGGAGTGGGGCCAGGTAGCCTGGATGGGGGCTCAGGCAAGTTCGAAGGGAGCCCAGGTGGGCTGAAGCAGGAGTATTGGCCAATGGTGTCCGAGAAAGTGAGTGACTCAAGACTGTGTGAGGAAGAGAGTGTGAGAGGGGGTGAGAGGGAGTGTGGGGAGGAGTTGAGAGAGAGTGTAGGGATGTTGAGAGAGTGTGGGGGGTTGAGAGAGTGTGGGGGGGTTGAGAGAGTGTGGGGGGGTGTTGAGCGTGAGCTAGAGCAGGGCTGAGAGAGCGTGAGGGGGAGGGGTGTGCAAGAGTGTGGGGGGAGTTGAGAGATAGTGTGAGAGGATTGAGAGTGTGAGTGGGGAGGGTAAGCCATGTGGGGGTTGTGAGAGAGCGGGGGGGTGGTTGAGAGAGAAGTGTGGGAGGGGGCGTTGAGAATGTGAGGGGGAAGGTAAGCACTTGTAGGGGGTGGTGTGATAGAGTGTAGGGGGTGTGAGAGAGTTTGGGGGGGTGAGAGTGTGTGTTGGGTGGTGAGAGAGAGCGTGGGGGATGTGAGACAGGAGAGGGAGAGGGAGTGTGTGAGGGGAGGGTATGTGCAGGTACAGAGTGTCTGTGTAAGTCTATCTCCCTCCCAATATCAGAGTTCTCATTGATCCTCGCCTCTCCACACCAACATGCACTTGCATCCACCCTCACAGTGGGTGAGAGGGAGAAAGTGAGCACCCTGAGACTGGGAGTGAGCCAGATACACACAAACACACACACTCTGTCATTGCTCAGTCTTTTTTCTCAGCAAAGTGTTTCTTTTCATACCTCAGTTTTATTTTGAAATTTGAGTTTATTGTTGTGCCAAACTTTATGCCCAGAATTTTCTGCTGGTCAGGTGTGAGTGTGTCTAACCCAAATGAATGTAAAATGACGGGTGATATTTGGCCAATAGGCACACACGGGAATCGGCATCGCGCCTGCCGACAATTAACAGGCCTGTTAATGCCATTAAAGCTCAAACTGAATGAAACTTTTCGCTGTCCATCCAACTCTACAGTCGATGGGCAGGTGAAAGGGCCAAGCGGCCTTTGGATTTTTTAGGAAACCTCATCCACGGGCGGGTGGGGTTTCTAATAGGAATTAAAAATTAAATAAAAATGTTAGCATTTCATTAATAACATGTCCCTGCTCATGTGACAGAGTCACGTGAAGGTACATATTTTTTAACAATTTAATATTATTTATTTTTAATTCTTAAAATCTTCATCTCCCTGAAGCAGCTCCGAGCCTCAGGGAACTTTTCCTGCGCCCTGACATGCAATGCGCAAAGTCCTCTGCTCGCACTCCCCCCTGCCCCACCATTCCACCTCCCCCCACCCCCACCCCCCTCGCCCACCCCCCCACATCCCCCCGACCCCCCACCCAAACCCCCCAACGCCCAACCCCCCTCACCCACCCCCCACCCAAACCACCCCACTCCCAACATCCCACCCCCTCCACCCCCCTCCCCCACCCCCCCACACCACCCCCCCCCACATCCCCCCCACCCCCCATTCAAACCCCCCCACTCCCACCCCCTCCACCCCCCCCACCCCCCCCACATCCCCCCCACCCAAACCACCCCCACTCCCAACCCCCCACCCCCTCCACCCCCCTCCCCCACCCCCCTGCACCATCCCCCCCACATCCACCCCCTCCCCCACCCTCCCATCCAGGCTGGACAGCTGATCAGATGGACTGCTTTTTACAGAGTAATGTTGATATTGGGGAGGTGTTTCAGGAGGGAAAGTCCAGGGGAGGGAGGGCCTGTGAGTTGATGAGGTGGCTCACAAGGGAGAGTCTGTGAATTGGGGTGTTGGAAGTGCAGCTATTAAGACAGTGTACAGGAATATGGGCTGGTGCACGGAGCCTCGGGCTGTTGAGTGCTTGTGCTATAAGATTGGTCAATTTAGAGATGATCTCTTGAGAGGCAGCTCTAAGATTCCCAGCATTCGTCGCAGGCTCCAGTGCTCCCTCCACGACTGGCTGAGGCTTCCCCTACCCCTCTGGTTGATTTCACTTTGAGCTTGATCATTGATTAGTCTGTGACTAGCTGATATGTTATATATTGTTTGGTGCTTTTGTGTTTGTGCAGGTGTCAGTTGCAGACCGGAGTGGGATGGTATTGTGTGCTGGCCTGTGGGGAGCCCCAATAAAAGCATCTCAGTCCCCTGTCCGGAATACGTTTATGATTTTAACCACAGAGGTAACCGTTCACGTTTGAGTTGCTTACACTGACTGTAACCATGTTCTCTGTCACACTGACTGTGAGCAAAGGGATGGGGTCGCACAGGAGGGCAGAATTGGAGAAGTGTGTAGCTTGATGAGTTTTGCAGGGCTGGAGGAGATTACAGAGAGAGGGAGGGGCAAGTTCTTGAAATGATTTAAACATGATGAAAATTTTAAATTGAGGCATTAAGCTTTGGGAGCGAGGGTTGGGTAGCGAGTGCAGGGGTGATAGCTGAATGGGGCTTGGTTCAGGATAGGATTTGAAAACAATGTTTTGGATGAGCTGAAGTTTCTGGAGGGTGGAGGACTCTCTTGATGGACTCTCTAAGGGAAATGTGGAATGAGACAGTGATCATTGATGTTCCGGCAAACTCCATGGCAGCATTCATTGGCTCAGATGGCAAGACTACAAAGAGGGTGACGAATGAATTCCAGTGGGCGAGCGAGGAGAGGAAGATGAGGCAGTTAGAGTGCTGTCTGTGAGTGACAATGACAAGTACCTCAATGGACTCTTTGGAGAATACCAAAGAGACAGAGAGGGAGGCTGTGAACTTATTCAAGGACAAACCAAACCTAGAATAAGAACATAAGAACCAGGAGCAGGAGTAGGCCACTCGGCCCCTCGAGCCTGCTCCATCACTCAGTAAGATCCTGGATGATCTGATTGTGGCCTTAACTCCACTTTCCTGCCTCTCTCATAACCTTAACTCCCTCGTTAATCAAAAATCTATCTAACTCAGTCTTGAATAAATTCAATGACTCAGCTTCCACTGTTCTCGCTAGAAGAGAATTCCAAAGGCTACCAACCCACCAAGAGAAAAAAAGCTCTCCTCATCTAAGACTTAATTGGGGTATCACCTATTTTAAACTGTGTCCCCAGTTCTAGATTCCCCACAAGGGGAAGCATCCTCTCAGCCTTTACACTGCCCACTCCAAATCTTATATGTTTCAATAAGATCACCTCTCATCCTTCTAAACCCTAATGAATACAGGCCCAACCTGCTCAACCTTTCCTCATTAGACAACCCATTCACCCCAGGAATCAGCCTAGTGAACCTTCTCGCAACTGTTT
Source organism: Carcharodon carcharias (assembly GCF_017639515.1). Classification (NCBI taxonomy): domain Eukaryota; kingdom Metazoa; phylum Chordata; class Chondrichthyes; order Lamniformes; family Lamnidae; genus Carcharodon; species Carcharodon carcharias. Next base: position 51,960,757 of record NC_054489.1, read on the forward strand.
CCAATGTAAGTATATCCCTCCTTAAGTCAGGAGACCAGAACTGCACACAAGACTAAAGGTGTGGTCTCATCAATGCCCTATTCAGTTGTACAATCCTGTTAAACATTAAACATTTAATAAGAAATCTGAGCACCTCATTTTAACCAATAGAAATTCACCACAAGATTTCACACTTTTTAAATGAAAACAGACTTTATAGTCCACAGAAGAATTAAACAAAACAAACAGTTTTAACGCTACAAGTTATAAATATGTTATGCAGTCAGATTTACTCATTATTTCCCCCGAGCCTTTTCCTTATAAGACACATCAATCTTAAAGTATTTACTTCAGTAGGGATGACTCTTAATTCTCTTCAGTTCCAACTTTTCTCAGAGATAAGACTTTTATTTATCAGTTCTTGACTGTAGATACTACAATCCTTTGTGCTGGTTGCCTTCTCAATACTCCCAAGCTAATCTGTTGCGATAAGACTCAGAACCACTAGATTTTTCCACTAGTTTCAAACAGTACAATCTTCTAGCTTCTGCTCTCTCACAAAGTTCAAACTGCAATTAAGCCTCACCCACATTCCATGTGGTGAATGATGAAGTTAGCTTTTTCTCTGCTTACAGTGCAGGTATAACTAATTGTCATTCACTTTGGCTATCTTCTCTCAGTGAGCTGCAAACTGCACACCCTATGTCCAGGTGCAACTAAACAACGCTCCCAGCAAACAGCCCAATAAATTGAAACCAGAGAATCTCCCTAAGCTCCACTGATTTCCATGACTACTTGACATGCTCTGGGATGTCCTCGAACAGACCTTTGGGTTAAGTACAAAAACAAAATACCTGGAAAAACTCAGCAGGCCTAACAGCATCTGCGGAGAGGGATACAGTTGACGTTTCAAGTCCGTATGACTCTTCATCAGAACTAAGACATATAGAAATGAGATGAAATATAAGCTGGTAGAAGGGGGTGGGACAGGTAGAGCTTGATAGGGGGCCAGTGATAGATAGAGGCCAGGAAGAGACTGCCAAAGATGTCATAGACGAAAGGACAAAGGGGTGTTGACGGTGGTGATATTATCTAAAGGATGTGCAAATGGGGATGTTAAGGGAAGCAAGCAGGACAAGCTAATGGCAGATGGCCCTAGTGGGAGTGGGGTGAGGGGAAGGGATCAAAATGGGTTAAAAGGTGGAGATGAAACAATAGATCGAAATAAATTTAAAAATAGGAGGGAAAAGAAAAAGAAAAAAAATAGCTGTAAAAAAATTATAAATTATTGGAAAAAGGGGGATCATAAAGGGGGTGGGGATAGAGGAGAGAGTTCATGATCTAAAATTGCTGAACTCAATATTCAGTCTGGAAGGCTGTAAAGTGCCTAGTCGGAAGATGAGGTGCTGTTCCTCCAGTTTGCGTTGAGCTTCACTGCCCACCTGTCCATCCTTGGCCTGCTGCAATGTTCCAGTGAAGCTCAACCCAAACTGGAGGAACAGCACCTCATCTTCCAACTAGGCATTTTACAGCCTTGTGGAGTTAACACTGAGTTCAACAACTTCAGATCATGAACTCTCTCCTCCATCCTTACCCCCTTTCCGATCCCCCTTTTTCCAATAATTTATAATTTTTTTACAACTATATTTTTTTCTTTTCCCTCCTATTTTTAAATTTATTTCGATCTATTGTTTCATCTCCACCTTTTAACCCATTTCGATCCCTTCCCTTCACCCCACTCCCACTAGGGCCATCTGCCACTAGCTTGTCCTGCTTGCTTCCCTTAACATCCCCATTTGCACATCCTTTAGATAATATCACCACCGTCAACACCCCTTTGTCCTTTTGTCTATGACACCTTCGGTAGTCTCTTCTTGGCCTCCACCTATCACTGGCCCCCTATCAAGGTCTCCTGTCCCACCCCCTCCTACTAGCTTATATTTCATCTCATTTCTATATGTCTTAGTTCTGATGAAGGGTCACACAGACTCGAAACGTCAACTGTGTCCCTCTCCGCAGATACTGTCAGGCCTGCTGAGTTTTTCCAGGTATTTTGTTTTTGTTCTAGATTCCCAACATCCGCAGTATTTTGCTTTTACCTTTAGGTTAAGTACCCTTATTTAAAATTTATTCTTTGATCTGAAGAAAGAAATAGATTTTACAACCTTTCAGAGTTTACTGAATGCTTCTAAAACTAATTTAACTCTAGCGCTCAAAACAAAAACATCTCCCTAGACAACCGTTATTGCAAGGATTGAAGATATCATGTCTCCAGTTCTTTAGCTAAGTAAGCCCGTCTGCTGTTTTATGATCTTAGCTTTCTATCTGTTAAACTCTTAAGTCAATGCAGCATCAATCTTTTAATTATAATAAACACCAAACTTGTTTAAATTGCATTCACCCCAGGGTTGCTTACCAGTTTCTTAGCTTGATGTGCCCATTTATCTATATTTAACCTTTTAACCTACAACCTAAAAGTTACATTCTAATACACATGAACCATGAACAAGATATTCACAACACAAGTCTTCCCTACTTTTATACTCCATCCCCCTTGCAATAAAGGCCAACCTTCCATTTGCCTTCCTAATTATTTGCTGTACCTCCATGCTAACTTCTTGTGATTCCTATATGGAGTACACCCAGATTCCTCTGTACTGCAGCATTCTGCAGTCTCTCTCTATTTAAATAATATTCTACTTTTCTATTCTTCCTGCCAAGATGGACAACCTCACATTTTCCCACATTATATTCCAACCGCCAGTTTTTTGCTCACTCACATAACCTGTCTATATCCTTTTGCGGACTCTTTGTGTCCTCTTCATAACTTGGTTTCCTACCTATCTTTGTATTATCAGCAAATTTGGTTACAATATAGTCAATCCCTTCATCCAAGTCATTAATATAAATTGTAAACAATTGAAGCCCCAGCTCTGACCCCTGTGGCAATCCACTGGTTATAGTTTGCTGTCGTGAAGATTTATCCTCATTCTCTGTTTCCTGTTAGTTAGCCAATCCTCTATTCATGCTAATACATCACCCCCAACACTATGAGCTCTTACCTTGTGCAGTAAACTTTTATGTGGAACTTACCAAATGCATTTTGGAAATCCAAATACACTACATCTGCTGGTTCCCCTTTATACACCCTACTTGTTACATCCTCAAAGAACTGCAATAAATTTGACAACCATGATTTCCCTTTCATAAAACCGTGCTGACTCTGCCTGATTGTATTATGATTCTCTAAATGTCCTGCTACAACTTCCTTAATAATGGATTCCAGCATTTTCCCAATGACAGATGTTAGACTAACTGGCCTATAGTTTCCTGCTTTCTGTCTTCCTCCTTCCTTGAATAGAAGTGTTACATTTAATGTTTTCCAATCCACTGTGAGCTTTCCAGAATCTAGGAAATTTTGGAAGATTATCACCATCTATCTCTGCAGCCACTTCTTTTAAGACCTTAGAAAGCAGGCCATCAGATCCAGGGGACGTGTCAGCCTTCAGTCCTATTAGTTTTCCTATTATTTTTTCTCTAGTGATAGTGATTGTTTCAAATTCCTCTCTCCCTTTTGCCTCTTGATTTTCTACCATTGTTGGGATACCTTTTGCCCCTTCTACTGTGAAGACAGATACAAATACTTGTTCAAAGTCTGCCATTTCCTTATTTCCCATTAATAATTCCCCAGTCTCAGCCTCTAAGGCAGCAGGAGATCAGGATGGCAGGGGAATAATGATGGGTTGAGATGGGGATTGGCAAGGCTAAGAGGAAGAATTAAAAGGAGGTATGACTGCATGGTAGAAAGGGAAGGAAAAAGGAGAGAAAGCTCCATGGAGTCAAGAGAGGAGGGTGAAAAAGGGAGAAAGAATTAATGGGCTTGGGCTCAGAATAACACCTACAAAGCACCCGAGGGCACACAAAGAGAATTTTGGTGCCACGGGCATGGCAGAGATTAGAAATGCAGTAAGCTGGTTGTAGATAGAGGTTGAGGAGGAGCATAATGGTCCAGAGGTAAAGCCTGATGCCCTGTGATGGGATGAAGTCAATGTGTGGACAGTGTGGAGTCAGCTTAGAGCATCCACGAGCCAGTGGCCAACACTGGAGCCAGTTGTGGGGAGGCAGTGGATCCACGAGCTGTTTGAGGAGTCAGTATCAATGGGTGCTGCTGCAAGTTCTCCAGTGGAATCCTGCTCAATAAATTTAAATGTTGCCTTCCTTCTGACAGGACACGCCTATCGGAAATGCAATGTACACGGGGACTGGGAGTTGGTCCCCAGCATTAACAAAACCTGGGCAAACTACACCGAATGCACCAAGTTCCTGATGCCTGACCACTGGCACCAAAAGGTAGACAGCAGATAAACAACCGAGTTACTAATTTAACCAAGAGTTACCAATTATTCAAGGGTTTACCAACTAACAAAGACTTATTATCTGAATTACAAACTCAAGAAATGGCCCTGGGTACAGCAAAGGCTATGGGCTCTGATAACATCCTAATCTGGACTCCAGAACTAGACATACCCTTAGTCAAGCAGTTCCAGTGCAGCTACAAAACTGACAAGATAGAAAATTGTCTATGTGCATCCTGTCTGCCAAAAGCAGGGCAAAATCAATCTAGCAATGTAACAAAATCAATTCTACTCGAATCATCAGCAAAGTGATGGAAGATGTCATTGACATCACTATCAAGCAGCACTTACACACCAATAACCTGCTCACTAATGCTCAGTTTGGGTTCCGCCAGGGCCACTCAGCTCCTGACCTCATTCCAGCCTTGGTCCAAAGATGGACAAAAGAGCTGAACTCCAGAAGTGAGTTGAGAGCGACTGTCCTTGAAATCAAGGCAGCATTTGATCAAGAGTGGCATTAAGGAGCCCCAGTAAGTTGAAGTCAATGGAAATCAGGGGGAAAACTCCCCATTGCTGAAGTTATATCCAGCACAAAGGATGATAGCTGTGGTTGTTAGAGGTCAATCATCTCTGTCCCAGGACATCACTGCAGGAGTTCCTCAGGGTAGTGTCATAGAATTAAACATCTTCAGCTGCTTCATCAATAAACTTCCCTCCAACACAAGGTCAGAAGTGGGTGTTCACTGGTGATTGCACAGTTGTCAATTCCATTTACAATTCTTCAAATAATGCTACAAGAGCAGGTCATGGGCTGGGAATTCCATGGCAGGTGACTTACCTCCTGACTCCCCACAGCCTATCCACCATCTACAAGGCACAAGTCAGGAGTGGGGTGGAATACTCTCCATCTATCTGGAAGAGTGCAGCTCCAATAACATTCAAGGAGCTTGATACCATCCAGGACAAAGCAGCCCCATCCACCACCTTAAATATTCACTCCCTCCACCACATACATACAGTGTGTACCATCTACAAGAGGCACTGCAACAACTCACCAAGGCTCCTTCAACAGCACCTTCCGAACCCATGACTTCTACCATCTAAAAGGACAAGGGAAGCAGAGTGGCAACACCACCACCTGGAATTTCCCCTCCAAGTCACTCACCATCCCGACTTGGAAATATATCACTGTTCCTCCACTGTCGCTGGGTCAAAATCTTGGAATTCCCTCCCTAACAGCTCTGTGGGTGTACCTACACCACATGGGCTGCAGTGGTTCAAGAAAGCAACTCACCACCACCTTCTCAAGGGCAATTAAAGATGGGCCAGTGGTACCAACATCCCATGAATGAATCATATAACTAAATTTACAAACTCAAAAAGCATTTACTAACATTACCAAGAGTTACTAGCTAAACTGGATTTATTAACTAATCCAGGAATAACTAACCAACCCAAGTTTTACTAACTTAATTATTCAAAAGTTATTTATGAAACCAATGTTTATAAACTAAACCAGGAATTGCTAACTAAGTGAACATATACTAATTAAGCCAATATTTACTCATTAGTTTTTCCCCTTTGATGAAGGGCCTGGTTTCTATTTTCTCTTCATGGTGTGGGTCCTCAAGTGCAGAGTCAGATCCCATTGCTCCTGTATTAGAGCCGGGACTGGATTTTCAATTGCCTGTTGATATGGTAATAATTGTAGGTGCAATTTGAAAATGGTGTTCCTGGAGGGTAGCACTGGATCCCGCTGCCTCTGGAATGCAATGTGCTTTTCAGAGGGAGTGCAGGAGGGGTGATTCTGAAAGCTGCATAACTTCAGTGAAGTGCTTGTTGAGCTCACTGATGGCTCATTAACAGGCCTCAGAGGGGCAGTTTTGAATTTTCAGTTGGGAAGCATGGGGGACACAGTGTGTGTGGGACATGTCAGGGCGCAGCTGGTGAACACGATGGGAAGCCAACACGGCTAATGGACAGACTGGTCAACTTATTTAGAAGAGAAAGAATAAAGCTTGGCCACACAACCAGAGGCACAGAGCTGCCATTGCTGGTACTGAGAGGCTTGTATTTGTCAACAGTGAGAGGTAGGAGTCCTGAGAGGGGCATTAGGCTGTTGGCATCACTTGGACAGGAGAGTTGGCAGAGGAAACCCTGGTGAACAGGTGAGTGACAGGTGAGGGAGTTAAATGGGAGGGGTTAGGAGGAGGCCAAAAGGGCACAGAGAGGGCCTGTAAGGAGAAGATAGCACTCCCCATGACATTGAGTATCCTACCCAAGAGTTAGCTACCTGCAAAGGACAGATTGCCAGTACCATAAGGGGCTGTGTCTCTCCAGGCAGATGGTCTCGGGCATTTGCACTCTGGTCCATGATGACCCTGCCCTTCATGGCTTCCAGTCTCACCATCACCAATGGTCTGCTGTGATTGCACCTGTGCAATACCAATCCTCACCTCTTCCACTGGTGTCAGGTCACGAAGGTCAGACACACCATCACCGATCTGAGCTATCTCGTGCCGGCTGCGTACTCACTATTCCTGCAGGGTGAGGAGAGAATGATGTAGGATTAGCCTGCCCTCCCTTGCCTATTCCAGCATGACATTGGCTCTATTGAACTCCTCAGTGATGCACCCTGGTTCAATTATGCTCCATATTTGAAGGTGGCTGATATCTCAGCAATGTGGCTAAACACTCACTCTGCCAATGTTACGGAGCACAACAGGCACTCAGTCTGCTCAGCTTGTGTGCCTGCTGCTGTGTACAGAGTTAGAGGCCCTGTCACTCGGATGTCACTTACCACTCATCTTCCCAGATCTTAATAGGTCAATGAACCTCTTCTGACACTGGACTCATTATCTGTGTGACACCTCTACTGCTGATCTCTGTGCTGATCCCCATCCAGTCCCTTCAGGTCTCTCAAGGTGTCTTTCTTCTGCCGGATGCCAGGAGTTGAAATTCTAGCCTCATGGTGGCTGCCTCCATCAACAACTCAAGCGAGACAGCTGGGAACTTTGGAGCTACCCATGAATGCCTGGAGGTGCCAACACCAACCCAATCAGCACCCTCCTGCAACACGTTCTCATTGAATGGCAAGACCAGCAATGGCTGTCGCTTGCCTTTTCAAAGGACCCATAGGCAAGCTGCTCCCAAACTCAGCAACCCCCCCACCCCTCTCCCCAGTCAATTAGGCCCTTTACATTTGAAAATCATGTTATGTCGCTGATGCTTACACAAAGCAGGGTTGGGACCTGGAAATTATCCGGCCAGCGGGTTCCCAATCACTGGTCCTTGAGCCTGACATTGTGTGGGAGTGTGGTCTTTGGCACAGAGTTAGTGGTTAATGCTGAGTTGGAATGTTGAAACTGCAGCACCTTCAGGAACACTCTCAGACGGAGAATGCTGATAGCCGGTTTGTCTGATTATTTCCCCACAGGAAGTGTTTGACCGTCTACACCTGATATACACTGTCGGGTACTCCATTTCGCTGATCTCTCTCTTAGGCGCTGTCTCTATACTCATCTACTTCAAGTAAGAAAATTGTCATTATCTAACACCAGTGACTGCACTTCAGAAGTAAGTCTTAGGTGGAGAAATTTAATGGGACTTTGTCCACTAAATGGAAAACTGAACCTCCAATTTGGGCCTGGTAGGGGGTGAGGACAAGCACCCTGCCTGCCATTTTAGCTGAAGTACAATAAAGCGACATCAATGTCCTCTAGCTGAAACTGGTGTTGGGCCATGTGCAGCGGTAAATAAGGTTTCTAATGACTGACTGATAGCGCCCCTGCAGAGTTGGGCTATTTGGAAGCCAACCAGGAGGCTGGCACCAAAAAGTGGAATCTAAAAACTATTTATCTGGCTGTCAAATCCTGCTCCTCGTGGCTTTGCATTAAAACCATTGGCCACTGCCAAACACCTCTCAGCCCCCGTCATGATCTCCACCTGAGATCCCCGCCCAATCACCACCTCATACCCCACCACATCCCACCCACCCAATGACCAACCACAGCATCCCAATCGCCACCCAATGATCCCAGTACAGGAGTTTCAGTGTATTTGCAGTTTCAGTGTATTTGCGGTTTCAGTGTATTTGCAGTTTCAGTGTATTTGGAGTTTCACTATAGCGCAAGTTCCTTGCACAGACACGATGGGCCAAATGGCCTCCTCCTGCACTGTAGCAATTCTGTGATTCTCAGTATATCAGAAGTACCTGGGATCTGACAACATCCGCCTGGTTTCCACCAGGTGGGGAAGTTAATATGGAGGCCCAAGAGATATTTGTTCTCAGGTAGTTATTATTGGATGTTGTAGTTATATTTTATTCCTTGAGATGAATTGTGTTTAATTGTACACAGGTGGCAGACATTTACCGGTGATTGTGCCCTTTAAATAGATAGACACTGAAACTGTGGTGTTGGGTTAGGAGATGCATGCTTGTATTGTGTAACTCTGCAACTAAATATTAAAATCTTTAAAGATTGGACTGAGTTTGATTATGTGGTGCTTCTGTCCTCCACACAGGCGCCTGCATTGTACCAGGAATTACATTCATATGCACCTCTTCACTTCCTTTGTGTGCCGAGCTATCAGTATCTTTGTCAAGGACGCTGTGGTCTATTCAGACACTGGGATGGATGGGCTGGAGTTCAGAGTTGACGATTTAATGGGTGATGTAACAGCTCTCCCTAAGGACAAGCACCAATTTGTAAGTGCAGCCACACACGCAGTCAGAAATTCTTCATGTTGAGTAATAAATAAATCTCTTACTTGTTGGAATTAGTGTGTCACCACGTAAAGTCTTGTTCCATCAAGGAGTCATAGCACTCTCAGTCGATTAGGTTACTCAGGATGATTGAGGGACTCAATTGTGGACCAATTAACACTGGGCCTCAATTCAGACTAACATCCTGAGTAAAATGGCATAGGATTAAGAGAATGAGTGAAGTGTCATTGACTGGCAGAGGTATGGACAGGTATCCCATGCTCCTATGTTGCTGGTGCAAAAATCCAACTCCAGTGACTTCATGTTGGCAACTTGGGCACACCGTCAGTAATTTTAATGATCAGAAGACCATGAGCAGCTGAGGCCTAAATCGCTGACATGAACTGTCCCCGTGTCCCCACGACTGTTGGCAACAGTCACATTAATATCCCCCACCCCCAGAGGATGGTTTGTGTAGTTGTGTTAGAGGCCTGGATGCTAATTCAGGGGACACTGACTATTTGCTAATGATGCAAAGGTATCGTGGAATGCAAGCTGTGAGGAGGATACAAAGTCAGCAAAGGGATATAGACAGGTTAACTGAGCGGACAAACATTTGGCAGATGGAGTATAATGTGGGAAAATATGAGGTTGTCACTTTGGCAGAAAAAATGAAAAACAGAATATTATTCAAATAGAGAGCGGCTGCAGAATGCTGCAGTACAAAGGAATCTGGATGCCCTTGTCGATGGATCAGAAAAACTCAGCATGCAGCTACAGCAAGTAAGGTAAATGGAATTTTGGCCTTTCTTGCAAGGGGGAAGTCTTGCTGCAACTGTATAGGATATTGTGGGACTACACCTACTGTGTTCAGTTTGGGCTGCCTTATTTAAAGAGGGATACACTTGCATTGGAAGCAGTTCAGAGAAGGTTCACTGGGCTGATTCCTGGGATGAAGAGTTTGTCTTATAAGGAAAAGTTAAACTCATTGGAGTTTAGGAGAATGAGAGATGACCTTATTGAAACAAATGAGATTTTGAGGGGGTTTGACATGTAGATGCTGAGAGGATATTTCCCCTCATAGAGGAATCAAGAACAAGAGGTCAGTGTCAAAATAAGGGATCTCCCATTTAGGACAGAGACGAGAAGGGATCTCTTCTCTCAGATAATTGTTCATTTATAGAAATCTTTCCCTCAGCAAGCAGTGCAGGCTAAATGATCAGATTTTGATCTACAAGAGAGTCAAGGGTTATGGGGAACAAGCAGGAAAGTGGAATAAGGCCACAATCAGATCAGCCTTGATCTTATTGAATGGCAGAGAGGGCCTGTGAGGTAACAGAAAGGCTTGATGAGGGTGATGCAGTGCCCATGACTTCCAAAAGGCACTTGTGGTGCCACAAACCAGGCTTGTCAGCAAAGCTGAAGCTTTTGGAATAAAAAGGACAGTGGCAGCATGGATTTGAGGATGGCTGAGTGACAGGAAACAAGAGGGATGGATTTTACGGGCCCTGTGGTTCCCCCCACTCCTACTAAAATGTTGGGGTGGGGGGTGGAGGGTGGCCCGCCAGTGAGCTGTACTGCTGCCCCACAGCACTTTAACACTGGGCGCAGTGCTAATTGCTTTAAGGTGAAACTCCCATCCCTTTCTTGGGAGGAAGTCCTGCCTTCGAAAACTGCTGGCCAATCAGATGAGCGGCAGCTTTGTAGTCCCAGCAGTGCCACCCAGACCAGTGGCCACTTCTGGGACTGCAAGCAGTCCCCAGTGCTGATTTGCTCAGACTGACAGTGAAGTTTAGAGTTGGGACCTTGGCGAGGGGGGTGAGGGGCCTGTACAGAAGGCCAGGAGGGAGGGCTAAAGGAGGGATGGCATTGGGTAGGGGTACCTCCAATTAGCCCAGGGGCTTGGAAAGGAACTTCCCCTCCCCTTGCCCAACATCATTCAACACAGCTAAAGATGCCAGGCTTATACCACCTGACATAGACCACCCCACCACGCCTAAAATGCCACTGGTGGTGGCTATTAAATGGCCAGTGATTTAGACACCGGTGTATAGAGTTCAGCATCTCCCCCACCATGGGGCGAATTGAGAGTTTTCTCAACTCTCAAACGGTCAGCCTTCTGGGGAGGGCAAAGAAAATATTTAAAAGACACTTTTGTGTCAAAATTGGTCCTCAGGTTTTATCACCATGTGCCAGGGTAGGGATGGGGGTGGTGGTAATGAATGAAGTTGGGCTGGTACAGTATGTCCCCTCCTCACAGCTCCACGTTCAGGTAAGAATATTTCAAGAGCTTGTTGGTGAAAGGTGGTCCCACGGTCTAGTTTTGGTGTTTGTAGTTGATGATGACTCACTCAGGGTAAAGTAATATTACAGCTGGAGGGAGCAAAAAGGTTTCAGGTCTCATTTCTCCATCCAAGGGATTAATTCTGTTTCAGACCTGGCACAAGACAACAAGTAGGTTTTTTTCTGTCCTTTTCTCGATACAGCAGGTGACGCAATTCTTGCTGAGAATGTGCACATACTTCCCACCTGCCATACTGGGGGCTTAGTTGGCCAGTTAGTGCCTGAAAAGTGTATACCGCGTGTAGCTGAGTTTCTCAGCCACTGACACACACATAGCACATCTGTATTGTACTCATTACCTTTTCAGTCTGGTAACCACATTGTACATTTGCAGGCCGGCTGTAAGGTGGCAGTGACAATATTCCTGTACTTTCTGGCTACTAATCACTACTGGATCCTAGTGGAGGGCCTTTACCTGCACAGTCTGATCTTCATGGCTTTCTTATCGGACAAGAAATATCTCTGGGCGTTAACTCTGATTGGCTGGGGTAAGAATGATGCACATCCTACCCTATGTACTTGTTACTTGGTTGTGTGTGTACCTCTGATTGGTTTCTCATCACTCAGCTCAATAATTCATCAAGTAGCTGCATAATCTCAGGGAGACCCCCACTGGCACAGTCCCCTGATGTGCTCCATCCCAAACCATATGATTCAAGCACATGAGAACATATAAAATATGAGCAGGAGTAGGCCCTTGATGGGGCCCCATTCAGCCCCTTGAGTGCGCTCCAACTTTCAACATCATGGCTGACCTGATTGTGGCCTTAACTCCAGACTCTCCTGTCTGCCCTCCATAACCCTCGGCTGCCTTATAGATGGAACCTCTGTCCAACTCACCCTTAAATATATTCACTGACCCATCCTCCACAGCTCTCTGGGATGGAGAGTTCCAAAGATTACCAGAAAGTGCTGGAAAAACTCAGCAGGTCTAACAGCATCTGTAGAGAGAGAACAGAGTTACCGTTTCGAGTCCGTATGACCCTTCTTCAGAGCTGAAGAGAGGTAGAAATGTGGTGGATTTTATACTGTTGAGTGGTGGGAGGCAGTGAAGCAGGTGGAGCAAGATAGAAGGTCAGGGATAGGTGGGAGCTCAGGAGAGATTGACAAAGATGTCATGGACACATTACAAAGGGAGTGTTAATGGTAGTGTTAAAGACTAAAGAAGGTGCTGATAGTGGCATAAAGGTAAGATAGCAGAATGTGTTAATAGCAGAACAAGGGTCAGCGCTCTGTGAAAGAACAACATAAGAACAAATTACAAAATGGCCGGGGGCGGGGGGCGGGGGGGGGATTGGGAATTTTTTTTTAAAGATCAAAATGGAGGAGGGGGTTCGTGGTCTGAAGTTGTTGAACTCAACGCTAAGTCTGGAAGGCTGTAAAGTGCCTAATCGGAAGATGTGCTATTCCTCCAGTTTGCGTTGAGCTTCACTGGAACAATGCAGCAGACCAAGGACAGACATGTGGGCATGAGAGCAGGGCGGAGTGTTGAAATGGCAAGCGACAGGGAGGTCTGGGTAATGTTTGCGGACAGACCGAAGGTGTTCTGCAGAGTGGTCACCCAGTCTGCGTTTGGTCTCTCCAATGTAGAGGAAACCGCATTGGGAGCAGTGAATGCAGTAGACTAAATTGAGGGAAGTGCAAGTGAAATGTTGCTTCACTTGAAAGGAGTGTTTGGATGGTGAAGAGGGATGAGGTAAAGGGGCAGGTGTTGCACCTTCTGCGATTGCCTGGGAAGGTGCTTTTGGAAGGGAATGAGGAGTTGGGGGTGATGGTGGAGTGGACCAGTGCATCCCGGGGGGAACAGTCCCTATGGAATGCTGAGAGGGGGGAGTGAGGGGAAGGTGTGTAAGATTAAGGTTGGAAGGGCAGCTCAGTTAATTAGTTTAATTTCTGTTTAAATGCCCTAAACAGGCCTTTGACAGTTTGGTGGGCGCGCAGCTGACTCCGGTGCATTCCCGCCGAATTCAAAATCTGAATGAGGCGCAGTGACATCAGGACACACACCCCACCTCACTGGGTGTCATTTTACACATCAGTGAATGGCACTCCCAGCCCCCACCCCCAACCGCTCGAAGATTCTGGCCATGAAATTTTTTGCCTAGAGCATCCATTACTATGATGTCATTAATTAATCCTGTCTCATTACACATTACCACGACTAAATCAGCCTGTTCCCTGGTTAGTTCCAGAACACACTGTTCAAAGCAATTGTCCCAAATACACTCAATGAACTCATCCTTAAGGCTGCCTTTGGCAATTTGATTTGTCCATTCTAAATAAAGATTAAAATCTCCCACGATTATTACCGTAGCTTCCTTGAAAGCCCCCGTTATTTCTTGGTTTACACTCTGGGCAGAGTCATCCCAGATTTGCACTAATTGTGGTAGTGGGCAGGGAAAACGTTTTACCCGTTGGCCACAATGGTGACTTCTCACACCCTATCCCCCCCGAACCTGCCGCATTAATTATGTATTCCCAGGAAACACACAGTTTCATTCACCCGCCAGGCTATCACCTCGCCGGGCACCACACCGGGCACCACATTTACCCACCACACCATCACCCCGCTGCTTCACCACACCGGGCACCACATTCACCCACCACGCCATCACCCCGCTGCTTCACCACACCGGGCACCACATTCACCCACCACGCCATCACCCCGCTGCTTCAGCACACCGGGCACCACATTCACCCAACACGCCATCACCCCGCTGCTTCACCACACCGGGCACCACATTCACCCACCACGCCATCACCCCGCTGCTTCACCACACCAGGCACCACATTCACCCACCACGCCATCACCCCGCTGCTTCAGCACACCGGGCACCACATTTACAGTGCAGACGCACGCACACCTCTCAGTGTTTCCAGCCCAGGACAGCTGCACAGACGACAGGATGGCCCCGAAAGGCAAAAAGACTGCAGCACCCCCCCCCACCCAGATTTAGTGACACGTGCCTTGAGCGCCTTTTGAATGCTGTGGAGGCCCTGCCATGATGTCCTCCACCCCCGCTCTAGCTGCAGCAGGGGCAGCTACATCACCAATCCAGCATGGGCGGCAGTGGCAGCAGTGGTCAGCGCCAACGCCCTGCAAAAGAGGACAGTCACCCAGTGCTGAAAGAGGATGAATGGTCTCATCCGTTCCACCAGGGTAACTCACTCTCAACTCCCACACTTACAAACCCATCACACACCCACAGGGATCTCACACCTCAAGGGACAACACCACTAACTCTCACACACACCCTCACATCTCCATCAGGCTCATATCCTCTGGAGATCGTGTCCTCATCCTGTCCATGGCTCCGCTCACCACACAAACATACCACCCAGTGCCATGTGTCCTGCTCACACTCTCTCCATCTGTTTCCACACAGGAGAAGCTGGCTCACATCAGCAGGGAGAGGTCTCAGACCGGGGGTGGAGCGGTCCACATTAGGCCCCTCACTCACTTTGAGGAGGTGCCATCACGCTGACTGTTGAGGACGTGGACTGTGCCTGCAGCAACAGTGAGGTTGGCGGAGAACACCCTCCTGAGGATCCTGCACCAGATCATCCCTCTCTCAACACAACTGTGAATGCTCTCTCTCCTGCTTTTGACTCTGCTGCCAGGCACTAATTATCTCTGGTTCACAGGGAGCTCTGCCAAGTGACCGACACCCTCAGCCAGCCAGTCCCTCAGCTCCATCCAGGTCCTCACCTCCAGCCAAGAGGACACCTCCTCCATTGAAGAGCTGGAAATAAGCAGCCTGGAAGACCCATCACAGCGCTTACCCACACCCTGCACCAGCGCAGAGACACACACCTCGGTGGGACCTAGATCTAGAGCAGGCTCGGGTTCACAATCTGGTGGTCACCACATGGACACGTGTCCGCAGCTGGAGGAGGCAGGTTCAGCCAAGCTCCCTGACACTCAGAGGACTGCTGGGGAAGAGGCATCTGTGAGGTCCCAGTCAGATGATGAACCTCTGCACTTGGCCTTCCAACTCAACGTGGAGAGTCAGCAGGAGGCAGGGGAACATCACACAGAGCTGTTGGAAACCCTCGGCAGAGTGTCATACAAGTCAGAGGAGTGTGTCTGCCTGCTCTCTGATGAAGTTGTGCCCACATGTGTGCATATGGAGGTCTCCATGGTGAAGGGGACAGAGGCCATGGAGACCCTGGTCCAATAGAATGCGGAGATGCATGCAGACCCGTACTCCATCGCAGGAGTCATGGGTGAGTTCCTGCAGTGGCAACAGGAGAGGGAAGTGAGGCACCTCGGTGTCCCTCCAAGTGTTCCTTCCCCACAAGGAGTCAGGCTGGGGCCCTCAGGCACCCATAGGGAGGAGGAGCATCAGCTGGACACCCCTAGGTCACCCACTCAGGAATCTCAGAGGCTGTCCTCTCTCTCCAAGTCCCCTTTGCCCATGAACCCCTCAACCTCGTCCTCTGTCACTGCAGAGGGAACAGCTGGCCAATGAGTGATTCTGGAGGGAGAAGCGTGCGTGTGACAAGGCCTTTCAGAGGTTCTTGCAAGCTCTCTCCCACACTCACAGACCCTTCCGTATCACACCCACCTCAATGTCCCCAGCATTTTCAATGCTGCCTGCTGGAGTATCTTTCAGTTGTCCATCTGAGCCAAACTGCATCTCCTCCCACCCACTGATCACACTCCCAGCAGCACCTGATCTCACCCACCACGACTGTCGTTTCTCTTTCAATTTAGACAACATGGTGGTGATTCAGTTATTCATTCACTCCCCCATCCTTTCCCCTCTCTCAGTCACCCATTTCCTTTCCCCCATCATTGTTGACCCCCCACTCTCCCTTCTCCCCCCACAGGCATCACCTTCCCCTCCCTTCATGACCTACCCTTTGGGAATGTCCAGGTGAATGTGCACGTTCCCTTCCTTCCCAAAGATCCCACCCCCATCCACACTCACTGCCCCGGCTTCCCATGTTTGCCATCATGTCCCCACCACCCACAACCACCATCCCTTCGCCCGCTACTGTCAACCCATCACCCTCCCACCCTACCGCCTCACTCTGCCCTCGGTCATTCTCACCATTCCCTCCTACCACCTGCACCCTCAGTTTGCTCCCCAGGAAACAGTCATGGACTCATCAGAGTCCTCCCTCGCACATTCACCTGGACAGCCCCACACCTCCGGACCCCTTCCTCCCTCAGAAACCTTTCCCCTCCAGGCTCACCCACCTTAGTCCTCCCCCCACAACCATCGGACTCCCCCACCCCCCTGGCTTAGTCCTTCCCCCTTCCTGACTCCTTCAGGCGCCCTTACTTCTTCTGACACCCTTATTCCTTCCCCCCCACCCCTGACTCCTTCCTCCACCCTTACTTTCAACCTTCTCCACACCCCTTCCTCCTCCCAGACTCCCTCCCCTCTCCACGCTCCTTCCTCCCTCTGGACTACCTCCCCTCTCTGCACTTCTTCCTCCCTCTGAACCCCTTCCCCGCTGCAAACTCCTTCCCCCCCCTCTTATACCTACCTCTCCAGTTGTGACCTTTGCCCCCATTACCCACTCCTCTCCCCTTACTCCTTTCCTTCTCCCAAACTCCCCCCGACACCTTTGTTCCTCCCTCCCAACCTCACCACCCCAACACCTCTTCATCCCCCAGTCGATCCTAGGCCTTCCTCTTCAACGATCCCCAGTGCATCTTCCTCTCCCAAACACAGCTGAACCTTCCCCTCCACACCACACCGCCCCCCCCACCATCACCCATTGTGAGCAGACCCTCAATGGTGACTTTCCAACTTCTGTGAGCTGCTTCCCAGCAGAGCCATGTCCATCAGAATCCACCCAGCAGAGCCATGTCCATCAGAATCCACCCAGCAGAGCCATGTCCATGAGAATCCACCCAGCAGAGCCATGTCCATCAGAATCCACCCAGCAGAGCCATGTCCATCAGAATCCACCCAGCAGAGCCATGTCCATGGGAATCCACCCAGCAGAGCCATGTCCATCAGAATCCACCCAGCAGACCATGGACATTCCTCCAGTGTGCTGTTGCTGGGCTCCAGCATCTTCTGCTCCTTTGATGTCCACGATGTGAGGAAGGCCCTGACAGTAAGTGGGTAAACCCCCTTTCCTGCACATCACAGTTGCCAAGGCATGTTCTGCAGCAGCGTGCAATCACACCAACAAGGGAGGAAGATCCAGCGGTGGGGGAAATGATTCAGACGGGCCGGCCTTATAACGATATGCAGATTTATTACAATGGCGTTCCCGGCATCCAACAGCGGGAAATGCAGCCCACCGTCAATGGGCCGAGTGGACCATCGCAAGCTGGTTTCACGATGTTGTGAAGCTGGTTCCTGGCCTTCTTGCCATATTGTCCACTCATGTCGCTGAGCGCATCTAACACCAACAGGCACAGAAAATTGCACCCTCTCTCCTACAATGTAGCTACTGTTAGGAGCCCTATAAATTACTCCCACCAGTGACTGCTTTCCTTTGCTATTTCTAATCTCCACCCAAACTGATTCTACATCTTGAACCTCTAAACCAAGATCATTTCTCATTACTGTACTGATCTCATATTTTATTAACAAATCTGCCCCACCTCCTTTTCCTTTACCTTTCTTCCTGTCCTTTTGAATTATTAAATATCCTGGAATATTCAGGTCCCAGCTTTGGTCACTTTGCAACCACATTTCTTTAACGGTTAATAAATCATACCCATTTGTGCTCCATTTGGTTACAAATGCTTCATGCATTCAGATAAAAAGCCTTTAATGCTGTCTTTCTTTTACCACTTTCTCTACCAGATTAAAATAAATGAAAATAAAAAAGCTTGCATAGGAAAAAGAGGAGCAGGAAAAGGAAAAGAAAAGATTGCAAAGACTGAAAAGTGAAAAATTAAATTTCAACTTCTGACAGAGAAATTAGCAATTGAGGAATGAGAGAAGGAAAGAGATAGAGAGCTTCAGGGAGAGAAAGAAGACTGACAGTATGAATTGTCTAAAGTGAAGCTTAGAATGAAGGAGGAAAGGGGAGATAGTGATTCAGATGATGACTTTGATTCCTTTGATATGTTTGATTTAATTAAAAATCTTCGGTCAGTGCCTAAATTTAAGGAGGCTGGAGTTGAAAGATATTTCACCTCATTGAAAATATAGCTATGAAATTAAATTGTCCAAGAGATGCTTGGGCTATTAAATTCCAGAGTGTTCTGTCAAGTACGTCAATGGATGTGTATGCTAGCTTATCACAGGAGCAATCTGCAGACTGTGAGGCTGTTAAAAGGGCAATACTAAATGTTTATGAGCTTGTCCCTGAAGCTTATCAGTTGACATTTAGGACTGTAATACACAGATCCAATTAAATGTTTGTAGAGTTTGCAAGAGAGAAAAGAAGGTTTAGGGCATTGAAATTGGACAAGATTTTTGAAAACATAAGAGAAATTATGATTATGAAAGAATTTAGAAATAGTATTTCAGTCACCATCAGAATGTATTTAGATGAAAGACAAAGTAAAGATCAGGGAAGCTCCTGTTTTAGTTGATATTTATGATACTCCACACAGACAGTGGAGTGTGGGGAAAGGGTCATATCGAAATCAGCAAGGAAATTGGAGGTATAGAGAACCTAGTGATAGTAAAAGTGATAGTAACAAGGAACAATAACAGCTGAAGGATCCCAGCCTGTTAAAGATGGAAAGATGGAAGGCAGAGATGAAGGGAGAAGGGGAGTATTTTAGCATTGTAACAAAGCTGGGCACACAAGGTCAAATTGTTGGATTAACTGGGAGAATGATTGCAGTGATAGGAACTCAGAACAGTTCTGTAAGTAAAAGTGCTATGGGCTCTGACACCCAAGTGCCAGCCAGAGCAGTAGCCTTTGTACAAGTGACAAAGGAAGAGTCAGTATTAGCTAGAGAGGTGGGAATGTGTTCACAACCCACTCAAGGAAGTTCTGAAGGGCAAGTTACAGATGAGTTTAAAGATTTTATATACAAAGGGAAAGTATATCCATGTTTTCCAGGAAGAGCAGGAAAAACTGTTAAGCTCTTAAGAGATACAGGGGCTAGACAGTCATTAATGTTATGGGATAGTGCCATCTGCTGTCCAAAAGGGGTGTTGCAGGAGAAGGTGTTAGTTAGTGGAACTCATGGAGGGTTTAGGTCTATTTCGTTATCTATAATATATTTAAAGAGTGATTTAAAAACAGGAGAGGTGATAGTTGGAGTGGTGGAGAAATTTCCTATTGTAGGGGGTAAATTTATTCTAGGGATCGCAAATATTGTCAACGCCTACTGTAGCTGAGGAACCTGTTGAGCTGCACTCAACAGAGGTTTTACAGAAAGAGCATCCTGGATTGTTTCCAGATTGTGTGGTCACAGGCACACAAACTCAAACAAGAAGAGGAATAATCCAAAAGACAGGGGAGGATGCAGAACCTTGGCTGGGCCAATCTTTGCAAAGATTACTCAGGAAAAAAATGTTAGAGAGCATGAGGTTGAGGTGTTTAGTGGAGTTA
The DNA here is from genome assembly GCF_017639515.1 of Carcharodon carcharias. NCBI lineage: Eukaryota > Metazoa > Chordata > Chondrichthyes > Lamniformes > Lamnidae > Carcharodon > Carcharodon carcharias. Next base: position 51,980,629 of record NC_054489.1, read on the forward strand.
GAGCAGCAAGACCCAAACTAAAGCAGTTATACCTGACTGTTTATTCAGAAACAGAAGAAGAATACATTCCAGACTGTTTTTACCTTAAAGACAATGTGTTAATGAGGAGGTGGAGACCACCTCATGTCCCAGAAGATGAAAATGAGTGATAGTGCACCATGTAGTGATACAATCTGGGTACCGGAGTGACATTGTCAGAGTGGCTTTTGAAATTCCAATTGCTGGCTGTTTGGGAATTAGGAAAACTCAAGCTAAGTTACAAAAATATTCTATTGTCCTGGACTACGTAAAGATGTAGTTAAATCCTGTCAAAATTGCCATACATGTCAAGTGATAGGAAAACCTCAAGCAGTAATTAAACCTGCACCTTGAATTCCAATTCCAGCATTTGAGGAATCTTTTAACAGGGTCCTGATTGATGTCTAGGACCACTCCCTAAGATTAAAAATGCAAATCAGTACTTACTGACAATCACGGATTTCCAGAAGCAATACCTTAAAGGAAAATTTTAAGGAAAATTTAAGGAAAAAAGGTGATTGTAGAGGAGTTAACCAAATCCTTTATAAAGTATGGATTGCCAAAAGAAATACAGTCAGATCAGGGATCAAATTTCATGGCACAGCTGTTTAAAGGGACAATGAACAGACTAAAAATAAAGCAATTTAATTCATTAGCCTATCACCCTGAATCACAAGGTGTTGTAGGAAGGTAGCATCAAACTTTAAAGACTATGATTAGAGCATAAAGTCAAGACTACCCATATGATTGGGATCGAGAGGTTCCATTCTTGTTGTTTACCATTAGGGCATCCCTAATGAGTTAACATGGTTTAGTCTTTTCAAGTTAATTTATGGTCATGAAGTAAAGGGACCACTCAAACTGATTCAGGAGAAATTAATGAGCCAAAGCTCTGAAACAACTCTCCTGGATTAAGTGACATAATTCAGAGGAAGATTGAGTAAGACATGTGAGCTAGCTAGGGAACATTTAAAGATATCACAGCAAGTGATGAAGGCAAAAAGGCAAAGGCTTGTATTTTGTGGCTGGGGAAAAAGTGTTAGTATTGTTGCCAATGTCAGGCGAACTATTAAAGGTGAGTTTTAATGGACCTTACCAGATCAAAAAGAGACTGAATGAGCTAAACTATGTGGTAAATAGCCTAGATAGAATAAAGAGTCAGCGAGTCTGAAATGTAAACATGCTAAAAAGGTACTTTGACAGAGAGGATAAACAGAAGGAGATACTGGTAGTGGTAGGTAAGGAGAAGGAAACAGAAACTAAAGACTCTGAAATTGACCTTCCTCTGATTATGTTGGACAATGAGGAAGTACTTAAGAATCTAAATGTGACATTAAGTTACCTTCCAGGAAACTGTCAGTGATTTACAAGTTCTGTTGCAGTCACACGATTTGTAGAAATATACCAGGGAAAACAAAATTGGCTTTATATGATATTAATGTAGGGAATTCAGTTTCAATAAGGTGACACCCATATAGATTAAATCCAGTAAAATTGACTCAAGTGCAAAAAGAAATTGAATTTATACTTCAAAATGACATCATAGAGCCCCATCACAGTAACTGAAGTTCACCATTGCAATGGTGCTGAAACCGGTTGGATAACAAAGACTTTGTATTAACTACTGCAAAGTAAATGCAGTAACAATGGCGGATTCATATCCTATTCCACGATTGGAGTTTTGTATCAAGACTTACTGTGAGGATATTGGCATGTACCCTTATTGGAAAGGGCAAAAGAGATATCAGCTTTTGTGATGCCAGATGGTTTATATATCAATGCAAAGTAATGCCCTTTGGTATGAGAAATGTACCAGCAACATTTCAGAGATTAACAATGTGATTACAGGATTGAGCAATTTGTGTCTTTATATTGATGACTTAGTGGTATTCAGTCAAAATTGGGAGGAATATCTACGACATTTAAGGAACCGTTTGACCGACTACAGGAAGCCAATTTGGTTGGAAATTTAGCTAAAAGTGAAATTGCAAAAGCAGAAGTGACATATTTAGGCCACACTATTGGAAATGGCCAAGTGGCCCCACAAGATGCAAAACTAAAAGCTATCGTAGATTTCCCAGTGCCTACAACGAAACCGGAAGTTTTGAGATTTCTGGGCATGAGTGAGTCCTATCAGAAATTCGTGCCCAATTTCAGCAGGTGTAGTTACTCCACTGACTGGATTAATGAAAAAGAACAGGAGATTCCGATGGACACAGGAGTGTCAGACTGTGTTCGACAGCTTGAAAGCTGCACTAACCATTGCACCTGTTCTGGCAGCATCCGGTTATTCAAAGCAGTTTAAAATGGCTGTTGGTGCCAGTGATGTGGGTGCTGGTGCTATACTGCTACAGGAGGATGAACTGGGACTTGAGAAGCCAGTGGGGTATTTCTCACAGAAATTGAATGTGCATCGTGAGAAATATTCAACTATAGAAAAAGAGACAGTTGTGTATATTGACCAGATCCTTTGAAGTTTCTAGAAAAGTTTCAAGATAAAAACACCAGACTGTTCCAGTAGAGTTTATTATTGCAACCATTCAATTTAAAAATTATAGATGTGGCTGGATGAGAGAATTTAATTGCAGATGCATTGTCAAGAGCTTAAATTCAAAAGGACTTGGATGTTGGAAAATTGAGAATGGACTGGATGAACTCTATTTTCACGAAAGAGCTGTATATATTTTCATGGTTGGCACGTGTACACCATAGTGTAATAGTGTTTTTATATTGATAAGTATAGTAAGTGATACAAAATAGGTTGAGAAAATGAAAACATCTTTTTGAAATATGACGTTTCATTTTTTTCCATTGTGGGGGGTATAAGCTGGATGCGCTATTTTAAAATATTTTTGGGAATATGGTGGCATCCTCTAAAGAAGGCTGTGTGTATGTGTGTGTGTGTGTGTGCGTGTGTGTGTGCATCCATGATTAATTAATCTGTGGGAAGGTTAGTAAAGGGGAACTGAGAGATGAAAGGTAAAGGTGCTAAATGCATGTATTTGTAATGAGAGGCTATGGTGAAGTTGCAATTACAAGTAAATAGGTTGGGTTTTAAAATTTGCATTAGGTGAATTTGTTTGACCTGAAAATGGAGGCAAAAGGAAAACATGAAAGATTTTTATATTTGGAAAAATTGAGCTAAAAGAGGTGTTTGAGAACAATGGAATCCAAGATGAAAGGGAAAAAAAGATATTTAAGGAAAGATATGTAGTTGTATTGGGTGGCTATGTGGGGGAGATGTCCTGAGACCAGATTCGTGCTGGGAGAAGGTGTACAAGTTGTGAATTTGAAGCAGCGTCAAGTTTTCCCAGCCAGAGAAGTCTGTGTTTTCAGGAAGCAGTCTGTTTCTGAACCTTTTTAGGTTTCCACAGCAGAGTAGAAGAGAGTGAGAAGTCATGCAGTATACCTTTTACTAAAGCAACAGCAGCTTTGCCCTGGGTAATATTACTGGATTTTTATGGTTAAAAATCTATAAGGAGCTGTTGCCAAGTCGTTTACTTGTATGATCTGATCAAGTGGGTTTTTTGGGGGGATGTTTTGTAAAACTGTTTTAACTGTGTAACTTTAATCTTGTGTGCTTAAGTTTTTTTCTTGTTAATAAATCTTTTAATTTCACATGTTACTGTGATCAATAGTTCTTTCCCTCATTTTCAAAATACAAAACAAAAAAATTATGATCAGTAAGGCACGTTTCCCCCTGGGATTTGGCTTGTTCAGTGATATGGATCAGTTGCAGTGGTAACAGTCTCCATAGTTAAGGAAGGATATACTTGCACGGGAGACGGTACTGCGAAGGTTCACTCGATTGGTCCCTAGGATGAAGGGGTCGTCCTATGCTGAGAAACTGAGTAAATTGGGTCTATATTCTCTGGAGTTCAGGGGAAAGAGAAATGACCTTTTGAAACATACAAAGTTCTGAAGGGGCTTGGCAGGGTAAATGCTGAGAGGTTGTTTCCCCTGGTTGGGGAATCTAAAACATGGGAGGCACAGTCTCAGGACAAGGAGCCAATCATTTAGGACTGAGATGTGGAGAAATTACTTCACTCAAAGATTTGTGAATTTTTGGAATTCTGTGCCCCAGAGGGTTGTGGATGCTCCATTGTTGAACACACTTAAGACTGGGACAGACAGATCTTTGGCCTTTTGGAGAATTAAGGGATATGGGGAGCAGGTAGGAAAGTGGAGTTGAAGCCCAAGATCAGCTATGGTGGTATTGACTGATGGAGCAGGCTCGATGGGCTTAGTCGTCTAGTCCTACTCCTGTCTCTTATATCTCTTGTGCTCTTAATTGTGGTTTCACCTGAACACATATAAAGAGACACTCACAAACTATAGTGCGGTTGAGTTAGGAGGTGTATGCTTGCAACATTTCAGTCTGTAAATAAATGTTAGACTGAGTAAAGATAGGCTCCAGTATCATCCTTCACCATCTGGCTTTCTAGAATATAACAATAACAGTGCCTCGATTTTTAAAAAATCCCATCCTTGTTTTCAAATCCTTCCATGTCTTCGTCCCTTCAGATTTCTACAATCTCTTCCAGCTCTAAAATCCTCTAATACATCTGACCTCTTTCAATTCTGACCCCTTGAGCATCCTCAATTTTAATTGTTCCACTATTAATGGCCGTGCCTTTAGCTGATTGAGCCTCAAACTGTGGAATTCCCTCCCTAAACGTCCCTTTTCTTCTTTAAGACATTCATTAAAACATGCTCCAGTATCATTTCCTTATGTGCCAAGACTTGTTTGGTAACATTCCTTGTCATGTTTTACTACATCAAAGGTGCTATATAAATATATTATTATTGTTGTTGTTGTTGCTAGCTGCTGTGTGTACAGAGTGAGTAAGTATAAAACCCTGGTGTCTTTGAGATCTCAGATATCTGTTTCTGAATTTTCTCTAGGAGTTCCAGCTGTGGTGGTGTCTGTGTGGGGAAGTGCCAGAGCATCGCTAGCTGATACACAGTATGTACTCTCTTGTACTCTTTTCCAACAACAGTGGTGTTGTGTGAGCTCCCTGAATACCTGGGACTGCCTCAACACCCGAGGAACATAAAAACTTTAAAAGCTGGGTGGCCAACTTTGGTTCAGTCCAAAGCTGGATGGGACTGGGGCATTTGGAGACTTGAGCACATAATCCAGACTGACACTGAAGTATTTGGATGTGCATTTGCGAAGCCATGGCATACAAGGCTATGGGCTTGGAAAATGGGATTAGAATAGTTAGGTACTTGTTTGACCGGCGCAGACTTGATGGGCCGAAGGGCCTTTTTCTGTGCTGTAGACCTCCATGACTCTATGGGCGGGATCTTCCCCCTGTCGGGGGGGATGTGCAGGAGCGGGTGCAAGTGGGCAGGCTCCCATTGGCGCCCCCTGTCGGGGGTGCTCCACCATTTTACATGAGCAGGCCTTAATTAGCCCGCCCAGTGCTATGCGCTCCCTGTGTGGGCAAGGGGAGGATTCCCTGAGCTGGGACTGTGCTCTTTCACACACTCACACAGATCTCCCTGAGGCTGAGTCAGGGAAATTGGCTCAGGTTTGAAACATTAAATAAAGATGAGAAAAAGAAACACAGACATGTTCCCTCATGTGATACTGTCACATGAGCTGGGACATGTCAATTCCTTTTATTTAGAGATTTCATACAAATTTTAATAACCTCCTGAAACCTTATCCCGCCCGTGGATGAGGTTTCATGCTTTTCCAAAGCCCACCTGGGCTCTCAGCCTGCCCACCAACCTTAATCACTTTAATTACTGTTTTAATGGCCTTAATAGGCCTTTGACAGTTCAGTGGGAATGTGGCCGATTCGGCTGCGCACCCACCGAACTGCAAATCTAAATGACACGCGGTGACGTCGGGACACACGCCCAAGGTCACCCCGCATCAATTAACACGTCATCGAGCAGGCCCCACACCCCCCGCTCGCCAACTGGAAGACGCAGCCCTGTGACTTCAGGGCAGTACTAAGGGAGTGCTGCGTCGTTGGATGAGATGCCTGTCCTCTCAGGAGAAGGTAAAAGATTCTCTCGCACTATTCAAAGATGACCAGTGGATTTCTCCCTGGTGTCTTGGCCAATATTTATCCCATAGTCAGCTTCAATAAAATTATCTGGTCAGGTGTCACATTGCTGTTTGTGGGAGCTTGCTATGTGCAAATTGGCTGCCACATTTCCTGCATTACAACAGTGAAACACTTCAGAGGTATTTCATGGGCTGTACTTCATTTTGAAATATCCTGAGGTTTGGAAAGCTCAGTAAAAGTGCAAGTTTTTTATTCATCAGGTGAATAGAGAGGAGACACACGAACACATGGAAGGCTGTAATCTGTCCAGTCTTAATTACCCTCAAAATATATCACAACCAGAGATATGGTCACCGTAGCAAGAAACGCAATCATGTCCATACAGTAAGATGAGCTTTATATCTCAAGTCAGGTTAAATGAGCAATGATAAATTTCCCTTTTGGATTTAGTCTGGTTACTTTACCTGATTGGTCAGATTGCTACCAACTCAGAGAGATTAACAGATCAGAGTCACAGGCAGTCCTGGAACAATGAAACTGAGCCTGGTTTGAGACCTCACAGAGTCTGCTCAGCTGCCTGTGAAAACTCTGTGTCTAAATCAAAAACCTCTCTGTCTTTTCTCCCTTTCAGCTGTTGGGACCTAAGTGCTGGAAACTTGAAGTGGATTTACCAGGTTCCCATTCTCAGTGCCATTGTGGTAAGTGAGGGGCTGCCTCTGTTGCAATGGGATTCTGGTTAAGGAGGATAGGCAGCAAAGGTGAGCTGATACACAGTTCAGTAGCTGGCCTGGCAGAATGGACCAAAACCAATCATCAATCACCTTAAATCTGGCAGGAAAACAAAAAGACTCTTCTCTTTAGAAAGCTCCTGTAGACATCAAGACCCTGTTTTTATCAACGGTTTATCACCTGCCTCCCCTCCTACCCTGAAGGTGCTGAGCCCAACTGGGACAAGGATCCACAGGGGCTGATTCCTGGTGGGATAGGGATCCACAGGGGCTGATTCCTGGTGGGATAGGGATCCACAGAGGCTGATACCTGGTGGGATAGGGATCCACAGGTGCTGATTCCTGGTGGGATAGGGATCCAGAGATGCTGATTCCTAGAGGGATAGGGATCCACAGGGGCAGATTCCTGGTGGGATAGGGATCCACAGGTGCTGATTCCTGGTGGGATAGGGATTCACAGGTGCTGATTCCTGGTGGGATAGGGATTCACAGGTGCTGATTCCTGGTGGGATAGGGATCCACAGGTGCTGATTCCTGGTGGGATAGGGATCCAGAGATACTGATTCCTAGAGGGATAGGGATCCACAGGGGCAGATTCCTGGTGGGATAGGGATCCACAGGTGCTGATTCCTGGTGGGATAGGGATCCAGAGATGCTGATTCCTAGAGGGATAGCGATCCACAGGGGCAGATTCCTGGTGGGATAGGGATCCACAGGTGCTGATTCCTGGTGGGATAGGGATCCAGAGATGCAGATTCCTAGAGGGGTAGGGATCCACAGGGGCAGATTCCTGGTGGGATAGGGATCCACAGGGGCAGATTCCTGGTGTGATAGGGATCCACAGGGGCAGATTCCTGGTGGGATAGGGATCCACAGGTGCTGATTCCTGGTGGGATAAGGATCCACAGGGGCTGATACCTGGTGGGATAGGGATCCACAGGGGCTGATTCCTGGTGGGATAAGGATCCACAGGGGTTGATACCTGGTGGGATAGGGATCCACAGGGGCTGATTCCTGGTGGGATAGGGATCCACAGAGGCAGATTCCTGGTGGGATAGGGATCCAGAGATGCTGATTCCTAGAGGGATAGGGATCCACAGGGGCAGATTCCTGGTGGGATAGGGATCCACAGGTGCTGATTCCTGGTGGGATAGGGATCCAGAGATGCTGATTCCTAGAGGGATAGGGATCCAAAGGGGCAGATTCCTGGTGGGATAGGGATCCACAGGTGCTGATTCCTGGTGGGATAGGGATCCACAGGTGCTGATTCCTGGTGGGATAGGGATCCAGAGATGCAGATTCCTAGAGGGATAGGGATCCACAGGGGCAGATTCCTGGTGGGATAGGGATCCACAGGTGCTGATTCCTGGTGGGATAGGGATCCACAGGTGCTGATTCCTGGTGGGATAGGGATCCAGAGATGATGATTCTTAGAGGGATAGGGATCCACATGTGCTGATTCCTGGTGGGATAGGGATCCCCAGGTGCTGATACCTGGTGGGATAGGGATCCACAGAGGCAGATTCCTGGTGGGATAGGGATCCAGAGATGCTGATTCCTAGAGGGATAGGGATCCATAGGGGCAGATTCCTGGTGGGATAGGAATCCACAGGTGCTGATTCCTGGTGGGATAGGGATCCAGAGATGCTGATTCCTAGAGGGATAGGGATCCACAGGGGCAGATTCCTGGTGGGATAGGGATCCACAGGTGCTGATTCCTGGTGGGATAGGGATCCACAGGTGCTGATTCCTGGTGGGATAGGGATCCAGAGATGCAGATTCCTAGAGGGATAGGGATCCACAGGGGCAGATTCCTGGTGGGATAGAGATCCACAGGGGCAGAGTCCTGGTGGGGTAGGGATCCTCGGGTGCTGATACCTGGTGGGATAGGGATCCACAGGTTCTGATTCCTGGTGGGATAGGGATCCAGAGATGCTGATTCCTAGAGGGATAGGGATCCACAGGGGCAGATTCCTGGTGGGATAGGGATCCACAGGTGCTGATTCCTGGTGGGATAGGGATCCAGAAATGCTGATTCTTAGAGGGATAGGGATCCACATGTGCTGATTCCTGGTGGGATAGGGATCCACAGGTGCTGATACCTGGTGGGATAGGGATCCACAGGGACAGATTCCTGGTGGGATAGTGATCCACAGGGGCTGATTCCTGGTGGGATAGGGATCCAAAGGGGCTGATTCCTGGTGGGATAAGGATCCACAGGTGCTGATACCTGGTGGGCTAGGGATCCACAGGGGCTGATTCCTGGTGGGATAGGGATTTTCATGTTTTGATTCCTGGTGGGATAGAGATCCACAGTTGCTGATTCCTGGAGATATAGGGATCCACAAGCACTGGTTTCTGATGGGATAGGGATCCACTTATCAAAGACATGGCTCACATTTTGAAGAAACTGAATCACACCAGCCCATCGATAGGAGAAATGTTTCAGGACTGATCTCCAACCAGGGCAGGAAATGAAACTCAGAGATGTGACGTGGGTAATTTTGTTCTTTTTTTTCAGCTTAATTTCTTCCTTTTCATAAACATTGTCCGGGTTTTAGCATCAAAATTGTGGGAGACAAATGCAGGAAAACTGGACCCACGACAACAATACAGGTGAGACGTATCGACCAAGACCATCGACTGTGATCTGTACATCGCTGGGTTCAAAAAGAGATAGGTGTAGAAGTAGTGGATGTAACTGTTATGATTTTCCAAAATTCCTTAGATCCTAGAACTGTCCCAGTATGTTGGAAGTTAGCAAATGTAGCACCTCTATTCAGAAAAAGAGAGAGAGAGAGAGAGCAAACAGGGAACTCCAGGTCATTTAGCCTGAAGTCAATCATCAGGGAGATGCTGGAACCTATTGTTAAGGGAGACTTAACAATGCACCTAGAAACTAATAGTACAAACAGATAAATTCAGAATAATTTTACGAAAGAGAAATCATGTTTGACAAATTTATTAGAGTTTTTTGAGGAAGTAGCCAGCAACATGGACCAAGGGGAACATGTAGATGTGCTATATTTAGGTTTCCAGAAGGCATTTGACAAGGTGTCACATCAAAGGTTACTAAGCAAAATAAGAGCTCATGGTGTAGGGGGTAACATTTAGCATGGATAGAGGATTGGTTAGCCTTCAGTAAATAGAATAGGCATAAATACATCATTTTCAGGTTGGCAAGATGTGACTATTGGAGTGCCAGTGGGTTCACTGCTGAGGCCTCAAATAATCACAATTTATATCAATGACCATAAGACCATAAGACATTAGAGCAGAAGTAAGCCATGTGGCCCATCAAGTCTGCTCCACCAGTGAGATCATGGTTGATCTGATAATTCTCAACTCCACTTTCCTGCCTTTTCCCCATTGATTTCCCTTGATTTCCTTACTGATTAAAAACCTGTCTACCTCACCTTGAATATACTTAATGACCCAGCCTCTACAGCCCTCTGCGGTAAAGAATTCCACAGATTCACTACCCCCGAGAGAAGAAATTCCTCATCACGATCTTAAATGGGTGACCCCTTACTCTGAGATTATGTTTTCTGGCCTTTGACTCTCTCACAAGGGGAAACAAACTCTCAGCATCTACCCTGTCAAGCCCCCTAAAAATCTTATATGTATCAATAAGGTCGCCTCTCATTCTTCTAAACTCCACTGAGTACAGGCCCAACCTACTCAACCCCTCCTCATAAAAAAAATCCCTCCATACCCGGGATCAACCTAGTGAACCTTCTCTGGACTGCCTCCAATGCCAATATATCTTTCCTTAGATATGGGGACCAAAACTGTTCACAGTATTCTTGATGTGGTCTAATTGTATAGTTTCAGCAAGACTTCCCTATTTTTATACTCCATTCCCTTTGAAATAAAGGCCAACATTCCATTTTCTTTCCTATTATCTGCTGAACTTGTATATTAGCTTTTTGAGATTCATGTACAAGGACCCCCAAATCCCTCTGTGCTGCAGCTTTCTGCAGTCTTTCTCCATTTAAATAATATTCAGCTCCTCTATTCCTCCTGCCAAAGTGCATAACCTCACATTTTCCCACATTATATTCCATCTGCCAAGTTTTTGCCCACTCTCTTAGTAGACGCTTTGGGTCATTCTCACCTCTTGCCTTCCCATCTATTTTTGTGTCATCTGCAAACTTGGTGACAGTACATCCACTTCCCTCATCTAATCATGATTATATATTGTAAGTAATTGTGGCCCCAGCACTAATCCCTGTGGCACTCCACTAGTTACAGGTTGCCATCCTGAAAATATCCCCCTTATCCCAGCTCTCTGTCTTCTATTAGTTAGACAATCCTCTATCAGTGCTAACATACTACACCCAGCACCATGGGCTCTTATCTTATTAGGTAGCCTTATGTGTGATACCTTATCAAACACTTTTTGGAAATCCAAATCTATTACGTCTACTTGTTCCCCATTATCTATCCTGCTTGTTACCTCCTCAAAGAATTCCAATAAATTTGTCAGGCATGATTTCCTCTTCATGAAACCATGCTGACTGGGCTTGATTATATTTGCATTTCTAAATGCTCTGCTATTACATCCTGTCTTATAGACTCTAACATTTTCCTGATGTCAGATGTTAAGCTAATTGGCCGATAGTTACCTGCTTTTTGTCTCTCTCCCTTTTTGAATAAGGGTGATACGTTGGCAGTTTTCCAGTCTTCTGGGACTTTTCCAGAATCTAAGAATTCTTGGAAGATTACTACCAGTGCATCCACTATCTCTGTAGCTACTTTCTTTAATATCCTAGAATGCAACCCATCAGGTCCAGGGGACTTATCAGCCTTTAGCACCATTAGTTTCCCTAGTACTTTTTCTTTAGCCATAGCTATTACATTTATTTCCTTCCCCCTTCCTCCTTTTGCCCATTGATTATTTAGTATGTTATTAGTATCTTCTACCGTGAAGACTAATGCAAAGTATTTATTCAACTCCTCTGCCATTTCCTGGTTCCCCATTATTATTTCCCCAGCCTCCTTCTCTAAGGGGCCTATGCTCACTTTAATCTCTCTCTTCCTTTTTATATATTTAAAGAAGCTCTTACTGTCTGTTTTTATATTACTTGCTAGTTTACCCTCAAAGTTTATTTTCTCCCTTTTTATTTTCTTTGGTCATCTTTTGTTGGCTTTTAAAACTTTCCCAATCCTCTGGCTTACCATTAATTTTTGCCACATTGTATGTTTTTCTTTCAATTTAGTATTATCCTTAACTCCCTTGGTTAACCATGGTTAGTTTATCACTTTCCTAGAATCCTTCCTCACTTGGATATATCTTTGTTGTGAGTCATGAACTATTTTCTTAAATGTCTGTTATTGTTCATCAATCGTCTTTTCTGCTAAACTCCTTTCCCAGTCCACTCCAGCCAACTCTGCCCCTATTCCTTTGTAATTACCCTTATTTAAGTTTAGCACAGTTGTTTCTGACCCAAGTTCCTCACTCTCAAACTGAATGCTAAATTCTACCATGTTATGGTCACTGTTTCTGAGATCATTTATTAAACCTGCCTCATTACACATTGCCAGATCCAAAATAGCCTGGTCCCTGGTTGGATCCACAACATATTATGCTTGGAAACTGTTCCAAATACACGCTATGAATTCTTGCTAGTTGATACCTCTACTAATTTGATTTTCCCAATCTACATGAAGATTAAAGTCACCCATGATTAATGTACTGCCTTTTTAATATGCCTTCATTATCTCTTGATTTATTTTCTGTCCTATGGCATAGCTACTGTTCGGGGACCTATGGACTACTCCCACCAGTGTGTTCTTCCCCTTGTTATTTCTTGCCTCCACCCATATGGATTCTATATCTTCCTATCCAAGACTTATTCCATCTCATACTAACAAGACTACCCCATCACACTTTCCTCTATGCCTGAACTTTTGAAAAGTCAGATACCCCTGAATATTTAGTTCCCAGCTTTGATCTCCTTGTGACCATGTCTTCATAATGGCTATAAGATCATACCCATTAACCTCTATTTGTGCCATTAATTTTGCCTTTTTACCATTTTTTCTCCCTCTGATCCTATTTGCTGCTGTTTATTTATGTTTGTAAACTCTGTCCCTTCCTATCATTACCTAAATAGCTGCCCTGCAAGGCTGCCATACCCTTTTGCTTTGTAAGCCTATGTATCCCCTTTCCAGAACCTTCCCCCCCCATTTAGCTTAAATCCCTCTCTACAGCCCTAGTTATTTGATTCGCCAGGACACTGGTCCCAGCATGGTTCGAATGAAGCCCATCCCAGCAGAACAGCTCCCTTCTACCCCAGTATTGGTGCCAGTGCCCCATGAACTGAAAGCCATTCCTCCCACACCAATCTTGAGCCACACATTTAACTCCTTGACTTTATTTACCCTATGCCAATTTGCCTGTGGCTCAGGTAGTAATCCCAACATTATTACCTTGGAGGTTCTGCTTTTTAATTTAGCTGCTAACTGTTCAAATTCTTTCAGCAGAACCTCCTTTCTAGTCCTATCAATGTTGTTGGTACCAACGTGGACAACGACAACTGGATCTCTCCCCTCCCACTCCAAGTTCCTCTCCAGCCCTGAGGAGATGTCCTTAACCCTGGCACCGGGCAGACAACACAGCCTTCGGGGCTCATCTCACGGCTGCAGAGAACAGTATCTACTCCCCTAATTATACTGTCCCCTGCCACTACTACGCTCCCATTTCCTCCCCCCACTTGAATGGCTCCCTGTACCACGGTGCCATGGTTAGTTCATTAGTCCTCCTTGCAGTCCCCGCTTGTCCACACAGCTTGCAAGAACCTGATTACGGTTGTACAGTTGCAGGAGCTGAGGACCTTGACTTCGATGAAGGCTTCAAAGGTGTGGTAGTTAAATTTACTGATGACACAAAGATTGGTAGGAAAGTAAGTTATGAAAAAGTCACAAGAGCCTGCAAAGTAATATGGATAGGTTAAGGGAGTGGGCAAAAATTTGGCAGATGGAGTATAATGTGGGAAAATGTGAACCTGTTCACTGTGTCAGGAAGAATAGAAAAGCAGCTTGTTATTTAAATGGAGAGAGATTACAGAACTGAGGTACAGAGGGATCTGGGTGTCCTGGTGCATGAATCACAAAAAGTTTATATGCAGGTACAGCAAGTGGTTAGGAAAGCAAGTGGAATGTTGGCGTTTGTTGCAAGAGGAATGGAATATAAAAGCAGGAATATAAAAGCATTCTTTTATGTGCTTTAAAAATACTCAATGACCCTGCCTCTTCCGCTTTCTTGGGAAGAGAGTTCCAAAGACTCACGACTCTCTCAGAGAAAACGTTTCCCCTCATCTCTTATTTTAAACTGTGCCCCCCGAGTTCTAGTTTCTCCCACAAGGGGAAGCTACAGTTTTGCTACAGTTTTGTAGTGTTGGTGAGACCACACCTGGACTACTGTGTACAGTTTTGGTCTCCTTATTTACGAAAGGATATAAATGCATTAGAAGCAGTTCAAAGAAGGTTCACTGGACTGATAGCTAGGATGGTGGGGTGAGGTTTGGTGATGGTTTATCTTATGAGGAAAGGTTGGACAAGTTGGGCCTGTGTCCATTGGAATTTAAAAGAATGAGAGGTCACCTTATTGAAACACATAGGGCAGAATTTTCTGGTGTGTGGGGTTCAGGCCCCGCACTTCAGCATGTAAAATGACGCACGGTGAAGTCGGGTGAGCGTCCCTATGTCACCGCGTGGTGAAGTCGGGCGAGCGTCCCTGTGTCACCGCGCGGTGAAGTCGGGCGAGCGTCCCTATGTCACCGCGCCCCATCGTGATATTTCAGTGGGCAGATGCACCATGATGTCCGATGCACACCCGCCATTAATTAACGGGCCATTTAAGGCCCTTGACTCACCAATCGATGGTGATTTTTCGGGGCCTGTGCGATCTTCGGGTCAGCGCACGGGCGCATCGGGCAGGCAGGTAGGAGACATTTGTATAAACCTCATCCACGGGTGGGATAAGCGGGGTCACTGGGGTCGTGAGTGTGCACAGTCAAGTATTTATTTTTCAAAGTTATTGAAACTCGCCTGTGTGATCTGCAGTACTTTAAAACACATCCCAGCTGCTTTCTCTGGACTCAACCTTCAGGTCAGCACTCTGCAGTGAGGAATCTTTTCTGGGCCTGCAGGTTTCAGGAAGCCTCCCCTTAGCCTGGGAATGGGAGCTGAACTCTCCACTGGAGGCAGCTCCTCTGAGGAGGAAGGGAGGGATAAAATAAGGAGGAGGCCAGGAGTGGACAATCAGCCTCCAGGGGAGCCACCTTTGGGAGGCCAGGCGCAGGCACAAGGGGTGCAGGGCCAAGAGGTTGTCCAAGGTGGAAGGGGCTGCAGAAGATGCCACTATCCTGCTGCCAGGGTTTACAGGCGGCGAAGCAGCTACCTCAATATGTCTGAGGTGCAGTGCCGAAGGAGGCTCCAACTCTCAAGGGAGACAGTCACCTCTAAATGGCAGATGATTGGCCCTGAGATCTCCCCTAACTGTGTGGGTGGACACCCCATGCCAGCGGCTCTGAAGCTCACAGTTGCCCTCAACTTCTATGCCTCTGGCTCCTTCCAGGGCTCAGTGGGTGATCTTTGTGGTGTCTCCCAATCAACTGTCCACACTTGTGTCAAACAGGTTTCAGACGCTCTGTTCAGATGGGCATTGACCTTCATCCACTTCCGCTGGGACCAGGCAAACCAGACACAGTGAGCCAGAGACTTCACGGCCATTGCTGGCTACCCCCGTGTCCAAGGTGCTATAGACTGTACACATGTGGCCATCAAGGTGCCAGCAGGTGAGCCCGGTGCCTTCGTCAACAGGAAGGGCTTCCACTCCATGAATGTGCAGATAGTGTGTGATCACAGGATGCAGATTCTGCAAGTCTGTGCAAGATACCCAGGCAGCTCCCATGATGCCTACATCCTCAGACAGTCCCAGGTGCTGGGGCTCTTCAGTGCTCCAGCCCGGCTGGATGGTTGGCTGCTGGGTGACAAGGGCTATCCCCTCAGAAGGTGGCTCATGACTCCTCTCCACCATCCAAGAACAGAAGCTGAGCAGCGGTACAATAGGAGCCAGGGTACCACAAGGGCGGCGGTGGAGAGAACATTTGGTCTTCTCAAGATGCGCTTCCGATGCCTGGACCGCTTGGGGCACATTCCAGTACCCCCGAGATCGTGTCTCGGTGATAGTGGGAGCATGCTGCTTATGCTGGAAAGGGGGGACACAGTGGACGATGAAGATGTAGACACAGTGGCTGCGGCTGCACATGATGAATCTGAGGATGAGCACACAGAGGGAAATGCTGAGGGGGTAGACGCTGACCCAGGCATATTCCAGGGAGGCAGGGACACTCGAGAGGCTTTAATCCAATGACCTTCAGCTAGAACATCACAGATGGACCTCCAGGGCAAGCCTGGGCTGCAGGCTCCGCACTCAATACCTAAGTGCAAAATTTGCCTGGTTAGGAACAGTCACTAAGGACCTTGTTAATAAAGCTGAATGTCCAACAAAACACTCATTACAGTTTTGGAAACCATCCACATGCAAAAGAATCGAGGCACCCTCAGCCATGGTGACATGTCTGAATTTAATATGTCAAGCAAGGAAACTTAGGCAAAAAAAAAGACAAAAGTGTTAGAAATCAAAACAAATCATAATGACCTCATCTTGGGCCAACACAAAAGCCCCATGGTGTGCCTAAGGTGCCTCATGTTTACGTTTCCAGGTGCTATGTCTTGGTGCTGTCCCCTCGCTGGGAGTGGTATCTGAGACAGCCTGCTGACCCTGCTGTCCTGTTGGCCTCGATGACCTTGGCGATTGTCCTCTGGCCTGTGGAGCCTGTGCTGGCCCCGCCTGGGAGGGAGCAGCCAATTTCACAGCTGGCACCTCCCCAGTCGTCGCAGCCTCACTGGATGGTACGGTCACTGGGAGAGGGGCTGAGGAGCTGCTGCCCTCATCCGGAGCGCCCTGAGAGGTGCCCGCAGAGATGCCAGGCAGCTGCTGCACAGTGTGATGTCGCTTCGGACCTCCCTGCTCACCGTGGATAGATGGGCACCGAGCTGGGAATGTTAATGCCCAAACCATCTCCCACACTGGCACTGACCAGCTGAAGTCAATATCAATGTGAGGGCTTGCTGGTCCGAGCGCATCCCCAGGAGCCTCTCCATGAGAGTCGCCACTCTCTCCATGGAGGATGCCTGGCGCTCGGCTATGAGGCTCATTGCTTCAGCGATTGTCCGCGTAGACCCCTCCACCACGGACACCAAGCCAAGCATAGCCTGATGTGTCTCCCCCAGATGCTCCCACACACCTGGCCACATTTCCTGTAGCTGCTGCATCACAGATGACTCCAGAGGCACATCATCAGGCACCAACTGAGCATGTTCCTGGTCCCCTGCAGTCCTCCAGCTGCTGGCACCATGGGCACACTCTGTCCCTGCCAGCTCCTCCAGTGAGTGTGAAGTGCCCTCATCACTGTGCCCTGGGACACTAGCCAAAGTTTTTGTAATTCCCACTGAGGTGCTAGTATCTGTGCTGGTGCCTGCCTGGCAGAGATGGTGTGACGCTGGTGAGACTTCAGGGCCCTCAGGTGTGAGAGGGGACCTCTGCTGCTCCTCCTCCCGGCTCTGCTCTGATGATGCTGAAAGGAAGAACAAGGAGAGTGGATCAGTTAACGTGGAGACAATGTCAATGTGCATCCCAGTCCCCCGGATCATTATGTGCTCATCCTTCCATAACCAATGGTCAACCCATGTTGCAAACTTCAATCATTGAACGTTCAGCTGTACCATGGCTGTTGGGAGAACAATGGTGCCCTCACTGCTGGGCATAAATACCTGGCCATGGCATCCCAGCCTCACCGACACTGCTGGACCTGGACACATGGCACCTCTCCAGGGCTTCCTGCTCGAAGCGGCTAAGAGTGGCGATCTGCGCCTGGGCACCGCCAGTCCTCACCCACTCTGCCACGTTATGAGCATTCTTCTCCTGAAAATGAGAAATGAGCATTGATTAATGCTACCTGTGCCTGGACTCTCTTCACGCACGGCCCACCCCAATCAGAGTGGGACATTGCAGGGCTCCGGTACCTCCTCACCCTGCTGCTTCCGAACACTCACACAAAGATGCCAGGCATGTCCCCCAAACCTCCCCCCCCAACCTCTTGACCACATGCTGCCGACATCACATTAGGCACCGCACAGTCTAACCTTCCATAGTACGTGGAACGCAGAGGGCAGCAGATGGTTCATTGCCACGTCACCTTGAAGCTCCCCTCCCAGCATCTCAGCACCCTGACTTGGACATGTCCTGGAGTTCCAGCTCTGTGCCCATGTGCAGCTCCTCCAGGTTGCCCCTATACCAGTCATGTGGATCTCAGTGTACCACATGCTGCGCGGGCAGAACCCATCTCTTCACCACCCTCTCAGGGTGATCTCGGCATGGGCAATATCTGCTGGCCCACCCAGCGAAGGACACATGCTGTCAATGATTCGATGCAGTAACTGCACTCAGAGTGGGGGGTTAGTGTTTGCCAGGGGGGAAAGTCTACCCACTGGGTTCACTGACCAATGCCAACATGGTGCTCGCCCTTCCCGAGCACAAGGGGTTGTTGAAGCGCTTGTGACACTGGATCCAGTTGCTCTGCACCACATTGCTGCCACCCACCCACACCCGCCATGCACCGGAGACGTGAAGTACACTGGGTGGGCCTTAATTGGCCCACCCACATAAAATGGCGGTGCGGACCTGATCGCGAGCGGCTATCAGGTCCGCGTCCACCCACACCTGCTCCCACTCTGCCGCCCTCGCCAACCAGAATATTCTGCCCATAAGACCCTGAGCAGACTTGACAAGGTGGTGCTAAAAGGAGAAATTAGAACTAGGGGGGGTCACAGTTTAAAGTAAGACATGAGGAGAAGGGTTTTCTCTCAGAGACTCATGAGTCTTTGGAATTCTCTTCCCAAGAAAGGGCTGGAGGCGGGTCATTGAATATTTTAAAGGCAGAGATAGATAGAGATTTGACTGACAAGGGGGTCAAAAGATATGGGAGGTAGGTGGGAATGTGGAGGTGAAGCCACAATCAGATCTGCCATGATCTTATTGAATAGCGAATGTCGGAATGTCCTACGCCCGCTACTAATTCATATCTTGTATGTTTATACATACCTCCTAACCCAACAAACACGGTTTTAGTCTGCCTCCATTTATGGGGAGCTCATGTGAATACCCAGTTAATGCCCACTATCTACACAAAATTAAACACAATTAATATACAATTAACAGACTTCCTTGTCTTTCTTTAATTAAAATTAGAGTTAATATGCACAGCTAAAAGTTCAAAACAAATTAAATAAATAATCTCTGTATTCTGAACAAAACATTATAAGATTCCCCTTTTTCTAGGACCCCTAACAATTTCTTCCTATATAAAACAATTTTATAAAACAATCTGATAGTTTCTTCACAATTGCTCTGTCTCTTGTTTAGATACAACATCATCATGATTAACATCAGCATGTTTAACCTACATTGGAGCAACACTCACTAAACAAGACTCTTGTTTTAAACAAAACCAAAAATAGCTGGAAAAGCTCAGCAGGTCTGACAGCATCTGCGGAGAGGAACACTTTTAATGTTTCGAGTCCGTATGACCCTTCATCGGAACTGTTGTTTTAAAGTTAGTTCAGACTTACTCTGCTTAATATCTTAAAATCTCCATCAGGCTGACTCCCAATTTTAAATCCTACCCCAATCTTATTAATAACACGCTTCTCAAATCCTGCGGTACCACCCCATAATCCTGCGGTACCACCCCATAAGAAATCATCGACATGCATTGTGCAGATGCCGACAGTGTTTCTTTATGATACCAATAAAACATTGCAGGATCTGCTTTTAATCGAACACAATGTATTTTCAGCAAAACAGATGCCATGGATAATTACCACACCTTGGAAGCATCATTCAGGCCAGAGATGCATTTTGCTTAATTTCCATAATTGTCCTCCTGCACTTGCTGCTTCTTTGATTGGTTTTAGAAATGCAGCTTTTATGTCCAGAAATCCGTACTCCAATGAATATGTGGACAAAAGAGCTAAAAAGGTTTTCAAAATTACCTTTCCAGCTGTGGGAGCATCCACTCTAACATCTGGATCACCCAGTCACTCTTCAAAACTCCCAGCAATGTGCTTCACTTTAGGCTTATATATGCCTCATTTGCAAGGACTTTTTCAATACAAATCCACGTGAGTGGCAAAGCTGGTTGCCCCTTACCTGGTACCTCGGAATAAATTCCAAACCCTCTCCAGCTTTCTAAGCCCTTTTACCTTGCCTCTCTTTTTAGTTTATCCCCAAGTTATCCCCACAGAAACTTTACAATCATGAGAACTTCTGCTTCTAATTCTGTTCAGAGACTGTCCTGTAGATCTCCCTTCATTGTGCAATCTGTTTAAGCTTACTCCCCACTCCTTCAGTTCATTCTGCCCATCCATGGACATCACTTCCTGCTCATCATCCTGAACATTTATCAATATTTAAACTTGTCAGTAGCTTTTCCTCCCACCTCTGCCAATCCTCCAATCACTGGACTGCTCTGGAATACATGTCACCTGAGTACCCGCATTTGACCTTTGGGTGTGAATTCTCTGTTCTGTGTGTCAGGATCACTCACATTATCAATACCCAGCCCTTGAGCTACTGTATTCTGCTCCTCAGGATCTGCATCATAAAACACGTGGGCATCTGAGATACACAGCATCTTGTTTACTTCTATCAGCTGTTCAGAGTATGAGATTCTATCATTAATTCCAATTAATTATAATGGACTTTAACAGTTTGATTACCATGTTTGATAAGTACTGTCTTACCATCATGACCTGCCAAGGCCTTTCCATTCACTATGATCTCCTCTTTTATAATTCACCAAACTTCCTGAATTAAATTCTGTCTCAGATTGTCTCAGTGCTCTTGGCGTTTTCTCCGTGACCTCAGCCTGTCTCCATGCGTGTAAAACATTCAAATGTGCAGAAGAAATTGAACTAATTGTAGTAACTTCTAGAGCAGTAGGACTAACACACAGAATAGAAGGCAATTTGGGATTTCACCCACAGACTAATTGATAGGGACTATATTCTTCAACCATTTGGAGTGAACTCTTTGCATCAACCACCCATCCCAGGGCAGTTGTCAACTTGCAGTTTAGCTGATCGATTAAGATTTTACACAGCATTTTATCGATCACCACATGATTCCTTTCACAGAGTCTATTGCTGAAAGGCCTTTCATGGCCATGATATTCATGTTCCCTCACATATCTCTGCACATATCATTAGCATATTCCCTTCACTATCTGTCAGAAACTGGGAGCAGTTGAATGGGCAGCAAGCAGGTGTATCCACATAACAGGGACCAGTGAGGGGAGGCACAGTTGTTGAGGTCAATTTTGTGGAAATGTTTGAAAGGAAGAGAGGGAGCAGGGGTAGGAGTTTAGGGAGGAGAAGACCACAGTCAAATGGTGTAAAACTGGGAGCCGGGGGTTTGGGTTGGGGCTGAGGAAGCTACAGGGGACAGATGGGGTTGAGGGGTGGGGGGCTGTGGGTGGGGGTGTGTTGAGATGGGGGGAGGGCACATCCAGATGAGTAGAGGGTGCAAGCTATGATGTAGGAAGAGTTAGGGTTAGGGTTAGGTTATTGGTTACAGAAATGGAGCAGAGTGATAGCATTTGAAAACCAGGATGAAGATTTTAACATCAATACAGTAAGGCCATGATGAGGACCGTGGATTGTCCAATGACAGGCCAGGGCCGGAATCTTTGACAGCATTGCTGTTGCTGGCCACGGCTAAAGTGTGAGTGCAGAATTCAACCCATTCCACACACTGTGATCTGCAATATTTCCCATATGTACACACAGTCTCACACACATACTCCTGCACCCACACACACACCATGGTCACAATTTTCTGCTTGTCGGGCAGGCTGTGCAGCAGCGGGTGTAGGTGGGTGTAGGTGGGTGTAGGTGGGTGGAGGTGGGTGCGGGTGGATGCGGGTGGGTGTGGGTGGGTGTAGGTGGGTGGAGGTGGATGCGGGTGGGTGGAGGTGGATGCGGGTGGGTGGAGGTGGATGCGGGTGGGTGGAGGTGGGTGGAGGTGGGTGTGGGTGGGTGTGGGTGGATGCGGGTGGGTGCGGGTGGGTGTAGGTGGGTGGAGGTGGATGCGGGTGGGTGGAGGTGGATGCGGGTGGGTGGAGGTGGGTGGAGGTGGGTGTGGGTGGGTGGGGGTGGGTGTGGGTGGGTGGAGGTGGGTGTGGGTGCGTGTGGGTGGGTGTGGGTGGGTGGAGGTGGGTGTGGGTGCGTGTGGGTGGGTGTAGGTGGGTGCGGGTGGATGCGGGTGGGTGTAGGTGGGTGCGGGTGGGTGTAGGTGGGTGTAGGTGGGTGGAGGTGGATGCGGGTGGGTGGAGGTGGATGCGGGTGGGTGGAGGTGGGTGCGGGTGGGTGTGGGTGGGTGTAGGTGGGTGTAGGTGGGTGTAGGTGGGTGTAGGTGGGTGTGGGTGGATGCGGGTGGGTGCGGGTGGGTGTGGGTGGGTGCGGGTGGGTGTGGGTGGATGCGGGTGGGTGTAGGTGGGTGCGGGTGGGTGTGGGTGGGTGTGGGTGGGTGTGGGTGGGTGTGGGTGGATGCGGGTGGGTGTGGGTGGGTGTGGGTGGGTGCGGGTGGGTGTGGGTGGGTGCGGGTGGGTGTAGGTGGGTGCGGGTGGGTGTGGGTGGGTGTGGGTGGGTGCGGGTGGATGCGGGTGGGTGTAGGTGGGTGCGGGTGGGTGTGGGTGGGTGTAGGTGGGTGCGGGTGGATGCGGGTGGGTGTAGGTGGGTGCGGGTGGGTGTGGGTGGGTGTGGGTGGGTGCGGGTGGGTGCGGGTGGGTGGAAGTGGGTGCGGGTGGGTGTGGGTGGGTGCGGGTGGATGCAGGCAGGCGGGGGACCCCACTGTCACCCACGATCGGGTCCGCGCTGCCATTTGACGTGGGCGGCTCCTGAGGACAGTGGGAGTGGGCGGGGGGTGCGGAGCGACTGCTATAACTGCCGGGTCCAATGGTGAGCCAGCCGCCTGTTTTAAAAGGCTCGACCACGGCCAGCAGAAGGGTTCCCCAGAGCGCTGCTGGTGAGCAGGCCAGGCATGGGAGGTGGGGCAAGGGGGGGCCACTGTGCCCCTTGTTTCTCAGACGATTGCCTTGCTGCCCTCCTCGAGGAGGTGGCTGAACGGTGGGAGGTCCTCGTACCCCAGGATGGGAGGAGGAGGCCCCCCCACATGACCAAACGTGCCTGGGAGGAGGTGGTGGAGGTGGTGAGCTCCCACAACGTGGTGCAGAGCAACTGGATCCAGTGTCGCAAGCGCTTCAACAACCCCTTGTGCTCAGGAGTGGCGAGCACCATGTTGGCATTGGTCAGTGAACCTAGCAGGTAGGCTTTCCCCCACCCCCCACTGCTCCCCCCCCCCAACTCTGAGTGCAGTTACTGCATCAAATCATTGACGGCATGTGTCCTTCGCTGGGTGGGCCAGCAGATATTACCCATGCTGAGGTCATCCTGAGAGGGTGGTGAAGAGATGGGTTCTGCCCGCGCAGCATGTGGTACACTGAGACCCACATGACTGTTTTGGGGTCAACCTGGAGGAGCTGTACCTGGGCACAGAGCTGGAACTCCAGGACATGTCCAAGTCAGGGTGATGAGATGCTGGGAGGGGAGCTTCAAGGTGGTGTTGGCACCAGTCGACCTGCTGCCCTCTGCGCTCTACGTGCTTGCGCCTCCTTGCTATGGAAGGTTAAGGCAGCATTTGGCCAATGGGATTGGGGGCTGGGGGGGAGGAGTGGGGGACAGGCCTGGAATCTTTGTGTGAGTGTTCGGCAGCTGCAGAGTGAGGAGGGTCTGGAGCCCTGCAATGTCCCACTCTGGTTGGGGTGGGCCGTGAGTGAAGAGATTCCAGGTACAAGTAGCTTTTCAGGAGAAGAATATTCATAATGCCGCCGAGCGGGTGAGGACTGGCGGAGGGCCGGCCCAGTTGGCCATCATCACCAGGTTCGAGCAGGAGGCCCTCGATCTGGAGAGATGCCATGCGCCCAGGTCCCAGGTGTCGGTGAGGCTGGGGTGCCACGGGCAGGTGTGTTTGCCCAGCACTGAGGTCACCATTGTTCTCCCAGCAGCCATGACACTGCTGAATGTTCAGTGATTGAAGTTTGCAACATGGGTTGACCATTGCTTATGGAAAGATAAGCACATAATGATCCAGGGGACAGGGATACACATTGACATTGTCACCACTTTAACTAATCAAATATCCTTGTTATTTCTTTCAGCATCATCGGAGCAGGACCGGGAGGAGGAGGCACAGGGGCCCCCTCCCTCACCTGAGGGCCCTGAAGTCTTGGACCTGCCAGCGTCACACCATCTCTGCCTGGCAGGCACCAGCACAGATACTCAGATACTGGCACCTCGGTGGGAATTAGAATTAGTCCAGCAGGGTGTGTGGGAGGATCTGGGTGAGATACATGAGGCTCTGCTTGGCTTGGTCTCCATGGTGGAGGAGCCCATACGGACACTTGGATAGGTATATGAAATGATGAGGGGCATAGATAGGGTAGACAGGAAGGAACTTTTCCCCTTGGTGGAGGGATCAATAACCAGCGGGCATAGATTCAAGGTAAGGGGCAGGAGGTTTAGAGGGGATGTGAGGAAGAATTTTTTCACCCAGAGGGTGGTGGGAATCTGGAACTCACTGCCTGAAAGGGTGATAGAGACAGAAACCCTCATAACATTTAAGAAGTATTTGGATGTGATGCCATGACATACAAGACTGTAGGCCTAGTACTGGAAAATTGGATTAGATTAGTTAGGTACATGTTTGACTGGGACAGACTTGATGGGCCAAAGAGCCTTTTTCTGTGCTGTAGACCTCTATGACTCGCCAATGCAGTGAGCCTCATGGCCGAGCGCCATGCTTCCTCCATGGAGAGAGTGGTGACTCTCATGGAGAGGCTCCTCCAAGAGAACAATCAGGGCTTTCTGGGGATGTGCTTGGACCAGCAAACCCTCACATAGGCATTGACCTCAGCTGGTCAGTGCCAGGGTGGGAGATGATCTGGATACCAAGTTTCCCAGCTCAGTGCCCATCCATCTACGATGAACAGGGAGGTACGAAGCAACCTCACGTCGGCACAGCAGCTGCCTGTCGTCTCTGCGGGCTCCTCTCAGGGCGCTCCGGATGTGGGCAGCAGCTCCTCTGCCCCTCTCCCAGTGACCGTGGCATCCGATGAGGCTGCGGTGACTGGGGAGGTGCCAGCTGTGAAACTGGCTGCTCCCTCCCAGGCGGGGCCAGCACAGGGTCCATGGGCCAGAGGACGTCTGCCAAGGTCATCAAGGCCAACAGGTCAGCACAGTGAGCAGCTGGCTCAGGTGCCAGTGCCAGTGAGGGGGAGTGCCTAGATGTAACACCTGGAAACGTAAATTGAAAGCACCTTAGGCACACCACGGGCTTCTCGCTGGTGCTTTTGTGTTGCCTGTAATGAGGTCATGATTAGTTTAACACCTTTGTCGTTTTGTTTCCTTAAGATCATTTTGTTATATCATTAAATTTAGACATGTGACCGTGGCTGAGGGTGACTCTTTTCCTCTGCAGGTGGACGGTTACCCATGATGTTATGAGTTTGTTGTGTCACATTGAGCTTTATTGACTTGGCCCTTAGTTAATGTCCCAGTCCAGGCAGATGTAGCACTCGGGTATCGAATATGGAGCCTACAGCACAGGCTTTTGTTGGAGATCCATCTGAGGTGTTCTAGCTGAAGGTTCATTGGATTAAAGCCTCCAAGGTGTCCCTCCCTCCCTGGAGTATCCGCAGGTCAGCGTCTACCTCCTCAGCATTTCTCTGTGCGTGCTCATCCTCGGACTCATTGCTGGACTCATTGTGTGCAGCCGCAGACACTGCGTCTACATCTTCATCATCCACAGCATCGCCCCTTTCCAGTGCAAGATTGTGGAGAGCGCAGGATGCAACCACTATCACTGAGACACGATCTGGGGGGTACTGGAGTGCACCCCCTGAGTGGTCCAGGCATCAGAAGCGCATCTTGAGAAGACCGATGGTTCTCTCCACCACATCCCTTGTGGAGCCGTGGCTCCTATTATACAGATGCTCAGCTTCTGTTATTGGATGGTGGAGAGGTGTCATGAGCCTCCTTCTGAGGTGATAGTCCTTGTCATCCATCCATCCATCCGGGCTGGAGCACTGAAGAGCCCCGGCACCTGGGACTGTCTGAGGATGTAGGTGTTGTGGGAGCTGCCTGGGTACCTTGCACAGACTTGCAGAATCAGCATCCTGTGATCACACACTATCTGCATGTTCATGGAGTGGAAGCCCTTCCTGTTGACGAAGGCACCGGGCTCACCTGCTGGCGCCTTGATGGCCACATGTGCACCCTGGACACGGGGGAAGCCAGCAATGGCCACGAAGCCTCTGGCTCGCTGTGTCTGACTTGCCTGGTCCCAGTGGAAGTGGATGAAGGTCAATGTCTGTCTGAACAGAGTGTCTGTAACCTACTTGACACAAGTGTGGACAGCTGATTGGGAGACACCACAAAGATCACCCACCGAGCCCTGGAAGGAGCCAGATGGATAGAAGGAGGGCAACTGAGAGCTTCAGAGCCCCTGGCATGGAGTGTCCACCCACACAGGGGAGATCTCAGGGCCAATCGTCTGACAGATAAAGTTGACTGTCTCCCTTGACAGACAGAGCCTCCTTCGGCACTGCACCTCAGACATATTGAGGTAGCTGCTTCACCGCCTGTAAACCCTGGCAGCAGGATAGTGGCATCTTCTGCAGCCCCTTCCACCTTGGACAACCTCTTGGCCCTGCGCCCCTTGTGCCTGTGTCTCTCCTCCCAAAGGTGGCTGAATGTAGACTCCTGGCCTCCTCCCCCTTGTAGCCCTCCCTTCCTCCTCAGAGGTGATGCCTCCATTGGAGAGCTCAACTCCCATTCCCAGGCTAAGGGAAGGCTTCCTGAAATCTACAGGCCCCCAAAAGGGATCTTCCCTGCAGAGTGCTGACCTACTCCTGTCCAAGCAGCTGGTGTGAGTTTTGCAGTATTTCTGTTCACACAGGCAAGTCTCAGTAACTTTCAAAAATAAATATCTGACTGAGCACATTCGCAACCCCACTGACCCCTCTTATCCCGCCTATGGATGAAGTTTATACAAATGTCTCCTACCCGCCTGCCTGTTGTGTCTGTGAGAATTCCTGAAGATCGTACGGGCCCCAAAAAATCAGCATTAATTGTTGCCTCAAGAGCCTTAAGTGGCCCGTTAATTAATGGTGGATGTGTATCAGAGATCATTGCGATGCCTGCACAATGAAATATCGTGAAGGTGCGCGGTGATGTCAGGACGCTCACCCAATGTCACCGTGCATCATCTTACGCATCAGTATGTGGGCCCACACTCACACACCAACAGGAAGATTCTGCCCTCGGAAACACACACACACACTCACACACACGCTCTCACACACACACTGACACACACTCACACTCTCATATCCCTACACACTCACACACACTGACACATTCTCACACACACTCACACACACTGACACACTCTCACACACTGACAGACCCTCACACACACTCTCACACACTGACACACTCTCACACACACTCACACACTCTCACACACACTCACACACTGACACACTCTCACACACACACACTGACACACTCTCAAACACTGACACACTCTCACACACACACACACTGACACACTTTCACACACTGACACACTCACATACACTGACACACTCTCACACACACTGACACATTCTCATATCCCCACACACTCACATACACACTCACACTCTCATATCCCCACACACTCACACACACACTGACACACTCTCATATCCCGACACGCTCACACATACTGACACACTCTCATATCCCCACACAGTCACACACACACTCACACACACACTGACACACTCTCATAACCCCACACACTCACACACACACTGACACACTCTCATATCCCCACACACACACACACACACTGACACACTCTCATAACCCCACACACTCACACACACTGACACACTCTCATATCCCCACATACTCAAACACATACTGACACACTCTCATATCCCCACACACTCACACACACACTGACACACTCGCATATCCTGACACACTCACACACACACAAATACACACACTGACACACTCTCATATCCCCACACACACACACACACTGACACACTCTCATATCCCCACAGACTCACAAACACACTGACACACTCTCATATCCCCCTACACACACACACTGACACTCTCATATCCCCACACACTCACACACACGCTGACACACTCTCATATCACCACACACACACACACTGACACACTCTCATATCCCCACACACTCACACACTCTCATATCCCCACACATACACACACTGACACACTCTCATATCCCCACACACACTCACACACACACTGACACACTCTCATATCCCCACACGCTCACACACACTGACACACTCTCATATCCCCACACACTCACACACACACTGACACACTCTCATAACCCCACACACTCACACACACACTGACACACTCTCATAACACCACACACTCACACACACACTGACACACTCTCATATCCCCACACTCACACACACACTGACACACTCGCATATCCCGACACACTCACACACACACATATACACACACTCACGCACTCTCATATCCCCACACACTCACACACACACTGACACACTCTCATATCCCCACACACTCACACACACACTGACACACTCTCATAACTCCACACACTCACACACACACTGACACACTCGCATATCACCACACACACACACACACTGACACACTCGTATCCCGACACACTCACACACACACAAATACACACACTCACACACTCTCATATCCCCACACACTCACACACACACTGACACACTCTCATATCCCCACACACTCACACACACACTGACAAACTCTCATATCCCCCCACACACACACACTGACACTCTCATATCCCCACACACTCACACACACACTGACACACTCTCATATCACCACACACACACGCACACACTGACACACTCTCATATCCCCACACACTCACACACTCTCATATCCCCACACACTCACACACACTGACACACTCTCATATCCCCACACACACTCACACACACACTGACACACTCTCATATCCCCACACACTCATACACACTGACATACTCTCATAACCTCACACACTCACACACACACTGACACACTCTCATATCCCCACACACTCACACACACACTGACACACTCTCATATCCTCACACACTCACACACACTGACACACTCTCATATCCCCACACTCACACACACACTGACACACTCGCATATCCCAACACACTCACACACACACAAATACACACACTGACACACTCTCATATCCCCACACACTCACACACACACTGACACACTCTCATATCCAAACAGACACACACACACTGACACACTCTCATATACCCCTACACACACACACTGACACTCTCATATCCCCACACACTCACACACACACTGACACACTCTCATATCACCACACACACACACACACACTGACACACTCTCATATCCCCACACACTCACACACTCTCATATCCCCACAGACTCACACACACACTGACACTCTCATATCCCCACACACTCACACACACACTGACACACTCTTATATCACCACACACACACACACTGACACACTCTCATATCCCCACACACTCACACACTCTCATATCCCCACACACTCACACATACTGACACACTCTCATATCCCCACACACTCACACACACTGACACACTCTCATATCCCCACACACCCACACACACACTGACACACTCTCATATCCCCACACGCTCACACATACTGACACACTCTCATATCCCCACACAGTCACACATATACTCACACACACACTGACACACCCTCATATCCCCACACACTCACACACACTGACACACTCTCATAACCCCACACACTCACACACACACTGACACACTCTCATATACCAACACTCACACACACACTGACACACTCGCATATCCCGACACACTCACACACACAAATACACACACTGACACACTCTCATATCCCCACACACTCACACACACACTGACACACTCTCATATCCCCACAGACACACACACACTGACACACTCTCATATCCCCCTACACACACACACTGACACTCTCATATCCCCACACACTCACACACACACTGACACACTCTCATATCACCACACACACACACACACACTGACACACTCTCATATCCCCACACACTCACACACTCTCATATCCCCACAGACTCACACACACACTGACACTCTCATATCCCCACACACTCACACACACACTGACACACTCTCATATCACCACACAGACACACACTGACACACTCTCATATCCCCACACACTCACACACTCTCATATCCCCACACACTCACACATACTGACACACTCTCATATCCCCACACACTCACACACACTGACACACTCTCATATCCCCACACACCCACACACACACTGACACACTCTCATATCCCCACACGCTCACACATACTGACACACTCTCATATCCCCACACAGTCACACATATACTCACACACACACTGACACACCCTCATATCCCCACACACTCACACACACTGACACACTCTCATAACCCCACACACTCACACACACACTGACACACTCTCATATACCAACACTCACACACACACTGACACACTCGCATATCCCGACACACTCACACACACACAAATACACACACTCAAACACTCTCATATCCCCACACACTCACACACACACTGACACACTCTCATATCCCCACACACTCACACACACACTGACACACTCTCATATCCCCCCACACACACACACTGACACTCTCATATCCCCACACACACACACACACTGACACACTCTCATATCACCACACACACACACACACACACACTGACACACTCTCATATCCCCACACACTCACACACTCTCATATCCCCACACACTCACACACACTGACACACTCTCATATCCCCACACACACACTGACACACTCTCATATCCCCACACACTCACACACACACTGACACACTCTCATATCCCCACACACTCACACACACACTGACACACTCTCATATCCCCACACACTCACACACACTGACACACTCTCATAACCCCACACGCTCACACACACTGACACACTCGCATATCCCAACACACTCACACACACACAAATACACACACTGACACACTCTCATATCACCACACACACACACACTGACACACTCTCATATCCCCACACACTCACACACTCTCATATCCCCACATACTCACACACACTGACACACTCTCATATCCCCACACACACTCACACACACACTGACACACTCTCATATCCCCACACACTCACACACACTGACACACTCTCATATGCCCACACACCCACACACACACTGACACACTCTCATATCCCCACACGCTCACACATACTGACACACTCTCATATCCCCACACAAACACACATATACTCACACACACACTGACACACCCTCATATCCCCACACACTCACACACAGACACACTCTCATAACCCCACACACTCACACACACTCTGACACACTCTCATATACCAACACTCACACACACACTGACACACTCGCATATCCCGACACACTCACACACACACAAATACACACACTCAAACACTCTCATATCCCCACATACTCACACACACACTGACACACTCTCATATCCCCACACACTCACACACACACTGACACACTCTCATATCCCCCCACACGCACACACTGACACTCTCATATCCCCACACACTCACACACACACTGACACACTCTCATATCACCACACACACACACACACACTGACACGCTCTCATATCCCCACACACACACACACACTGACACACTCTCATATCCCCACACACTCACACACACACTGACACACTCTCATATCCCCACACACTCACACACACACTCACACATACACTGACACACTCTCATATCCCCACACACTCACACACACTGACACACTCTCATAACCCCACACACTCACACACACACTGACACACTCTCATATCCCCACACACTCACACACACACTGACACACTCTCATATCCCCACACACTCACACACACTGACACACTCTCATATCCCCACACTCACACACACACTGACACACTCGCATATCCCGACACACTCACACACACAAATACACACACTGACACACTCTCATATCCCCACACACTCACACACATACTGACACACTCTCATATCCCCACAGACTCACACACACACTGACACTCTCATATCCCCACACACTCACACACACAATGACACACTCTCATATCACCACACACACACACACACTGACACACTCTCATATCCCCACACACTCACACACTCTCATATCCCCACACACTCACACACACTGACACACTCTCATATCCCCACACACACTCACACACACACTGACACACTCTCATATCCCCACACACTCACACACACACTGACACACTCTCATATCCCCACATGCTCACACATACTGACACACTCTCATATCCCCACACAGTCACACATACACTCACACACACACTGACACACCATCATATCCCCACACACACACACACACTGACACACTCTCATATCCCCACACACTCACACACTCTCATATCCCCACACACACTCACACACACACTGACACACTCTCATATCCCCACACACTCACACACACTGACACACTCTCATATCCCCACACACTCACACACACACTGACACACTCTCATATCCCCACATGCTCACACATACTGACACACTCTCATATCCCCACACAGTCACACATACACTCACACACACACTGACACACCCTCATATCCCCACACACTCACACACACTGACACACTCTCATAACCCCACACACTCACACACACACTGACACACTCTCATAACCCCACACACTCACACACACACTGACACACTCTCATATCCCCACACTCACACACACACTGACACACTCGCATATCCCGACACACTCACACACACACAAATACACACACTCACACACTCTCATATCCCCACACACTCACACACACACTGACACATTCTCATATCCCCACACACTCACACACACACTGACACACTCTCATATCCCCCCACACACACACACTGACACTCTCATATCCCCACACACTCACACACACACACACACACTGACACACTCTCATATCCCCACACACTCACACACTCTCATATCCCCACACACTCACACACACTGACACACTCTCATATCCCCACACACACTCACACACACACTGACACACTCTCATATCCCCACACACTCACACACACACTGACATACTCTCATATCCCCACACACTCACACACACACTGACACACTCTCATATCCCCACACGCTCACACATACTGACACACTCTCATATCCCCACACAGTCACACACACACTCACACACACACTGACACACTCTCATATCCCCACACACTCACACACACTGACACACTCTCATAACCCCACACACTCACACACACACTGACACACTCTCATATCCCCACACACTCACACACACACTGACACACTCTCATAACCCCACACGCTCACACACACTGACACACTCTCATATCCCCACATACTCACACACACACTGACACACTCTCATATCCCCACACACTCACACACACTGACACAATCTCATATCCCCACACACTCACACACACACTCACACACGCTGACACACTCTCATATCCCCACACACTCACACGCACTGACACACTCTCATATCTCCATACACACTCACACACACACTGACACACTCTCATATCCCCACACACTCACACACACACACTCACACACACTGACACACTCTCATATCCCCACACACTCACACGCACTGACACACTCTCATATCCCCACACACACACACACACTGACACACTCTCATATCCCCACACACACACACACTTCTACAAACTCAAACACACCCGTACACACTCTCGTAGCCCTGCATACTCATATACACTCCTACACACTCACACACACCTCTCCAAACTCATATACACTCATACATGCCCCTACACACTCCTTTACACACTCACATACAACCCTACAAACTCAGAAACCCCTACACACTAACACACACCCTGACACACTTGCACACCACTACACTCTCATGGGCACCCCTACACATTTATAGACATCAGTACACACTCATATGCACTCTTACACACTCACATATCCCTACACACTCACACGCATTCCTACACAAGCACACACTGCACACTCTCATATGCCTACACTCACACAATCATCCCTAAACACTCACACACACCCCAACACACTCACACACACCCCAACACACTCACACACACCCCAACACACTCACACACACCCCTACCTACTCAATCACCCCAAAACACTCACACACACCCCTACACACTCACACACATCTCACCCATACACACACCTCTACACACAAACACACACACACTCTTATACGCTCACATACACCACTACACACTCAAGCACACCCCTACACAATCACACAGCCATACACACTCACACTCCTACATACTCACACACAGCCGTACACACACTCCTACACACTCACATGGCCCTAAACACTCACCTACCCCTACATACTCACACACATTCCTACACATACACATACCCCTAGGCACTAACGCAGACACCAATTTGCTTGCACATCCCTATAGGGTCATGGACACCCCTACACAGTCGCATATGCCTACACACTCACACACACTGCTACACACACATACTCCTACACATTCACATTCACTCCTACACACTCACACACTCTCCTCCAAACTCACACCTATATACTCATATACTCCTACGCACTCACATACACTCCTACACGCTCTCACATACCCCTACATATTCACACATCACAACCTACACACACGCCCCTATAAACACACACACTCCTACACACTCTCCTAACCCTGCACACTCACATCCCCTGCAGCTCACTCACACACAATCCTACACACTCCAGCATCCCTTCACACTCCCCTACAAACTCACACACACCACTACACACTCACACACTCCACTACACACTCATATACACACACCTTCACATTCTCATATGCCTACACACTCAGACACACCTCTGCAATCTCACACACCACTACACACACACATTCACATACCCCTACAAGCTCATATACCCCTACACACTCACTTACACCCCTACACACTCACACACACCCTCACACATTCACACATCGCAACACATTCACACAGTCCCCTATTAACACACGCACCCCTACACATTCTCACACATTCCTACACACACACACACCCCTACACACACAAACCACTACACTCTCTCATATGTCTACACACTCATACACACCCCTACATACTCACACACACCACTACACTCCCACATGCCCCTACATGCTCACACACACCCCTACACACTCACACGCACCCGTACACTCATACCCATCCTACACACTCACACGCACACCCCTTCACACTCATGCACACCCCTAGACATTCACACACACTTTGACAGAATCAGACACACCCCTCCACATTCACACACACCTACACACTCATATATGCCCTTACACATTCACCTACCCCTACAAACTCACACACACCCCTACACATTCTCACACCCCCTACACACTCACACACATCCCTATACACCCACACACACCCCTACACACACACCACTACACTCTTTCATATGTCTACACACTCATACACACCTCTACATACTCACACACACCCTTACACTCCCACATACCCCTACAAACTCACCTACCCCTACAAACTTACACACACCCCTATAGATTCACACATCCCTACACACTCATACACCCCTACAAAATCACACACCCTACACACACACACACCCTACACCACTCACACACACCCCTACACACTCACACACACAACACTCCACACTCACACGCACACCCCTCCACAGTCACACATACCTACACACTCACAGGCCCCCTACACACTCACCTACCCCTACAAGCTCACACACATGTTCCTGCATACTCTTACACACCCTACATATTCACACATCCCTACACACTCACACATCAGGTACTCACTCTCAGACATCCCTACACACCCACATATACCTCTTCACACTCACACACACCTATACATTCACACACCTCTACTCACTCACTGATCCCTACACACTGACACACACCCCTACATGCTCACATATCCCTGCATGCCCACACATCCCCCCAAACTCATTTCCTTAGACAATCACACACACACACCCCTACACAGACACAGACACTGCTATATACTCACACACCCCTACACACATATCCCTGCACACTGACACACACCCCTCTGGACTCTGGACACTGGGCTTTGCGCCCTGGGCTCTGTGTACCGTGCCCTGTGGACTATGCTCTCGGTTCTGGGCATTGAACTCTGGGCTCTGGACACTGCACTGTGCAGTGGGCTCTGGATTTTGAACTCTGGGCCCAATGCTCTGTGCTCTGGACTCTGTGCTCTGTGCTCTGGGCTCTGGACACTGTGCGCTATGCACTGGATGCTGGATTCTGTGCTCTGTGCTCTGGACTCTGTGCTCTGGATGCTGGGCTCTGTGCTCTGTGCTCTGGACTCTGTGGTCTGGATGCTGGGTTCTGTGCTCTGGGCTCTGTGCACTGTGCCCTGGAGTCAATGCTCTGGGCTCTGGACATTGAACTCTGGGCTCTGGACACAATGCTTTGTGCTCTGGGCTCTGACCTCTGAGCTCTGGCAGTGATGATGAAAGCTGAAGCTTCTACTTGGAGCGTGACTCACTCTGTCTTTATGCTGTTTGCTATGTCTTTCAATCTGTTTTGTTTCTCTTAAAGAAAACTGCTGAAGTCCACACTTGTACTCATGCCGCTCTTTGGGGTCCATTATGTGATTTTCATGGCAATGCCATATTCTGATGTGTCGGGGATCCTTTGGCAGATCCAAATGCATTATGAGATGCTCTTCAACTCCTCTCAGGTAGGACTCTGAATTTTTGATTCGGGGCACTGAATATTTGCTCTAGATCTGGGATCCAAACTCTGAACTTCAGATTCTGGGCTCTAGGGTTTGCGTACTGAGCACTGGATTCTGGGCACTGGACTCTGGGCACTGGACTCTTGGCACTGGCTCTGAGCACTGGACTCTGATCACTGGATTCTGGGCACTGGACTCTGGGCACTGGATTCTGGGCACTGGACTCTGGGCACTGGATTCTGGGCACTGGACTCTGGGCACTGGGCTCTGGGCACTGGGCTCTGATCACTGGACTCTGAGCACTGGACTCTGAGCACTGGAATTTGACTACTGGACTCTTTACACTGGATTCTGAGCTTCAAACTCTGAGCTTCAGGCTCTGGGCTGTACACTCCGGGAATTCAGATCAGTTTTCTCAGTTCTAGGCTTCGGGATCTAGACTCTTACTCTGACTTTGGCCACCTAATCAATCTCAGGTTCAAAATCACAAGGGCTCTGGACAGAGTGGATAGGAAGAAACTGTTCCCATTGGTGGAAGGATCTAGAACTAGAAGACACAGATTTAAGTTAATAGCAAAAACAGCAATGGGGACATGAGGCAAAACTTCTTTACCCAGCGAGAGGTTAGGATCTGGAATGCACTGCCTGAGAGTGTGGTGGAGACTCGTTCAGTCATGACTTTCAAAAGGGAATTGAATCATTGCCTGCAAAGAAAAAATGTGCAGGCTTTCAGGGAAAAGAGGCGCGAGTGGCACCGAGTGCACTGCTCTTCTAGAGAGCCAGTATAGAAATGAGGGGCTGGATAATCTACTGTCTGTAACCGTTTTGTAATTCCATACTCCTATTCTATTTAACAGATGAGATGTGGACAGGCTCCATGAGCCTGTGTTTTTGAAATTACTCATTTACAGGATGTGGGCATCACTGACCAGGCCAGCATTTATTACCCATCCCTAATTGCCCCTTCAGAAGGTGGTGGTGAGCTGCCTTCTTGAACCGCTGCAGTCCATGTGGTGTAGGTACACACACAGTGCTGTTAGGAAGGGAGCTCCAGGATTTTGACCCAGTGACAGTGAAGGAACGGCGATATATTTCCAAGTCAGGATGGTGAGTGACTTGGAGGGGATCTTCCAGTTGGTGGTGTTCCCATCTATCTGCTGCCCTTGTCCTTCTCGATGATGGTGGTTGTTGGTTTGAAAGGTGCTGTCTAAGGGGCCTTGGTGAATTCCTGCAGTGCATCTTGTGGATGGTACACACTGCTGCTACTGTGCATCGGTGGTGGAGGGAGTAAATGTTTGTGGATGTGATGCCAATCAAGCGGGGCTGCTTTGTCCTGGATGGTGTTGAGCTTCTTAGTGTTGTGGGAGCTGCACTCATCCAGGCAAGTGGATATTATTCCATCACACTCCTGACTTGTGCCTTGTAGATGGAGGACAAGCTCTAGGGAGTCAGGAGGTGAGTTACTCATCACTAGCCTCTGACCTGCTCTTGTAGCCATAGTATTTATATGGCTAGTCCAGTTCAGTTTCTGGTCAATGGTAACACCCAGGGTGTTGATAGTGGGGGATTCAGTGATGGTAATGCCATGGAATGTCAAGGGGTGATGGTTAGGTTCTCTCTTATTGGAGGTGGTCATTGCCTGGCACTTTTGTGGCATGATTGTTACTTGCCACTACAAGCCTGGATATTGTCCAGGTCTTGCTGCATTTGGACATGGACTGCTTCAGTATCTTAGGAGTCGTGAATGGTGCTGAACATTGTGCAACCATCAGCGAACAACCCACTTCTGACCTTATGATGGAAGGGAGGCCATTGATGAAGCAGCTGAAGATGGTTGGGCTGAGGACACTACCCTGAGGAACTCCTGCAGTGATGTCCTGGAGCTGAGATGACTGACCTCCAACAACCACACCATCTTCCTTTGTACTAGGTATGACTCCAACCAGTGGAGAGTTTTCCCCCGATTCCCATTGATTCCAGTTTTGTTAGGTCTCCTTGATGCCACACTTGGTCAAATGCTGCGTTGTGTCAAGGCAGTCACTCTCACCTCACCTCGTGAGTTCAGCTCTTTTGTCCATGTTTGAACCAAGGCTGTAATGAGGTCAGAAGCTGATGACCCTGCTGGAACCCAAACTGGGCATCAGTGAGCAAGTTGTTGCTAAGCAAATGCCGCTTGATAGCACTGTTGATGACCCCTTCCATCATTTTACTGAAGATCGAGAGTAGACGGATGGGGCTGTAACTGGCTGGGTTGGATTTGTCCTGCTTTTTGTGTACAGGACATACCTGGGCAATTTTCCACATAGCCGGGTAGATGCCAGTGTTGTAGCTAGAGGCGCAGCAAGTTCTGGAGCACAGTCTTCAGCACAGTTGCTGGAATATTGTCAGGGCCCAGAGCTTTTGCAGTATTTACTGCCTTCAGCCATTTCTTGATATCACGTGGAGTGAATCGAAGTGACTGAAAACTGGCATCTGTAATGCTGGGGACCTCTGGAGGAGGCCGAGATGGATCATTCACTTGGTACTTCTGGCTGAAGGTTGTAACAAATGCTTCAGCCTTATCTTTTGCGCTGATGTGCTGGGCTCCCCTATCATTGAGGATGGGGATATTTGTGGAACCTCCTTCTCCAGTTAGTTTAAAGCAAAGTACTGTGAAAGCTGGAAATTTGAAATAAAAACAGAAAATTCTGGAAAAGCTCAGCAAGTCTGGCAGCATCTATGGAGAGAGATACAGAGCTAACATTTTGAGTCCGTATGACTCTTCAAATGATTTGGAGGAAAATGTAACTGGGCTAATTAGTAAGTTTGCAGACGACACTAAGGTTGGAGGAGTTGCAGATGGTGAAGAGGATTGTCAAAGGATACAACGGGATATAGATCGGTTGGAGACTTGGGCGGAGAAATGGCAGATGGAATTTAATCCGGACAAATTCGAGGTAATGCATTTTGGAAGGTCTAATACAGGCAGGAATTATACAATAAATGGCAGAACCCTTAAGTGCATTGACGGGCAGAGGGATCTGGGTGTACAGGTCCACAGGTCACTGAAAGTGGCAGCGCAGGTGGATAAGGTAGTCAGGAAGGCATATGGCATGCTTGCCTTCAACGGCAGGGGTATTGAGTATAAAAACTGGGAAGTCATGCAGCAGCTGTATAGAACCTTGGTTAGGCCACACTTGGAATATTGTGTGCAATTCTGGTCACCACATTACCAGAAGGATATGGAGGCGTTGGATAGGGTGCAGAGGAGGTTCACCAGGATGCTGCCTGGTCTGGAGGTTATTAGCTATGAGGAGAGGTTGGAGAAACTCGGATTGTTCTCACTAGAGCGACAGAGATTGAGGGGCGACTTGATAGAAGTTTCCAAAATTATGAGTGGCATGGACAGAGTAGATAGTCAGAAGCTTTTTCCCAGGGTGGAAGAGTCAATTACTAGGGGACATAGATTTAAGGTGAGAGGAGAAAACTATAGAGGAGATGTGCGGGGCAAGTTTTTTACGCAGAGGGTAGTGGGTGTCTGGAATTCGCTGCCAGAGGAGGTGGTGGAAGCAGGTACGATAGTGGTGTTTAAGAGGCAGCTTGACAAATACATGAATAGGATGGGAATAGAGGGATACAGACCCCGGAAGTGCAAAATGTTTTAGTTGACGGGCAATATGATCAGCGCAGGCTTGGAGGGCTGAAGGGCCTGTTCCTGTGCTGTACTGTACTTTTCTTTGTTCTTTGTTCTTTGTTCTTCAGAGCTCCTCCAGTGAGTTGTTTAATTATCCACCACCATTCACGACTGGATGTGGCAGGACTGCAGAGTTTAGATCTAATCCATTGGTTGTGGAATCGCTTAGCTCTGTCTATCACTTGCTGCTTATGCTGGACGCAAGTAGTCCTGTGTTATAGCTTCATCAGGTTGACCCCTCATTTTTAGGTATGCCTGGTGCTGCTCCTGACATGGTCTTCTGCACTCTTCATTGAACCAGGGTTGATCCCCTGGTTTGATGGTAATGGTAGAGTGGGGGATATGCCAGGCCATGAGGTTACAGATTGTGTCTGAGTACAATTCTGCTGCTGCTGATGGCCCACAGTGCCTCATGGATGCCCAGTCTTGCGTTGCTAGATCTGTTTGAAATCTATCCCATTTAGCATGATGGTAGTGCCATACAACACGACTATATAGCACTGTGCTGCCACCTCTAGTCGATGGGACAAGGCATACTCAGGAACTGTAATGGTGGTGCCTGGGACATTATCTGTAAAGTATGATTCTATGAGTATGACTGTGTCAGGCTGTTGCTCTCCCAATTTTTGCACTAGGCCCCCAGGTGTTAGTTTGGAGGACTTTACAGGATCGACAGGACAAATTGTTCTATTGTTTCTGGTGCCTCGTGGTCCGTCTGACTTGCTTGGCCATTTCAGAGGGCAGTTAAAAGCGAACCACATTGCTGTGGGTCTGGAGCCACATGTAGGCCAGACCAAAAGGATAGCAGATTTCCTTCCTTAAACTGCGTAGTGTGCTTCTTGAGTGTTGTGGGAGCTGCACTCATCCAGGCAAGTGGAGAATATCCCATCACACTCCTGACTGTGCCTTGTAGATGATTGACAGGCTTTGGGGAGTCAGGGGATGAGTTACTCACTGCAGGATTCCTAGCCTTTGACTGGCTCTTGTAGCCACAGTATTTATATGGCTAGTCCAGTTCAGTTTCTGGTCACTTGTAACCCCCAGGATGTTGATGGCGGTGGACTTGATGAAGGTAATGTCTTGCAACATCAAGGGAGATTATAAGACTCCTTCTTCTTGGAGATGGTCATACCCTGACACCTGTGTGGCACAAATGTTACTTGCCACTTATCAGCCCAAGCCTGAATATTGTCCAGGTCTTGCTGCATTTGGACATGAACTGCTTCAGTATCTGAGGAGTAATAGTACTGAACACTATGCAATCATCAGCGAACATCCCCACTTCTGACCCCGTGATAGACGGTTGCTCATTGATGAAGTAGCTTAAGATGGTTGGGCTACACAAAAAGTAGAAGCAGAAGTAGGCCATTTGGCCCTTTGAGCCTGCCTTGCCATTCAATAAGACCATGGTTGATCTGATTGTGGCCTCAACTCCACTTTCCTGTTTGCTTCCCATAATCCTTGGCTTCCTTGTTGATTAAAAATCCAACTCAGTCTTGATTCAATGACCCAGCCTCCACCTCTCTCTGGAAGAGAATGACACAGACTAACGACCCTCTGAGAGAAAAAAATTCTCTTCATCTCCGTCTTAAATGTTTCTAGACTCCCCTATAAAGGGAAATGTTTCTCAGCATCTACCCTGTCAAACGCCCTCAGGATCTTATATGTTTCAATAAGGTCACCTGTCATTCTTCTGAACTCCAATGGATATAGGCCCAATCTGCTCAGCCTCCCCTCATAAACTAACACTTTTGCCCCAGGAATCAGTTGAGTGCACTTTCTCTGAGCTGCTTCTAATGCAGTTATATCCAGTGATTAAAACTATACATAGTACTCCAGATGTGGCCTTTTTTTTATTCATTCACGGGCTGTGGGCTTCACTGGCTGGACCAGCATTTTTTGGTCATCCCTAGTGGCCCTTGAGAAGGTGGTGGTGAGCTGCTTTTTTGAACTGCTGCAGTCCATGTAGTGTAGGTACACCCACGGTGCTGTTAGGGAGGGAGTTCCAGGATTTTGACGCAGGGACAGTGAAGGAACGGTGATATATTTCCAAGTCAAGATAATGAGTGACTTCCAGGTGGTGGTGTTCCCATCTATCTGCTGCCCTTGTCCTCCTAGATGGTAGTGGTCATGGTTTTGGAAGGTACTGTATAAGGAGCCTTGTGAATTCCTGCAGTGCATCTTATACATGGTACACACTGCTGCCACTGTGCATTGGTGGTGGAGGGAATGAATGATTGTGGATGGGATGCCAATCAAGCGGGGCTGCTTTGTCCTGGATGGTGTTGAGCTTCTTGAGTGTTGTGGGAGCTACACTCATCCAGGCCACAAGCTAAGGCCCAGCAGTAGCCACACTTAACTACTTTTATTCTCGATTCCTTTTGCAATAAATGCCTCTAGGACACTACCTTGAGTAACTCATGCAGCCTCATCTTGGGCCTGAGGTGGTTGACCCCCAACAATCACAACCAACCATTTTCCTTTGTGTTAGGATTATTTCCAACCAGTGGAGAGTTCCCCACCACCCCGCTCCCCCCACCCCCCCCCCCACCCCCGCCACAGATTCCCATTGATTTCAATTTTGGTTGAGTTCCTTGATTTCATACCTGATGAAGCTGATCAAGGGCAGATGCTCTCACTTCACCTCTGGTTGGAACTCTGGAATTCAGCTCTTTTGTCCAGGTTTGGGCCGAGTGTGTAATGAGTTTGGAGCCAAGTTCCCTGTCAGAATCCAAACTGAGCATCAGTCAGCTGGTTATTGGAGAGAAATTACCACTTTACAGCACTGTCGGCAATACTTTCCATCACTTTGCTGATGATCAAGAGTAGATTGATGGCATCATAATTGATCAGATTGGATTTTTGTAGACAGGACACACCTGGGCAATTTTCCAAATTTTTGGATAGATGCCAGTTTGTAGCTGTCCTTGAACAGATTGGTGTAGCTAGCTCTGGAACAGATTGGTATAGCTAGTTCTGGAACAGATCGATGTTACTAGTTCTGGAACAGATTGGTGTAGCTAGTTCTGGAACAGATTGGTGTAGCTAGTTCTGGAACAGAATAGTGTAGCTAGTTCTGGAACAGATTGGTGTAGCTAGTTCTGGAACAGATTGGTGTAGCTAGTTCTGGAACAAATTAGTGTAGCTAGTTCTGGAACAGATTGGTGTAGCTAATTCTGGAACAGATTGGTGTAGCTAGTCCTGGAACAGATTGGTGTAGCTAGTCTTGGAACAGATTGGTGTAGCTAGTCCTGGAACAGATTGGTGTAGCTAGTTCTGGAACAGATCGATGTTACTAGTTCTGGAACAGATTGGTGTAGCTAGTTCTGGAACAGATTGGTGTAGCTAGTTCCGGAACAGATTGATGTAGCTAGTTCTGGAACAGATTAGTGTAGCTAATTCTGGAACAGATTGGTGTAGCTAGTTCTGGAACAGATTGGTGTAGCTAGTTCTGGAACAGATTGGTGTAGCTAGTTCTGGAACAGATTGGTGTAGCTAGTTCTGGAACAGATTGGTGTAGCTAGTTCTGGAACGGATTGGTGTAGCTAGTTCTGGAACGGATTGATGTAGCTAGTTCTGGAACAGATTGGTGTAGCTAGTTCTGGAACACAAGTAGAAAACAAAGATGTTGTCAGGGAGAATAGCCTTTGCTGTGTCCAGTGCCTGCAGCCATTTCTTGATATCACGTGGAGTGAATCGAATTGTCTGAAGACCGGCATCTGTGATGCTGGGACCTCTGGAGGAGGCCGAGATGGATCATTAATCTCAGCACTTCTGGCTGA
The DNA here is from genome assembly GCF_017639515.1 of Carcharodon carcharias. Lineage (NCBI taxonomy): Eukaryota > Metazoa > Chordata > Chondrichthyes > Lamniformes > Lamnidae > Carcharodon > Carcharodon carcharias. The sequence continues at coordinate 52,024,999 of NC_054489.1, forward strand.
AGATGGTTGCGCACATTTCAGCCTTGTTTTTTGCACTGATCACGGAATCAATGGGCAGAATTTCTAGGTGGGAATGCGGGCACGCACCTGACCCGATCGGACGCAAAATCGTGTGAGATATTTTGGTGAGCGGGCATGTGCAAATGTCAGGCGTGCACCCGCTAACAATTAAGAAGACAATTAAAGTTGTCAAAGTTCCAAATGTCCCCGATGTTTCATGGTCTGTCCAGCCTTACGGTTGGCGTTAGGTGAATCTGCCAGGCAGACCCTGCATCTTTGATGAAACCTCATTCAAGAGGAGGATGAGGTTTCTGTTATTAAATTTAAAAAAAATAAAAATCTATGGACAGAAATTTTAAAGTGTATATGTTCAGGTACCTGATTGTGAGGCTTGGACAGTTTTTTTTGTGATTTTGACATCTTTATTTCATTTTTTTTTTGAAGTCTTCGGCCCCTGAGGCAGCTCTCTGCTTTCGGGGAGCTGTCACTGCGCGCTTGCCCATGCCAGCGCTGACTTCAGCACCCACCCTCCTCCCGCCCCCATCCCGGCAGCGCCAAGCATGTCAGTGCACCCCTCACGCTGGCCGGCCGTTAATTGACCAGCCAGCGTGAAACCGTGGTCGGGGGCCGATTGCGGGTGGCAGTCCATTCCCCGGCAGCTCGCGAGCCCGCCGATCGTACCCACCCGCCAACATAAAAATCCTGCCCATAGAATTATTACAGTGGGGCAGGAGGCCATTCAACCCATCGTGTCTCTTTGGAGCCGTTCTCCCATCTTTTCCCCGTAACCCTGCACAACATCCCTTTTCAGTTAACTGTCCAATTCCCTTTTGAATGCCCCACTTGAACCCAGCTCCACCACCCTCTCCCCAGTGCGATCCAGATATTAACCACTCGCTGCGTGAAAAAGATTTTATCATGTCGCAATTGCTTCTTCTTTCTGTAGTTACTGAAGGTAAAGCCTCTCCTTCTGTCTATTGGGGTCATGTGATTGTTCTTGGAGGCTCCAACCAATCAGCCCTAAGTGCTGATAATGGGGGGCAGGTTCCAGGCTTCTTGTCAAGGACCTGGTTCAAGCATGTAGCATCTGAAAAGCTCCCTGTAATAAAGTTAATTGTTTCTTGTTGAAATCTGCTCCATCACATCATTACATTTGGCGATGAGGGTAAAATATCTCTGATGCTGCACCTCACCTTGTTAACGTGAATACATCAAACCTAAGATAAAGAAAAGACTACTCACCGGTTATACTACTCTTCATCAGAATTGATCCTTATGATGTAACCATTGGAAGACTGGAGCCAGTGTGTCAAGCGCCTCGAGTTTGATTCATAGCGGATGTAATTACCATGGAGGAGAAGCAGAAAGCCATCCTTTTGAGTGTACAAAATAAAACTATAAATCCTGGAAATCTGAAAGCAAAAAAACGCAGAAAATATAAAGCAGGTAGTAAACACACAATCTCATCCCAGCCTGAAGGCTAATTCTATAACAAAAACAAAAATACCTGGAAAAACTCAGCAGGTCTGGCAGCATCTGCGGAGAGGAACACAGTTAACATTTCGAGTCCGTATGACCCTTCAACAGAACTAAGTAAAAATAGAAAAGAGGTGAAATATAAGCTGGTTTAAGTGGGGCTGGGACAAGTAGAGCTGGATAGAGGGCCAGTGATAGGTGGAGATAACCAAAAGATGTCACAGACAAAAGGACAAAGAGGTGTTGAAGGTGGTGATATTATCTAAGGAATGTGCTAATTAAGGGTAGAAAGCAGGACAAGCAAGGTACAGATAGCCCTAGTGGGGGTGGGGTGGGGTGGGGGGAAGGGATCGAAATAGGCTAAAAGGTAGAGATAAAACAATGGATGGAAATACATTTAAAAATAATGGAAATAGGTGGGAAAAGAAAAATCTATATAAATGATTGGAAAAAGGGGGATCGGAAAGGGGGTGGGGATGGAGGAGAGAGTTCACGATCTAAAATTGTCGAACACAATATTCAGTCCAGAAGGCTGTAAAGTGCCTAGTCGGAAGATGAGGTGCCGTTCCTCCAGTTTGCGCTGGGCTTCACTGGAACAATGCAGCAGGTCAAGGACGGACACGTGGGCAAGAGAGCAGGGTGGAGTGTTGAAATGGCAAGCGACAAGGAGGTCTGGGTCATGACTGCAGACAGACCGAAGGTGTTCTGCAAAGCGGTCACCCAGTCTGTGTTTGGTCTCTCCAATGTAGAGGAAACCACATTGGGAGCAGTGAATGCAGTAGACTAAACTGAGGGAAGTGCAAGTGAAATGCTGCTTCACCTGAAAGGAGTGCCCAATTCTATGTCCTTTAATGAATTAGAGGACCTCATGAAAGCACATTTTCAGCCATAATAATGCAGCAGTTTCAATTTGATTCCGGAGTAAGGGCCCCGGAAGAGTCCATTGCAACTATCTAGTGAAGCTGAAGCAGTTGACAGAGCACTGCAACTTCAGGGACATGTTACATGAGATGCTGCAGGAGCGATTAGTTTGTGGAACTCAGGACAATGCCATTCAGCACCGTTTACTCACAGAAGTGGATATCAATTTGAAGTGTACCCCAGGAATCTCCCTCGCCAGGGAAAGCGCTGCCAGAGACTCGTAGGCTTTACAATACGTACAATATGGTGCCATTCTCCATGCTGGATGGGAACTTACTGCCAGGTGTGGTGTGAAAACCAGAGGCACAGCATCGAAGTGAGATGCAACGTCCACTGTTAGAAACACAAAAACCCTTAGTGGTAACATTTCAGCAGCAGCCCCAGGGTTAATTTGTTGTAGATCTCGGGGTGACCACGTATCGGACACCTGCAGGTTCAAGGAGGCAGAATGCCATTACTGCCATAAGAAAGTAGTTAGGCAATGCAGAGTGAAGTCGAAACAGCCCATAAAGCAGCAAACCAACGTACTAAATTGAAAAATACAGCAGAACCTGAAGCTGCCAATACTGACATCTATTTCCTGTACCATATCACCGCTGTTAAAACCGATCCTGTCACTGTCACAATCCAAGTTAATGGGAAGCCACTAACTAACTCCAGTGGTGGGAAAGTACCAACTTAAATACCTAAATGAAGGTACCCAGGCACTAAATCTGGAGCACACAATGGCTCAATTGAGGACAAACACTGCAGAATCCATACAGGTAAAGGGCATTGCCACAGTACCAGCGTCTTATAGGCAACCGATCAGCCCAGCTTCCAGGGATAATAGTGACAGGAGAAGGACCCAGTCTTCTGGGCCAAGACCAGTTACAGTAAATAACTGGTCTGAAATATTTCACCTGAGAACAGGAGGAGTTCCTGAATTGCTAAGGAAATACATCAGGGTATTTTGGGACGAATTAGGGAAGCTAAAAGTCTTTCAAGCAAAAACATATGTGGATTCTCAGGTGACACCACATTTCTTTAAGGCCAGAATTGTGTCTTATGTGTTGAAGGGGAAGGTGGATGCAGAACTGTGTCAGTTAGAAAAACTGGGCATCATCCAACCTGCCCAGTTCTCAACATGGGCAACACCCAGAGTGGTTAAGCCTGATCAAACCATACGCATTTGGGGGACTATAAATTGATGGTGAACTAGATAAGTACCCTATCCCAAGGGCAGAAGACTGATATGCAAAGCTAGCTGGAGGCAAATCAAAACAAAACTGGACCTGAGCTATGCTTAGCAACAATTAGAACTTGATAGTGCATCTAGGGGATATGTAACTATCAACACGCACAAGGGTCAATTTAGTCATCTACCCTTTTGAATATCATCTGCATGCACAATCTCCCAAAAGCCAATGGAGAGTCTTTTGCAAAGACTTCCCCGAGTGATAGTATACCTGGGTGATGTTCTGATCACAGGGTCAACTGAAGCCAAACACTTGGCCAACTTGGAGGAGGTGCTAAGTAGGTTATGGAAGCCGGTATACATTTAAAGAAGGATAAATACACATTTCAAGTGTCAGATGTTACTCACCTGGGTCACAGGGTGGACGCCGTGAGTTTGCATCCAGTAGAAGAGAAAGTTAGAGCAATCAAAGAGGCACCCTCTCTGTCCAGTGTAACCGAACTCAAGTCTTTTTTGGACATGAGCAACTATTATAGCTACTTCTTGCCAAACTTATCAGCTGTGTTGGCACCATTACACTTGTTGTTAAAAAAGAATCATCGTTGGTCGTGGGATTTGCAACAGGAAGAAGCATTTTTGAAAGTTAAGAAACTGTTGCATTCATCATATTCGCTAGCACATTACGGCCCATCAAAAGAGTTGGTATTAACATGTGATGCCTCTCTTTATGGTATAGGAGCCATGTTATCACATAGAATAGAAAATGGATCAGAAAGGCCCATTAACTATGTCTCGAGAACCCTCTCCACAGCTGAGAAAGTTTGTTCCCAGCTAGAAAAGGAAGGTTTATTGGTGATATTCGGAGTGAAGAAATTCCGGCTGTACCTACATGGATGACATTTCACCATTGTGTCAGACCAGAAACCATCAATGGGTTTATTCAATGAGGATAAGGCCATTCCACCAATAGCATCAATAAGAATACAATGCAGGTCTTTGATATTATCTGCACATGAGTATACCCTTATGCACCGTCCTGCTGTACATATTGCAAATGTGCTCATGCTCAGTCATCTATATACAAGGTTAAGCCTGGTGTTTCCAAACCAGAGGGGAAGCTAGAGAAGAATCAGAGTAATCAAAAATTAAATCATGATATTCACAGCAAAGTTCACAGATTCACTGTAGGTGATGTCGCTTTCATGCAGAATTTTGGAAGTGGACCTTATTGGGTTCCTGGTATAATTGTCTCAGAAACTGACCCTTGTCCTTCCAGGTGGAAGTGGAAGACCGAATTGTTCGAAAACATGTGGATCATTTTAGGAATAGAGAGACAACAACCAGCTGTTCCCCCTGTGATTAACATTGAACTATTAACCCCAGAGGTGACAGATCGACCTAGACTAGACTTGCCCGATGTCTCTGTAGAATTACCTATCCCTGAACTCCACTTTATAATGATGTATCTGGTGCTGCAGTTCCTGATCATGTCGATCAGGTGGAGGAACCTCAAGTAGTAGAGCTACGCCACTCTAACCAAATAAGGAAAGCACCTTAGAGACTTAATCTTTAATCACCTGAAGTTGTATATATGTATATGTTGTTGAATATTCAAATGTTCTCTGCAAATCAAAACTGTAAAAAAAAAACTAACAGGGAAGGAAATGTAGTATCTATAGCCTATCCTACTGTCTATCAGGGGTCATGTGATCTTGTTCTTGGAGGCTCCGACCAATAAGCCCTAAGTGCGGGTAATCCAGGGGGCAGGGCTTCTTGCTAAGGACCTGGTTCAAGCATGTAGCATCTCAAAAGCTCTCTTGTAATAAAGTTAACTCTTTCTTTTTGAAACCTGTCCAGTATGTCAAGTCATTACACTTTCTCAATCCTTTCATGAGTGGGAACAGTTTCTCCCGATCTACTCTGTCCAGACCCCTCAGGATTTTGAATGCCTCAATCAAATCTCATCTCAGCCTACTCTTCTCCAAGGAAAACAATCCCAACTTCTCCAATCTATCTACATAACTGAAGCTTTTCATCCCTGGAACCATTTTTATGAATATTTTCTTCACTCTCTCCAATGTCTTCGCATCCTTCCTAAAGTGTGGCACCCAGAATGGGATGTAATACTCCAGCTGAAGCCAAACTAGTGTCCTAAAGAAGTTCAATATAACCTCCTTGCTCTTGTACTCTATGCCACTGTTAATAAAGCCTAGGATACTGTGTGCTTTAATATTTATGCACATATACATCCAGGTCCCTCCACTCCTGCATCCTTTTAGAATTGTCCCCTTTATTTTATATTATCTCTCCATGTTCTTCTTACCAGAATGAATCACTTCACATTTCTCCACATTAAACTTCATCTGCCACCTATCTGCCCACTCCACCAACTTGGCTATGTCCTTTTAAAGTTCTACCCTGTCCTTCTCACAGTTTACAATGCTTCCAAATTTCATATCATCTGCAAATTTTAAACTGTGCCTTGTCCACAGAGGTCTAAGTCATTGACATGTATCAGGAAAAGCAGGAGACCTAACACTGACCCCTGGGGAAGTCCACAATAAACATTTCCCCAGCCCAAAAAACATCCATTAACCTCGAGTCTGTTTCCTGTCACTCAGCCAATTTCACATCCATGTTCCTACTGTCCCTTTTATTCCATGGGCTATAACTTTGCTCTCAAATCTATTGTGCAGCACTATATCAAATACCTGTATCAAATCAGACTCAGCTTCTACCTCATTACAGCCTTGGTTCAAACATGGACAAAAGAGCTGAACTCCTGAGGTGAAGTGAGAGTGACTGCCCTTGACATCAAGACAGTGTTTGACCGAGTGTGGCATCAAGGAGCCCTAGCAAAACAGGGTCAATAGGAATTGGGGGAAATTCTCCCCTGGTTGGAGTCATACCTAGCACAAAGGAAGATGGTTGTGGTTTTTGGAGGTCAGTCATCTCAGCTCCAGGGCATCACTGCAGGAGTTCCTCAGGGTAGTGTCCTCGGCCCAACCATCTTCAGCTGCTTCATCAATGACCTTCCTTCCATCATAAGGTCAGAAGTGGGGATGTTCGCTGAAGATTGCACAATGTTCAGCTCCATTCGCGACTCTTCAGATACTGAAGCAGTCCATGTCCAAATGCAGCAAGTGCTGGACAATATCCAGGTTTGGGCTGATAAGTGACAAGTAACATTTGTGCCACACAAGCACCAGGCAATGACCATCTTCAACAAGAGAGAGTCTAACCATTGCCCCTTGACATCTAATAGCATTACCATCACTGAATCCCCCACTATCAACATCCTCGGGGTTACCATTGACCAGAAACTGAACTTAAGTAGAAACATAAATACCGTGGCTCCAAGGGCAGGTCAGAGGCTCAGAATCTTGTGGCAAATAACTCACCTCCTGACTCCTGACAGAGCACAAGTCAGGAGTGTGATGGAATACTGTCCACTTGCCTGGATGAGTGCAGCTCCCACAACACTCAAGAAGCTCAACACCATCCATGACAAAGCTGCCGCTTGATTGGCACCCCATCCACAAACATTCACTCCCTCCACCACCGATGCACAGTAGCAGCAGTGTGTGTACCATCTACAAGATGCACTGCAGGAACTCACCAAGGCTCCTTAGACAGCACCTTTCAAACCCACCACCACTACCACCTAGAAGGACAAGTGCAGCAGATAGATGGGAACACCACCACCTGGAAATTCCCCTTCAACTCACTTACCATCCTGACTTAGAAATATATCAATATTGCTTAAGAACAATCTGAGAGTCACCATTATTTATTTAATGACTTGAATTTAAACCCCCCCCCCCAACTGCCATGATGGGATTTGAATCCATGGCCCCAGGTTATTAGCCCAGGCCTCTGGATCGCTCATCCGGTTACATTAGCATATTACCATTCTGAAGAAGAATCAAACAGACTAGAAACGTTAACTCTGTTTCTCACGCCACAGATGCTGTCAGATCTGCTGAGATTTTCCAGCATTTTCTGTTTCTATTACATGACCACTTTGCTACCCATGAGACAGTGGGAAAGAATTCAAGCTCCATGCCTGGGAGCTGCTTTATTGCTTGTGGCCATATGAAGATGTTCCTGTATTCAGTAATGTCATGGGGGGAGGGCAGCGTTGACCAGGTCCGGGTGGGGGTGGGGTGGTGACACGGTGGGATGGGGGAGGTGCTGGTTGAGCTGTGATTCTCAGTATCACATCATAATGATAAGAGTCCTAACAAAAGCACCATGAAGGAGCTGAAACCCACCAGAGCCGAGTCCATCACTTCCATTTCTACTTTTTTCTCCCCCTTTGTATTGGGCACTTCCCACAGGAAGACAGGGTCTGTCTGGTCTGGGCAGGTCTTCAGAATCTCATGGGGAGAATTTCCCCCCTGTTGGGGCGGGGAGGGGTTGGGCGTGTAGCCGGTTGCCGCCGGCGGTCAGTTGCGTGCCGCCATTTTACGTGGGCGGGCTAATTAACGCCCACCCAGCGTGACGCTCACCCGGAAACACTGAGCGCTCCCTGTGTGGGTGGGGGGCGGAGGGGGGGTGGTGTGGCCTGAGTCAGGGCCTGCGCTCTGTCACACACAGAAATCTCCCTGAGCCACAGAGCAGCCTCAAGGAGATTATTTGATTGTGAAGAATTAAAATAAAGAAAATAAAATTATTCAGACATATCCCCTCGTGTGACGGTGTCACATGAGCTGGGACATGTCAAAGAACCCTAATAAAAAATTTTATTCAATTTTTAAGCCCTTCATGAAGCCTCTTCCCGTCCGTGGATGAGGTTCCATGAAAAATGCGAAGGCCGCCTGGGCTCTTCACCTGTCCAGCAACCTTAAGATTGGACGGGCAGCCCTGACAACCAGCTTAATTAGATTATTAACGGCCTTAATAGGCCTTTGAAGGTTTGGCAGGCACGCAGCTGACTCCAGTGCGAACCCGTTGAACTGAAGATCAGAATGACACACACCCGACATCACCGGCCATCGTTTTACACTTGGCGAGCGGGGCCCAGCCCCACACACTGAGCAGGAGATTCAGGCCATGGTCTCCTGGCCAAACAATCCTTCCACCTCCCCACGAGAAGGCAGGGGAGAGTCAAGGGATAGTCACAGATAAACAAAGGGAAAGACACAATAAGGGTACAATTTTGAAATTTGCAGATAAGAATCAATTTAGAAGTGGAGTGGACAATTTGGAAAATAATTATCGACTTTAAGAAGCCGTAAGCAGGTTGGTGGAGTGGAGTTGGAGTCGGTAGAGTGGGTGGAGTGAGTGAAGTTGGTGGAGTTGGAGTTGGTGGAGTGAGTGGAGTTGGTGGAGTGGATGGAGTGGGTGGAGTGGGTGGAGTGGGTGGAGTGGGTGGAGTGGGTGAAGTGGGTAGAGTTGGAGTGGGTGGAGTGGGTGGAGTTGGTGGAGTTGGTGGAGTTGGTGGAGTTTGTGGAGTGGGTGGAGTGGGTGGAGTGGGTGGAGTGGGTGGAGTTGGTGGAGTTGGTGGAGTGGGTGGAGTTGGTGGAGTGGGTGGAGTTGGTGGAGTGGGTGGAGTTGGTGGAGTTGGTGGAGTGGGTGGAGTGGGTGGAGTTGGTGGAGTTGGTGGAGTTGGAGTTGGTGGAGTGGGTGGAGTGGATGGAATGGATCGAGTGGGTGGAGTTGGTGGAGTGGATGGAGTGGGTGGAGTGGGTGGAGTGGGTGGTGTAGGTGGAGTGGATGGAGTGGGTGGAGTGGGTGGAGTGGGTGGAGTGGGTGGTGTAGGTGGAGTGGATGGAGTGGGTGGAGTGGGTGGAGTGGGTGGAGTTGATGGAGTTGGTGGAGTGGGCGGAGTGGGTGGAGTTGGTGGAGTGGGTGGAGTGGATGGAGTGGGTGGAGTGGGTGGAGTTTGTGGAGTGGGTGAAGTGGGTAGAGTTGAAGTGGGTGGAGTGGGTGGAGTGGGTGGAGTTGGTGGAGTTGGTGGAGTTGGTGGAGTGGGTGGAGTTGGTGGAGTGGGTGGAGTGGGTGGAGTGGGTGGAGTGGGTGGAGTGGGTGGAGTTGGTGGAGTGGGTGGAGTTGGTGGAGTGGGTGGAGTTGGTGGAGTGGGTGGAGTGGGTGGAGTTGGTGGAGTTGGTGGAGTGGGTGGAGTTGGAGTTGGTGGAGTGGGTGGAGTGGATGGAATGGATCGAGTGGGTGGAGTTGGTGGAGTGGATGGAGTGGGTGGAGTGGGTGGAGTGGGTGGTGTAGGTGGAGTGGATGGAGTGGGTGGAGTGGGTGGAGTGGGTGGAGTGGGTGGTGTAGGTGGAGTGGATGGAGTGGGTGGAGTGGGTGGAGTGGGTGGAGTTGGTGGAGTTGGCGGAGTGGGTGGAGTTGGTGGAGTGGGTGGAGTGGATGGAGTGGGTGGAGTGGGTGGAGTTTGTGGAGTGGGTGAAGTGGGTAGAGTTGGAGTGGGTGGAGTGGGTGGAGTGGGTGGAATGGATCGAGTGGGTTGAGTTGGTGGAGTGGATGGAGTGGGTGAAGTGGGTAGAGTTGGAGTGGGTGGAGTGGGTGGAGTTGGTGGAGTTTGTGGAGCGGATGGAGTGGATGGAGTGGGTGGAGTTTGTGGAGTGGGTGGAGTGGGTGGAGTGAGTGGAGTTGGTGGAGTGGGTGGAGTTGGAGTGGGTGGAGTGGGTGGAGTTTGTGGAGTGGGTGAAGTGGGTAGAGTTGGAGTGGGTGGAGTGGGTGGAGAGGGTGGAATGGATCGAGTGGGTTGAGTTGGTGGAGTGGATGGAGTGGGTGAAGTGGGTAGAGTTGGAGTGGGTGGAGTGGGTGGAGTTGGTGGAGTTTGTGGAGTGGATGGAGTGGGTGGAGTTTGTGGAGTGGGTGGAGTGGGTGGAGTGGGTGGAATGGATGGAGTTGGTGGAGTTGGAGTTGGTGGAGTCGGTGTTGGTGGAGTTGGTGGAGTTGGTAGAGGTTGTGGAGTGTGTGGAGTTGGAGTTGGTGGAGTGGGTGGAGTGGGTGATGTGGGTGGAGTGGGTGGAGTTGGTGGCCTGGGTGCTGTGGGAGGAGTTGGTGTTGGTGGAGTGGGTGGAGTAGGTGGAGTGGGTGGAGTGGGTGGAGTTGGTGTTGTTGGTGGAGTGGGTGGAGTGGGTGGAGTTGGTGGAGTGGGTGCTGTGGGTGGAGTTGGTGTTGGTGCAGTGGGTGGAGTGGGAGGAGTTGGTGGAGTTGGTGTTGGTGGAGTAGGTGGAGTAGGTGGAGTGGGTGGAGTGGGTGGAGTTGGTGTTGTTGGCATCGGTGGAGTGGGTGGAGTGGGAGGAGTTGGTGGAGTTGGTGTTGGTGGAGTAGGTGGAGTGGGTGGAGTGGGTGGAGTGGGAGGAGTTGGTGGAGTTGGTGTTGGTGGAGTAGGTGGAGTAGGTGGAGTGGGTGGAGTGGGTGGAGTTGGTGTTGTTGGCATCGGTGGAGTGGGTGGAGTGGGAGGAGTTGGTGGAGTTGGTGTTGGTGGAGTAGGTGGAGTGGGTGGAGTGGGTGGAGTGGGAGGAGTTGGTGGAGTTGGTGTTGGTGGAGTAGGTGGAGTGGGTGGAGTGGGTGGAGTTGGTGTTGTTGGCATCGGTGGAGTGGGTGGAGTGGGTGGACACATGGCAGAACAACACAGAAATGTGTGAGGTGATATATTTTGGTTGGAAGGGTGAGTAAAAACATTACAAGCTAAATGGAGCACAGAGAGAGATACCCATAATCAAATCTTTAAAAGTGGCAGGACTGGTTAACAAGGCTGTAAATAAAGCACATGGGGTCCTCAGCTTTATAAATCGAGGTAAGCACAGAAGCCAGGAAGCTAAAACACTTGTTCAGCCCCAACTGGAGTATTGTGTCCAGTCTTGGGCACCACACTTTAGAAAAGACATGAAGCTTTTGGAGAGTCTGCAGATGAGATTTACTAGAATGGTTCCAGGATTGAACAATTACACATACAGAGAGGAACTGGAGAAACTGGGCTTGTCCTCCTTAGGAGAGAGAAGACTAAAAAGTGATTTGATCGAGGTGTTCAAAAAATCCTGAGGGGTTTGGATAGAGTAAATAGAGAGAACCTGTTTCCAGTGGCTAAAGGATCTCCTGAGGCACAGCTTTAAGATGCTTGGCAAAAGAACCAAAGGCAACATGCTCTTATATTCTAACGACTTAAGGAAAAATTATACTATACAAAGAGTGTTTAAAATTTGGAATGCACTGTATGATGGGGTAGTGGATACAAATTCAATGGCAAGTCTCAGAATGGAATTGGAGGAATACAGCAAGGAGGAAAATTGCAGGAATATAAGAAAAGAATCAATGGGGGAGGGTTGGGGAGAGGGTGGGACTAATTGGGTTACTCTTTGAAAGAGCCCCCACAGACTCAGTGGGCTGACTGACTGTGTCTGCTATTCTCTGGTTCTATTCTATGGTACTGTTTCTAATTTGTTTTGTTTTTTCTATTCCAGGGCTTTTTTGTTGCTTTTATTTACTGTTTCTGCAATGGAGAGGTGAGTCACACCCGCTGCTCATAAAAAATCCTGCAAATCAGAAATCAAAACCCAAATATACTGGAACGTGCACCAACACCTCCATTTTTTTAAGACTCTTTAAAACCTACCACCTTGACCAAAACTTTTGGTCATCTGTCATAATCGTCCTTATGTAGCTTCTTATCAAATGTTGCCTTCCTCTGAAGCACCTTGGAAACCTTTCCTGTATTAGATGCTGTAGAAATGTACATTTTACATGTTTATATTTCACTGCTGGTCCTTTGACTGGTCCACTCCTGAAACATTCACCTGACCTTTCTACAAATATTAACAGACCTGTTGTGTGTTTCCAGCATTTGCCATAAGTGTGGTAACTCAGACATTGAGTTGGAACCTATCTGTAACAGCTTTGTAACAATCAGCAATAGGTAACACGTCCCGCTTCATCTGTCTTTACGAACTGTGGGTTGATATCAATGAGAAGTTACTCAGAGACACTGCCTGTGGCTGGTGAGGTTTGGCTGCAGAGGCCGATCGCTCAGCTGCTGGAATTTGCTGGAATAGTGGCCGGGATTTTCCGAGATGTTTGATGGCGTGAGCGGACAATATGATGGGAAACCAGTTTGCGATTGTCCACACAGCCCGTCAATGGTGGGCCATGTTCCCTGCTATTGGACATCAGGAACCTCATTGTAATACAGCAGCATTTCATTATAAGGCCAGCCCGCTGGACTCATCCCCCCCACTGGATCATCCACCAACGTCAGTGTGAAAACACCCCGATGTGTTTCACAACAACAAGCTGGTGAGCTACACTTCACTCGGGACTTTGAGGTCTGTTTGCCGACCTTGCTTCAGGCAGCACTTGTGGTCTCAGCGCCAGGCTTCACAGGCAGCACCACATCACTGTTAGAGGGGCTCACGGGCAGGTCTCTCCCTCCCAGACCAGCTGTCAGGCAGGGGGTGGTCTTTCAATGGCTGCAGGGCTAGGGCTTCCTCAGGGGAGGGGGAGAAGTGGCCTCAAACAAGGGAAGAGGCTGCAGGGTGAGGGCTGTACTGGGGAAGGGGGGTATCCCAGGGTGAGTGTGGGGGCACTTGTTGATCTGTGCAAGTGGCCTCAAGATGGTGAGGGTGAGGAGGCAGTCTCCAGAGGAGATGAGGCCAGATGGAGATGTGAGGGTGTGTGTGAGAGAGAGTGAGCGGTGATGTTCCTTGGGCTGGCAGTGAGTGAGATGCCAGTGAATGTGTGATGGATGTGTGAGTTTAGGGAGATGAGATGGTTGCCTTACCCTGCATTGGATGGCCAAGCTCCTTCTGTGCAGTGTTGGCACTGATCACTCATGAAGATGGCATCCGTGACCCGTGTTACTCTCCGCAGATGCTGCCAGACCTGCTGAGTTTTTCCAGGTATTTTTATTTTTATTTTTGTTTTGGATTTCCAATCAGATCCATGTGGCTGTGCCTGAGCTGTCTCAGCCGCAGAAGAATGGTCACTTTTTACAGGGTTTCCCGAATGTCCAGCTGCCTCCCTCCCCCTGTCCACATGTGCTTGTGCACTAACATCAACCACAGAGCGGCTCTTGACCCACCCCCCCACCACGAAGTCACCTCAGCATTGAAGTCCAACAGGTGACCCATGAGTGCTGTGCAGCGTTTCTGTGCATTCCGTCTGTCCGAGTTCCCCCCAAAGAGCAGGTCACCGAGGAGAATGCCCTGTGTGTGCTGTTGTGAAACAGGTCGGTGTGTTTTCCTGCTGACATGGGCAAACAATCCAGCTGTGGGGAGACGATTCCAGCAGGCTGGTCTTATAATGAGATGCAGATGTGTTACAGTGAGGTTCCCGATGTCTGATGGAGGGACACACCATCGACAGGCTGAATGGACCATCGCAAACTGATTTCACAACGTTGCGAAGCAGGTCTCTGGCCTTCTCGCCAAATTGACCGTTCACACCACTGAACACACCCACTGCCCCCAGGCACAGAAAACTCCCCCCAGTGTCTGGGACAGGGTGTCTGGGACAGTGTGTCTGGGATGGCGTGTCTGGGATAGTGTGTCTGGGATAGTGTGTCTGGGATAGTGTGTCTGGGGCAGTTCCTGGGATGGCATGTCTGGGACGGTATGTCTGGGACAGTGTATCTGGGACAGTGAGTCTGGGATAGTGTGTCTAGGATAGTGTGTCTGGACAGTTCCTGGGACACTGACTGGGTCAGTGTGTCAGGGTCAATGTGTCTGGGACAGTGACTGGGTCAATGTCTCTGGGAGAGTGTGTCTGGGACAGTAACTGGGACCCGTGTGTCTGGGACAGTGTCTGGGACCGTGTGCCTGGAAAGTTCCTGGACGATATGTCTGGGATACTGACTGAGATGGTGTGTCTGTGACAGTGCCTGAGATGGTGTGTCTGGGACAGTGTGCTGGGACGATGTGTCTGGACCAGTGACTGGGACGATGTGTCTGGAACAGTGTCTGGGACGGTCTGCCTGGGATGGTGTGCCTAGGACAGTGTGTCTGGGATGGTGTGTCTGGTGTCTGGAACAGTACCTGGTACGGTGTGTCTGGGACAGTGTCTGGGACGGTGTGTCTGGGACGGTGTGTCTGGGACAGTGTCTGGGACGGTGTGTCTGGGACGGTGTGTCTGGGATGGTGTGCCTGGAAAAGTGACTGGGACTAGGCTCAAACCCATGACCTTCTAGCTTGGAGTCAAGTGTTTGCTGCAAACAGATCAAAGTTATCACCCTGTGCAGAGCTGCAAGAGTCTCAGCAGCCTCAATGACATCTTCATCTAAATTACCCCATTATAGTGATGTCATGCCCCCATCACTCCATTATAACTGCCTGCTTTTATTCTATGCTCTGTAACCGTGTGCTTTATCCTGTGCTCACTAGGTCCAGTCAGAGATAAAGAAGTCCTGGTTCAGGAGGAATCTAACTCTGAACTTTAATCAGAAGCTGCGACCTGGCAGCAGCTGTCCCTATGGAACAGTGACCTCTCACACCACCAATAGCATCAGCATGACCATGGCCACCAGAGGAGCATCCACACTGCACACTAACACCAAGCACTCTGTACTGCCACTGCACTCCTTCTCCAACCTTCCTGTCTACATCACAAGCACATTCCAGTCAGACAACTCCCTGCCCTCTCCAACCCTGGAGAGCATCAAGAAGAAGATAGAGAGCAAGGACCATTTTGCAAATCAGGAGCAGCAGAAACCCAAAGCCCCTCTGCACAACCAATGGGAAACTGTGCTATAAAAAAGATAAATGTATTTATTGTAGCTTGAAACTTTCCTTTACTGAATAAAAAAAGACATTGCATGTTGAGCTAAACAGTGGTGGCAAATAATGTTTAAGGGTTAAATTACCATTAAGGAGGGTTCAACAAGGGTCCACATCCTGGGATTGTGTGTTTCATAAACTCCTCTGGCTTACCTCTGTGCTGTGTACAGGTTGGGTGTGTATGAGAGTCGGTAACAATTCACTGAAGGGCAGGATTGCATTCAGGGGAAAAGGGCATTTTGTAAATATAGTGTCAACATCAAGAAATATCACCAGCTGCCCTGGTGCTAACCCAGGGGTCCGGCAGGTCATCTTAATTTGCTTTCTGTTTAGAAGCTCTGTACATGATTACTGACCTATTGTGGGAAAGCCAGAGACAGTAACACATGTGTACAACCCTATACTCCTGATACTGCTCAATGATGTGACATGCCTTTTTTAACATGTCAAACATTTTGATGCCAACTCTGGCAGCCTGATTTCACAGCCAGGTACCAACCTGTGAAACCATGATTCTGCTGATGGAGGAGGTACTTTTCAAATGTGTACTTCCTCAACAGAGAGCGGACAATGAAATGACCCAGTTAAATAAACCCCAGCTGCCCACAGTCCCATGAGCAATAATAATTCTGCAAATGAATAAACATATTCTCCAAGCTGATAATAATTACACAGACACAGCTCTCACCCATTGCCCAGTGAAGACATGTCTTAACTTTAAACACAGACTGTATATCTGTGGAAGCTTTGGGTTAAAATGGAACTTCCAAGGTCGCTAGGATGGCTGCCAAAGGGACAGGTGACCATTGCAGCATCCACACAAAATACCTCAAGTTTCAGAATGTTTCTAATTGGTCATCCTTGGTGGGAGACTTCCCTTGAATGGACTTGCCTAGACAGCACCCTTTTGTGGAATTCACATGTGCCATAGTTTGAAGTTTACTCCAAACACAGAATCAATAGACCTCTAGACTTCTTGTCTCAAAGATCATTGCCTGAGAAGCGAGAGCTAAAGAGACCAGTTATCCACAAAATAAATGTGAAAGACCACCATCTATCTCATATTGTGTACTGATGTCTTTAGATTCCCAAACTATTCCAGTTAAATAATACCAATATTGGCCATGTGATTGAAAGCAGCTGGTGATAACAAGTTTTGAGCTAAAGGCCCAGAATAAATCTGGGCAATCTGCAGAAAAGAGGAGACAGTAACTTCAGGAAAGGCAGTGTCATATTTGCCTTTTAAGAACCATCAGTCATCAGCTAGTCTGAGAATCAGACTCTGAAACTAGTCATCCAGCAGCCAAAATACTTAATCTGTTCCAGTATTAAGGTTTATCTGAGAACCAACCTCCTAGACATTCGACTACGAGAAACCTCACAACCTGCTATGAAACCTTCATTTTACAAGACCCTCACTTCAACTTTAAATCATCAAATCCATTCAAGAAACCATAGGCCTGCCATTTTGGAGAGCAGAAATCGTAAATCAGAGACTGAATTAACTGTAATCTGTAAAAGAACACTATCTTTATCTGCATTTAAACTTTGTGTGTGTGTGTGTGAATGAGTATAAGAGGCCAAGTGTATGGCATTGCATTAATTTGGGGTTAGTTTGTGAGGATAAATAACCTTCCTTATTTTAAACTCATGAAAGCTTGCTGCTGCATTATTTAATTGGATTACACACTCTGAGGGCAAGAAAAGGCACCTCTCTTTCCATTCACAACATACTCATCACAGGCAGTTAGGGAGCAGGTACATTCTGTCCATGACACCCTGCTAATGTTGACTTTGAGTGAAGGCACAGTAAGAAATTCACTTGTTTTTCAACTGCTCATTTACATACATGGATTGGTCTAATGTTTGAAGAATGGTCACTTCATTGAGGTAGCAGAGGGAAATCAGCGCCTGAGTGATTACCATCAGGAGAGACGGGCTGAGAGAAAAAATTTGTAAAACCAGATTTCAGATCATTTTGCAGAAGCCTGGGACCTGGGGTCTGGGACCTGGGGTCTGGGACACCGCTGAACATCTCCAGCCAGTTACTGCGCTTCAAGATTACGGTTAAACATTTTAACAATTACAGATTCTTGGCTAGGTCAACAGGAAAATTATCAGAACAAGCAGAAATAATACAGCAGCAAGCTTTCATGAGTTTAAAATAAGGAAGGATATTTATCCTCACAAACTAACCCCAAATTAATGCAATGCCATACACTTGGCCTCTTGTACGCATTCACACACACACACACACACAAAGTTTAAATGCAGATAAAGATAGTGTTCTTTTAGATGGAGGGTGAGCAACTGCCACATTTGGCTGGTCAAGTAACTCTGTGTTCTTCTGTTCTTCATCAACTCAAAATCCCAAAATGGATCCCACACCACTTTAAAAACAGTCCTCAGCAAATTAAGAAAAGCAGCTAAAAGGAAATGATCTCAGGCATGTGGCAGGCTGGCCCCTAAACAACATACAGCAGAAGGGCAGAAAGTGCAAGAATTTCATTTCCCTGAGCTGATCGCAGTCAGAAGCACTGATCACAACAGAAGCTCTCGCTACCTCCAGAGATTCCTGCAATAATGTGCTTGTGTGTGGAAATTAGGTAAAAAATGCATTTGGAATAGACTCAAAAGCACAATTATCCAGTCAATACTTCCACAATGTTTGGTGTGGCTTTAGATGATGACTAATGCCTATTAAAATTTACCCCAGTGAGAGTCAGTGTCTATGGAACGGTACCCCAGTCAGAGTCATTGTGTATGGAACTGTACCCCAGTCAGAGTCATTGTGTATGGAACTGTACCCCAGTCAGAGTCATTGTGTATGGAACTGTACCCCAGTGAGAGTCAGTGTGTGTGGGACTGTACCCCAGTGAGAGTCATTGTGTGTGGTACTGTAACCCAGTGAGAGTCAGTGTGTGTGGGACTATACACATTGAGAGACAGTGCGTGTGGGACTGTATGCCAGTCAGAGTCAGTGTGTGTGGAACTGTAGCCCAGTGAGTGTCAGTGTATGTGGAACTGTACCCCAGTGAGAGTCAGTGCGTGTGGCACTGTACCCCAGTGAGAGTCAGTGTGTGTGGAACTGTATCGCAGTGACAGTCAGTTTGTGTGGGACTGTACCCCAGTGAGAGTCATTGTGTGTGGGACTGTACCCCAGTGAGAGTCAGTGTGTGTGGGACTGTACCCCAGTGAGAGTCATTGTGTGTGGTACTGTAACCCAGTGAGAGTCAGTGTGTGTGGGACTATACACATTGAGAGACAGTGCGTGTGGGACTGTATGCCAGTCAGAGTCAGTGTGTGTGGAACTGTAGCCCAGTGAGTGTCAGTGTATGTGGAACTGTACCCCAGTGAGAGTCAGTGCGTGTGGCACTGTACCCCAGTGAGAGTCAGTGTGTGTGGAACTGTATCGCAGTGACAGTCAGTTTGTGTGGGACTGTACCCCAGTGAGAGTCATTGTGTGTGGGACTGTACCCCAGTGAGAGTCAGTGTGTGTGGAACTGTATCGCAGTGACAGTCAGTTTGTGTGGGACTGTACCCCAGTGAGAGTCATTGTGTGTGGGACTGTACCCCATTGAGAGACAGTGCGTGTGGGACTGTAGCCCAGTGAGTGTCAGTGTGTGTGGGACTGTACCCCAGTGAGAGTCAGTGTGTGTGGGACTGTACCCCAGTGAGTGTCAGTGTGTGTGGGACTGTACCCCAGTGAGAGTCAGTGCGTGTGGGACTGTACCCCAGTGAGAGTCATTGTGTGTGGTACTGTAACCCAGTCAGAGTCAGTGTGTGTGTGGAACTGTACCCCAGTCAGAGTCAGTGTGTGTGGAACTGTATCCCAGTGAGAGTCAGTGTGTGTGGAATTGTATCCCAGTGAGAGTCAGTGTGTGTGGAACTGTACACCTGTGAGAGTCAGTGTGTGTGGAACTGTATCCCAGTGAGAGTAAGTCTGTGTGGGACTGAAAACCAGTGAGAGACAGTGTGTGTGGGACTGTACCCCACTGAGAGTCAGTGTGTGTGGGAGTGTACCCTAGTGAGAGTCAGTATGTGTGGAACAGTACACCAATGAGAGTCAGTGTGTGTGTAACTGTACACCAATGAGAGTCAGTGTGTGTGTAACTGTACCCCAGTGAGAGTCAGTGTGTGTGGGACCCATAACACAGTGAGATTCAGTGTGTGTGGGACCCATACAGCAGTGAGAGTCAGGGTATGTGGGTCCCATAACACAGTGAGAGTCAGTTTGTGTGGAACTGTACCCCAGTGAGAGTCAGTGTGTGTGGAACTGTATCCCAGTCAGAGTCAGTGTGCATGGAACAGTACCACAGTGAGAGTCAGTCTGTGTGGAACAGTACCCCAGTCAGAGTCAGTGTGTGTGAGACCCGTACCCCAGTGAGAGACAGTGTGTGTGGGACTGTAGCCCAGAGAGAGGCATTGTGTATCAGACCCGTACCCCAGTGAGAGTCAGCGTGAGCGGGACTGTACCCCAGTGAGAGTCAGTGTGTGTGGAACTGTAGCCCAGTGAGAGTCATTGTGTGTGGGACTGTACGCCAGAGAGAGTCAGTATGTGTGGAACTGTATCCCAGTGAGAGTCAGTGTGTGTGGGACTGTAACCCAGTGAGAGTCATTGTGTGTGGGAATGTACCCCAGACAGAGTCAGTGTGTGTTGAACTGTATCCCAGTGAGAGTCAGTGTGTGTGGGACTGTAACCCAGTGAGAGTCATTGTGTGTGGGACTGTAACCCAGTGAGAGTCAGTGTGTTTGGAACTGTATCCCTGTGAGAGTTAGTGTGTGTGGAACTGTACAACTGTGAGAGTCATGGTGTGTGGAATTGTATCCCAGTGAGAGTCAGTCTGTGAGGGAATGTATCCAAGTGAGAGTCAGTCTGTGTGAGACTGTACACCAGTGAGAGTCAGTCTGTGTGGGACAGTACCCCAGTGAGAGTTATTGTGTGTGGGACTGTACCTCAGTGAGAGTCAGTGTGTTTGAGACCCGTACCCTAGTGAGAGTCAGTGTGTGTGGAACTGTATCCCAGTGAGAGTCAGTGTGTGTGGAACTGTACTCCAGTGAGAGTCTTTGTGTGTAGGACTGTACCCCAGTGAGAGTCAGTGTGTGTGGAACTGTATCCCAGTGAGAGTCAGTGTGTGTGGAATTGTATCCCAGTCAGAGTCAGTGTGTGTGGAACTGTACACCTGTGAGAGTCAGTGTGTGTGGAACTGTATCCCAGTGAGAGTCAGTGTGTGTGGGACTGTAACCCAGTGAGAGTCATTGTGTGTGGGAATGTACCCCAGACAGAGTCAGTGCGTGTTGAACTGTATCCCAGTGAGAGTCAGTGTGTGTGGGACAGTAACCCAGTGAGAGTCAGTTTGTGTGGGACTGTACCCCAGTGAGAGTCAGTGTGTTTGGAACTGTATCCCAGTGAGAGTCAGTGTGTGTGGAAATGTACACCTGTGAGAGTCATGGTGTGTGGAACTGTATACAAGTGAGTCAGTCTGTGTGGGACTGAATCCAAGTGAGAGTCAGTCTGTGTGGGACTGTAACCCAGTGAGAGTTATTGTGTGTTTGACTGTACCTCAGTGAGAGTCAGTGTGTGTGGGACCCGTACCCTAGTGAGAGTCAGTGTGTGTGGAACTGTATCCCAGTGAGAGTCAGTGTGTGTGGAACTGTACTCCAGTGAGAGTCTTTGTGTGTAGGACTGTACCCCAGTGAGAGTCAGTGTGTGTGGAACTGTATCCCAGTGAGAGTCAGTGTGTGTGGAACTGTATCCCAGTCAGAGTCAGTGTGGGTGGAACTGTACACCTGTGAGAGTCAGTGTGTGTGGAACTGTATCCCAGTGAGAGTAAGTCTGTGTGAGACTGAAAACCAGTGAGAGACAGTGTGTGTGGGACTGTACCCCACTGAGAGTCCGTGTGTGTGGGAGTGTACCACAGTCAGAGTCAGTGTGTGTGTGACCCGTACCCTAGTGAGAGTCAGTACGTGTGGAACTGTACTCCAGTGAGAGTCAGTGTGTGTGGAACTGTACACCAATGAGAGTTAGTGTGTGTGTAACTGTACCCCAGTGAGAGTCAGTGTGTGTGGGACCCATACCACAGTGAGATTCAGTGTGTGTGGGACCCATACACCAGTGAGAGTCAGGGTGTGTGGGTCCCATAACCCAGTGAGAGTCAGTTTGTGTGGAACTGTACCCCAGTGAGAGTCAGTGTGTGTGGAACTGTACCCCAGTCAGAGTCAGTGTGCATGGAAGAGTACTCCAGTGAGAGTCAGTATGTGTGGAACTGTACCCCAGTCAGAGTCAGTGTGTGTGGGACCCGTACCCCAGTGAGAGTCAGCGTGTGCGGGACTGTACCCCAGTGAGAGTCATTGTGTGTGGGACTGTACCCCAGAGAGAGTCAGTGTGTGTGGAACTGTATCCCAGTGAGAGTCAGTGTGTGTGGGACTGTAGCCCAATGAGAGTTATTGTGTGTGGGAATTTACCCCAGTGAGAGTCAGTGTGTTTGGAACTGTATCCCTGTGAGAGTCAGTGTGTGTGGAATTGTACACCTGTGAGAGTCATGGTGTGTGGAATTGTATCCCAGTGAGAGTCAGTCTGTGTGGGAATGTATCCAAGTGAGAGTCAGTCTGTGTGAGACTGTACACCAGTGAGAGTCAGTGTGTTTGGAACTGTATCCCAGTGAGCGTCTGTGTGTGTGGAACTGTATCCCAGTGAGAGTCAGTGTGTGTGGAACTGTAGCCCAATGAGAGTTATTGTGTGTGGGAATTTACCCCAGTGAGAGTCAGTGTGTTTGGAACTGTATCCCTGTGAGAGTCAGTGTGTGTGGAATTGTACACTTGTGAGAGTCATGGTGTGTGGAATTGTATCCCAGTGAGAGTCAGTCTGTGTGGGAATGTATCCAAGTGAGAGTCAGTCTGTGTGAGACTGTACACCAGTGAGAGTCAGTCTGTGTGGGACTGTACCCCAATGAGAGTTATTGTGTGTGGGACTGTACCTCAGTGAGAGTCAGTGTGTGTGGGACCCGTACCCTAGTGAGAGTCAGTGTGTGTGGAACTGTATTCCAGTGAGAGTCAGTGTGTGTGGAACTGTACTCCAGGGAGAGTCTTTGTGTGTAGGACTGTACGCCAGTGAGAGTCAGTGTGTGTGGAACTGTATCCCAGTGAGAGTCAGTGTGTGTGGAATTGTATCCCAGTCAGAGTCAGTGTGTGTGGAACTGGACACCTGTGAGAGTCAGTGTCTGTGGAACTGTATCCCAGTGAGAGTAAGTCTGTGTGGGACTGAAAACCAGTGAGAGACAGTGTGTGTGGGACTGTACCCCACTGAGAGTCAGTGTGTGTGGGAGTGTACCCCAGTCAGAGTCAGTGCGTGTGGGACCCGTACCCCAGTGACAGTCAGTATGTGCGGAACTGTACTCCAGTGAGAGTCAGTGTGTGTGGAACTGTACACCAATGAGAGTCAGTGTGTGTGTAACTGTACCACAGTGAGAGTCAGTGTGTGTGGGACCCATACCACAGTGAGAGTCAGTGTGTGTGGGACCCATACCACAGTGAGAGTCAGGGTGGGTGGAACCGTACCCAAGTGAGAGTCAGTTTGTGTGGAAATGTACCCCAGTGAGAGTCAGTGTTTGTAGAACTGTACCCCATTCAGAGTCAGTGTGTGTGGAACTGTATCCCAATGAGATTCAGTGTGTGTGGAACTGTACCCCAGTGAGAGTCACTGTGTGTGGGAACCATACCCCAGTAAGAGTCAGTGTGTGTGTGACTGTAGCCCAGCGCGAGTCGTTTTGTGTCGGACCCGTACCCCAGTGAGAGTCAGCATGTGTGGGACTGTACCCCAGTGAGAGTCACTGTGTGTGGGACAGTACCCCAGTAAGAGTCAGTGTGTGTGGAACTGTACTCCAGGGAGAGTCTTTGTGTGTAGGACTGTACCCCAGTGAGAGTCAGTGTGTGTGGAACTGTATCCCAGTGAGAGTCAGTGTGTGTGGAATTGTATCCCAGTGAGAGTCAGTGTGTGTGGAACTGGACACCTGTGAGAGTCAGTGTGTGTGGAACTGTATCCCAGTGAGAGTAAGTCTGTGTGGGACTGAAAACCAGTGAGAGACAGTGTGTGTGGGACTGTACCCCACTGAGAGTCAGTGTGTGTGGGAGTGTACCCCAGTCAGAGTCAGTGCGTGTGGGACCCGTACCCCAGTGACAGTCAGTATGTGCGGAACTGTACTCCAGTGAGAGTCAGTGTGTGTGGAACTGTACACCAATGAGAGTCAGTGTGTGTGTAACTGTACCACAGTGAGAGTCAGTGTGTGTGGGACCCATACCACAGTGAGAGTCAGTGTGTGTGGGACCCATACCACAGTGAGAGTCAGGGTGGGTGGAACCGTACCCAAGTGAGAGTCAGTTTGTGTGGAAATGTACCCCAGTGAGAGTCAGTGTTTGTAGAACTGTACCCCATTCAGAGTCAGTGTGTGTGGAACTGTATCCCAATGAGATTCAGTGTGTGTGGAACTGTACCCCAGTGAGAGTCACTGTGTGTGGGAACCATACCCCAGTGAGAGTCAGTGTGTGTGTGACTGTAGCCCAGCGCGAGTCGTTTTGTGTCGGACCCGTACCCCAGTGAGAGTGAGCGTGTGTGGGACTGTACCCCAGTGAGAGTCACTGTGTGTGGGACAGTACCCCAGTAAGAGTCAGTGTGTGTGGGACTGTAACGCAGTGAGAGTCAGTGTGTGTGGAAATGTAGCACAGTGAGAGTCAGTGTGGGTGGGACTGTACTCCAGTGAGAGTCAGTGTGTGTGGATATGTACCCCAATGAGAGTATGTGTGTGTGGAACTGTACCCAAGTGAGAGTCAGTGTGTGTGGAACTGTAGCCCAGTGTAAGTCAGTGTGGGTGGGACCGTACTCCAGTGAGAGTCAGAGTGTGTGGAAATGTACCCCAATGAGAGTCAGTGTTTGTGGAACTGTACCCCAGTCAGAGTCAGTGTGTGTGGAAATGTACCCCAGTCAGAGTCAGTTTGTGTGGAACTGTAGCCCAGTGAGAATCAGTTTGTGTGGAACTGCAGCCCAGTGAAATACAGTGTGTGTGGAAATGTACCACAGTGAGAGTCATTGTTTGTGTAACTGTACCCAAGTGAGAGTCTGCGTGTGTAGAAATGTATCCCAGTGAGAGTCAATCTGTGTATAACTGTACCCCATTGAAAGTCAGTTTGATTGGAACTGTAACCAGTGAGGGTCAGTGTGTGTGGAACTGTATCCCAGTGAGAGTCAGTATGTGTGAGACTGTACACCATTGAGAGTCAGTGTGTGTGGAACTGTATTCCAGTGAGAGTCAATTTGTGTGGAACTGTACCCCAGTGTTAGTCAGTATGTGTGGGACTGTACCGCAGTAAGAGACATTGTGTGTGGAACTGTACCCCAGTGAGAATAAGTGTGTGTGGAATTGTACCCCAGTGAGAGTCAGTGTCTGTGGACCTATACCCAGGGGAGAGTCAGTGTGTGTGTGACTGTACCCCAGTGAGAGTCAGTGTGTGTAGAACTGTAGCCCAGTGAGAGTCAGTGTGTGTAGGACTGTACCCCAGTCAGAGTCTGTGTCTGAGGGACTGTACCCCAGTGAAAGTCAGTGTGTGTGGGACTGTACCCAAGTGAGAGTCAGTGTCTGTGGAACTGTACCCGAGTGAGAGTCAGTGGGTGTGGAACTGTACCCCAGTGAGAGTCAGTGTGTGGGTGGAACTGTACCCCAGTGAGAGTCAGTGTGTGTGGAACTGTACCTCAGTCAGAGTCAGTGTGTGTGGAACTGTACCCCAGTGAGAGACAGTGTGTGAGGAACTGTAACAAGTCAAGGTCAGTGTGTGTGGAACTGTTCCCCAGTGAGAGTCAGTTTGTGTGGAACTGTTCCCCAGTCAGAGTCAGTGTGTGTGTGGAACTGTACCCCAGTCAGTGTCAGTGTGTGTGTGGAACTGTACCCCAGTCAGAGTCAGTGTGTGTGGAATAGTACCCCAGTCAGAGTCAGTGTGTGTGGAAATGTACCCCAGTCAGAGTCAGTGTGTGTGGAACTGTAGCCCAGTGAGAGTCAGTATGCGTGGGACTGTACCGCAGTCAGAGTCAGTGTGCGTGGAAATGTACCCCAGTGAGAGTCAGTGTGTGTGGAACTGTACCCCAATGAGAGTAAGTGTGTTTGGAACTGTACACCAGTGAGAGTCAGTGTGTGTGGAACTGTAGCCCAGTGAGAGTCAGTGTAGGCGGGACTGTACTCCAGTGAGAGTCAGAGTGTGTGGAAATGTACCCCAATGAGAGTCAGAGTGTGTGGAACTGTACCCCAGTGAGCGTCAGTGTGTGTGGAACTGTAGCCCAGTGAAAGTCATTGTGTGTGGGACTGTACCCTAGTCAGAGTCAGTGTGTGTGGAACTGTACCCCAGTGAGAATGATTGTGTGTGGGACTGTAACACAGTGAGAGTCATTGTGTGTGGGACTGTGCGGTAGTGAGAGTCAGTGTGTGTGGAAAGGTATACCAGTGAAAGTCAGTGTGTGTGGGACTAGAACCAGGGAGAGTTATTGTGTGAGGGACTGCACCTTTGTGAGAGACAGCGTGTGTGCAACTATATCCCGGTGAGAATCAATGTGTGTGGAGCTGTATTCCAGAGAGAGTCAGTTTGAGTGGAATTGTACCCCAATAAGAGTCAGTGTGTGTGGAACTGTACCCCAGTGAGAGACAGTATGTATGGGACTGTACCCCAATGTGAGTAATTGTTTGTGGATCTGTACCCCAGTGAGAGTCAGTGTGTTTGGGACTGCACAACAGTGAGAGCCGTTGTGTGTGGAGCTGTATTCCAGTGAGAGTCAGTGTGTGTGGAACTGTGCCCGAGTGAGAGTCAGAGTGTGTGGGACTGTACTACAGTGAGAACCAGTGTGTGTGGAACTGTAGCCCAGTGAGAATCAGTTTGTGTGGAACTGTAGCCCAGTGAAATTCAGTGTGTGTTCAAATGTACCACAGTGAGGGTCATTGTTTGTGTAACTGTACCCAAGTGAGAGTCTGCGTGTGTAGAAATGTATCCCAGTGAGAGTCAATCTGTGTATAACTGTACCCCATTGAAAGTCAGTATGATTGGAACTGTAACCAGTGAGGGTCAGTGTGTGTGGAACTGTATTCCAGTGAGAGTCAGTTTGTGTGGAACAGTACCACAGTGTTAGTCAGTATGTGTAGGACTGTACCGCAGTAAGAGACAATGTGTGTGGAACTGTACCCCAGTGAGAATAAGTGTGTGTGGAATTGTACCCCAGTGAGAGTCAATGTCTGTGGAAGTGTACTCAGGGGAGAGTCAGTGTGTGTGTGACTGTACCCCAGTGAGAGACAGTGTGTGTAGAACTGTAGCCCAGTGAGAGTCAGTGTGTGTAGGACTGTACCTCAGTCAGAGTCTGTGTGTGTGGGACTGTACCCCAGTGAGAGTCAGTGTGTGGGGGATTGTACCGCTTTGAGAGTCAGTGTGTGTGGGACTGTAGACCAGTGAGAGTCAGTATGTGTAAGACTGTACCCCAGTAAGAGTCAGTGTGTGTGTGACTGTACCCCAGTGAGAGTCAGTGCCTGTGGAACTGTACCCCAGTGAGAATCAGTGTGTGTGGAACTGTACCCCAGTGAGAGTCAGTGGGTGTGGAACTGTACCCCAGTGAGAGTCAGTGTGTGTGTGGAACTGTACCCCAGTGAGAGTCAGTGTGTGTGGAACTGTATCCCAGTGAGAGTAAGTCTGTGTGGGACTGAAAACCAGTGAGAGACAGTGTGTGTGGGACTGTACCCCACTGAGAGTCAGTGTGTGTGGGAGTGTACCCCAGTCAGAGTCAGTGCGTGTGGGACCCGTACCCCAGTGACAGTCAGTATGTGCGGAACTGTACTCCAGTGAGAGTCAGTGTGTGTGGAACTGTACACCAATGAGAGTCAGTGTGTGTGTAACTGTACCACAGTGAGAGTCAGTGTGTGTGGGACCCATACCACAGTGAGAGTCAGTGTGTGTGGGACCCATACCACAGTGAGAGTCAGGGTGGGTGGAACCGTACCCAAGTGAGAGTCAGTTTGTGTGGAAATGTACCCCAGTGAGAGTCAGTGTTTGTAGAACTGTACCCCATTCAGAGTCAGTGTGTGTGGAACTGTATCCCAATGAGATTCAGTGTGTGTGGAACTGTACCCCAGTGAGAGTCACTGTGTGTGGGAACCATACCCCAGTGAGAGTCAGTGTGTGTGTGACTGTAGCCCAGCGCGAGTCGTTTTGTGTCGGACCCGTACCCCAGTGAGAGTGAGCGTGTGTGGGACTGTACCCCAGTGAGAGTCACTGTGTGTGGGACAGTACCCCAGTGAGAGTCAGTGTGTGTGGAAATGTAGCACAGTGAGAGTCAGTGTGGGTGGGACTGTACTCCAGTGAGAGTCAGTGTGTGTGGATATGTACCCCAATGAGAGTATGTGTGTGTGGAACTGTACCCAAGTGAGAGTCAGTGTGTGTGGAACTGTAGCCCAGTGTAAGTCAGTGTGGGTGGGACCGTACTCCAGTGAGAGTCAGAGTGTGTGGAAATGTACCCCAATGAGAGTCAGTGTTTGTGGAACTGTACCCCAGTCAGAGTCAGTGTGTGTGGAAATGTACCCCAGTCAGAGTCAGTTTGTGTGGAACTGTAGCCCAGTGAGAATCAGTTTGTGTGGAACTGCAGCCCAGTGAAATACAGTGTGTGTGGAAATGTACCACAGTGAGAGTCATTGTTTGTGTAACTGTACCCAAGTGAGAGTCTGCGTGTGTAGAAATGTATCCCAGTGAGAGTCAATCTGTGTATAACTGTACCCCATTGAAAGTCAGTATGATTGGAACTGTAACCAGTGAGGGTCAGTGTGTGTGGAACTGTATCCCAGTGAGAGTCAGTATGTGTGAGACTGTACACCATTGAGAGTCAGTGTGTGTGGAACTGTATTCCAGTGAGAGTCAATTTGTGTGGAACTGTACCCCAGTGTTAGTCAGTATGTGTGGGACTGTACCGCAGTAAGAGACAATGTGTGTGGAACTGTACCCCAGTGAGAATAAGTGTGTGTGGAATTGTACCCCAGTGAGAGTCAGTGTCTGTGGACTTATACCCAGGGGAGAGTCAGTGTGTGTGTGACTGTACCCCAGTGAGAGTCAGTGTGTGTAGAACTGTAGCCCAGTGAGAGTCAGTGTGTGTAGGACTGTACCCCAGTCAGAGTCTGTGTCTGAGGGACTGTACCCCAGTGAAAGTCAGTGTGTGTGGGACTGTACCCAAGTGAGAGTCAGTGTCTGTGGAACTGTACCCGAGTGAGAGTCAGTGGGTGTGGAACTGTACCCCAGTGAGAGTCAGTGTGTGGGTGGAACTGTACCCCAGTGAGAGTCAGTGTGTGTGGAACTGTACCTCAGTCAGAGTCAGTGTGTGTGGAACTGTACCCCAGTGAGAGACAGTGTGTGAGGAACTGTAACAAGTCAAGGTCAGTGTGTGTGAAACTGTTCCCCAGTGAGAGTCAGTTTGTGTGGAACTGTTCCCCAGTCAGAGTCAGTGTGTGTGTGGAACTGTACCCCAGTCAGTGTCAGTGTGTGTGTGGAACTGTACCCCAGTCAGAGTCAGTGTGTGTGGAATAGTACCCCAGTCAGAGTCAGTGTGTGTGGAAATGTACCCCAGTCAGAGTCAGTGTGTGTGGAACTGTACCCCAGTGAGAGTCAGTGTGTGTGGAACTGTATCCCAGTCAGAGTCAGTGTGCATGGAACAGTACCACAGTGAGAGTCAGTCTGTGTGGAACAGTACCCCAGTCAGAGTCAGTGTGTGTGAGACCCGTACCCCAGTGAGAGACAGTGTGTGTGGGACTGTAGCCCAGAGAGAGGCATTGTGTGTCGGACCCGTACCCCAGTGAGAGTCAGCGTGAGCGGGACTGTACCCCAGTGAGAGTCAGTGTGTGTGGAACTGTAGCCCAGTGAGAGTCATTGTGTGTGGGACTGTACGCCAGAGAGAGTCAGTATGTGTGGAACTGTATCCCAGTGAGAGTCAGTGTGTGTGGGACTGTAACCCAGTGAGAGTCATTGTGTGTGGGAATGTACCCCAGACAGAGTCAGTGTGTGTTGAACTGTATCCCAGTGAGAGTCAGTGTGTGTGGGACTGTAACCCAGTGAGAGTCATTGTGTGTGGGACTGTAACCCAGTGAGAGTCAGTGTGTTTGGAACTGTATCCCTGTGAGAGTTAGTGTGTGTGGAACTGTACAACTGTGAGAGTCATGGTGTGTGGAATTGTATCCCAGTGAGAGTCAGTCTGTGAGGGAATGTATCCAAGTGAGAGTCAGTCTGTGTGAGACTGTACACCAGTGAGAGTCAGTCTGTGTGGGACAGTACCCCAGTGAGAGTTATTGTGTGTGGGACTGTACCTCAGTGAGAGTCAGTGTGTTTGAGACCCGTACCCTAGTGAGAGTCAGTGTGTGTGGAACTGTATCCCAGTGAGAGTCAGTGTGTGTGGAACTGTACTCCAGTGAGAGTCTTTGTGTGTAGGACTGTACCCCAGTGAGAGTCAGTGTGTGTGGAACTGTATCCCAGTGAGAGTCAGTGTGTGTGGAATTGTATCCCAGTCAGAGTCAGTGTGTGTGGAACTGTACACCTGTGAGAGTCAGTGTGTGTGGAACTGTATCCCAGTGAGAGTCAGTGTGTGTGGGACTGTAACCCAGTGAGAGTCATTGTGTGTGGGAATGTACCCCAGACAGAGTCAGTGCGTGTTGAACTGTAGCCCAGTGAGAGTCAGTGTGTGTGGGACAGTAACCCAGTGAGAGTCAGTTTGTGTGGGACTGTACCCCAGTGAGAGTCAGTGTGTTTGGAACTGTATCCCAGTGAGAGTCAGTGTGTGTGGAAATGTACACCTGTGAGAGTCATGGTGTGTGGAACTGTATACAAGTGAGTCAGTCTGTGTGGGACTGAATCCAAGTGAGAGTCAGTCTGTGTGGGACTGTAACCCAGTGAGAGTTATTGTGTGTTTGACTGTACCTCAGTGAGAGTCAGTGTGTGTGGGACCCGTACCCTAGTGAGAGTCAGTGTGTGTGGAACTGTATCCCAGTGAGAGTCAGTGTGTGTGGAACTGTACTCCAGTGAGAGTCTTTGTGTGTAGGACTGTACCCCAGTGAGAGTCAGTGTGTGTGGAACTGTATCCCAGTGAGAGTCAGTGTGTGTGGAACTGTATCCCAGTCAGAGTCAGTGTGGGTGGAACTGCACACCTGTGAGAGTCAGTGTGTGTGGAACTGTATCCCAGTGAGAGTAAGTCTGTGTGAGACTGAAAACCAGTGAGAGACAGTGTGTGTGGGACTGTACCCCACTGAGAGTCCGTGTGTGTGGGAGTGTACCACAGTCAGAGTCAGTGTGTGTGTGACCCGTACCCTAGTGAGAGTCAGTACGTGTGGAACTGTACTCCAGTGAGAGTCAATTTGTGTGGAACTGTACCCCAGTGTTAGTCAGTATGTGTGGGACTGTACCGCAGTAAGAGACATTGTGTGTGGAACTGTACCCCAGTGAGAATAAGTGTGTGTGGAATTGTACCCCAGTGAGAGTCAGTGTCTGTGGACCTATACCCAGGGGAGAGTCAGTGTGTGTGTGACTGTACCCCAGTGAGAGTCAGTGTGTGTAGAACTGTAGCCCAGTGAGAGTCAGTGTGTGTAGGACTGTACCCCAGTCAGAGTCTGTGTCTGAGGGACTGTACCCCAGTGAAAGTCAGTGTGTGTGGGACTGTACCCAAGTGAGAGTCAGTGTCTGTGGAACTGTACCCGAGTGAGAGTCAGTGGGTGTGGAACTGTACCCCAGTGAGAGTCAGTGTGTGGGTGGAACTGTACCCCAGTGAGAGTCAGTGTGTGTGGAACTGTACCTCAGTCAGAGTCAGTGTGTGTGGAACTGTACCCCAGTGAGAGACAGTGTGTGAGGAACTGTAACAAGTCAAGGTCAGTGTGTGTGGAACTGTTCCCCAGTGAGAGTCAGTTTGTGTGGAACTGTTCCCCAGTCAGAGTCAGTGTGTGTGTGGAACTGTACCCCAGTCAGTGTCAGTGTGTGTGGAAATGTACCCCAGTCAGAGTCAGTGTGTGTGGAACTGTAGCCCAGTGAGAGTCAGTATGCGTGGGACTGTACCGCAGTCAGAGTCAGTGTGCGTGGAAATGTACCCCAGTGAGAGTCAGTGTGTGTGGAACTGTACCCCAATGAGAGTAAGTGTGTTTGGAACTGTACACCAGTGAGAGTCAGTGTGTGTGGAACTGTAGCCCAGTGAGAGTCAGTGTAGGCGGGACTGTACTCCAGTGAGAGTCAGAGTGTGTGGAAATGTACCCCAATGAGAGTCAGAGTGTGTGGAACTGTACCCCAGTGAGCGTCAGTGTGTGTGGAACTGTAGCCCAGTGAAAGTCATTGTGTGTGGGACTGTACCCTAGTCAGAGTCAGTGTGTGTGGAACTGTACCCCAGTGAGAATGATTGTGTGTGGGACTGTAACACAGTGAGAGTCATTGTGTGTGGGACTGTGCGGTAGTGAGAGTCAGTGTGTGTGGAAAGGTATACCAGTGAAAGTCAGTGTGTGTGGGACTAGAACCAGGGAGAGTTATTGTGTGAGGGACTGCACCTTTGTGAGAGACAGCGTGTGTGCAACTATATCCCGGTGAGAATCAATGTGTGTGGAGCTGTATTCCAGAGAGAGTCAGTTTGAGTGGAATTGTACCCCAATAAGAGTCAGTGTGTGTGGAACTGTACCCCAGTGAGAGACAGTATGTATGGGACTGTACCCCAATGTGAGTAATTGTTTGTGGATCTGTACCCCAGTGAGAGTCAGTGTGTTTGGGACTGCACAACAGTGAGAGCCGTTGTGTGTGGAGCTGTATTCCAGTGAGAGTCAGTGTGTGTGGAACTGTGCCCGAGTGAGAGTCAGAGTGTGTGGGACTGTACTACAGTGAGAACCAGTGTGTGTGGAACTGTAGCCCAGTGAGAATCAGTTTGTGTGGAACTGTAGCTCAGTGAAATTCAGTGTGTGTTCAAATGTACCACAGTGAGGGTCATTGTTTGTGTAACTGTACCCAAGTGAGAGTCTGCGTGTGTAGAAATGTATCCCAGTGAGAGTCAATCTGTGTATAACTGTACCCCATTGAAAGTCAGTATGATTGGAACTGTAACCAGTGAGGGTCAGTGTGTGTGGAACTGTATTCCAGTGAGAGTCAGTTTGTGTGGAACAGTACCACAGTGTTAGTCAGTATGTGTAGGACTGTACCGCAGTAAGAGACAATGTGTGTGGAACTGTACCCCAGTGAGAATAAGTGTGTGTGGAATTGTACCCCAGTGAGAGTCAATGTCTGTGGAAGTGTACTCAGGGGAGAGTCAGTGTGTGTGTGACTGTACCCCAGTGAGAGACAGTGTGTGTAGAACTGTAGCCCAGTGAGAGTCAGTGTGTGTAGGACTGTACCTCAGTCAGAGTCTGTGTGTGTGGGACTGTACCCCAGTGAGAGTCAGTGTGTGGGGGATTGTACCGCTTTGAGAGTCAGTGTGTGTGGGACTGTAGACCAGTGAGAGTCAGTATGTGTAAGACTGTACCCCAGTAAGAGTCAGTGTGTGTGTGACT
Source organism: Carcharodon carcharias (assembly GCF_017639515.1). Taxonomy (NCBI): domain Eukaryota; kingdom Metazoa; phylum Chordata; class Chondrichthyes; order Lamniformes; family Lamnidae; genus Carcharodon; species Carcharodon carcharias. Next base: position 52,057,872 of record NC_054489.1, read on the forward strand.
GTACCCCAGTGAGAGTCAGTGCCTGTGGAACTGTACCCCAGTGAGAATCAGTGTGTGTGGAACTGTACCCCAGTGAGAGTCAGTGGGTGTGGAACTGTACCCCAGTGAGAGTCAGTGTGTGTGTGGAACTGTACCCCAGTGAGAGTCAGTGTGTGTGGAACTGTATCCCAGTGAGAGTAAGTCTGTGTGGGACTGAAAACCAGTGAGAGACAGTGTGTGTGGGACTGTACCCCACTGAGAGTCAGTGTGTGTGGGAGTGTACCCCAGTCAGAGTCAGTGCGTGTGGGACCCGTACCCCAGTGACAGTCAGTATGTGCGGAACTGTACTCCAGTGAGAGTCAGTGTGTGTGGAACTGTACACCAATGAGAGTCAGTGTGTGTGTAACTGTACCACAGTGAGAGTCAGTGTGTGTGGGACCCATACCACAGTGAGAGTCAGTGTGTGTGGGACCCATACCACAGTGAGAGTCAGGGTGGGTGGAACCGTACCCAAGTGAGAGTCAGTTTGTGTGGAAATGTACCCCAGTGAGAGTCAGTGTTTGTAGAACTGTACCCCATTCAGAGTCAGTGTGTGTGGAACTGTATCCCAATGAGATTCAGTGTGTGTGGAACTGTACCCCAGTGAGAGTCACTGTGTGTGGGAACCATACCCCAGTGAGAGTCAGTGTGTGTGTGACTGTAGCCCAGCGCGAGTCGTTTTGTGTCGGACCCGTACCCCAGTGAGAGTGAGCGTGTGTGGGACTGTACCCCAGTGAGAGTCACTGTGTGTGGGACAGTACCCCAGTAAGAGTCAGTGTGTGTGGGACTATAACGCAGTGAGAGTCAGTGTGTGTGGAAATGTAGCACAGTGAGAGTCAGTGTGGGTGGGACTGTACTCCAGTGAGAGTCAGTGTGTGTGGATATGTACCCCAATGAGAGTATGTGTGTGTGGAACTGTACCCAAGTGAGAGTCAGTGTGTGTGGAACTGTAGCCCAGTGTAAGTCAGTGTGGGTGGGACCGTACTCCAGTGAGAGTCAGAGTGTGTGGAAATGTACCCCAATGAGAGTCAGTGTTTGTGGAACTGTACCCCAGTCAGAGTCAGTGTGTGTGGAAATGTACCCCAGTCAGAGTCAGTTTGTGTGGAACTGTAGCCCAGTGAGAATCAGTTTGTGTGGAACTGCAGCCCAGTGAAATACAGTGTGTGTGGAAATGTACCACAGTGAGAGTCATTGTTTGTGTAACTGTACCCAAGTGAGAGTCTGCGTGTGTAGAAATGTATCCCAGTGAGAGTCAATCTGTGTATAACTGTACCCCATTGAAAGTCAGTATGATTGGAACTGTAACCAGTGAGGGTCAGTGTGTGTGGAACTGTATCCCAGTGAGAGTCAGTATGTGTGAGACTGTACACCATTGAGAGTCAGTGTGTGTGGAACTGTATTCCAGTGAGAGTCAATTTGTGTGGAACTGTACCCCAGTGTTAGTCAGTATGTGTGGGACTGTACCGCAGTAAGAGACAATGTGTGTGGAACTGTACCCCAGTGAGAATAAGTGTGTGTGGAATTGTACCCCAGTGAGAGTCAGTGTCTGTGGACTTATACCCAGGGGAGAGTCAGTGTGTGTGTGACTGTACCCCAGTGAGAGTCAGTGTGTGTAGAACTGTAGCCCAGTGAGAGTCAGTGTGTGTAGGACTGTACCCCAGTCAGAGTCTGTGTCTGAGGGACTGTACCCCAGTGAAAGTCAGTGTGTGTGGGACTGTACCCAAGTGAGAGTCAGTGTCTGTGGAACTGTACCCGAGTGAGAGTCAGTGGGTGTGGAACTGTACCCCAGTGAGAGTCAGTGTGTGGGTGGAACTGTACCCCAGTGAGAGTCAGTGTGTGTGGAACTGTACCTCAGTCAGAGTCAGTGTGTGTGGAACTGTACCCCAGTGAGAGACAGTGTGTGAGGAACTGTAACAAGTCAAGGTCAGTGTGTGTGAAACTGTTCCCCAGTGAGAGTCAGTTTGTGTGGAACTGTTCCCCAGTCAGAGTCAGTGTGTGTGTGGAACTGTATCCCAGTCAGTGTCAGTGTGTGTGTGGAACTGTACCCCAGTCAGAGTCAGTGTGTGTGGAATAGTACCCCAGTCAGAGTCAGTGTGTGTGGAAATGTACCCCAGTCAGAGTCAGTGTGTGTGGAACTGTACCCCAGTGAGAGTCAGTGTGTGTGGAACTGTACCGCAGTCAGAGTCAGTGTGCGTGGAAATGTACCCCAGTGAGAGTCAGTGTGTGTGGAACTGTACCCCAATGAGAGTAAGTGTGTTTGGAACTGTACACCAGTGAGAGTCAGTGTGTGTGGAACTGTAGCCCAGTGAGAGTCAGTGTAGGCGGGACTGTACTCCAGTGAGAGTCAGAGTGTGTGGAAATGTACCCCAATGAGAGTCAGAGTGTGTGGAACTGTACCCCAGTGAGCGTCAGTGTGTGTGGAACTGTAGCCCAGTGAAAGTCATTGTGTGTGGGACTGTACCCTAGTCAGAGTCAGTGTGTGTGGAACTGTACCCCAGTGAGAATGATTGTGTGTGGGACTGTAACACAGTGAGAGTCATTGTGTGTGGGACTGTGCGGTAGTGAGAGTCAGTGTGTGTGGAAAGGTATATCAGTGAAAGTCAGTGTGTGTGGGACTAGAACCAGGGAGAGTTATTGTGTGAGGGACTGCACCTTTGTGAGAGACAGCGTGTGTGCAACTATATCCCGGTGAGAATCAATGTGTGTGGAGCTGTATTCCAGAGAGAGTCAGTTTGTGTGGAATTGTACCCCAATAAGAGTCAGTGTGTGTGGAACTGTACCCCAGTGAGAGACAGTATGTATGGGACTGTACCCCAATGTGAGTAATTGTTTGTGGATCTGTACCCCAGTGAGAGTCAGTGTGTTTGGGACTGCACAACAGTGAGAGCCGTTGTGTGTGGAGCTGTATTCCAGTGAGAGTCAGTGTGTGTGGAACTGTGCCCGAGTGAGAGTCAGAGTGTGTGGGACTGTACTACAGTGAGAACCAGTGTGTGTGGAACTGTAGCCCAGTGAGAATCAGTTTGTGTGGAACTGTAGCTCAGTGAAATTCAGTGTGTGTTCAAATGTACCACAGTGAGGGTCATTGTTTGTGTAACTGTACCCAAGTGAGAGTCTGCGTGTGTAGAAATGTATCCCAGTGAGAGTCAATCTGTGTATAACTGTACCCCATTGAAAGTCAGTATGATTGGAACTGTAACCAGTGAGGGTCAGTGTGTGTGGAACTGTATTCCAGTGAGAGTCAGTTTGTGTGGAACAGTACCACAGTGTTAGTCAGTATGTGTAGGACTGTACCGCAGTAAGAGACAATGTGTGTGGAACTGTACCCCAGTGAGAATAAGTGTGTGTGGAATTGTACCCCAGTGAGAGTCAATGTCTGTGGAAGTGTACTCAGGGGAGAGTCAGTGTGTGTGTGACTGTACCCCAGTGAGAGACAGTGTGTGTAGAACTGTAGCCCAGTGAGAGTCAGTGTGTGTAGGACTGTACCTCAGTCAGAGTCTGTGTGTGTGGGACTGTACCCCAGTGAGAGTCAGTGTGTGGGGGATTGTACCGCTTTGAGAGTCAGTGTGTGTGGGACTGTAGACCAGTGAGAGTCAGTATGTGTAAGACTGTACCCCAGTAAGAGTCAGTGTGTGTGTGACTGTACCCCAGTGAGAGTCAGTGCCTGTGGAACTGTACCCCAGTGAGAATCAGTGTGTGTGGAACTGTACCCCAGTGAGAGTCAGTGGGTGTGGAACTGTACCCCAGTGAGAGTCAGTGTGTGTGTGGAACTGTACCCCAGTGAGAGTCAGTTTGTGTGGAACTGTACCTCAGTCAGAGTCAGTGTGTGTGGAACTGTACCCCAGTGAGAGACAGTGTGTGTGGAACTGTAACCCAGTCAAGGTCAGTGTGTGTGGAAATGTTCCCCAGTGAGAGTCAGTTTGTGTGGAACTGTTCCCCAGTCAGAGTCAGTGTGTGTGTGGAACTGTACCCCAGTCAGTGTCAGTGTGTGTGTGGAACTGTACCCCAATGAGAGTCAGTGTTTGTGGAACAGTACCCCAGTCAGAGTCAGTTTGTGTGGAACTGTAGCCCAGTGAGAATCAGTTTGTGTGGAACTGTAGCCCAGTGAAATACAGTGTGTGTGGAAATGTACCACAGTGAGAGTCATTGTTTGTGTAACTGTACCCAAGTGAGAGTCTGCGTGTGTAGAAATGTATCCCAGTGAGAGTCAATCTGTGTATAACTGTACCCCATTGAAAGTCAGTATGATTGGAACTGTAACCAGTGAGGGTCAGTGTGTGTGGAACTGTATCCCAGTGAGAGTCAGTATGTGTGAGACTGTACACCATTGAGAGTCAGTGTGTGTGGAATTGTATTCCAGTGAGAGTCAATTTGTGTGGAACTGTACCCCAGTGTTAGTCAGTAAGTGTGGGACTGTACCGCAGTAAGAGACAATGTGTGTGGAACTGTACCCCAGTGAGAATAAGTGTGTGTGGAATTGTACCCCAGTGAGAGTCAGTGTCTGTGGACCTATACCCAAGTGAGAGTCAGTGTCTGTGGAACTGTACCCCAGTGAGAGTCAGTGTGTGGGTGGAACTGTACCCCAGTGAGAGTCAGTGTGTGTGGAACTGTACCTCAGTCAGAGTCAGTGTGTGTGGAACTGTACCCCAGTGAGAGACAGTGTGTGTGGAACTGTACCTCAGTCAGAGTCAGTGTGTGTGGAACTGTACCCCAGTGCGAGACAGTGTGTGAGGAACTGTAACAAGTCAAGGTCAGTGTGTGTGGAACTGTTCCCCAGTGAGAGTCAGTTTGTGTGGAACTGTTCCCCAGTCAGAGTCAGTGTGTGTGTGGAACTGTACCCCAGTCAGTGTCAGTGTGTGTGTGGAACTGTACCCCAGTCAGAGTCAGTGTGTGTGGAATAGTACCCCAGTCAGAGTCAGTGTGTGTGGAAATGTACCCCAGTCAGAGTCAGTGTGTGTGGAACTGTAGCCCAGTGAGAGTCAGTATGCATGGGACTGTACCGCAGTCAGAGTCAGTGTGCGTGGAAATGTACCCCAGTGAGAGTCAGTGTGTGTGGAACTGTACCCCAATGAGAGTAAGTGTGTTTGGAACTGTACCCCTGTGAGAGTCAGTGTGTGTGGAACTGTAGCCCAGTGAGAGTCAGTGTAGGCGGGACTGTACTCCAGTGAGAGTCAGAGTGTGTGGAAATGTACCCCAATGAGAGTCCGAGTGTGTGGAACTGTACCCCAGTGAGCGTCAGTGTGTGTGGAACTGTAGCCCAGTGAAAGTCATTGTGTGTGGAACTGTACCCTAGTCAGAGTCAGTGTGTGTGGAACTGTACCCCAGTGAGAATGATTGTGTGTGGGACTGTAACACAGTGAGAGTCATTGTGTGTGGGACTGTGCGGTAGTGAGAGTCAGTGTGTGTGGAAAGGTATACCAGTGAAAGTCAGTGTGTTTGGGACTAGAACCAGGGAGAGTTATTGTGTGAGGGACTGCACCTTTGTGAGAGACAGCGTGTGTGCAACTATATCCCGGTGAGAATCAATGTGTGTGGAGCTGTATTCCAGAGAGAGTCAGTTTGTGTGGAATTGTACCCCAATAAGAGTCAGTGTGTGTGGAACTGTACCCCAGTGAGAGACAGTATGTATGGGACTGTACCCCAATGTGAGTAATTGTTTGTGGATCTGTACCCCAGTGAGAGTCAGTGGGTTTGGGACTGCACAACAGTGAGAGCCGTTGTGTGTGGAGCTGTATTCCAGTGAGAGTCAGTGTGTGTGGAACTGTGCCCGAGTGAGAGTCAGAGTGTGTGGGACTGTACTACAGTGAGAACCAGTGTGTGTGGAACTGTAGCCCAGTGAGAATCAGTTTGTGTGGAACTGTAGCCCAGTGAAATTCAGTGTGTGTTCAAATGTACCACAGTGAGAGTCATTGTTTGTGTAACTGTACCCAAGTGAGAGTCTGCGTGTGTAGAAATGTATCCCAGTGAGAGTCAATCTGTGTATAACTGTACCCCATTGAAAGTCAGTATGATTGGAACTGTAACCAGTGAGGGTCAGTGTGTGTGGAACTGTATTCCAGTGAGAGTCAGTTTGTGTGGAACTGTACCACAGTGTTAGTCAGTATGTGTAGGACTGTACCGCAGTAAGAGACAATGTGTGTGGAACTGTACCACAGTGAGAATATATGTGTGTGGAATTGTACCCCAGTGAGAGTCAGTGTCTGTGGAAGTGTACTCAGGGGAGAGTCAGTGTGTGTGTGACTGTAACCCAGTGAGAGACAGTGTGTATAGAACTGTAGCCCAGTGAGAGTCAGTGTGTGTAGGACTGTACCTCAGTCAGAGTCTGTGTGTGTGGGACTGTACCCCAGTGAGAGTCAGTGTGCGGGGGATTGTACCGCTTTGAGAGTCAGTGTGTGTGGGACTGTAGACCAGTGAGAGTCAGTATGTGTAAGACTGTACCCCAGTAAGAGTCAGTGTGTGTGGGACTGTACCCCAGTGAGAGTCAGTGCCTGTGGAACTGTACCCCAGTGAGAATCAGTGTGTGTGGAACTGTACCCCAGTGAGAGTCAGTGGGTGTGGAACTGTACCCCAGTGAGAGTCAGTGTGTGTGTGGAACTGTACCCCAGTGAGAGTCAGTGTGTGTGGAACTGTACCTCAGTCAGAGTCAGTGTGTGTGGAACTGTACCCCAGTGAGAGACAGTGTGTGTGGAACTGTAACCCAGTCAAGGTCAGTGTGTGTGGAAATGTTCCCCAGTGAGAGTCAGTTTGTGTGGAACTGTTCCCCAGTCAGAGTCAGTGTGTGTGTGGAACTGTACCCCAGTCAGTGTCAGTGTGTGTGTGGAACTGTACCCCAATGAGAGTCAGTGTTTGTGGAACAGTACCCCAGTCAGAGTCAGTGTGTGTGGAAATGTACCCCAGTCAGAGTCAGTGCGTGTGGAACTGTAGCCCAGTGAGAATCAGTTTGTGTGGAACTGTAGCCCAGTGAAATACAGTGTGTGTGGAAATGTACCACAGTGAGAGTCATTGTTTGTGTAACTATACCCAAGTGAGAGTCTGCGTGTGTAGAAATGTATCCCAGTGAGAGTCAATCTGTGTATAACTGTACCCCATTGAAAGTCAGTATGATTGGAACTGTAACCAGTGAGGGTCAGTGTGTGTGGAACTGTATCCCAGTGAGAGTCAGTATGTGTGAGACTGTACACCATTGAGAGTCAGTGTGTGTGGAACCGTATTCCAGTGAGAGTCAATTTGTGTGGAACTGTACCCCAGTGTTAGTCAGTATGTGTGGGACTGTACCGCAGTGAGAATAAGTGTGTGTGGAATTGTACCCCAGTGAGAGTCAGTGTGTGTAGAACTGTAGCCCAGTGAGTGTCAGTGTGTGTAGGACTGTACCCCAGTCAGAGTCTGTGTCTGTGGGACTGTACCCCAGTGAAAGTCAGCGTGTGTGGGACTGTACCCAAGTGAGAGTCAGTGTCTGTGGAACTGTACCCCAGTGAGAGTCAGTGTGTGGGTGGAACTGTACCCCAGTGAGAGTCAGTGTGTGTGGAACTGTACCTCAGTCAGAGTCAGTGTGTGTGGAACTGTACCCCAGTGAGAGACAGTGTGTGAGGAACTGTAACAAGTCAAGGTCAGTGTGTGTGGAACTGTTCCCCAGTGAGAGTCAGTTTGTGTGGAACTGTTCCCCAGTCAGAGTCAGTGTGTGTGTGGAACTGTACCCCAGTCAGTGTCAGTGTGTGTGTGGAACTGTACCCCAGTCAGAGTCAGTGTGTGTGGAATAGTACCCCAGTCAGAGTCAGTGTGTGTGGAAATGTACCCCAGTCAGAGTCAGTGTGTGTGGAACTGTAGCCCAGTGAGAGTCAGTATGCGTGGGACTGTACCGCAGTCAGAGTCAGTGTGCGTGGAAATGTACCCCAGTGAGAGTCAGTGTGTGTGGAACTGTACCCCAATGAGAGTAAGTGTGTTTGGAACTGTACCCCAGTGAGAGTCAGTGTGTGTGGAACTGTGGCCCAGTGAGAGTCAGTGTAGGCGGGACTGCACTCCAGTGAGAGTCAGAGTGTGTGGAAATGTACCCCAATGAGAGTCAGAGTGTGTGGAACTGTACCCCAGTGAGCGTCAGTGTGTGTGGGACTGTAGCCCAGTCAGAGTCAGTGTGTGTGGAACTGTACCCCAGTGAGAGTCAGTGTGTGTGGGACTGTAACACAGTGAGAGTCACTGTGTGTGGGACTGTGCGGTGAGAATCAGTGTGTGTGGAGCTGTATTCCAGAGAGAGTCAGTTTGTGTGGAATTGTACCCCAATAAGAGTCAGTGTGTGTGGAACTGTACCCCAGTGAGAGACAGTATGTATGGGACTGTACCCCAATGTGAGTAATTGTTTGTGGATCTGTACCCCAGTGAGAGTCAGTGTGTTTGGGACTGCACAACAGTGAGAGCCGTTGTGTGTGGAGCTGTATTCCAGTGAGAGTCATTGTGTATGTGACTGTACCCCAGTCATAGTCAGTGTGTGTGAGGAACTGTACCCCAGTCAGTGTCAGTGTGTGTCTGGAACTGTACCCCAGTCAGACTCAGTGTGTGTGGAACTGTAGCCCATTGAGAGTCAGTGTCTGTGGAACTCTACCCCAGTGAGCGTCAGTTTGTGTGGAACTGTAGCCCAGTGAGAGTCAGTGTGTGTGGAACTGTATCCCATTGAGAGTCAGTGTCTGTGGGACCCGTACCCCAGTGAGAGTCGGTGTGTGTGCGACCCGTACCCCAGTGAGAGTCAGCATGTGTGGGACCCGTACCCCAGTGAGAGTCGGTGTGTGTGCGACCCGTACCCCAGTGAGAGTCGGTGTGTGTGCGACCTGTACCCCAGTGAGAGTCAGCGTGCAGAGATTTATGTCCTGTGACTGTCCACGTGCCGGACCCAATAACGTGAGATGGCGCCAGGCGAGCGTCCCAATGTTATCGCACACTCGTATGATATTTTGATCGATGGGCGCCTGCACAAGTCGGAAGCACACATGCCAACAATGAAGGTGCAATGAACCCCGATAGAGGAGCAGTTTCCTGTGATTTTGTTGCACATCCCACGTTACAGTTGGCGGACAGGCGAATCAGACAGGCAGCTCTTACATTTTTCCTCAAACCTCATCCAAGAGCAGGATGAAATTTCCATTCTGAAATGAAATGACAATAAATATCTGGGGACAGCGTTTTTATGAGGATTGCTTTCAGGTGCTTGATTATGATGCATGGACATTTTTTGCAGCTGTTTAAGCTTCATTTCAGTTTGGCAGATCTGCGGCTCCCTGAGTCAGCTGCCTGCCTTCAAGGATCTCTCTCACTGTCACCCCGCCGCTCGCCCTCGTCTTGCCCTGTCCCCGGCAGCGCTGAGTTTTTCACCACGCGCTTCACCATGGCTGACCGCTAACTGACCAGCCAGCATGAAATCACATTCGGGGGCCGGTCATGGTCAGTGTCTGTTTCCCTGCCCCTCCTGGACCCACCGATCACTGTGCCCCTTGACCGAAACATTCAGACCAGTTTGGAACTGTCCCCCCATCAATATCAGTGTCACCTATAATAAAAATATCGCCGGTGTTAATTTGTGGCATGAGAACCCACGGGCTTCAAGCATCACAGACCAGAACTGTGACGTGTGAAAGCTGTGAAATTTAACCCAATGATGCAGATTTCACCCAGCTCCAGCCTCTCAGTATCACAGGTCATTCACTGGAGGGAGGGTACTCCACATCAGACAGGAGAAGTACAAACGTTCTCATCCAGCTAGGTGCCCCAAACACACCCAGTCAGAGCCTTCCCCTCACTCCGATCAGGTTAAGAAGTGCAAGCTGGGGAGATAGTGTCATAATGACTATGCTATTGGACCAGTAACACAGAGACCCAGGCTAATGAGCTGGGCTCCCATGGCAGCTTGAAAATTTATAATTAATTCATTTTATGGGGGAAGCCAGTGGTAGATCAGTAAATGCTTTGGGGGCACATACAGCTTCAAATCCTACCACAGCGGCTGGTGGAACTTAACGTGATGAGGTGGCAGAGAGGTTAATGTGATGGACAGTTAACCCCTTGTGCATCATACATCTGGGTTTGAATCTGATCCCCGTCGGGACTTTCCATTGTTTTCAGTATAAGAGCAGGGAGGTTGTGCTGGAACTACATAAAACATTAGTTAGGCCACAAGTTGAGTACTGAGTGCAGTTCCAGTCACCTCTTTGCATTAGGGAGGGTACAGAGGAGATTTATGAGGATGCTGCCAGGACTAGAAAGTTGCAGCTATGAGGAAAGATTGGATAGACTGGGGTTGTTCTCCTTGAAACACAGGAGGCTGAGGAGAGATTTGATTGAGATGTGCAAAATTATGAGGGGCCTGGATAATGTGGATAGGAAGAGCTTATTTACTTTAGCAGAAGGGTCAGTGACTAGGTGGCACAGATTTAAAAGGATTAGTAGAATGGTTAGAGGGGAGATGATGAAAGTTTTTTTTTAACCCTGAGCGTTGTGGGGGTCTGGAACTCACTGCTTGAAAAGGGAAGTAGAGGCAGAAACCCTCAGCTCATTGGAAAGGTGTCTGGATATGCACCTCAAGTGCTGTAACCTGCAGGACAGAGGACCAAATGCTGGAAAGTGGGATTAGGCTGGGTGGCTCGATTTTTGGCCGGCACAGATACGATGGGCAGAGTGGCATCTTTCTGTGCTGCAAACTTTCTATGATTCCATGATAGCAATCTCCCCAAGTGGGCCCTGTTACTCCAGTTCAATTTGCAGAATCTTTACAGGGCAGCAAGGTAGGAGAATGTAAACTTCAAACACTGATGCATCATCAGAGCAGAGTAATTCCCAAGGTTAAGGAGTCTTGTTATAAATACAGAGAAGGTGCACAGAGCAGCTAACAAGCTGATAGATTAGAATAGAGGGCAAAGACCTCAATCCTGAAACTCAATATTTCATTTCCCTGAAATGAAACCAAGTCTTCAGCAAATAGAATTGTAATGTCACCTGTTGCCATACCAACCATCAGAACCTGCCGATAGTTAGTCGGACCCACGTTTATTTACTGTCTGACCAGCACCCCCATCACACACAGGAGATCAGCTGGTGAAGTATTACAGCAATGTATTCGTAGTAATGATGACTTGTAGTCAGGGACCAGGAGACCAGCAAATGATATTCCCAGGGATGTTGGCTATGTTTGTAGCGCTGACTGATAGGTGGGGAGATGTCAGGTCACACTCCACAAGCAGAGAGCAGGATGGGGAAATGAAGAGAAACCAGTTGGGAGATGGATGATTATTCCATGCATTGTGTAACCAGATCATAAACCTGTCTTGAAAGAGGGAAGGCCCCTCCTGGATGAGATCTGTCTATTGTGCAGAATGTGTGCAGTCTGTACTAGGCATTTCACTGAGAGGGACAGGCGGAAAGTACAGGATCACTCGCTCTACACCTGACACAAAAGTGAAATACTGCAGCTGCTGGAAATATGTAGCCAGTCTGGCAACATCTCTGGAGAGAGAAATAGAATTAAGGTTTCAAGTTAACAACCTTTCATTGAAACTGGAAAAATTTAGAAATTTATCAGGTTTTAAGCAAGTGCATAGATAGGGAAGGACTGAATCAGGGAAAGGACAATGAAGGGGCAATTAATGAAACCATTGGAAACACATGCACAATCTCTGTTGTTTTCAAATCTATTCTGAGCTTTACTAAGGAGATACTTGTTTGCAATAAGAAACATGACTAACTTTTTCTGTCTTACAAGCCAACCATCTCCAGCACTTAGGGACAAATGGAAATCAGCATTGACAGATTCTATTGCATTGAACTATTCCCTTTTTTATTCATTCTTGGGATATAAGCGTTGTTGGAAAAGCCAGCATTTATTGCTCATCAATATGCCCTTGAGAAGGTGGTGACCATGTTCTTGAACTGCTCGTCCAGTGACAATACCATTATGCCATCGCCTCCCCCATGGTGGATTGTGATGCAGAGTTTGGGGGAGACAAGGGGAGAGAGACAATTGGAGGGGTGTATTTTGGGGAGTGAAGTGGGAGGGGGGGAGGCTATGAGCAAACAGTAACAGCAGGATTCTTACCTTGGCAACCCTGATGAGGTCTTTGAACATTTTGCAGCCAGGCGCTGCTAGCAGAGCTCCTGTCATTAACATCTTCAATTACCTCTTCCCATCGGTGATGACTGTATTGCTGGAGGAGCTTCTTGCCCCATGACAGAGGGTAAAGTGTTCCGTTCTCCTGCCTACTGTCTGGAGCACAACCTCCACTGGCAGCTTCAAAGAACTTGGGTCTTGCAGCCTTTTCTCTCTTTCCAATCATTTCCTGGTGTCTACAGTCAGAGTGCACCTCCCTATGAAGAGCTAATGGCTACCTTGAAGCAATGCCAGAGGTGCCTGATTTCCAAATCTGCAAACAGATAGGTAGCCAACGAATAGCACTGACTACACACCTGGGACAAGGTAAGCAGTGTCTGCGATGCATCCCCACCCACCACAGCTGGTGAAGCTCTGTCGATTTCTTTACGTTAAGAACCTGAGGGAATTATTACTGTCAATGAAGTCACCACAGTGGCATTTTACCATCACCCACATCAGACATTCCATCATCTCTTTTGATGTTCTTAATTTTGGAGCAGTTTCTTTGTGCTGTGATCCAAGTTCCATGAGGAACTGGATTCAGTCTGCCCCCCATTTCAGGTGGAATCCTGACATCAATTCAAGGTCAATTCAAATGTCTGAGTGAAAATAGATCATTGCCTCCTGCCCAGTCCAAGTCCCAGGCTAAATATGTTGAAATACTTCTGGAAAGGTGATCCAAATTGCACCTATCCTAGCATTATTACAATAGTACATTCAGTTCAAAACTAACAATTTCATTCTGCACTAATTTTTTAATTAAATTTCTATTCCATTGACATTGAACCACAAATTCGTAATTCAACTGCAGATAAAAGCATAAGAAATAAACCATCCATTTGTAAAAATTTTAAATGCTATGAGCATGATGGTTAAAGATCTGCTTTCATGCCCTACCACTGAAACATGTGCTGTGTTGTGTTGACTGGTGACTAATCACCGTTAAACTGCATCTTTTGATATTCTCCATCACATTTTTTTTCTGCTCCCCAGCTGATATCTGAAGTCCAAATGTGGGCCTGAGGCAAACTGAGTTTGATTACAGTCATGACCTACGCAGATGCAAGGCAACCTGCTCCATTGCCAGTCTCATAATGCTTGATTTCATCAATAATTAAACTCTGAATTTTAAACAAGACAAGAACAGGAACAAAAACAACCCCAGTAAACACTAAAAATGGAAAGAGAGGACAATCAGGTTATGTTGGGTGCCCATCATTTACATCTGTATTCCAGAATATTGATTTTATGTCATGTCACCAGCACTTTTTACAGGTTTAGCATATCCTCTTGACTATGCACTCTATCACTGCAAAATTGGGCTAATGCCCTACCCTGGCAGTTACCATTATGCATTTCCCCTATGCCATATTCGAGGCATCACAATGAACTAAATGGTGGCTGCTTGGTGACAAGGGCACATGGCTTATGATGCCCCACCACTACCCAACAACATGTGGACAGCACTCACTCCATGAGAGCCCAGCAATGACCAGGAACATCATGGAGAACCATCCTGGTTCTCAAACAATGGTTCTGTCGTTAGCTCTGTTCAGGGGGTGGGGTGGGAAGTGGGATGGGGGTCCTACAATACTCACCAGAGTGGCTTATTCAAATTCTTATTGCTCCCAATTCATGGTAGTCAGTTGTATTCTACACAATCTGGCTATCTTGAGGGGAGTAAGGAGATGCACGGAGTTGAGACTACATCTGAGTGAGACAGGCTGAATGTGAAGTTGGGAATTTGGTTCAAGTGTCAATTTGGTGCAGAGGGGGTAAGAGGTACTCCGTTTTTGACCCTTTTCCAGCCTCCAGTAGCTGTAGAAGGCATGAGTTGCTTCACAAAAATAGAGGTTAATCTAGAAACAGTTTGAAAAGTTGAGAGTTTGAAAAGTTAGCAGGTGAGTCTGTTGGTTCAGAGCATGTTAAGCTGATGTAACAGCAAAGAAGGTGCGATTGGTGAGTATTTTCTCTTATCTAAGCTACAGAATTTCAATCAGGGTAAGTATAAGTAACACAGGGCAGAATTTTGCCCTCGTCAGGCAGGCTCAGTGGGTGAGAGTGGGAGCGGCTGAGATCTGCTGCCTGTGATTTCACGTTGATGGGCCAATTAAGGCCTGTGCAGCATGAACACTGGCTGCAGAATATTCGGGAAGGGACAGGGGCCTGTCAGCTGCTGGTTCTGAAACGGTGCAGCCCCACGTCAGAGTTGTAGCAGCCTGAAATGATGATGTAACTGATTAATTTTCATCTGCATATCATGACTACAATTATGCCTGTTATGCTGTGAGAATGTACATTATGCAGGGTGGCTTGAGTTGAATTGGCCACAACTGAATTTGCTATCTTATCTTTATTGAAACACAAGCGTTAAGTGAGTGGAAAATAGTAATGGCTGATTTACCTGCGCCAACAAACACAACTAGGAATTAGTATGAAATATCTTGAGTCCTGTATGTGCCGCATTTTTAAGACAGGATATAGACAATAAAATGACCAAAATACCTGCAATTGCAAGAGGTCAGGTATGGGGGTCTGTTCTTATTGTAAGCATTCCAATGATGGAAACACCTCTGATTATCAAAACACTGACACAATTGATCTCATTAAAGAAACCATGAAACTTCCTTCTGATCTCATAGGTCATCATTGTGGAGGGGGGTGTGTGGACCAAAGAAGAACAAAGAACAAAGAAAAGTACAGCACAGGAACAGGCCCTTCGGCCCTCCAAGCCTGCACCGACCATATTGCCTGTCAAACTAAAACATTTTGCACTTCTGGGGTCCGTATCCCTTTATTCCCATTCTATTCATGTATTTGTCAAGCTGTCTCTTAAACATCACTATTGTACCTGCTTCCACCACCTCCTCCGGCAGCGAATTCCAGACACTCACTACCCTCTGCGTAAAAAACTTGCCCCGCACATCTCCTCTAAAGTTTTCTCCTCTCACCTTAAATCTATGTCCCCTAGTAATTGACTTTTCCACCCTGGGAAAAAGCTTCTGACTATCTACTCTGTCCATGCCACTCATAATTTTGTAAACTTCTATCAAGTCGCCCCTCAATCTCGGTCGCTCTAGTGAGAACAATCCGAGTTTCTCCAACCTCTCCTCATAGCTAATAACCTCCAGACCAGGCAGCATCCTGGTAAACCTCCTCTGCACCGCCTCCAACACCTCCATATCCTTCTGGTAATGTGGTGACCAGAATTGCACGCAATATTCCAAGTGTGGCCTAACCAAGGTTCTATACAGCTGCAGCATGACTTCCCAGCTTTTATACTCAATACCCCTGCCGATGAAGGCAAGCATGTCATATGCCTTCCTGACTACCTTATCCACCTGTGTTGCTACTTTCAGTGACCTGTGGACCTGTACACCCAGATCCCTCTGCCCCCCGATGCACTTAAGGGTTCTGCCATTTACTGTATAATTCCTACCTGTTTTAGACTTTCCAAAATGCATTACCTCGCATTTGTCTGGATTAAACTCCATCTGCCATTTCTCCGCCCAAGTCTCCAACCGATCTATATCCCATTGTATCCTTTGACAATCCTCTTCACTATCTGCAACTCCTTCAACCTTAGTGTCGTCTGCAAACTTACTAATTAGCCCAGTTACTTTTTCCTCCAAATCATTTACGTATACTACAAACAGCAAAGGTCCCAGCACTGATCCCTGCGGAACTCCACTAGTCACAGCTCTCCATTCAGAAAAGCACCCTTCCACTGCTACCCTCTGTCTTCTATGACCAAGCCAATTCTGTATCCATCTTGCCAGCTCTCCTCTGATCCCGTGCGACTTTACCTTCTGTACCAGTCTGCCATGAGGGACCTTGTCAAAGGCCTTACTGAAATCCATGTAGATAACATCCACTGCCCTTCCATCATCGATCATCTTTGTCACTTCCTCGAAAAACTCGATCAAGTTAGTGAGACACAACCTCCCCTTCACAAAACCATGCTGCCTCTCACTAACACGCCCATTTGCTTCCAAATGGTAGTAAATCCTGTCACGAAGAATCTTCTCCAATAATTTCCCTACCACTGACGTAAGGCTCACCGGCCTGTAATTTCCTGGATTATCCCTGCTACCCTTCTTAAACAATGGAACAACATTGGCCATTCTCCAGTCCTCTGGGACCTCACCCATAGCCAGTGAGGATACAAAGATTTCTGTCAAGGCCCCAGCAATCTCCACCCTTGTCTCCCTCAGTACTCTGAGGTAGATCCCATCTGGCCCTGGGGACTTATCCACCTTAATATTCTTCAAGACGCCTAACACCTCCTTTGTTTTGATCTTGAAACAATGTGAAGATACACCTGGGTGATGCATATCAAACATATGGAATGCTATGACTCTGTGGGGATCTTGTAACAATCAAACATGGCATTTAGAAACAGTTGATAGGAACTCTGTCCATGAGGGGTGACATCGCCTTTGACCACTCACAGAGCTGACCATGCAAGGAATAACCAATTTCTGATCACCACAGATGCTGAATGCATGTACAGAGAAATGTACAGAGGTGTATAAGAAAAGCATACCTTCCTTTGTTTCTCACTGTACAGCCAGATGTTGGCTAACTTTGTAATCCACTCTGTAATCACTCTGTAATCCACCCTGTGGTCACTCTGTAATCTACTCTGTAATCCGCTCTGTAATCACTTTGTAATCCTCTATGTAATCCACTCTGTAATGCACCCTGTAATCATTATGTAATCCATCCTGTATTCCACTCTGTAATTCATCCTATAATTACTCTGTGATCCCCTCTGTAATCACCCAGTAATCATGTTGCAATCATTCAGTAATCCACCCTGTTCTACTAATCTACTCTGTAATCCACTCTGTAATCCACTATGTAATCCACTATGCAATACACTCTGTAATACACTCTGTAATCACTCTGTAATCCACTCTATATTCCACTCCATAACCCACACTGCAATCATTCTCTAATACACTCTGTAATCCACTCTACAATCACTCTGTAATCCATCCTGTAAGCCAGTCCATAATCACTCTGCAATCCACACAGTAATCACTCTGAAATCCACTCTGTAATTCACTTTCTAACCACTCCGTAATCACTATGTAATACACTCTGTAATCCACTCTACAATCACTCCGTAATCCAACCTGTAATCTACTCTGTAACTCACCCTGTAAACACTCTCTAATCCATTCTGTAATCCACTTTATTACTCCGTAATAAACTCTGTAATCCATCCTGTAATAACTCTGTAAACACTGTTAGCACTCTGTAGTCCACCCAATATTCACTGTGTGATCCGCCCAGTAATCACTCTGGAATCCATTCTGTAATCACTCTATAATAACTCTGTAATCCTCTTTAATCACTCTGCAATACACCCTGTAATCAGTCTGTAAACAGCCTGTAACCCACTCTGTAATCACTCAGTAATCCACTGAGCAATCACTGGGCAGTCCAATGTGTAGTCCACCCTGCAACCACTCTGTATTCACTGTCTAATCACTCTGTAATACACATTGTACTCACTCGGTTATCCAGTCTGTAATCACTCTGTAACCACCCTGTAATCACTTTGTGATCCACTCTGTAATCCACCCTGTAATCACTCTGTAACCCACTCCATAACTGACTCTGTAAGCACTTTGTAAACACTTTCAATCAACCCTGTAATCACTTTGTAATACATGCTGTAATCATTCTGTTATCATTCTGTAAACAGTCTGTAATCTGCCCTGCAATCACTCTGCACTCCGCCCTGTAATCCATCCAGCGATCATTTTGTGATCCATGCAGCAATCAATACGTAGTCCAATTTATAATCCACCCTCTATCCACTTTGTAATCATTCTCTGATCACTGTAATCCACACTGTAATCACTGTCATCCACTCTGCAATCCACCCTGTTATCTATCCTGTAATCACTCTGTAATCTTCTCTATAACCACTCTGTAAACCGCTCTGTAAACCGCTCTGTAACCCACTCTGTAATCACTCTACAACCCACTCTGTAATTCACCCTGTAATAATTCTGTAATCATTCTGGAATCCACCCTGCAATCTACTCTCTATTCCACTCTGTAATGCACCCTGTAATCCACTCTGCAATTCACTCTGTAATCACATTGTCATCCACTCTGTAAACCACTCTGTAATCACTCTGCATTCCTCCCTGTAGTCACACTGTAATCCACCCTGCAATTACTGTGTCATGCACTCTGTAATCCACCCTGTAATCACTCTGTACTCTGTCCTGTAATCCACACTGTGATCATTTTGTAATCCATGCAGCAATCAATACGTAGTCCAATCTGTAACCCATCCTGTATCCACTCTGTAATCACTCTCTAATCACGCTGTAATCCACACTGTAACCCACCCTGTAATCACTCTGTAATCCACTATTTAACCATTTTGTAATCACTCTGCAATCCACTCTGTAATCCACCTTGTAATCACTCTGCAATCATTCTGGAATCCACTCTGCAATCTACTCTCTAATCCACTCTGTAATGCACCCTGTAATCACTCTGTAGTCAACTCTGCAATCCACTCTGTGATCACACTCATCCATTCTGTAATCACTCTGCATTCTGCCCTGTAGTCACACTGTAATCCACCCTGCAATCACTCTGTAATTCACTCTGTAATCCACCCTGTAATCACTCTGTAATCACCTTGCAATCCATCACGTAATCTACTCAGCAAGTATTCTGTAATCCACCCTGAACTCAACTCTCTAATCCATTCTGTAATCCACCCTTTAATCCACTCTGTAGTCCACTTTCCTAACATTCTGTATATCCAACCTCTAATCACTCTGTAATCAACTCTGTAATCCACCCTGTAATCACTCTGTAATCTACCCTGTAATACACTCTGTAATCCACACTGTAATCCACTTTATAATAAATCTGGAACCATCTTTGTAATACACTTACTAATCACCGTGTAACCCACTCTGTAATGTGCCCGGTAACTTACTTTGTAATTACCCTATAATTATTCTGTAATCCAACCTGTAATCACTGTAATCTGCTCTATAACCCACTCTGTAATACACCCTGTAATCACTCTATAATCCACTCTGCAATTCACTCTTCAGTCACTCTGTAATGCACTCTGTAATCCACTCTGCAATCACTATAACCCACCCTTTAATCACTCTATAATCCACTTTGTAATCTGCCCTCCAATCACTCTGTAATCCACCCTTTAATCACCCTGTAATTCACTCTGTAATCAACTCTGTAATCACTATGTAATCCACTCTGCAATCACTTTGTAAACATGTTATAATCCAGCCTGTAACTGCTCTGTAACCTACCATGTAATCCACCTTCTAATCGCTGTGTAATCACTTTGGAATCCACCCTGTAATCACTCTGCTATCCACTCCATAATCAACCTGTAATCCACTCTAATCACTCTGAAATCTACTCTAATCCATTCTGCAATCCACCCTGTAATCACTACGTAATCCATTTGGTAAACTTCTCTGTAAATCACCCTCTAATTACTATGTGATCCACTCTGTAATACACTCCCTGGTCACTCTGTAATCCACCCTGCAATCACCCTGTAAGGCACCCTGTAATCAGCTCTGTAATCACTTTGTAATCCATTCTGCAATCACTTTGTAACCCTCCCTGTAAACCACCCTGTATTAAACGCTGTCAGGTCCTCAATCCCCCTTATAAAAACAAAAAACTGCAGATGCTGGAAATCCAAAACAAAAACAGAATTACCTGGAAAAACTCAGCAGGTCTTGCAGCATCAGCGGAGAAGAAAAGAGTTGATGAAGGGTCATGAGGACTCAAAACGTCAACTCTTTTCTTCTCCGCCGATGCTGCAAGACCTGCTGAGTTTTTCCAGGTAATTCTGTTTTTGTCCTCAATCCCCTTATTCTCCCATAAGACGTAGTAGCAGAAGTAGGCCATTCGGCCCTTCGAGTTCGCTTCACCAATCAATGAGATCATGGCTGATCTGATAATCCTCAACTCTACTTGCCTGCCTTTTCCCCATAACCCTTGATTCCCTTCCTGATTAAAAATCTGGCTATCTCAGCCTTGAATATATTTAATGACCCAGCCTCTACAGCCCTCTGCAGTAAAGAATTCCACAGATTGACTACCCTCTGAGAGAAGAAATTCCTCCTCATCTCTGTCTTAAATGGGTGACCCCTTACTCTGAGATTATGCCCTCTGGTCCTAGACTCTCCCAGAAGGGGAAACAACCTTTCAGCATCAACCCTGTTCAAGCCTCCTAAGAATCTTATATGTTTCAATAAGGTCGTCTCTCATTCTTCTAAACTCCAATGAGTACAGGCCCAACCTACTCAACCTCTCCTCATAAGAAAATCCCTCCATACCCGGGATCAACCTAGTGAATCTTTTCTGGACTGCCTCCAATGCCAGTACAATCACTCTGTAATCCACTGTGTAATTAATTCTGTAATCCACTTTGTAATCACTCTGTAATTCATTCTGCAATCCACCCTGCAATCACTCCATAATCCACTCTATAATCCAGTACATAATCCATGTAATCACTATGTAATCCACTTTGTAATCCACCCTGTATTTACTTTGTAATCATTCTTATAATCTGCCCTGAAATCTACTCTGCAAACCACCCTTTGATCACTCTGTATTTCACCCTATAATAACTCTGTAATCCACTCTGTAGTCAATCTGTAATCCACTCTGTAACCCATCTGGCAAATACTCTGTAACCCACTCTGTAATCCACTCTGTAATCCACTCTGTAATCCACGTGATCCCCATAACAATATGAAAGGTTTAACTTATAATTACTGCATTTCTCCCCTTTAATTTTTGTTTTACCCTTCTTATTTACAACAATATCTTAACCCAAATCATAAACAAATATATACAAAAAAATTAAAATACTGTGGATGCTGGAAATCTAAAACAAAAACAAAAATTGCTGGAAAAACTCAGCAGGCCTGACAGCATCTGTGGAGAGAAAGACAGAGTTAACTTTTCGAGTCCAGATGACTCTTCTCCAGAGCAAATATATACAGATCATGCAATTATAGATTTCGTCTTTGAGGTGATTTTCTGATTCGGGTAGAGTGATGCAACTCTACAACTTGAAATTCTTCCATGTGATTAACTTGCACAGGAATTGCAGTGCCAGGAGCACCCTCAGACAACAGCAGTTCAGAATTATTTACTTCAAAAGACACATCAGGTACGTCTAATTCTTTGTCGATCTGACACCTCAGGAGTCAAATGTTCAACTTCGACTTCAGAGGAACTAATTGTTGGAGTTTGTCTCAACTTCTGAGATGATCTATGTGTTTCCTAACAATCCTGCTTTCCACTTCTGATACGATAACAGTCCTGTTTCAGATTGTACCGGGGACCCATTTCAGTCCAGATGCAGGATTTCATACAAAAACTGTTTCTCCCACAGTAAATTCTCGACCTTCAATTCAAACATCACGATTCACTTTCTGACCACTCTGGTTTTTCTCCACCTTCCCTTTAAATTAGGAAATATTTGACTCACTTTTATACAAAGTAGGTCCTTCATTAACAATTGAGAAGTTGTTGAACCTATGGTTGCCTGAAGGATTGTGTGATGGTTGAACAGAAATCTTGAAATTCATGACTCTAACATTCCTTTGGATAGTTTCTTCATGCCTGTTTTAAAGGTTTTTACTGCTCTTTCTGCTAACCCATTGGATGAGGGATGAAACAGTGCTGTTCTGCATTAGAGTGCATCAGTTGGAGTTTGGTGAGAGAGGGAGTTCAGTGAAGAGGGGAGGAGATGATCCTTTCATTTTCTACTTTTCCTCTGTAAGGAGAGCAGCGGCCTTGGTAAGCAGGACATGGTAAGTATTTCTTCTGTCCTTAATATTCTCTAAAATAGAGGAAGTAAAAGTAAAGGGAGTAATTTAAGGGTAAGTCATGGCAGGGCAGCTCAGCCATGTAGAATGCTTCTCCTGTGCGCTGTGGGAAGTCAGGGACGCTTCCAGTGTCCAGAGCGAGCATGTGTGCAGGAGGTGCCTCCAGCTGCAGCCACTCGAAATCCGTATTTTGGAGCTGGAGCTGCGCTTGGAGTCACAGTGGAGCATCCACAGTGGATAGCACATACAGTGAGGTGGACACACCGCAGTTAAAGAGTACACAGGCAGAAAGGGAATGGGTGACCACCAGACAGATTAAAGGCACTAGGCAGGTAGTGCAGGAGTCCCCTGGGTCCATCTCCCTCTCTAACAGATTTTCCATTTTGGATCCTGCTGGGGGAGGTGGTTTCTCAGGCGAATGCAGCAAGAGCCAAGTCCATAGCACAAGTGGCTCAGCTGTACAGAGGGGGAAAAACAGTGGAAGAGCAATAGTGATATGGGATTCTATCATAAGGGGAACAGATAGATGTCTCTATGGCCGCAGATATGACACCAGGAGGGTGTGTTGCCTCCCTGGTGCCAGGGTCAAGGATATCACTGAGTGGGTGCAGGAACTTCTGAAGGGGAGGGTGAACGACCAGAGGTCGTGGTCCATATTGGTACTAATGACGGAGGTAAAAAGAAGATGAGGTCCTGCAAGCAGAATATAGGGAGCTAGGAAATAAATTAATAGCAGGTCCTCAAAGGTAGTAATCTCAGGGTTACTCCCAGTGCCACAAGCTAGGGAGATCAGGAATAGGAGAATAGACCGGATGGATGCATGGCTAGAGAGATGGTGTAGGAGGGAGGGATTTAGATTCCTGAGGCATTGGGACCAATTCTGGGGAAGATGGGACCTGTACAAGCCGGACGGGTCACACCCCAGCAGGATCAGGACCAATATCCTCACAGGGGTATTCACTAGTACTGTGAGAGAGGGTTTAAACTAGATTGGCAGGGGGATGGGAACCTGAACGGGGAGACACAAGAGAGGGAAACAAAGGTAGGAATGAAAGACAGAAAAGTAGAAGGCAAAACTGGAAGACAGAAGAAACAAGCACTAGCAGCAAATAGGACCATAGTACAAAAAGTGTGTAAAAATGTCAAAAAGACAAGTCTAAAGGCACTGCATCTGAATGCACGGAGCATTCGCAATAAGGTAGACAAATTAGCAGTGCCAACAGATGTAAATGGGTACTATATAATATAATTGCCATTACAGAGACGTGGATGGGAACTGAATATCCAAGGGTAGTCTAAGATAAAAGCAAAATACTGCAGATGCTGGAAATCTGAAATAAAAACAGAAAATGCTGGAAAAACTCAGCAGGTCTGACAGCATTTGTGGAGAGAGAAACAGAATTAACGTTTTGAGTCTATATGACACTTCTTCAGAGCCAAAGAGAAGTAGAAATGCAATGAAATTTAACTGTTTAATAGGGTGGAGCAGGTGAAGCTGGATAGAAGGCCAGTGATAGGTGGGGGCCAAGGAGAGGTTGACAAAAATGTCATGGACACAAGACAAAGGGAATGTTAATAGCAGTGGTAAGGGCTAAAGGAGGTGATGATAGTGGCATTAAGGTAAGAAAGCAGAATGTGTTAATAGCAGAACAAGGGTCAGTACTCTGTGAAAGAACAACATGGAACAATGACAGACGGCCCTTTTGGAGGTGGAGTGGGAAAAAAGGATAGAAAAGGAGGGATAAAAAGGGGATAACAATGAACAAGTGAATAAAAATAAATCAAAATAAAAATAAAAATAATTTTTTTAGAAGGAATTTAAAAAGATGGGGAGGTGTGAAGATAGAGGAGAGAGTTCATGGTTTGAAGTTGTTGAACTCAGTGTTAAGTCTGGAAGGCTGTAAAGTGCCTGATCGGAAGATGAGGTGCTGCTCCTCCAATTTGCATCGGGCTTCACTGGGACAGTGCAGCATTCATTGCTGCAGTGATAAATTACTGAGTTTTTCCAGCATTTTCTATTTTTGTTATCCAAGAGTACTGAATATTTGGGACAGACAGGCAAAAAGGAAAAGGAGGTGGCGTGGCTTTGTTAATTATGGATGAAATTAATGCGATAGTGAGAGAGGAGATTGGCTCAGAAAATCTATTTGTAGAATCAGTCTGGGAGGAGCTAAAAACCAACAAATGGTGGAAACATTAGTGGGAGTTATCTATCGGCCTCCAAACAGTATTGATAAAGTAGGGGCAGCATTAAAGAAGAAATTAGAGATGCATGTAACAAAGGTGCTACAGTAATCATGGGTGACTTTAATTTACGTATAGGCCGTGAAAACCAAATTGGCAATAACACAGTGGTGGATGAATTCCTGAAGTGTGTATGAGATGGTTTCTTAGAACAGAATGTCAAGGAATCGACTAGGGAACAGGCTTTCCCAGATTTAGTATTGTGCAATGAGAAGGGGTGAATTAATAATCTTGTTGTGTGGGGTCCTTTTGGAAACAGTGACCATAACATTATAGAATTTTTCATTAGCATGTAAAGTGAAGTTGCCCAATCTGAAACTAGGGTCCTAAATCTAAACAAAGGAAACTACAAAGGTACGAGGCATGAGTTGTATAAGATAGATTGGGGAACTACATTTAATGGCATGACAGTGGATAGGCAATGGCTAATATTTAAGGAATGAATGTATACATTGCAACAGTTATATATTCTTTTCTTGAGCAAAAACACAACAGGAAAAGTGGCCCAACCATGGCTAACAAAAGAAATTAAGGATAATATTAGATCCAAAGAGGAGTAATATAAAGTTTCTCGAAAAAGTAGCAAGCCTGAGGATTGGGAGCAGTTTAGAATTCAGCAAAGAAGGACCAAGAGATTGATTAAGAGGGAAAATAGAGTATGAGAGTAAACTTGCAAGGAACATAAAAGCAGACTTGAAAGCTTTGATAAGTATGTAAAAAGAAAAAGATTAGTGAAGACAAATGTAGGTCCCTTACAATCTGAAATGGAAGAATTTATAATAAAGAACAAGGAAATGGCAGAGCAATTAAACAGTGATTTTAGTTCTGTCTTCACTGAGGAAGACACAAATAAATTCTCAGAAATACTAAGGAACCAAGGGTGTAGTGAGGAGGAGGAATTGAAGGAAATTAATATTACTAAAACAATCTTCCAAAATTCTGTAGATCCCAGAACAGTTCCAGCAGATTGGAGGGTGGAAATTACAACCCTACTATTTAAAAAGGAGGGAGGGAGAAAACAGTGAATTACAGACTGGTTAGCCTAACATCAGTAGTAGGGAAAATGCTAGAGTCTAATACAAAGGATGTGATAACAGGACACTTAGAAAATATCAACAGGATTAGAACAAAGTCAACCAGAATGGATTTATGAAAGGGAAACCACATTTGACAAACCTACTGCAGGTTTTTGAGGACATAACTAACAGAATAGATAAGGGAGAACCAGTAGATGTAGAGTATTTGGGTTTTCAGAATGCTTTTGATAAAGTCCCACTTAAGGGGTTAGTGCATAAAATTAAAGCACCTGGGATTGGAGGTAATATACTGGCATGGATTGAGAATTGGTTAGCAGACAGGAAACAGAGTAGGAATAAATGGGTCTTTTTCAGTGTGGCAGGCGGTGACTAGTGGGCTACCGCAGGGATCAGTGTTTGGGCCCCAGCTATTCACAATATATATCAATGATTTGGATGAGGGAACCAAACGTAATATTTTTAAGTTTGCTGACGACATGAAACTTGGTGGGAATGTGAGAGATGAGGAGGCTTCAAGGCGATTTAGACAGGTTGAATGAGTGTGAAAATACATGGCAGTTGCAGTATAACGTGGATAAGTGTGAAGTTGTCCAATTTGGTAGGAAAAACAGGAAGGCAGTGTATTATTTAAATGGTGATAGATTGGGAAATGTTGATGTACAGAGGGACCTGGGTGTCCTTGTACACCAATCACTGAAAGCAAGCATGCAGGTGCAGCAAGCAGTTAGGAAGGCAAATGGTATGTTGGCCTTCATTGTGAGAGGCCTTGAGTACAGGAGCAAGGATGTCTTACTGCAGCTGTACAGGGCCTTGGTGAGACCACACCTGGAGTGGTATGTGTAGTTTTGGTCTCCTTACCTAAGAAAGGATATACTTGCCATAGAGGGAGTGCAGTGAAGGTTCACCAGCCTGATTCCTGGGATGGCAAGATTGTTGTATGAGGAGAGATTGGACCGAAAGGCCTGTATTCACTGGAGTCTAGAAGAATGAGCGGAGATTGAAACATATAAAATTCTGACAGGGATGGGCAGACTGGATACAGGGATGATGTTTCCTCTGGCTGGGGGGGTCTAGAACAAGGGGTCACAGTCTCAGGATATGGGGTAGGTCATTTAGTCTTGAGATGAGGAGAAACTTCTTCACTCTAAGGGTGGTGAACCTGTGGAATTCTCTACCACAGATGCTGTGGAGGTCAAGTCCCTGAATATATTTAAGAAGGAAGTAGATTTCTAAACTCTAAAGGGATCAAGGGGTATGGGGAGAGGATGGGAGTATTTGCTGAGACAGAGGGTCAGCCTTGATCATGTTGAGTGGTGGAGCAGGCTCAAAGGGCCAGATGACCTACTCCTGCTCCTATTTTCTACATTTCTATGTTCTGACATGTTTGATCCCATTTATGTTCATGAATTTTGGAATTTAGTACCAGTGAAAGCAGTACCATCATCTGACACAATAACTTCTGGTCGGCCATGTACACTAAAACATTTGGCACAGTTTTTCAATGGTTGCATATGATGTAGGTGATATCATTCCATACACATCCATCTACTCTAAATGTGCATCGATGGTCACAAGAAACATGGTACCTAGAAATGGACCTACGTAGTCTATATGTAGTCTAACCCAAGGTCGACCAGACCACTCCCATGGATACAGTAGAGCTGAAACAGCCAACCTCTGCTGTTGCCGACACTGGAGACAGTGTTTAATCATTTTTTCTATATCACTGTCTATACCTGGCCACCAGATATAACTTTGTGCAAGCATCTTCATTGTCAAAATAACAGGATGAGCACTATGAATCTCTGTCAACAGTGGTTCTCTTCCTTGGAAAGGGATGATGAATTTTGATCCCCATAAAAAGATACCATCTTGACAACTCAGTTCAGATTTACAAGCGTAGAATGGTTTTAAGTCTTCAGAGATTTGTGCATTTGACCATCCCTGCAAAACCTGTTCACAGGCACTTGATAAAATTGGATTCTGATTTGTCAATTTCTTACTGTTTTGCACAGACTGGTGAGGAGTCCAGGAAATTCAACACAAGTCTACTTCTTGAGGTACTGGAGCATGTGTAATGTTATCTGGCAAAGGAAGATGACTGAGGGCATCTGCATTTATTATACACACACCCAGACATTGCATAAAGACGTACTTATATACTGACAAAATCAAAGCCTATCTTTGAGTTCTAGCAGAGGCTGTTGTTGGAATTGCCTTACCTTCTCTAAACAAACCCAACAGTGGCTTGTGACCTGACATTATAGTGAAGCGTCGACCATGCAAATATTGATGGGACTTCTTTAATCTAAATACGATAGCTAAGCCTTCTTTTTCAATTATGAGTAACCCTTCTTGGCTGCAGAAAGGGTTCTGGATACATATCCTATTGGTCTTTCAGCTTGTGTGACAATACTGCTCCCACCCCATAGGGAGAATCATCACAAGTGAGTATCAATTCCTTAGATGGGTCATAACGTACTAGAAATGATGAGTGTAAAAGTTTCTTGACTTTTCAGATTTGATTTCTGTTTTTTCTTCTTGTGTTTGCCACAGGGTTTTGTCTCATACTTTGTTTTGATTTCACAGTTGGCCAAATTTTTCTCAGGTGAAATCTTAACTTGGTTGAGTTTGGTTGAACTACCCTAAACTCAACTGGGCATAACATTTTCAAGTCCAGACAGGAAGAAACCCTAAGTTGACAAGGGAACATGATGATGTCATTTGGAATGAGATAGAAGAACTGAAGGACCTTCACCAGATGCAAGGATCCCTCAGTCAGAGTTGGTTCCATGTGAAAATCATGAAAAGAAGCCAAACGAACGCGGTGCCACTCTGAACCAACTGCAGATACCCATCCGCATCTTGGAAAGTGCCATGACTTTTCCTTCTAATGTCTCTTTTGTCTCAATCAACTGATTCCTCAGTTCTTCTTTTGTATCTTTTGGCTTCCTCTTGGAACATCGAATGTTGTCGAGTATTTTCTGCCAACTATTTCTGCAGTTGGTTCAGAGTGGCACCGCGTTTGTTTGGCTTCTTTTCATGATTTTCACATGGAACCAACTCTGACTGAGGGATCCTTGCATCTGGTGAAGGTCCTTCAGTTCTTCTATCTCATTCCAAAGGACATCATCATGTTCCGTTGTCAACTTAGGGTTTCTTCCTGTCTGGACTTGAAAATGTTATGCCCAGTTGAGTTTAATTTCTTTCAACCAATCATGGCCCAGAAGGTGAGGACCTTCTCCTGTTACAACAATTATTGGCAACTGGGCTGTCTGTTGCCTGTAGGGTACAGGTACAGAGGTGATGCCTTTCACCTGTATTGCCTCTCCAGTATATGTTTTTAGCTCAGCTGTGGTTTGCTCCAAACTCAATGGCTGGGGACCTTCACTGAGGTACTTAATGATGTGTTCTCCCACCACTGTGGCTGATGCTGCTGTGTCCATCTCCATGACCAGAGGCTTTCCATTTACTTGTAGGGTATCAGTGATAGGATCAATTTTCCTGGCCTTCAGATTGTGTAGGGAATAGATGTCAGTCTCAGCAACGTCCGACACATCTACACTGTGCACTTCATTTAACTTGGCCTGCTGTCTGAATGGTTGTCTCGATCTCGTCCTGCACTGTTTTACAAGATGTCCTTTTTTGTGAAAGTAGTGGCATTCTGCCTCTTTAAACCTGCAGGTTTCAGGTACATGATTCCCCCCACATTGGTAACACTTTAACTTCTGCATTACTGGTGGGCTGCTTCCAGTAGTTTTGTTTATCTAGCGGTAAGGACCATGTCCCACTTTGAGGTAACCTCCCTGGTTTTCATGCCATGTCCAGTGACAGGTTCCTACCCTAACGGCACCATGCTGCACACTCTGTAAAGCCTGCAAGTCCCTCTCAGCCTCTCCATTGCTAGCACTATCTCCATGGCATGCTTCAGGTCTATCTCAACTTCTGCAAGCAAACGGCGCTGAATGGCATTGTTTAAGCTGCAAACAAAATGATCTCGCAACACATTGTTTGAAGTATCACTGAAGTCACAGTGGCCTGTTAACTGTTTTAACTTCTCAATGTATGTTGCAATCGGCTCACTGGGGGTCCTCACTCAAGGGTTGAACTTGAATCTTTACATGGTCACTATAGGTTTATGCTGAAAATGAGGTCTACTAATTCGGTGAAGGATTTGGAATTCAGCATGCTCAGAGTTGTCAAACTGTGAATTAAGTTATACGTTTTGATCCCACAGACTCTTAGGAGAATTGCCTTCTGTTTCTTCTCCACCATTATTTCATTCACCACAAGGTAGAAACTCAGGTGCTCCATGTACTGACTCCAGCCCTTGCTCGATGAGTTGTATGGGTTAATTATGCTGAAGAGGGGCATTGCTGGTGAGTAAACTTTCCTTTATTCCCTTAAGAACCTAAATACTCACAGTCACAAGGCGAGGTGCAGTGTCGACGCTATTTATCCTCGTCGCCAATTGTAATAAACATGGAGTGCAGGATGGGTTTCTTGTAAGAAATAGTAAACTTTATTTACACATCTCCTGATGAAGCTATATGCTTGTTGCAGGACCAAGGCTAAAAACTCTGCCCCCAAGATTACCTGTATTTAGGGCTGATTCATCTATATAGTCACATGATCCCCATAAAAATATGAAAGATTTAACTTACAATTACTACAGTTGGGTAAGAAGAGCTGTGGGAGGGAGGGTAAGAGCTGCAGGACGTAGGGTAAGAGCTGTGGGAGGTAGGGTAAGAGCTGAGGGAGGTAGGGTAAGAGCTGTGGGAGGGAGGGTAAGAGCTGCAGGACGTAGGGTAAGAGCTGTGGGAGGTAGGGTAAGAGCTGCGGGAGGTAGGGTAAGAGCTGAGGGAGGTAGGGTAAGAGCTGAGGGAGGTAGGGTAAGAGCTGCGGGAGGTAGGGTAAGAGCTGAAGGAGGTAGGGTAAGAGCTGAGGGAGGTAGGGTAAGAGCTGAGGGAGGTAGGGTAAGAGCTGCGGGACATAAGATAAGAGCTGAGGGAGGTAGGGTAAGAGCTGCGGGACGTAGGGTAAGAGCTGAGGGATGTAGGGTAAGAGCTGTGGGAGGTAGGGTAAGAGCTGCGGGAGGTAGGGTAAGAGCTGAGGGAGGTAGGGTAAGAGCTGAGGGAGGTAGGGTAAGAGCTGCGGGACATAAGGTAAGAGCTGAGGGAGGTAGGGTAAGAGCTGAGGGACGTAGGGTAAGAGCTACGGGAGGTAGGGTAAGAGCTGCGGGACATAAGGTAAGAGCTGAGGGAGGTAGGGTAAGAGCTGAGGGAGTTAGGGTAAGAGCTGCGGGACGCAGGGTAAGAGCTGAGGGAGGTAGGGTAAGAGCTGTGGGAGGGAGGGTAAGAGCTGAGGGTAGGGTAAGAGCTGTGGGAGGTAGGGTAAGAGCTGTGGGAGGTCGGGTAAGAGCTGAGGGACGTAGGGTAAGAGCTGCGGGAGGTAGGGTAAGAGCTGCGGGAGGTAGGGTAAGAGCTGAGGGAGGTAGGGTAAGAGTTGCGGGAGGTAGGGTAAGAGCTGAGGGAGGTAGGGTAAGAGATGTGGGAGGTAGGGTAAGAGCTGCGGGAGGTAGGGTAAGAGCTGAGGGAGGTAGGGTAAGAGCTGAGGGAGGTAGGGTAAGAGCTGTGGGAGGTAGGGTAAGAGCTGCGGGAGGTAGGGTAAGAGCTGAGGGAGGTAGGGTAAGAGCTGAGGGAGGTAGGGTAAGAGCTGCGGGACATAAGGTAAGAGCTGAAGGAGGTAGGGTAAGAGCTGCGGGAGGTAGGGTAAGAGCTGAGGGAGGTAGGGTAAGAGCTGTGGGAGGTAGGGTAAGAGCTGCGGGAGGTAGGGTAAGAGCTGAGGGAGGTAGGGTAAGAGCTGAGGGAGGTAGGGTAAGAGCTGAGGGAGGTAGGGTAAGAGCTGCGGGACATAAGGTAAGAGCTGAGGGAGGTAGGGTAAGAGCTGAGGGACGTAGGGTAAGAGCTGGGGGAGGTAGGGTAAGAGCTGCGGGAGGTAGGGTAAGAGCTGAGGGAGGTAGGGTAAGAGCTGAGGGAGGTAGGGTAAGAGCTGCGGGACGTAGGGTAAGAGCTGAGGGAGGTAGGGTAAGAGATGTGGGAGGTAGGGTAAGAGCTGCGGGAGGTAGGGTAAGAGCTGTGGGAGGTAGGGTAAGAGCTGAGGGACGTAGGGTAAGAGCTGAGGGAGGTAGGGTAAGAGCTGTGGGAGGTAGGGTAAGAGCTGAGGGATGTAGGGTAAGAGCTGCGGGAGGTAGGGTAAGAGCTGCAGGACATAGGGTAAGAGCTGCGGGAGGTAGGGTAAGAGCTGCGGGAGTTAGGGTAAGAGCTGCGGGACGCAGGGTAAGAGCTGAGGGAGGTAGGGTAAGAGCTGTGGGAGGGAGGGTAAGAGCTGAGGGTAGGGTAAGAGCTGTGGGAGGTAGGGTAAGAGCTGTGGGAGGTCGGGTAAGAGCTGAGGGACGTAGGGTAAGAGCTGCGGAAGGTAGGGTAAGAGCTGCGGGACATAGGGTAAGAGCTGCGGGAGGTAGGGTAAGAGCTGAGGGAGGTAGGGTAAGAGCTGCGGGAGGTAGGGTAAGAGCTGAGGGAGGTAGGGTAAGAGCTGCGGGAGGTAGGGTAAGAGCTGTGGGAGGTAGGGTAAGAGCTGAGGGAGGTAGGGTAAGAGCTGCGGGAGGTAGGGTAAGAGCTGAGGGAGGTAGGGTAAGAGCTGTGGGAGGTAGGGTAAGAGCTGCGGGAGGTAGGGTAAGAGCTGTGGGAGGTAGGGTAAGAGCTGAGTGACATAGGGTAAGAGCTGAGGGAGGTAGGGTAAGAGTTGTGGGAGGTAGGGTAAGAGCTGAGGGACGTAGGGTAAGAGCTGCGGGAGGTAGGGTAAGAGCTGCGGGAGGTAGGGTAAGAGCTGAGGGAGGTAGGGTAAGAGCTGCGGGAGGTAGGGTAAGTAGAGCTGCGGGAGGTAGGGTAAGAGCTGAGGGAGGTAGGGTAAGAGCTGTGGGAGGTAGGGTAAGAGCTGCAGGAGGTAGGGTAAGAGCTGAGGGAGGTAGGGTAAGAGCTGCGGGAGGTAGGGTAAGAGCTGTGGGAGGTAGGGTAAGAGCTGAGGGAGGTAGGGTAAGAGCTGCGGGAGGTAGGGTAAGAGCTGAGGGAGGTAGGGTAAGAGCTGTGGGAGGTAGGGTAAGAGCTGCGGGAGGTAGGGTAAGAGCTGTGGGAGGTAGGGTAAGAGCTGAGTGACATAGGGTAAGAGCTGAGGGAGGTAGGGTAAGAGTTGTGGGAGGTAGGGTAAGAGCTGAGGGACGTAGGGTAAGAGCTGCGGGAGGTAGGGTAAGAGCTGCGGGAGGTAGGGTAAGAGCTGAGGGAGGTAGGGTAAGAGCTGAGGGAGGTAGGGTAAGAGCTGCGGGAGGTAGGGTAAGTAGAGCTGCGGGAGGTAGGGTAAGTAGAGCTGCAGCAGCCTTGACCTGTGCAGTATAAATAAGTCATGGCAGCTTTCTGGTAAGCATGCACAAATGTGAAAGAGGTTCTTCCTGTGATCACAGACCGGTTGAAAATTTATGGAATAGTATTCCTTCCTGCTGATAAACATGTCCAGTCTTTTTGTGAGTGTACTTATGGCTACATCGGTGCAGTCCTTAACACCTGGACCTGGGGAAGTCAGCTATAGATGCATCTTGCGTGTTTGCGAGGCCACATCCATATGGAAGTCAGAGTCCCTTGTGAAGAGGGTACCTGTCACGATATGAACGCAGTGGTGAGCAGCTGACTGAAATATTCCACAGAGGTAAGGAACAGAGCCCTGAAATGAACCTGAGGCAAAGAGGTTGAGGGCCATGGTGACCTCCAGTGCTCCCCAACAGGGGCTGTCGAGGGGTGGTTCTGGAGCCAAGTTATTTGCTATCTCCCTGGACAGTTGAAGTCTCCTCATGCACTCTGGCATCTCCAGGAAGGTGATCCTGTTGCTAAAACACAGTGCTCAGGGTATCCTTGGCTCCTGCTCCTCCTCAGTGCGGGTTGCTGAGGTTGTGCCAATTACTGCTTGGGGGTCCTTTCTCTTGGCGTGCTAGGCTGCAGCTGCTCTGCCTGAATGGCCTGAGGGTGTTTCAGGCATGTCAAGTGGCAGAATTCCTTTCTTGAAGGACAGATTACTCAAGCCCAGTTGAATGGGTTCATGCCCCTGTTGCTCGGAGAATTTTGCCAAGATTCTGTTCACGGACCACACCCCTCCCTCCTCCCTGGTGCAAATCCAGGACCTACTCTCATGTGTTTCTGGTCAGGTTAATGCAGAAGTTTCCTTACCTGCAAAGTCTTCAGAATCTTCCCACACTTCTGAGGGACCTCCCTGCACTGCACTGACTACCTGACTGCACTGAGCTGATGTGGGCTTTCAAAGCCTGCCTCCATCAAAATACAGAAATGACTGTTTCAGCAGTCTGCAATGGTGTGCCTGATGTCTCACTGTACAGGTTGGTTTCCAACCCACTGTGCTGTGCCAATGAAAATGGCCAGCGCCAGAAGTGGGGGCAGGAATTCCAGAACTCCCTTTTTTTGCTCAGCTGACATGATACGGCAATGATGGGGCAGGAAAATTAGGCCAGGAGTGTTTGCTCGAAGGTTTGGGAAGGCCGAAGGCTGAGAATTGAGAGTGGAAGTGGGTAGAGGTTTGCTTTCCAGGCAAAATGGAACTACTTGGCCAAGTGATCATCTAATCAGGGTAAATATTGCTGAACAAAGACAAAGTTGCTGAAGTTTTCATCTGGCACCCATCAGGACAAACACAAGAATGCCAAATTTCAAACAATCACAATGATTTATACTACAGGAGAAAGGATGCTGATTAGTTGGCAAGTGGATTCTGGTTGGCTGAGGCTTTGCCAGGGAGGACAGAGAGTAGGGTCAGGGCATAGAGGAGTCGAGTAAGAAGGGCCTGGAGTCTGAGGTGTGGTGGGGACAGCCAGTCAAGGTAAGAAAATGAGGAGCCTAAAGGGCAGTGCCAGTACAGTCCAAATGTGAGTCCATCCTAGGCTGTTGGCTGGCAGAATCCTTACAGAGCTATGAGTTGACCAACAATACTTCAATTATCTCCGCTGAGAGGGATCTCAGATAATAATGTCCTTTACAATGCAGGGTCTTGAGGGGCCTTTTACTAGTGCTTTCTGGGAGGGTTTAAACTAACTTGGCAGGGGTATCAGAACCAGGAGATAATATCAGAGGAATACCAAAGTGCACAGAATATTGGGAAAGATAGGTAGCACTAGAGAAGGGAATAGTAAGTCAATAGGCAGAGTCACAGTAAAGGAGACATTAACAGAGACTAAATCAGGGTTATTGTGAATGTATGTGAATACACAGAGTGTGGTAAATAAGATGGGGGGAGTTACAGGCATAGGTTGCCATGTGGAAATATGAGGTTGTGGTGATAAGAGACCTGGCTCAAGGAAGGGCAGGACTGGGTGTTCAATATTCCGGGATACAAAGTGTTCAGGAAAGATAGGATATGTAACAAGGGTGCAACAGTGATCATGGGTGACTTTAATTTGCATATAGATTGGGCAAACCAAATTAGCAATAACACAGTGGTGGATGAATTCCTGGAGTGTGTATGAGGTAGTTTATTTAGACCAGTACGTCAAGGAACCAACTTGGGAACAGGCTATCCTAGATTTGGTATTGTGCAATGAGAAGGGGTTAATTAATAATCTTCTTGTGCGGGGACCTTTAGGGAACAGTGACCATAGAATTCTTCATTAGGATGGAAAGTGAAGTAGTCCAATCTGAAACTGGGATCCTAAATCTAAACAAAGTAAACTACAAAGGTATGAAGGGTGAGTTGGCAATGATAGATCACTGAACTTCATTAACAGGAATGACGTGGACAGACAATGGCTAAAATTTAAGGAACGAATGCAGGCATTGCAACGGTTATACATTCCTTTCTGGCGCAAAAACACAACAGGAAAAGCGGCCCAACCATGACTAACAAAAGAAATTAAGGACAGTATCAGATCCAAACAGGAGTCATACAAGGTTGCTGGAAAAAGTATCAAGCCTGAAGATAGGGAGCAGTTTAGAGTTCAGCAGAGCACATAGAAGTTGATCAAGAGGGGAAAATATAGTATGAGAGTAAACGTGCATGGAAGATAAAAGCAGACTGTAAAAGTTTCTATAAGTATGTAAAAAGAGAAAGATTAGTGAAGGCATATGTAGGTCCCTTACAGTCTGAAACAGTAGAATTTATAATAGAGAACAAGGAAATGGCAGAGCAATTAAACAACAACTTTAGTTCTGATTTCACAAAGGAAGACACAAATAACTTCCCAGAAATACTAGGGAACAAAGGGTCTAGTGAGGAAGAGGAATTGAAGGAAATTAGTATTACTTAAACAATAGTGCTGGAGAAATTAGTGTGACTGAGAGCTGATAAATCCCTAGGGCCTGATAATCTACATCCCAGGGTACTAAAGTATAAGATAAATCCCTAGGGCCTGATAATCTACATCCCAGGGTACTAAAGGTGGCCGCCATGGAAATAGTAGATGCGTTGGTTGTCATCTTCCAAAATTCTGCAGATTCTGGAATAGTCCCAGCAGACTGGAGGGTGGAAAATGTAATCCCACTATTTAAAAAAGGAGGGAGGGAGAAAACAGCGAATTACAGATGGGTTAGCCTAACCTCAGTAGTAGGGAAAATGCTCAAGTCTATTATAAAGGATGTGATAACAGGACACTTAGAAAATATCAACGTGATTAGACAAAGTCAACATGGATTTATGAAAGGGAAATTGTGTTTGACAACCCTACTGGAGTTTTTTGAGGACATAACTAGCAGAATAGATAAGGGAGAACCAGTGGATGTGGTGTATTTGGATTTTCAGAAAGCTTCTGATAAAATCCCCATAAGAGGTTAGTGTGCAAAATTGAAGAACATGGGATTGGTGGTAATATATTGGCATGGACTGAGAATTTGTTAGCAAACAGTAGAGAGTAGAGAGAACAGAGGCCTAAATAAATGGGTCTTTTTCAGAGTGGCAGAAGATGACTAGTGGGGTACTGCAGGGTTCAGAAATTGGGCCCCAGCTATTCACAATATATATCAATGATTTGGATGAGGGAACCAACTGTAATATTTCCAAGTTTGCTGGCGACACAAAACTAAGTGGGAACGTGAGTGGTGAGTAGGATGTAAAGAGGCTTCAAGGCGATTTAGACAAGTTCAGTGAGTGGGCAAATGCAAGGGATGCAGTATTATGTGGATAACTGAAGTTATCCATTTCGGTAGGAAAAACAGAATGGCAGAGTTTAATTTAAATGGTTTAAATTATTTAAATTTAATTCCAATGAAAAGTCATACAGACTCGAAATGTTAACTCTGTCTTCCTCTCCACAGATACTGTCAGACCTGCTGAGTTTTTCCAGCATTTTTTGTTTTTGTTTCAGATTTTCAGCATCCACAATATTTTGCTTTTATATTATTTAAACGGTGATAGATTGGGAAATGTTGATGTACAGAGGGACCTGGCTGTCCTTGTACAACAATCACTGAAAGCAAGCATGTAGGTGCAGTAAGCAGTTAGGAAGGCAAATGATATGTTGACCTTCATTGCGGGAAGACTTGAGTCCAGGAGCAAGGATGTCTTACTGCAGCTGTACAGGGTCTTGGTGAACTACACCTGGAGTATTGGGTGCAGTTTCGGTCTCTTTACCTAAGAAAGGATATACTTGCCATAGAGGGAGTGCAGCAAAGGATCACCAGACCGAATCCTGGGGTGGCAGGATTGTTGTATGAGGAGATATTGGATCGATTAGACCTGTATTCACTGGAGTTTAGAAGAATGAGGGGATCTCATTCAAACATATAAAATTCTGACAGGGCTGGACAGACTGGATTCAGGGATGATGTTTCCTTTAGCTGGGGAGTCTAGAACAAGGGGTCACAGTCTCATGATACATGGTAGGCAATTTGGGGCTGAGATAAGGATGGTGTTGAATCTGTGGAATTCTCTACCACAGATGCCTGTGGAGGCCAAGTCACTGAATATATTTAAGAAGGAAATAGATTTCTAGATCCTAAAGGAGTCACAGGGTATGGGGAGAGAGCGGGAGTACGGTGTTGAGATAGAGGATCAGCCATGATCATACTGAATGGTGGAGTGCTCAAAGGGCAGGATGGCCACTGCTGCTCCTATTTTCTATGTTTCTATGAAAGGAAGAAAAGGGGGAGGGCGTGACAGTATTGATTAAGGACAGTACTGTAATGCTGGAGAAAGAGAATGGTCCAGAGGGGGTCAAGGACAGGATCTATTTGGCTAGAGCTAAAGAACAAAAAAGGTGCAATTTACTTTGCTTGATGTTGTCTATGGGTCACCATCTAGTAGGAAGGATGGAGAGGAATAAATTTACAAGGCCTCAGCTGGAGTAATGTGTCCAGTTCTGGGCACCGCATTTTAAGGATATGAAGACATTGGAGAAGGTGCAGAAAAAAATCACGACAACGGTTCTTGAGATGAGGAACTTCAGTTACGAAGATAGATTAGAGAAGTTTTCCTGTTTTCCCATAGAGAAAAGAAAGCTGAGAGGAGATTTGATAGAGGTATTCAAAATCATGAGGGGTCTGGACAGAGTGGATAGGGAGAAACTGTTCCCACCTGTGAAAGGATAGAGAACAAGAGGGTACAGATTTAAAGTAATTATTTAAAAAAATAATAGTGATATGAGGAAAAACTTTTTCACGCAACGAGTAATTAAGGTCTGGAATGCTCTGCCTGGGAGTGTGGTGGAGGCAGGTCCACTTGAAGCATTCAAGTTATTTGAAAAGAATGTGCAGGTTTATGGGTAGAAAGCAGGAGAATGGAATTAGGTTAAAAGCAAAATATTCCTGATGCTGGAAATCTGAAACAAAAACAAAAATAGCTGGAAAAACTCAGCAAGTCTGACAGCATCTGCGGAGAGGAATACAGTTAGTTTCGAGTCCGCATGACTCTCCATCCGAACTTGGAATTAGGTGCTCATTTAGAAAGCTGGTACAGACAAAATGGGCCAAATGGCCTCTTTCAGCACCATAACAATTCTTTGAGGGCTGCTGCCTCTGCGAGTTCAACCATGTCCCATAGAGTGGTGAATACAATTATGGATTGTTCTCACACGCCACACATGCCCACCTCCCCAAATGTGCCCTGCTCACCACACCCATGTTCCCATGTCCTACACACACTTCTCCTTTAACTCCACTCACTCCCTCCAAATAAAAGGTATGGGTACCCGTATAGGTCCTTGCAATGCCTGCCTTTTTGTATATGTGGAACATTCCTTGTTCTAGTCCTAGTCAGGCCCCCTTCCTCTTTTTCCAGTATGTTGATGACTGCATTGATGCAATTCTCTGCCCTTGCCCTGAACTGGAAAATTTTATCACACAACTTCCACTTTCCACCCATCCCTCACCTATACAAGGCCCATCTCTGACTCCTCTTTCCTTCCTCCATTTTTGGGCTAGGCTATCAACAAATATCCACTATAAGCCCACTGACACCCACAGCTTCCTCACACCCTTCCTGTAAGGACTCTTCCAAACTCCCAGTTTCTCCATCTTTGTCACATCTATTCTGATGATGTAACTTTCCATACCAGCACTTCTGATATGACTGCCTTTTGGACCCAATGTAAATGCAGGAGATACAACACCTGCCGTTTCACCACCGCCCTCCTCACCATCCATGGCCCTAAACATTTCATCCAGGTGATTTACTTGTACTTCTTTAAATTTACTATACTATATTCACTGCTCACAAAGTGGTCTCGCCTACATGGAGAGACCAAATGCAAATTGTCCTTAGCCTCCTGTTCCAATGAAGCTGAGCTTAACTTCGAGGAACAGCACCTCATCTTTTGAATAGGCATTTCATAGCCTTCTGGACTCAACACTTGAATTCAACAATTTTAGACTGCAATCTTCACCCTCATTTTCTTAGACTGAAGCTGTTGATTCTGCTTTCCCACTTACACCACCTTCAGCTACACCTTTCGTCCTATAACCCCCTTCTTTTGTCTTGCGCCATCATTCTTTTCGTTGTTTAACCTCTCCTGCTGTCCACCCTATCAGAGGCCTTCCCTTTTGTTCTTTTCCTCTCTTCCCTCCTTCTCCTGCCTTTATACTTAAAAACTACATTTCTATTTCCAGTTCCAATAAAAGTCATCAACCTGAAATGTTAAACTTGTTTATCTCTCTACAGATGCTATCTGACCTGCTGAGTGCTTCCAGCACTTTCAATCTAAGATATTGTTGTAGAATGAGGAGATATTCAAGAGGACAATGCCAGTCATTAGGCATAGTTATCAGTCTTTGTAATGTCGTGTGGTTCCCAAGAGTTTAAAATAATAATTTTTAGACACAAAAACTGGAGCTTTCATTGAGTGTATTTTTCCTGATTTCACCATGTGCTGTGGAATGATACATTGCATTGATGCAGACCGTAGTCCATTGGTGAGTGGTGATTTTGACTACGTATGAATACATTCACATGAACAATATAGTTCCTAAATCACTTTTGAATACGATGTAGCATTACTCTTTCTTGAAAAAATGTCTCTTTATATCAACATAATCTTTCAATTAACATTTTATGTCTAAAGAAAATTTACAATCAACTTTTATAATTAAGCTTGTAATTCTGAACTTAATATTGTTTTACAGCTTGTTTTATTTTCTCAAATAGCATTATTCATGGTATTGCTTAGGTGGTAAAATGCTGTGCCTCCATCTCATGGATTTGGTAGTCACCACTCTCAGCGATGAGTTGGCACGTTGTACTGGCAATATTGTGCATGTTGCTTCTGGTGTTGTAGGAGTTATACTTGATGCTGCAGCTACGTGTCACCCGTGATGTTGGACCACTTGTTGGTAATGCTGATGTTGCCTTGAGTGTTAGTAATGCTTCTGATGATCTTTTCTGCTTTTCCAGTTCTGGTGCAGGTCAAATATGGACTCTGTTCTTTCTCATCTGCTTATCAGTTTTGGTCTCGATGATAAGAGCTTGGAGTTTCAGCTTCAACAACTTTTGCTGGGTTCCTGATTTTCATGACTGGGTCCTGCAGATGCAGTTTGTCCTCTGAACAACTCAGGCAATGATTTAGCATGCTTGTTGAATTGTTGACCTCCTAACTGTGCATCAGTAGGTTGTTTTCTTACTTCCTCTTGGTTATTTATAGGATGCACCTTGTTTTGTCTTGTACTTTCTGCCATTCAGTAACTCTGCAGGTGATTTCATATCAGTCTCCAGAGGTGTAGCACAGGATGTAAGGGAGGGGTAGCACCTCTCACAGGCAGGCTTGCCATACTCTTTGGAGTGGCTCATCCCGTATTGGTTCTCACCCAGCTCTCACCTGTGGCTCCAAATAGTTATTAGCATGTGACAGCAGCCACACCCCAGTAAACCACTTCAACAAGCCAGGCCAAACCAGGTGAGAGCAGCTGTTGGGCTGCCTATCCTTGGCGATGTAGGGATTTGACTTCCCCGGCAAGTTTGAAGGCTGATTTTGCTCGACTGCGCTGATTAGACCAATCTAAGGTCCAGCAGTATCAAAGATGGATCAGCACTGTGTTGTGGAACCCATAGAGCTCGACAAAACACAGGAGACATTCTGGTTATCCACTGCATCTGGATCTATCTCCAGCTGTCTAGACCAGTCTTGCCACTGGATCAAGATAGGTCAGGACGAGAATGTGATGCACAATTCTTCCTCACTATGATCTAATTGTCATGCAAGAGATATTCATCATTTTTCTATCATCTGTTATAAGTCCTGTGGCAATGGGTGACTGAAGTAACAGCAGATGTGGATTCACTGGGAGCTGTAGCCACAAACCTGCACAAAGGTGGCTCAGGACATAGGGTTGACTGAGCAGTCCTTTTCAGGACCACACACTCACCACCCTAGTATGAGAGGCGGGGAAGGGGTGGGGGGTGGGGGGGGGCAGGTGGTGGGCTCGAAAAGGTGCCCTACACATTGTCTGCTTCATCCCCCTGGTCAGCTCACTCAATTAACCTGTCTATATCTCTGTAGCCTCTGCATCCTCCTCACAGCTTACATCGCAATCCAGCGTTGTATCAGCAAGCATGCATACATTACACTCTGCCTCGTTGTCCAAGTTATTAATATAGATTGTAAATAGGTAAGGCCCCAGCACTGATCCCTGCTGCACTCCACTACTTAACAGCTTGCCAACTTGAAAGTTCCCCATCTATCCCTACTCTCTGCTTCCTGGCTGTTAGCCAATCCTCTATCAATACTAATACATTATCCCAAACTTCATGAGCCCTTATCTTGCGTATTAACTTTTTGTCTGGCACCTTAGCAAATGTCTTTTGGAAATCCAAGCAGACATCTTCTGCTTCTCCTTTACTGGCTACATTCTCAAAAAAACTTGAATAAATTTGTCAGGCATGATTTCCCTTTCCTAAAACCATGCTGACTTTGTCTGATCATCTGTTTTCTAAGTACATTGTTAAGACTTCCTCAATAATAAAAAACATTCCAACAGAAGCAGGAAATGAAAAGGAGGATCACCTAAAGTGTCTGTTCAAGTATTCCTGCTTCCCTGGGTGCTTGACAACCCAAATCCATGTAGCAGCTCCTTTAGGATGCCTCATCCCTGGCTGCTAGTGGACACTTCTGAGGTACTTTATTGGCTGTAAAGTGCTTTGGGGCATTCAAGATCACGAATGGCACGATATAAATGGTTTTTCTTCTACTGCCACTTGACTCATGGGCACTTCTGCTAGGAACCCAAGAGCTGCTGGAGCCACACTTCAGCATTGGTACACAGCTTTCACAAAAATAAATACCAAAGGTTGAACTTTCTTGTCCTATGTTCCCCAATGTAAGCTCTGTGAGTCACATCCTCCCCTGTTAGTTATCCCCAGCTACTCGTTGCTCTTGGGGAAACCACACATTGTATGAAATTTAGCAGGAGTAGGGGTAAGAACAATGCTCTGATGGCTTGTTACCCAATATCTCGTATGTTTCTTCACATCTTATCTGTCTGGTT
This sequence comes from Carcharodon carcharias, assembly GCF_017639515.1. Lineage (NCBI taxonomy): Eukaryota > Metazoa > Chordata > Chondrichthyes > Lamniformes > Lamnidae > Carcharodon > Carcharodon carcharias. The sequence continues at coordinate 52,100,179 of NC_054489.1, forward strand.
TACACCTTTCCTCTTCATTCACAAAGTAGGACAAAACAGAACATGCACAACAGCAAAACTGCAACGCTTGTATATTCTTAACGTGTGAATCAGTTCAATCAGAGCTTCTTTAAACAGTTAATTTAATTGTCCTTTCTTTATTTTTTTTTCATAAAACAGCCGAGCTCTCAAAAGTAATCACAAGTGACTTGGTGATCAGGCTTCGACCAGACTGACAGAAGAGTCTGCTGGTCCTAGCCTGGTAAAGACAATAAGAAAGATACCTCTTCGTAGCCTGCTCCGGCCAGAATAGCAATGTCAACCCAAACATAGCTGCATTTCACAAAGCAAATCAGTGAAAAACAAAAGTAGACAGAATTCAGGACAATTTCAGAAACATTTGAGATGACTTTACTGTTTCACAAAGAGAGCAGAGCAAAGGCAAAACAAGTGAAACAGATATATATTGAAAGTATTTGACAATTTGAAAAACTCCCAATGACCACTTTCCATTTCAAAGACCAGCACTAACATACAAGATACATAGTTCACTACTCTAAATAAAAATCCATTTTGTAGTGTCCCTTTTTTGTATCGATGGTTATGCAGATAAAACTATGCATTGTAGTTTCTAACAGAGATTCAAAGTGTAAGCATCTTTGTGTCTGCAAGAGAACATGTGGAACACAAATGCTGGGGTTTAATTGTCCCATCTGCTCCTCTTCTTTCTGGGAGGTGGTTCTGGCACAGCAAAGCCGTCATTCTCAGCGGAACTGGTCCGATTACTACTTCTGCTGTCTCCATTCCTGCTCTCGTTGGTGCTCCTGTTCTCCCCACTGCTCCCGGTCTCGTTCACACTCCCGCTCTCCCCACCACTCCGGTTTTGGCTGCCACTTCTGGCCTCACTGTGCCGGCTGTCACTACTTCGACTTTCGCTGTGCCTATCGCCGTGCCGGCTGTCACTGCGCCGGTCACCATGCCGGCTGTCACTGCGGTCAACGTGCCTTTCGCTGTTCCGATCACCACCCCGGTCACTATGCCTCTCACTGCCCCGGTCACTGTGCCTGTCACCTCCGCGATCATTGTACTTGCTAACAGAATGGCGGCTGCTGGAATCACCATGACGACTGCTGCTGTCACTGTGGCGGCTGCCACTGTCGCTATGACGGCTGAAGTTGTCACTATGGCGACTGCTGCCTTCAAAACGGCTAGAGCCGCCATCAACAAGACGACTGACCTTGATCTCAGCAGGACGACTGCTGCTGTCTTTATTCCGTCCACTACCTCCACTGTTACTGCTGGGGGCTGGGGGCTGGTTGGTGATTGGGTTGCCCAGAGGACAGGTAGGGATAATGCTGAGACTCCCAGCACTAGTCCAGTTGCTGGTACCAGCAGCAGAGCCTGTGATCTTAGGAGCACTACCAGTGGCTGCAACAAAGTGTGATTTGTATTGTGACTGGTGGAATAAAACAAGTACAATGTTAGTAATCAGTGATATACATCTCCAAACACCAGCTTTAGAGCTACAGATACTAAATCTGTATCAGAAACATTGCATCAATGGTTTGAGTTGTGATGTGCTACTACTTCATATTGCTTAATACAAAATAAGATGTAATGAACAAATATTGGTGTGCTGGAAAGGTCTGCTGTGGCTAAAGAAATTGAGGCTTTCACTGATCCCCCTTTGCAGTATACTGAAGGACATAGTAGTAACATATTGTAAGTGGTTCAGTTGGTCTTAGGCACCCTTCATGATTTCAGCATATAAATGGTTTACACTCTGTGTGGTTTCTTCCCCCAAGGAACCTACCACTTTGACACATTAAAAAAGGTTGATCATACCTTTGCTGTAGATTTAGGGTGAAACTAAACTGGTGGCACAGGGTGATGGAACTATAGCATCCAGAGTGGAGTGACACAAACACTGAGCATTTGTGTTGTCACAGTAACTATCAGATCTAGACCCAATGTATGATAATTCTGTGAGATGCAACATCAGTTGGAATTGATTTATGTCCCTATTAACCTAGTTAGCAGCACCAAACCTTACCAGGGGAACTGAGGTTCATCCACCAGACAATGCTGTGTTGAATATCTGGGCCGGGTCAGTAATAGTGCTGTTACGATTGAGCTTATTGGGTCAAGGTTAAGGAGGGAAAAATCAACAAAGCTTCTGCCAGCAATTTGTGACCCACTGGAATGGTTCAGTCATCAGATAATGCTGTCTGCAGGAGATGAGCCTAATAACATTCATGCGACAAAAATGGCCGACTGGTGAAGGCACCAGAGGGAAGATGTTCTCTGTGTGTGATCTTGGTTAACATCGGCAATCTGTTAAACTTGGGTAAGAGAGTGGGATATCAGAATAGAGCTCATTCCTCTTCTTAGCAAACATGCTGGAGTAGGAACCCAGGGGATTTACCACATCCACTAATACAGATGCTAAACTCAATTGCTGAGGCCAGCAGGAGCCTGGAACTAAATCTGGGACCTTCTGTATCGATGAGTGGTGGAACTCATCTTTTTCTCTCACTGAAGGGAACCCATCCAGTTTGGAAAAGAGAACATGAATGGAATGAAAGATCAGATGAATGAGATTACATTAATTATAGGGTAAATTTGACCTGTGATGTTTTCTTTACCTCAAAAAACAAAAAAATGTTTGTCAGCTAATATGTTGCTTAGAATGACAGAATTTAAAACAAATAAACAGTGTAATTAAAATTGTAGGAATCACAAAGGTCAGGTAAATCCCGGTAAGGCAACATTTTAAAAAATCTGGGTTAACGTAATTCTTAAAAGCAATCCTTCTAAAAAAAATTGATTGGTCTGGCTGTGAACAATGCAGAAATGGAGCTCTTGCAGTTTCCAGAGAGCTGTTTATGGCCTCACATTTTTACTCAGTGCAACCCTGTTCACCAAATCACTATTTGTAATGACTGGTCACAATGATCAAGTATCAGCTTTACAAAACCACAAATCATTTGATATTATATTGTTGCAGTTTGGTGCTTCTGCTCATCTTAGTGGCAGACCCCCCTCCCATTATTACTTAAGGTAACATTCTGCACAATGTTGCATTCAGATGACTATTTATATCATGAGTAGGCTGCTAGTAATCTTTAACTAATTAAATGTAAATGATTCAAAGGATGCATCAATGCCTTTACAGCTGTGCAGTTCTGTATAGGTGTATACCTATACCTATATATAGGATGATCACTAGTATTTAAATGACTCCTAACAGACCACCTGTTTTGAATTGAAAGCAATGAATAGAACATAAAGTACTCACTTTCTGAGCATACCTTGGGAGGTGAAGCTAAGTGGCTATTTAATTAGCCATATGAAGGACTCCTCCGGTGGAAAATATAAGAAGGATCACTTTTATAATCCCAAGGACTACAAATCAGTCTCCTTGAAATATGTTACAGGTAGCTCCAGTTTATTAAATTGTAATCAACCCAACATCACAACTCCATCAAAGAATCTTTACCTGGAATGCTGCTTTCATAGCTGACATTCTGTCTCCCATTGCTCCTGTGGATGGTTTGTATGCTTCATAATTAGACAGCACATTGCCAGGTGTTTTGTCCTGTATAAGACAAACGTGTTTACCATGCATCAAGTAACAGGTTTGAGGTTAACACAGTCAAATAAACCCCCACATAGTTCAAGCAATAGAAATTCAAGAGTTAGTTGAGCAACATATCGTGATAGGATTTGATAGAATGGTTTACATCAATGGGATTTAACAGCACAGTTTACCTCAAGAATGGAACATAGAAAATTTATGGCACAGGAGGCCATTCTGCCCATTGTGCCCTTCACAGCTGAGAAAGAGCTATCCCGCCTCGTCCCATTTTCCAGCTCTTGATTTGTAGTCTTTCACGTAATGGTATTTCAACTGCATATCCGAATACTTTTTAAATGTGATGAGGGTTTCTGCCTCGATCATCATTTTAAGCAAGTTCCAGACCCCTGCCACCCTCCGGCTGAATAATACTTCCCTACTCCCTTCTAAGCCTTCTGCCATTTATTTTAAATCAGTGCATCCTCTTTATTACCTCTCTGCTGAGGGAAATAGAGTGGCTAGGAAGGACATTATCCACTCTATCTAGGTTCCTCATAATTTTATACAGCTCAATTAAAACTCCCCTCAGCATTCTTTGTTCCGAAGAAAACACTAGTCTATCCATTATCTAACACTGGCAATATACTTGTAAATCTCCTCTGTATCCTCACTTTTACGATTGTTTGAATAAGTGCCTTTTGTGCAATCTGACCATAGGCTTGCCATAGTCATGTGACCTCTGATGTCATCCTTGATGTATAAAGGCTTGAGAGCAGAAGCCATTTAAGCCACCACTAGGAGCATGGTGTCAGGAAAGTGCAACTGAAATTGAGTGGATTTTGATAGTTATAAGGGAGCCAGTAGCTGTGAGAAACAGTGGAACAACATTAAAACTTCAGTCTGCAACTTTGTACAGGACATTGTTCACTGGATGAGTCAGTATAGCTTTGAATATTCCAGTACCTGCTCCTATGGAGGTGAAGGCAGATTTGAAAATGGAAATCCTTCCAGTCTAAACGGCAAAACATTGAAACTGCCACAGAGATATACAAGAAACCTGAACAAATATGAGTAGATACTGTTATCAGTGCAGGGGAAAGACTGCTATAAGCTTTATTGCACTCTAGACCTCTGAGGACCAGAAAATGCAGTTTTGTGAAATTTTGCTGCCTTAAGAAGCTACTTTGAGCACTCTACTAATGTTACTTATGAACGCTATGTGTTCAACACCAGAGCTCAGGAAGAGGGGGAGAACACTGATCAGTATTGAAATGCCTAGCTGAATCTTGAGAGTTTGAGCAACTGAAGGGTGATCTGATCAGAGATAGGATTGTTTTAAGAACAAGAGATCCCACCATTAGAGCACATCTGCTGAACGAAGAGAAAATTACTCACAAGAAAGCTATTGACATGTGCAGAAGCTCTGAAGTGGTCAATCAGCTGCAGAGTATTGATGGGAGAACTGATGAGGCTTTGCACTCTGCTGAGAGGAAGTTCAGGCCTTCCAGCACAAAACAATGGAGTGAAGGAAGAACTATTTACAGATGGGCCAGCAGAAAGATCAAGGCCGGAGTACTGAATATAAATTTTTTTTTTATTAATTCACGGGGTGTGGGCTTCGCTGGCTGGGCCACCATTTATTGCCCATTCCGAGTTGCCCTTAAGAGCTGGTGAGCTTCCTTCTTGAACCACTGCAGTCTATGTGGTGTGGGTACACCCACAGTGCTGTTAGGAAGGGAGTTCCAGGATATTGACCCAGCGACAGTGAAGGAACAGCGATATGTTTCCAAGTCAGGATGGTGAGTGACTTGGAGGGGAACTTCCAGGTGGGTGGTGTTCCCATCTATCTGCTGCCCTTGTCCTCCTAGATGGTAGTGCTCATGGTTTTGGAAGGAGCCTTGTGAATTCCTACAGTGCATCTTAGATGGTACACACTGCTGCCACTGTGCATTGGTGGTGGTGGGAGTGAATGTTTATGGATGTGGTGCCAATCAAGCGGACTGCTTTGTCCTGGACGGTGTCAAGCTTCTTGAGTGTTGTGGGAGCTGCACTCATCCAGGCAAGTGGGGAGTATTCCATCACACTCCTGACTTGTGCCTTATAGACGGTGGACAGGCTTTGGGGAGTCAGGGGGTGAGTTACTTGTCACACAATTCCTAGCCTCTGATCTGCTCTTGTAGCCACAGTATTTACATGGCAAGTCCAGTTCAGTCTCTGGTCAATGGTAACCCCCAGGGATTTGATAGTGGGGGATTTAATGATGGTAATGCCATTGAATATCAAGGGGTGATGGTTGGATTCTCTCTTGTTGGAGATGCTCATTGCTTGACACTTATGTGGCGTGAATGTTACTTGCCACTTGTCAGCCCAAGCCTAGATATTGTCCGGATCTTGCTGCATTTAGACATAGACTGCTTCAGTATCTGAGGAGTCACGAATGGTGCTAAACATTGTGCAATCATCAGCGAACATCCCCACTTCTGGTCTTATGATGGAAGGAAGGTCATTGATGAAGCAGCTGAAGATGGTTGGGCCTAGGACCCTACCCTGAGTACCGACCTCCAACAACCACAACCGTCTTCCTTTGTGCTAGGTATGACTCCAACCAGTGGCAAGTTTTCCCCCGATTCCCATTGACCCTCTCACCTCACCTCGGGAGTTCAGCTCTTTTGTCCATTCTGAACCAAGGCAGTAATGAGGTCAGGAGCTGAGTGGCCCTGGCAGAGCACAAACTGGGCATCAGTGAGCAGATTATTGCTAAGCAAGTGCTACTTGATTGCACTGTTGATGACCCCTTCCATTACTTTACTGATGATCGAGATTAGACTGATGGGGCAGTAAATGGCCTGGTTAGATTTGTCCTGCTTTTTATGTACAGGACATACCTGGGCAATTTCCACATAGCCGGGTAGATGCCAGTGTTGTAGCTGGACTGGAACAGTTCGGCTACTGGCCTGGCAAGTTCTGGAACACAAGTCTTCAGTACTATTGCCGGAATATTGTCGGGGCCAATTGCCTTTGCAGTATCCAGTGCCTTCTGCCATTTCTTGATATCACATGGGGGTGAATCGAATTGGCTGAAGACTGGAATCTATGATGCTGGGGACCTCCAGAGGAGGCCGAGATGGATCATCCACTTGGCTGAAGATTGTTGCAAATGCTTTGGCCTTTTGCACTGATATGCTGGGCTCCTCCATCATTGGGGATGGGAATATTTGTGAAGCCACCTCCTCTAGCGAGTTGTTTAATTGTCTTCCGCCATTCACGACTGGATGTGGCAGGATTGCAGAGCTTAGATCTGATCTTTTGGTTGTGGGATCGCTTAGACCTGTTTATCACTTGCTGCTTATGCTGTCTAGCACACAAGTAATCCTGTGTTATAGCTTCACCAGGTTGACACCTCATTTTTAGTTATGCTTGGTGTTGCTCCTGGCATGCCCTCCTGAGCTTGATTGAGCCAGGGTTGATCCCCTGGCTTGATGGTAATGGTAGAGTGAGGTATATGCCAGGCCTTGAGGTTACAGATTGTGGTTGAGTACAATTCTGCTGCTGCTGTTGGCCCACAGCACCTCACAGATGCCCAGTCTTGAGTTGCTAGATCTGTCCCATTTAGCACGGTGGTAGTGCCACACAATACGATGGAGGGTATCCTCAATATGAAGGTGGGACTTCGTCTCCACAATGACTGTGTGGTGGTCACTCCTACCGATACTGTCATGGACAGATGCATCTCTGGCAAGCAAGTTGGTGAGGATGAGGTCAAGGATGTTTTTCTCTCTTGTTGGTTCCCTCACCGCCTGCTGCAAATCCAGTTTAGCAGCTAAAGTAATTTAGGGCTTGGTCAGTAGTGGTGTTACAGAGCCACTTTTGGTGATGGACATTGAAGTTCCCCACCCAGAGTACATTTTGTGCCCTTGCCACCCTCAGTACTTCCTCCAAGTGGTGTTCAACATGGAGGATTTTGTCCATGACTGAACCAAGGCTGTAATGAGGTCAGCAGCTGAGTCATCAGCTGAGGGAGGGCGGTACGTGGTAATCAGCAGAAGGTTTCCAAGTCCATGAGGCCTCAAGTCAATGTTGAGGACTCCAGGACAACTCCCACCCAACTGTATACCATTGTGCCACCACCTCTGCTGGGTCTGTCCTGTTGGTGGGACAGGACATAACCAGGGATGGTGATGGTGGTGAGAAGCAACAGCACAACATGCTCTGGAAGTCATCAACCAAACAGAAACATTGAATCTGACAGAGAAGTGTCTTGCTCACACCAAACAAACTACGAAACAAGATACAATTCTCCAAGTGCTACAGGAAGTAGTGATGAAAGGATGGCCGGAAACCATCAAAGATACACCTATTGCTATAGGGAATATTGGGCATACAGGGATCAAGTGATTGCCCAAGATGTCATCTAGTACAAAGCTACTAGAGTCTTAATCCCTAAAGAAATGAGGAAAGAGATGCTGAAGTGCATCCATGCAAGCCAACAAGGAATTGAGTCTGGTCTGAGGAAAAGAGAAGTGCTCTACTGGCTAAACATGAGCAATGAGATCAAAGACCATATCAGTCAGTGCAGTGCTTGTAATGAACACATCAAGCTAAGCAAGCTAAAGGGCCACTCATGACATCCCAGACAGACCATGGATGAAGCTTGGAGTCGGTCTTTTCACCGCTTTTGGAACTGACTATCTCATCACTAGTGACCACTGTTCAGATTATTGTGAGTTAGAGCAGCTGAAGTCAAAGACCACCAAGTGAGATCGCAGAAACCTGACAGCACACTTCAGCCATTATGGCATTCCTGACATTGTGATAAGTGACAATGATCCTCAGTTCACGAATGAAGAACTCAGACGCTTTGTAAATGATTGGGAAATTCAGCGCTACACATTCATCTCCGCCCTATACCCAGTCAAAGGAAAGGCTGAGGCAGTGGTGAAAATTTCCAGAGGGATCATCAAGGAATCGAGTAAATCCAGCACAGATGTGTAGGAAGCAATCCCAGAGTGGAGAAACACACCAACTGAAAGCATGGAAATAGTCCAGTTCAGTGACTAAGTGTCACGCCACATGCAAACTATTCTTCCAATAGCTAAAACACTACTGACTGGAAGTAGTAACAGGCATGAGTGACGAAATCAAAGTGAAACGACAGAAAGTCAAATTTCACTGATAAATAAAGCTGCCAAATCATTGCCTGTGCTGAGAATTGGAGAGGTGGTTAGTATTCAACGTTCTAACCTAAAGTCAACCCACTTGGCAACTTGGGATCTGTGCAGAGAAGTTGTCACCTTGATCATGCACGGTGAAAATGAATGACCAAATATATTGTCATAACCACAGACATATATGTACAACTGGAGAAGCTGCATCTTCACAGCACATTGCTGATAAGGAAGATGTGAGTTCACCAACTACACAAGGAACTGAACGACCATCAGCCCCAGAGGTCAACTGTTCCCCAACTAAAGCAATAGATCAGCAGCAACAATGACCATGGCAGCAACACTTGCCATGGCAACAAAATTCCCTGGAAAAGCAACATCACCTCAGGAACGTGCAGGACTAGCTAAATGGCCAATAAAACACACACGTTCCATTTGAAGACCTGAACGTTTTAAGTATTATGCGTGCAATGTATGGGAGGGTTCCTAGAGTCAGACCAGAATAACCAGTTTTTTGCACATGCGTCATGATTTTCATTGTAGACCATGTATATGCATCACACCTAGAATTATGCCTAGCACTCTAGCTATGGTCCAATGTTTTAAACAGTTCAAGCATAACCTCCCTGTTCTTACGTTCTAAGCCTCAGCCAATAAAATAAATTATCTCCTAAGATAAAAGCAAAATACTGCACATGCTAGAAATCTGAAATAAAAACAGAAAATGCTGGAAAAATTCAGCAGCTCTGAAGAGTCATATGGACTCGAAACGTTAACTCTGTTTCTCTCTCCACAGATTATGCCAGACCTGCTGAGTTTTTCCAGCATTTTGTTTTTATTAAGGAGATTATCCTGTAAACTGGACGTGACTTTCCCTTTCAAATCCATGCTGACTGTCCTTGATTAATCTGCGCCTTTCTGAATGTTGATTTGTACTGTCCCTTGGAATTTTTTTCAATTAATTTTCTTGTCACCACCTGTAATTACTCAGTCTATTCCTCTCTCCCTTTTAAACAACAATACAATGTCTCCAGGCCTTTGGCACCACATCTGTAGTCAGAGAACTGGAAAATGCTGGTCAGGGCTGCTGCTATTTCTTCCCATGTTTCTCTTTGCAGACCTGGGCCTGGCAATTAATTCACTTTCAGAGATGCTAAACACTCTAATATTTCCTCTTTCACCATGTTAATCCAATCCAATATTTCATATTCCACCAACAACTATAAAATCTGCATCATTCCCATTAAGAATCATGCTCATGTTGTTTGCCTCCATACACAAATTACTCATTTTGATCTTCATTAGGCTCTACTCATTCCTGAGGATAACTTTATGTATTTATAAAACATCTTTGGTTTTCTTTGATTTTACTTGCTAGAATTTTTTCATGCCCTCTTTGCTTTCCTAATTTCCTTTTTCATGTCACTTTCCTGCACTTTCTATAAACCTTTACGCTTTATGCAGTATTGAGTTCTTGGTGTCTGACATAAGCTTCCTTTTTTGCCTTATCCTACTCTGTATCCACATTGACTTCTGGAAAGGTGGGTTGTATATATTTGGGAGTCCCATCCTTTTCCTTTGTGGGAACACATCTTCGCCTTGAATGTCCCTCACTGCTCTAGCACTGATTTTTTTTCCAGTGGCTGTTTACAGTCCACTTTTGCCAAATTGCATCTCAGCTTAGTAAAACTAACCTTTCTGCAATGTAAAACTCTTACTTTTGGTCTATTTCCTTTTCTATAACTACACTAAACTGTGATCATCGCTACCAAAATGATTTCCCACTTTCTACTTGCTCAGTTTCATTTCCTAAAGCTAAGTCCAGAATTGCACTCTCTCTTGTTGGGCTTGCTATGTACTGGCTAAAAAAAAGTTCTCCTGAATGCATTTGAAGAACTCTAGGCCCACCTTTTCCTTTCATACTCAATTTATCCTTGTTAATATCAGGGTAGTTGAAATCCCTTATCATTACTGGATTATAACAGTGACACATCTTCAAAAAAGCACATAATTGGCTGTAATGTGCTTTGAGACATTTTTTAAAAATCATTTTACAGGACCTGGGTGTCGCTGGCTAGGTCAGCATTTATTGCCCATCCCTAATAGCCCTTGAGAAGGTGGTGGTGAGCTGCCTTCTTGAACCGCTGCAGTCCATGTGGTGTAGGTACATCTACAGTACTGTTAGGGAGGGAGTTCCAAGATTTTGGCTCAGTGACAGTGAAAGAACAGCAATATATTTCCAAGTCAGGATGGTGAATGGCTTAGCGAGGAACTTGCAGGTGGTGGTGTTCCCACATGTCTGCTGCCTTTGTCCTTCTAGATGGTAGTGGTTGTAGGTTTGGAAGGTGCTGCCTTGGTGAGTTTATGCAACACATCTTGTAGACGATACACACTGCTGCAACTGTTCGTTGGTGGTGGAGGGAGTGAATGTGTGTGGAAGGGGTGCCAATCAAATGAAATGCTTTGTCCTGGATGGTATCGAGCTTCTTGAGTGTTGTTGGAGCTGCACTCATCCAGGCAAATGGAGAATATTCCATCGCATTCCTCACTTGTGCCTTGAAGATGATGAACAGGCTCTGGGGAGTCAGGAGGTGAGGTACTCGCCGCAGGATCCCTAGCCTCTGACCTGCTCTTGTAGCCACAGTATTTATATGGCTGGTTCAGTTCAGTTTCTGGTTGAGGGTAACCCCCAGAATGTTGATAGTGGGGGATTCAGTGATGGAAATGCCATTGAACGTCAAGGGGTGATGGTTAGATTCTCTCTTGTTGGAGATGGTAATTGCCTGGCACTTGTGTGGCGCGAATGTTACTTGCCGCTTGTCAGCCCAAGCCTGGATATTGTCCAGGTCTTGCTGCATTTGGACATGGACTGCTTCAGTGTTTGAGGAGTCACGAATAGTGCTGAACATTGTGCAGCATGTGGTCATGAAAAGCGTTACATAAATGAAAGTCTTTCTTTCTTTATTGTTTCTGCACTTTTCGGCAATTTGCCAGCGTATTTGCTCTTCTATCTCTCAGAGTGATTAGGGATCTATGGCACACCTATCAGTGTGACTGTCCCTTTTTTGTTCCACAATTCAATCCATAAGAACTCATTTGATGACTCATCTAACATTATTAACTCTCCTCACAGCTGTGATTGTTTCTTTAATATTGTGACTCCCTTCTTTTTTTCATCCCCTTTTCTATCCTGCCTGAAACTCCGCAAAGTTGAACTGCCAGTCCTGCCCTTCTGTAAGCCATGTTTCAATAATAGCCACGGTATACTTCCAAGTGTCTGTATCTCTGTCTTACTTATTAGACTCCTTGCAATAGGATTTAACATCAATTGGTTTTAACAGTGTGATGTTTCTCAACAGGATTTAACAGCCCTGTATATTCAAAATGATTCAATAGCAGTATATCTCAATTGCAGGTTAAAGACTAAAAATCTAACATTTTTTATTATTTTTTAGTATAGTTCATTCCATTTTGGGTGTCAATCTGATTAGCGAGGCTTATCCAAAATAAATTGGAACAGTCCTAAACAGAGCTAATGACAGTTTTTAAGACACTAGCTCTATCATATTTGTATACAGCAGTAAAAGCCAACAGTGCTCCAGTGTGACATTGACAGCACCACTTTCAACCAAAGAATATTTATTGATGGTGATAACATCCAACACATCATTTACTCACTGAGATGTCTGAGCCCAGCCCTGGACGTTCTCTGTAGCCTAGTCCTCCTCCTCCGATATTCATTCTCTTCCCTTTCCCAGCTTTGTAACGAGATTTTCGAAACCATGGGTTCTGACAGTGAAAAAAGTTATTAAAATACTTATTGCTAAACTTAACTGGTAACACACACACACTATTAAACCAGTAAGTTAATAGTTTCATTAAATAACTGTTATGCACAAGCAACAAATTCAAGGTAATCCTTTTAACTTTAGAAGCTCAATTTTTTAAAGTTATTTTGGTCCTATTTGCTTGTGTCCCTGGCCATTCACAGTCAAGATAGCAGGTGACCCATCTCCAGGCCTTGATAAACATCATTGAAACAGATAGCTGGAGTAGTGCAAGATATGTAGTGCGAGTTATCACTCCCTTCGATTTTCCCTGCTTGGGTGTAGCAACTGGAATGCAGAAGGATATCATTCAGAAAACTCTATCCAGTAATTGGGTACGTGAGTGAAAATGGTATCCAGAAATGTAAGGTTAATGTGTAATATGTTTCATTCTTATACGAGTGCCATAGATTTGTGGGAGCTAACATCTCAAGAGAAAAAGGTTAATAATATTTTGGGAGTAGACCTTTTATAAGAGCTTGAAAATTCTGGTTAATGTTGGCCACTGTATTTGTGAAAGAACTGTGAATTCCTGATGAGTCATACAAGGAGCAAGCTTGATATCGTCACTGAGCTAGGAAAAATCGCTTGGTGACATTGATAAGAAAGAAAGCACCTTTGCATCTCACTTCACATACAACAAATTTTTAAGGAGTACCTGCATGTGGATCTGAATGATCTAGAAACAGATGCATTGAATAGCCTTTTTTTAATCCTGATATTCAAATGATAATTTTTTTCAATGATCGGCTTTTTTGTACATTATAAATGGCCCAGGTTACATGATCAGTCTGTGCAAGAAATCGGTGTAAAACATTTTCAGCAAGGGATTAATTACTGATCTAACCTGACAGCTCAAGTCAGCTGCAGCTGGAGTTATACAATTGGTCTCAGCAGCAGGGAAGGGAAAAATCAGCCAGGGTTCCGACTCACTGTCACTTTAAGGAATCACACAATGCGGAAGAGGCCTTTCGGCCCATCGAGTCTGCACTGACACGAGAGAAACACCTGACCTACCTACCTAATCCCATTTACCAGCACTTGGCCCAAAGCCTTGAATGTTATGACGTGCCAAGTGCTCATCCAGGTACTTTTTAAAGGATGTGAGGCAACCCGCCTCCACCACCCTCCCAGGCAGCACATTCCAGACCGTCACCACCCTCTGGGTAAAAAAGTTTTTCCTCACATCCCCTCTAAACCTCCTGCCCCTCACCTTGAACTTATGTCCCCTCGTGACTGATCCTTCAACTAAGGGGAACAGCTGCTCCCTATCCACCCTGTCCATGCCCCTCATAATCTTGTACACCTCGATCAGGTCACCCGTAAGTCTTCTCTGCTCCAACAAAAACAACCCAAGTCTATCCAACCTGTCTTCATAATTTAAATGTTTCATCCCAGGCAACATCCTGGTGAATCTCCTCTGCACCCCCTCCAATTCAATCACATCCTTCCTATAATGTAGCGACCAGAACTGCACACAGCTGTGGCCTCACAAGGTTCTATACAATCCAACATGAACTCCCTACTTTTATAATCTCTGCCTCGATTGATAAAGGCAAGTGTCCCATATGTCTTTTTCACCACCCCATTAACATGCCCCTCCACCTTCAGAGATCTATGGACACTTGCTATATCATTTGCTGTCTGTCTTGCTGGAAAACATGTATGTGAACCTTTGGGAAAGATGGGGTTAGATTGAGTTGTGACAGCACATGATTTACAGCTGATCACTATATAGGCTCATACACAAAGGCTGGTCATTGAGCAATGTCTTAGAGGCTCAGCGAGAATTGTAACCCAGCATGAGTTAGCACCTTCCGGAGAGGAAGGAGGAAAATAGCTACTGAACTTTCAGGCGTGGGTCCAGACTCTTGCATGTGCCGCACTGAAAACCAGGTCAGGTTATTATGGTTTGCTAATTAGTTACATCAAAAGCTGTGTCCATTGTGTGGGACAGGTAAACCACAACAGATTGGCACTCAAACTCTGCAAAATGAAAGGTTTACTCACAAACAGGTGAAAGTCCAGAAAAAAAATCATACGTTGTACACGGAAAATATCAAGAAGTATGCAAGGCACAAATGCTTCTCTAGTAGACTAGGGGACTGAAATTTATACAGGTACCTAACTGTAATGGGGCAACACTAACACTGCTCAAGGAAGGCCTGGCCTATTTAAATTGTTATCTAAAACAAAATAATTCAGTGGATTTGGCTGCATGAGCAGAGAATGAAAAGGAAAATGATTTGGAGTGAGCATTGATGATATTGAAAATATCTGATCAGTGTGAGGCAGTCACTATTAAGTCAAATTGCACCTTCTGGTGCATCTGGAGAACAAGGGATTACAAATCAGAACAAGACATACTGACATTGCGGATTGCAACACTGAGATTAGTTCAGGAGCATGCTGCGTATTTTCGATCTACGTGCCTTAAGAAGGACATACAGATTTTTTAGCAAGGATTTGGATATGTGTGACCAAGAAG
The DNA here is from genome assembly GCF_017639515.1 of Carcharodon carcharias. NCBI lineage: Eukaryota > Metazoa > Chordata > Chondrichthyes > Lamniformes > Lamnidae > Carcharodon > Carcharodon carcharias. The sequence continues at coordinate 52,115,215 of NC_054489.1, forward strand.
ATTCCAGGCGTTAGGGAACCAAGCCATGAAGAAATGTTTTAGCAACAAAGTTACTTGTGCTGGGGGAAAAATGACAGATGGGAGACATGATCCAGGACTTCAAAGCAACATACCTGCATAGCCAGATCCAACAGTTCTTTGGAAACATACTGGTTGGCCCCTTCCAAATTGCGAACGAGATCCCCAGCGAAATTGCTGTCTTTGTTGGTCATCAATGTATAGGCCACACCTTTCTCTCCTGGATAGAGAGAAACAGAATAAACCATGGCAGAATTAAAATTTCCCTCTAACAAGGCTAGAATCAAACAGTGGTTAAATGGGGAGGAAATCTATGGAGGGCAGTGCATTTTTTGTTTAGATACATACTGTCTGGCCAGTAAAGAATGAACAAACATGTATTTAGATAGCGCTTTCAAATTCTCAGGACACCCCATAGCACTTTTCAGCCAATCGTTGTTGTGGAGACAAACTGAGCAGCCTAATGTGCACAATAAATTCCCATAAAGAGATAAATGACAAGTTAATCTGCTTTGGCGATATTAGTTGAGGAATAAATGTCAGAGAGGACATTGGGAGAATTTCAGAAGTGCCACTGGGATTTTCCACTTTCACTTGAGTAGGCGGTTAAGATCTCGGTTCAATATCTTGTCCAGAAGGTGGAATCTCCAACTGTGGAGCACTCCCTCTGTACAGCAATGAAATGCCAGCCTAGTTCATGTCTCGAGTGGGGCTTGAAACCCATGTCCTTTTGATTCAGAGTGTACCACTAAGCCAAGCTGACATTATCGCATGGCTTTCAGTATCAGTCATCTTTCTATCTATTGTAATGGGTGTCATCTGTGGCTTGGTTAGTAGCCTTCTCACCTCTGAATCAGAAGGATTTATGTCAAGGTTTACTCCAGAGACTTAAGCCAAAAAATCTAGGCTGATGCTTCAGAAGGCATTCTCTTATGTATGAGAAGTTAAACCAAGGCCTGGTTTACCCTTTCAAACTTCTATGGCACGATTTTGAACAGCAAGGCAGTTCTCTCCAGTGTCCTGGCCGACATTAACCCCTCAACTAGCACCAACAGAACAGATGATCTAGTTATCACCTTTCTGTTTGTGCGAGCTTACAATACACAAATTGGCTGTTGCATTTCCCTACGTTACAATGGTGACTACATTTTAAAAGTACTTCATCAGCTATAAGAACAAAATCTCAGCAATGCTGACATTAGCAAGGCACCACATACAACCCTTCCTGAGGGGGCAGTGAGCTGATTTCTTGAACGTCTGAAGTCACTGTGGTGCTGGTTTTTCATAGTGATGGACAGTAAGAGTCACCATGTGGCGTGGACAGCAGTCATATATAGGGTGGACCAGGTAGAGGTGGAATGTTCCCTTGAAAGTCAATAGTAATGCTATTGGAGTATTGCAACAATCCTGATGGAAGATGAATTCACAATCACTGCTTGCTAGTCCATCTACGCCATGTGCTACGCGCCCCTAGATTTAAGTAAAACTTTACGTATACTTAACAATAATCTTCTTTCCAAAGTATGTTACTGTTCATTATAAATATTTTAAAACATGCATTGAGAATGATAGATGCAAGCAGATGAAAGACAACACAACAGAGCATGTGAGTGAAACATTTGTGTACACAGAAATGTTTATATAAGTTCACTCACTGAAATTGTTCTGCTGACTTGTAATGAGTTGGGAAAAGATCCAGTAATTCTATAGTTTGCCAATTTTAATAAAATAAAAATATGAAACAGTTACTCCTAAATGTATAGAATGTTACATAAGTGAGGAAGAGCTAAGGCAGAACGATTAAAACCTGTTTGGGACTAAACATACAGCATAAAACTTGTAAAGTGAACAATCTGGCAATAATAGAAAAACTGTGAACAAAATCTTCACACTGGTCAGATTGGAGAATTCCACTAAGCCCAAACTATCAAAGTGGACGAAGAAATATATTCATCCACTTTTGACCATTCCTACACAATGTGAAATAATATGGATTTTTTAAGTATTTTGCTGGACATTATAATGCATGCAAATTGTAGAAGTTAACACCTTCTTACCTGCTCTGCCAGTACGACCAATCCTGTGAGTGTGTGTATCAATATCACGAGCCACATCATAATTGATCACCGTTTTAATGGATGGAATATCCAAACCACGAGCTGTAATAAAGGGAACAATGTGATTATTCCAACATGAACAGGTGGGAGCGACATCAAACAGGTACCAGATCTCAAAAGACATTCCAGCATCCAGGGCAATCACAAACCTTACTTCGCTTTTTGAGAAAAAAATATTACTAATCTGAATAAATCACCTTGATCAATAAACTACTTGTACCTTATAACTCTATTTCACTACATGCTAACTGTTAGTCCCCCTTTATGAAGGCACTGACTCATTGCTGGCTATAGCTAGCAGCCCCATAAGCATCGATTCGCATATACATTTCAGCCTGAAGCGCAGAACATTATGGTGTTCTCCAGGGGATGCTATTAGGACCACTACTCCTTTAAATATATATTAAAGTCCTGGATTTGGGTATGGAGGGCATAATTTCACTATTTGCAGATAATACAAGACTCAGGAATGTAGTAAACAATAAGGGAGATAGCGACACACCTCAGAAAGACAAAGACTGGTGAAATGGGCAGACATGAGACAGATAAAATTTAAAGCTTGAAGTGTTACATTTGGGTAGGAAGATTGAGGGGAGGCAAATTTAAAAAAGCAGTGCAGGAAGAGAGACCTGTGGGTGCATGTACAGAAATCTTTTGAAGAATGCAGAACAAACGGAGAAGGCTATTCAAAAAAAAAAACCCAATAGTATCTTTAGCTTTATTAACAGGGGAACAGAGTACAAAAGCAAGTAAGTTATGTTAAGTATTTATGAAACACTGATTAGGCCTCAGCTGAAGCAGTGTGTTCAGTTCTGGGTACTACACTTTAGGGAGGATGTCAAGGCCTTAGAGAGGGTTTGGCCAAAATTTACTAGAAAGGTACCAGGAATGAGGGATTTCACTTATCTAGAGACATTGGAGAAAATTAGTTGTTTTTAAAGCAGACAAGGTTTAGAGGTCATTTAATAGAGGTGATCAAATTCATGAAGTGGTTTGATAGAATGAGAAACTGTTTCCCAGGCACAACAGGATGAATAAACTCCTTCTGTGTGACATCATTCTATTCTATGTCAGTAACTGAGATGATGCACTTTGTAGTTAAAAAATGACAGTAGTAATTATCTTCTGAATGGAAGCAGCTCAGCGCTGTTGGGAGACCAGAGGTATTTTGGTGCACAGATTCATAGAACATTAACTGCAGTACCTCAGGTTAATAAGGTTGCAAAAAACCAGGTAATGGGCTTCTACAGTGTATTTCAATTAATACAGATATAAAAACCAAGAGGTAAAGAAATGTTAATTGCACCAGCTATTAGAACAGAAACAGGTATTTTGTGAGCTCATAAAGCTGTCCTTCTAATTAATTACATTACAATAACCCAACCAAGCAGTTCAGATACAACTAATCCAACCATTTTTTAAAATGGCAAAATACTGTGCATGCTGAAAATCTGAAATAAAAGGAGGAAGTGCTGGAATGCACAGCAGTTCTGATGAAAAACCATCAACCTCTCCACTCACACGCTTAGCATTTCCAGTTATTTCAGCTTTTCATCTTTCGGTATTCGTCATTGCTACCCATGTTAAGCTTCAGTGAAGTTCAAGCCGTTCTGCTGCTGCTGCTGCTACTATGACTGCCTCTGCTGTTCTTTTTACAGGCAATAATTACAAGAGGAGAAAATTACAGTGATCAAGGAAATCAGAGTGTGCCTTTTCCATGCAAAGTACCAATGTGTTTTTCCATTTCAAAACTTATTCATGGCCATGAAACTATTCACCCAAATAATGTATCCAACTTGTATAGCAGGTAATTGCAGCAGGACTAACACACGTGCTATAGACGGTGGAGATTGTAAGGATTCAATTACCAGTGCAGTAAAAGCCTAATATTACTGTGTGCATTTTGTAGTTCCACTTGTAAAGAGCTGCATAGATATAGTCAAAAAAAATCTGAAGAGATTATCACAGAATCACACATTGCAGAAGAGGCCCTTCGGCCCATCAAGTCTGCACCGACATGTGAGAAACACCTGACCTACCTACCTAATCCCATTTACCAGCACTTGGCCCATAGCCTTGAATGTTATAAAAACAAAAAAACTGCGGATGCTGGAAATCCAAAACAAAAACAAAAACAGAATTTGGGCTCGGCATGATACTGAACTCTTCTTCCGCCGTCTTCGTCTCCGGGCTCACTTCTTTGGGCAGGAGTCCTCTCCCAGTTCAACGGATCCTTTTACCCATCTCCAATATTCTCCCTCCACCTGGACCCCTCCCTCTGGATTCTTACCTTCTCTCGATCTTTTCATTGAGAACTGTCGGCGCGACATTAGTCGTCTCAATTTCTCTGCTCCTCTCACCCATTCTAACCTGTCTCTCTCTGAACTTACTGCACTCCATTCTCTCAGGTCCAACCCTGACATTGTCATCAAACCCGCTGACAAGGGTGGTGCTGTTGTTGTCTGGCGCACTGACCTCTACCTCGCGGAGGCTGAGCGTCAACTCGCAGACACTTCCTCCTACCTCTCCCTGGACCATGACCCCACCACTGAACATCAAGCCATTCTTTCCAGGACTGTCACTGACCTCATCTCCTCTGGGGATCTCCCTCCCACAGCTTCCAACCTGATAGTCGCCCAACCTCGGACGGCCCGCTTCTATCTCCTACCCAAAATCCACAAACAGAACTGCCCCGGTAGACCGATCGTCTCAGCTTGCTCCTGCCCCACAGAACACATTTCTCGTTATCTTGACTCCCTTCTCTCTCCCCTTGTCCAGTCCCTTCCCACCTACATCCGTGATTCCTCTGACATCTTACGTCACATCAACAATTTCCAGTTCCCTGGCCCCAACCACTTACTCTTCACCATGGACGTCCAATCCCTCTACATCTCCATCCCCCACCAGGATGGTCTGAGGGCCCTTAGCTTCTTCCTCGAACAGAGGCCCGAACAATCCCCATCCACCACTACTCTCCTCCGTCTGGCTGAACTTGTTCTCACGCTGAACAATTTCTCCTTCAACTCCTCTCACTTCCTCCAAATAAAAGGTGTGGCTATGGGTACCCGCATGGGCCCCAGCTATGCCTGTCTCTTTATGGAGTATGTGGAACATTCCTTGTTGCAGTCCTACTCCGGCCTCCTTCCACAACTCTTTCTCCGGTACATCGATGATTACTTCGGTGCCGCTTCATGTTCTCGTCAGGACTTGGAAAAATTTATTAATTTTGCTTCCAATCTCCACCCCTCCATCATTTTCACGTGGTCCATCTCTGACACTTCCCTTCCCTTCCTTGACCTCTCTGTCTCAATCTCTGGTGATAGACTGTCCACCAATATCCATTACAAACCCACCGACTCCCACAGCTATCTCGACTACAGCTCCTCACACCCCGCTTCCTGTAAGGACTCCATCCCATTCTCTCAGTTCCTTCGCCTCCGTCGCATCTGTTCCGATGATGCTACATTCAAAAACAGTTCCTCTGACATGTCCTCCTTCTTCCTTAACCGAGGTTTTCCACCCACGGTCGTTGACAGGGCCCTCAACCGTGTCCGGCCCATCTCCCGCGCATCCGCCCTCACGCCTTCTCCTCCCTCCCAGAAACATGATAGAGTCCCCCTTGTCCTCACTTATCACCCCACCAGCCTCCGCATTCAAAGGATCATCCTCCGCCATTTCCGCCAACTCCAGCATGATGCCACCACCAAACACATCTTCCCTTCACCCCCCTTATCGGCATTCCGTAGGGACACCCTGGTCCACTCCTCCATCACCCCCTACTCCTCAACCCCCTCCTATGGCACCACCCCATGCCCACGCAAAAGATGCAACACCTGCCCCTTCACTTCCTCTCTCCTCACCGTCCAAGGTCCCAAACACTCCTTTCAAGTGAAGCAGCATTTCACTTGCATTTCCCCCAACTTAGTCTACTGCATTCGTTGCTCCCAATGTGGTCTCCTCTACATTGGAGAGACCAAACGTAAACTGGGCGACCGCTTTGCAGAACACCTGCGGTCTGTCCGCAAGAATGACCCAAACCTCCCTGTCGCTTGCCATTTCAACACTCCACCCTGCTCCCTTGCCCACATGTCTGTCCTTGGCTTGCTGCATTGTTCCAGTGAAGCCCAACGCAAACTGGAGGAACAACACCTCATCTTCCGACTAGGGACTTTACAGCCTTCCGGACTGAATATTGAATTCAACAACTTTAGGTCATAAGCTCCCTTCCCCATCCCCACCCCCTTTCTGTTTCCCCCTCCCCCCTTTTTTTTTCCAATAAATTATAAAGATTTTCCTTTTCCCACCTATTTCCATTATATAAAAAAAAAACCCACTAGAGCTATACCTTGAGTGCCCTACCATCCATTCTTAATTAGCACATTCGTTTAGATAATATCACCAACTTTAACTTTAACACCTATGTGTTCTATTGTACTATTGTCGTTGACATCTTTTGATGATCTGCTTCTATCACTGCTTGTTTGTCCCTACAACCACACCCCCCCCTCCACCTCTCTGTCTCTCTATCTCTCCGCCCCCTACACACACACCTTAAACCAGCTTATATTTCAACTCTTTCTTGGACTTGAACGCAAGTTCTGTCGAAGGGTCATGAGGACTCGAAACGTCAACTGTTTTCTTCTCCGCCGATGCTGCCAGACCTGCTGAGTTTTTCCAGGTAATTCTGTTTTTGTTTTTGCCTTGAATGTTATGATTTGCCAAGTGCTCATCCAGGTACTTTTTCAAGGATGTGAGGCAACCCGTCTCCACCACCCTCCCAGGCAGCGCATTCCAGACCATCACCACCCTCTGGGATAAAAAAAGTTTTTCCTCACATCTTCCCTAAACCTCCTGCCCCTCACCTTGAACTTATGTCCCCTCGTGACTGACCCTTCAACTAAGGGGAACAGCTGCTCCCTATCCACCCTGTCCATGTCCCTCATAATCTTGTACACCTCGATCAGGTCGCCCCTTGGTCTTCTCTGCTCCAACGAAAACAACCCAGGTCTATCCTACCTCTTTTCATAATTTAAATGTTTCATCCCAGGCAACGTCCTGGTGAATCTCCTCTGCAATCCCTCCAGTGCAATCACATCCTTCCTATAATGTGGCAACCAGAACTGCACACAGTACTCCAGCTGTGGCCTCACCAAGGTTCTATACAACTCAACATGACCTCCCTACTTTTGTAATCTATGCCTCGATTGATAAAGGCAAGTGTCCCATATGCCTTTTTCACCACCCCTCTAACATGCCCCTCTGCTTTCAGAGATCTATGGACACACACACCAAGGTCCCTTTGTTCCTCAGAACTTCCTAGTGTCATGCCGTTCCTTTGAAAACTTCCTTGTCAAATTACTCCTTCCAAAGTGTATCACCTTACACTTTTCAGGGTTAAATTCCATCGACCACTTATCTGCCCATTTGACCATACCGTCTATATCTTCCTGTGGCCCAAGACACTCACCCTCACTGTTAACCATCCGGCCAATCTTGGTGTCATCCGCAAACTTACTAATCCCCCCATATAGTCATCTATGTCGTTTATATAAATGACAAATAATAGGGGACCCAGCACAGATCCCTGTGGTACGCCACTGGACACTGGCTGCTGGTCACCAAAGCAGCCTTCTGTCATCACCCTCTGTCTCCTTCAACTAGCCAATTTTGAATCCACCTTATCAAATTACCCTGTATCCCATGTGCATTTGCCTTCTTTATAAGTCTCCCAAGTGGGACCTTGTCAAAGGCTTTGCTGAAATCCATAAAAATTACATCAACTGCACTACCCTCATCTACACACCTGGTCACCTCCTCCAAAAATTCAATCAAATTTGTCAGGCATGACTTCCATCTGACAAAGCCATACTGACTATCCCTGATCAAACCTTGCCTCTCCAAGTGGAGAGAGATTCTCTCCTTCAGAATTTTCTCCAATAGTTTCCCTACCACTGATGTGAGACTCACTGGCCTGTAGTTCCCTGGCTTATCTCTACAACCCTTCTTAAATAGCGGAACCACATTAGCTGTTCTCCAGTCCTCTGGCACCTCCCCCGTGGCCAGAGAGGAATTAAAAATTTGGGTCAGAGCCCCTGCGATCTCCTCCCTTGCATCCCTCAGCAGTGTGGGACACAAATCATCCAGACCTGGAGATTTGTACACTTTTAAGCCTGCCAACACCTCCAATACCTTGTCACTCCCTATATCAATTTGCTTAAGAACCTCGCAGTCTCTCTCCCCGAGTTCGATACCTTCATCCTCATTCTCTTGGGTGAAGACGGATGTGAAGTATTCATTCAACACTCTCCCCGTGTCCTCTGGCTCCACCCATAGATTGCCCCCTTGGTCCCTTATGGGCTCTCTACTCTTTCCCTGGTTATCCTCTTCCCATTCATATACTTATAGAATATCTTGGGATTTTCCCTACTTTTACCAGCCAGAGCTTACTCATTTCCCCTTTTTGCTCTACTAATTGCTTTCTTAAACTCCATCCTGCACTTTCTGTACTCCACTAATGCCTCTGCTGATTTGCTTCCCTTGTACCTGCTAAAAGCCTCTCTTTTCCTTCTCATCGTAACCTGAATATCTCTGGTCATCCATGGTTCTCTGGACTTGTTACTCCTTCCTATCACCCTAGAGGGAACATGTTGAGCCTGTACCCTCCCCATTTCCTTTTTGAACGCCCCCCACTGCTCCTCTGTAGATTTCCCAAGTAGCTGTTCCCAGTCTACCTTGGCCAGATCCTGCCTTATTTTACTAAAATCCACTCTCCCCCAATCCAAAACATTTTTTTGTAACTTGTCTATTTCGTTGTCCATAACAAACTTAAACTGTGGTCGCTATCACTAAAATGCTCGCTCACCACCACCTCAGCCATCTGTCTGGCTTCATTCCCCAGAATTAGGTCCAGCACTGCGCTGTCCCTTGTTGGACCCTCTACATATTGAACTCAAAAGTTCTCCTGTACAGATTTCAAGAAATCCACTCCATCCAAGCCCTTAACACAACGTCTATCCCAATCTGCACACATGGCCACAACTAATCCCATATGAGTGGAGGAACACTCACCTGCTACATCTGTAGCCACGAGAACAGGAATTGACTTCTTCTTGAAGTCAGAGATGACTTTGTTTCTTTCGCTTTGATCCATATCGCCGTGCAACAGACCAACAGTGTAACCTTCCTGATTTAGATTGGCAGCAAGTTCATCGCTGTTAGCTTTCTTGGTCACAAAGATCAGGACACTACCTCTAGATGTCAACTCTACCAGCCTCCTTGTGAGCCAGTTCCACTTGTCAGGACCAGCCATGAGAATCTCCACAATCTGAGTAATATCCTCATTTGCCTGAAACAAAACGCACAAAGTGTGGTGAATAAGGTTGGTGATCCACAAGCACAAAGAGCCATGTGGGAACAGGATGTACTGACAAGAATAGAAACGTGACTGTATACTTAATATTCAAGGATACAAAGTATTTAGAAAAGATAGGGAAAGCAAAGAGGTGGCAGTACACACTAGATGAGAAAGGATGCCTTGAGGGGGCAAGGACAGAATCCATTTGGTCAGAGTTGAGAAGCAAGAAAGGGTATTACTGGCGTATTCTATAGGCCTCAAAATAGTGAGTGTGAGTGTGAGAAAGAGGGGGGGTGAGAGGGGAGACGGGGAGAGAGAGAGAGAGAGAGACAGAGAGAGAACGTGCATGAGAGAGGGGAACAAATGTGCAGGGAAGTCAAGGAGATGTGTAAAAATTAGAGTGGTGATACTGGGGGACTTAAATTACCCAAATATTGATTGGGATAATGTTAGAATAAAGATTGCGGAGAGGGATGAATTTTTGAAACATATTCAGGAGAACTGCCTAATGAACATAAGATAAGAAATAGGAGCCAGAGTAGGTCACTCAACTGTTCTGAAGAAGAGTCACATTGGACTCAAAACGTTAACTCTGTTTTTCTCTCCATAGATGCTACCAGATCTGCTTAGTTTTTCCAGCACTTTGTTTTTATTTTCTATTTCTACACTCCATCCCCTTTGCAATAGCCTAGTAGACCTTCTCTGAACTGCTTCCAATGCAAGTATGTCCCTCCTTAAGTATGGAGACCAAAACTGTACACAATACTCTAGGTGTGGTCTCACCAATTTGCCCTGTACACCTGCAGCAAGACTTCCCTAAGTTTATTAGTTCCCGTTGACCCACCTGCTTGTAACATCCTCAAAGAGCTCTAAAAAAATTTCAAACATGATTTTCCTTTCACAAAACCATGTTGATTTTACCTGATACTATTATGAGTTTCTAAATGCCCTGCTGCTACTATCTTAAAACTGGATTCCAGCATTTTCCTAATGACATATGCTAGACTAACTGGCCTATCATTTCCTGCTTTCTAGTCAAGAGAGGGAGACAGAAGTGTTACATTTGCAGTTTCCCAATCTGCTGCAACATTTCCAGAGTCTAGGGGATTTTGGAAGATTGCAACCAATGCATCCACTATCCACAGCCACTTCTTTTAAGAAGTCATCAGGACCAGGGGACTTGTCAATCTTCAGTCCTATTAGTTTTCCGAGCATTTTTTCTCCAGTGATCGTGATTGTTTTAAGTTCCTCCCTCCCTTGTGCCTCTTGATCTTCTACTATTCTTGGGATGCTCTTTGTGTCTTCTACTGTGAAGACACTAGTTCAAAGTCTGCCATTTCCTTGTTTCTCATTATTAATACACAAGTTTCACCCTCTAAGGCACCAATGCTCACTTTAGTTACTCTTTTACTTTAATATATTTGTATGAGCTTTTACTGCCTATTTTTATATTTCTTGCCAGTTTCTTCTCACGTTCTAATTTCTTCCTCTATTTTTTCCATCATCCTTTGCTGGTTTCTAAAGGGTCCAACTCTAAAGGGGATGCAACATTTTAAAAACATCTTAAATCCCTCATGAAACCTCACCCCGCCCGTGGATGAGGTTTTGTGTTTTTTCTGAAGGCCGCCTGAGCTCTTCGCCTGCCCGCCAACCTTAAGGTTGGACGGGCAGGTCCATTAATTGGCTTAATTAGTTTTTTAAAGGCCTTAAGGGGCCTTACTTATATGTGTGTAAGTCATTGAAGATGGCAGAGGTTAATGAAGCATACAGTATCCTAGGCTTTATAATAGGGGCATTGAGTCCAAGAGCAAGGAGGTTATGTTGAACTTGTATAGGACATTGGTTCAGCCCGGCTGGAATATTACATCCTGTTCTGGGTGCTGCACTTTAGGAAGGACGTGAAGACATTGGAGAGAGTGCAGAAAAGATTCACAAGAATGATGAGGAACTTCAGGTATGAAAATAGATTGGAGGAGTTAGGACTCTTTTCTTTGGAGAAGAGTAGGCTGAGAGGAGATTGGTTAAAGGTATTCAAAATCACGAGGGATCTGGATAGAGTAGATAGGGAGAAGTGTTCGCACTCGTGGAAGGATTGAGAACGAGAGGGCACCAATTTAATGTAATTTGCAAAAGAAGCAAAGACAACATGAAAAGAAACTTTTTCACACAGTTAGTGGTTAGGGTCTGGAATGCACCGCCTGAGAGTAGTGATGGAGGCAGGTTCAGTTGAGACATTCAAAAGGAAATTAGAGTGTTATTTGAAAAGGAACAAAGTTCAAGGTTGTGGAGAGAGGGGAAAGAATAGTACTAGATGAATTGCTCATTCAGAGAGCTACTGCAGATATGATGGGCCAAATGGCCTCTATCTGCACTGTAACAATTCTGTGAAATCTTCTGGCCTACCACTCATCTTTGCAGCATTGAACGCATTAAAAGGAAAAGAAAAGATGAGGTTGGGGAATTAATAATGGGAAGCTAGTAGACTGCATAGACTTTGAACAAGTATTTTGTATCTGTCTTCACAGCAAAAGACACAAAAAGCATCCCATGAATAGGAGAAGTTCAAGAGGCTAAAGGGAGGGAGGAACTTAAAATAATCACCATCACTCAAGAAAATATAATTCAATTTGATATTGTCCTTAACTTCCTTTGTTAGCCATGGACAGTACTTTCTTCCTCAATGGTTATCATTGTTGAAGAGTTATGAAATATCTCCTTAAATGTCTGCCACTGCTTCTGTACTCTCCGACCTTACAATCTATTTTCTCAGTCCACTTTAGCCAATTCTGTCTTCATACCTTTGTAATTACCTTTATTTAAGTTTAACACTCTAGTTGTAGACTCATTTCTCATTTTCAAACTGAATGTGAAATTCCACGTCGAGAGGATTCTTCACTAAAGAGATCATTAATTAATCCTGTCTTATTACACACGTTATCCGGTCTAAAATAACCTGTTCTCTGGTTGGTTTCAAATATATTGTTTTAAGAAACTCTGCCAAATACACTCTATGAACCTATCTTCAAGGCTAGCATTGCCACTTTGATTTGTCCAATCTATATGAAGATTAAAAACGACCATTATTATTGCAGTACCTTTCATACAAGGCCCCATTATTTCTTGACTTATACTCTGTTCTATAGTGTAGTTAGTTAGGGGGCTATAATTTTCTCTCACCAATGACTTATTCTCTTTGTTATTTTTTATCCCCGCCCAAACTGATTCTATGGCCAAGATTTTCCAGTCCCGTCGCGGGTGGGACCTGCCACAGGTGAGGCGGCATCCCAGCCAGAAGTCCACTGAAGATCCCGGCGGCGGGCGGGTGCAGAAAATCCCACCCTATATCTTGATCTTCTGAGCCACGATTATTTCTGACTGCTGTACAGATCTCATCCTTTATTAACAAAGCTACCCCACCTCCTTCCCCTTTCTTCCTGCCCCTCCAAAATGTCAAATATTTAGGGCTCAGCCTTGGTCACCTTGCAACCATGACTCAATGAAGACACTAATATCATACTCATTTATCTCTGTTATCAATTCACCCATCTTGTTACAAGTGCTGCATAGATTAGTTATAATAGATAAAAAGCCTTTAATTCTGTAATTTTACCCTTTTTCCATACTCCAACCTTATTTGCTGGTGCAGTCTTATGTTTGTACACTCTGTCCCTTCCTGTCACAATCTGGTTATCATTACCCACATCACAACCCTGCACTATTGTCTTGCCCTTTATTGTTAAGGTTCAAAATTTCCCTTCACGTAAAAACTTCTTGACCAGTATGTTTCAGTCGAAATAGGAAGGAGGCATTGCTGGGGCAATAAGGTAGGCCAAGTGTCTGTGGAAGAACACTGGGAAAGAGTGGTGATTGTATTATAAAGTTTAGATTAGTAATGCAGAGGAGAAAGGAGCAATCTAAAGTAGAACTTCTAAATTGGAAGAAGGCTAATCTCAATGAGATGAGGAGAGATCTAATCAGAGTAAAATTGAGCCAAAGACTGACAGGAAAAACTGCAACGGAACAATGAGTGATCTTTAAGGAGAACATGTTTCAGGTACAGGCTGATACATTCCAACAAGGCAGAAAGGTAGGGGGATTAGAGCCAGGGTTCCTTGGATGATATGGGAGATAAGGGATATGATAAAACAAAAAATAAAAGAGTGTATGATGCACGTCAGTTGAATTTTTCAAAGGAGAACCGGGCTATAATAAGTTGAGGGGAAGTGAAGAGAAAAAATAAAACGGGCAAAAAGAGAATATGAGAATAGAGTGGCAGTTAACAAAAGGAAACTGATAAATCTTCTAGCAGCTTGTAAATAATAAGCAGGTTGTAAGAGGCAGGGTGGAGCCTGTTAGGGTCAAAGAGGGTGACATATGCTTAGAGGTGCAGGGCAAGGCTAGAATGAGCACTTTGTATTGGAGGTTACTGAAGAAGAGGAATGCTGACAAAATATCTGTCGACACAGAGATCATAGAGGTAATGGATGGGGTGAAAATTGATAGGAAGGATGTTTGGAAAGGTTGGCCATGCTTGGAATGGATAAGTCACCAAGTCTGAATAGCTTGCATCCCAGGTTGCGAAAGGAAGTTGGGTTGGAGATAATGGACAGTCTTGGCAGAATCTTACCAAGTTCCTGTGATAAAGCGAAGGTGCCAGAGGATTGGCAATGGCAAAAGTGGCACCTTATTCAAGAGAGGGTGTAAGGACATCCCTAGTAACTACAGACTGGTCAATTTAACATCAGTAGTGGATAAGGTATTAAAAACAATAATCAAAAAAAGAATTAACAGATGCTTGGAGAGGTTTTAGATAAATTAAAGATTCATTTCTGCACTAAATTGAAGGTGACACTTGTAATAAATATGTTGCTCATACATGGTAAGAGTTCTGGGCAAAGTAAAGCTCAACTTATTGCAAAATGCCCTGCCCATGCACACAAATATATCATTTAAATGCCACTGGATGTAGTACTTTGTATCAAACTTGGCAGAAGGTACGCCCACACTCACAGCATGCCACTGAAATGCAGGTCTAAATTTTGGGATCAGGGTTATTCTGCAAAAGTGTGTCAAACACATCACTCCAAGTCTGCAAAGTGAGGCCTATACCTGGTTAAATTGAAAAATTGAAACTACACAGAGAAAGTTGGATCCAAAGTTGGCTCAGAAGCAAAGGGTAACAGTTGATGGGTATATTTGCAACTGAAAGGCTGTTTCCAGTGGGGTCCCACAGGGTTCAGTACCAGATTCCTTGTTCTTTCGTGGTATATACATCAATAATTTAGACTTAAATTTAGGGACTCTTTCAAAACACAATGCTAAATTTAAAGTTGCTGTTGTTAAGGGTCTTAGTGGAGGCCTATAACTGTCACTGTTGCTTGGAAGCACAACCACAGGGATAATGCTCTTTGATCTCCCCTTTGCTTCCCATGGGGAAGCACTTATCCTTTATCCAATGCCTTCCCATGGTTGCACATTAGAGACAGGGCACTCAGCTAGCCAAAGATACCACGTTATAAACTCATACACTAGTTGCCTCCCATTTCGTGCATTCAGTGATTAAAACTGGGAACAACTTATACTTTACTGCATTGCATATTTATATAGGAAATAAAGCTTGATGCAACAATAAGGTGCCCCATTACCTCTCCTATGTCACCTTGTACAACTCGAATAGGGTCAATGAGAATGTCTCGAGCCAGCCTCTCGATCTTCTTCCGGAAAGTAGCACTAAATAGCAGAGCTGTAAAACAATCCATATTTAAGAAAATGGCGGCAGTGTGTCAATCAAATTACACACCCTGGATGTGAAATCGACTGCAGATTACGGAAACATCTCTTGTATTTGTTCTAATCTCAAGTATGAGTGTTGGGTTTTGAGGAAAGATCAGGATACAGACTCTCCAGCTTTGAAAGGTGGTAAATGTGATGGTAATCTAAAGAGAAGAGAGTAATTCCAAGGACTGTTTAAGGTACAATCATGACTGCAAACCCCAGCTATAAACTGCTGATAGGTAAGTTCCAGTTATACAAAGAGAGGCCAGTACCTGAAATGATGTCAGGATGGGATACTGAAGGAAAATACTCTGGGGTCATTCAAGAGTCAGTTAAATGACATGGTGGGGCAATGTAGGTTTCTATGAAAGAGTGAGCCAAATTACTCCCTCATGTGTACTTATCTTTTCAGCAGCAGCACCTAGCGAACGTATCAATCAGCTTTTCACTAATTCATAATTCTCAAAGGCAATTAGGGATGGGAAATAAATGCAGGCCTTACCAAAGAAGCTCACATCCCAGGAAAGAATATAAAAAATCCAATGACAATTTACGTTCCAGTGGTATAGCAACAGAAAAATTGTAACATATGTTATAGTTTAGTACATCAACTTGAAAACACACCCTTTTGATTAGAAGCATCACCCAGCACTACTACATATCTGCCCGGCTCTACACAGCTATACGGGCGGTGAGGCTGCCTGGTACTGCATCTCCAACAACACAAAGTTCAGCCTTCTAACTTTGCAGCATCTTTTTTTAAATTCATTTTAAGGATGTAGACATTGTTGGCAAGGTCAGCATTTATTGCTTATCCCCAGATGCCCCATGAAGGTGCTTTTGGGTTTCCTTCTTGAATTATCGTATGAAAGGAAGGACTGAGAAGCTTGCTGGGTCACTTCAGAAGGCAGTGAAGAGTTAACCACTTGGATGTGGGATTGAAGTCACTTTTCAAAATTCAGAGGTAACCTCAATTTCACCCTCTGCTTTTCTTAATTTACAGACAACTGTGGACCTCTGTTCCACAACTAGAAGTGGATGCACCAAACGAGCCTGGTAATAAAGTTATCCGCAGGTCGACTCCAAAAATGATTATCGAGTGGAGGACATAAGCTATTGAATTTATTGAAAGAGTGACAACAATGCATTATTGTTAGAGCAGAGACAACACGGTACAGAATGAGATTGAGAAATAAATCTCTGTCACAGGACGTTTGCAAACAATTGATGGAAAACAGAAATCATGAGTGGAATGTACCCAAGATTTGAATAAGGACATAAACAAGTTGAAGTGTTTGCACAGGTGAAAGATTGCTATAGCCATACAACAGGTTGAATCAGTAGTTAGGAAGGCAAATGTAATGTTGGCATTTATTTCGAAAGGACTAGAATATAAAAGCAGGGATATGCTGCTGAAGCTTTATAAGGCTCTGGTCAGACCACATTTAGAAATATCGTGAGCAATTTTGGGCCTCATATCTCAGGAAGGATGTGCTGGCCCTGGAGAGGGTCCAGAGGAGGTTCACGAGAATGATCCCAGGAATGAAAGGCTTAACATATGAGGAACGTTTGAGGGCCCTGCGGCTATACTTGATGGCGTTTAGAAGGATGAAGGGGGATCTGATTGAAACTTACAGAATACTGAAAGGCCTGGATAGAGTGGACATGGGGAATATGCTTCCATTAATAGAGACTAGGACCCGAGGGCACAGCCTCAGAGTAAAGGGAAGACCTTTTAGAACAGAGATGAGGAGAAACTTCTTTAGCCAGAGAGTGGTGAATCTATGGAATTCATTGCCACAGAAGGCTGTGGAGGCCAGGTCATTGAGTGTATTTAAGACAGATAGGTTCTTGATTGGTAAGGTGATCAAAGGTTACGGGGAGAATGGGGTTGAGAAATTTATCAGCCATGACTGAATGGCAAAGCAGACTCAATGGGCTGAATGGCCTAATTTCTGCTCCTATGTCTTATGGTCTTATTATTGCAAATAATACTTTTATTTTAAATCTTTTCTGGAGTTTTCTAGAAACAGTTCACCACCTACCATTAATAGCCACACTACAGTCACTACATTTTGCTGTGTGGCCCAGTGCATTGTGATATTTTACATTATGCTGTGCCAGAATTATAATTGGATTCGTACTCACCCCTGCATCACCAGCAGTTTGTGCACTGTTATGGTTGCACTGCAGCAACTCACCAAGGTTACTTTGACAGCAGTGCCTTCCACTGCAACTACTACTCACTGAGAAGTGCCAGAACACCATCACAAGTCGCACCATCCTGACTTAGATATACATCACCATCCCTTCATCAGTGATAGATTAGTATCCTAGAATTCCTCACTAAAACCAATGATGGAGCACCACTAGAAGGACTGCAGCAGGTCAATAAGAAGGCCCACCATATCCACCACATTAGGGCAACTGGGGATGGGCAGCCTCGTCTGAAGATCAAATACTTAAAAATTCAAATGTTTTCCTGAGAAGCCACACAGTTTCAAGGTTCTGCAATGCACTTGCTCATAGGAAGTGTTAGATGAAAAAGGACAGATCCACCTAGTTCACCTTCTGCCAGCCTGCTCATCACATTATATAACAATAATGGAACTATTGACCAATCCTAGCAAACAATCTCTATCAATGAATTTACAAATGGCCCAGATGACATATGGAAAATATGTGTAGTGGCGTGCTCTGGGAATCATAGGTCCAAAATCACCTGTTCCTTCCAAGTAAGCTGTACTTCGAACATGTCATTTCTCAAATTACTCATATACTATATCCCAAAATGTTACTTTTTTTCTGAAAGAAATCTAATTTCCATTTGAATGAATCAATACAATTTTCACTATCTCACTAGGGAGTATGTTACATAGCTGATCACTTGCTTACATGGAATACTGTTTCTGCAAATTAGTTTTGAATTCACACCCCTTCCCATACAAGAGCTGAAACTATTTAATGCCATTGAATACATAATTGCCCACTTTCTCCAGTACAATGACTGCTATAAACTGTAAACTTTAATTGAACTCACACTGGGGTTACACAATAAGGATTACAATAAAGCATCATCGCTTACTCTGTCTGTCTGGACGGACATGATTTGCTAACGATCGGACCTGATATTCTGTAAAAGATAAAGAAATTAGCATTAAAGATACAATATAGTGACATGCAATCATTACTGTGCTGTCATTCAGTAAGGTAACAGGCAACTAGGCATTAAGTCCTCTTAAATTAGGGAACCTAAAAATGCAAAACTTAATCTTAAACTAAGACTTATCTGGAGTGAACTTGTATAGATTCGTACAGCACAAAATGAACTCACTCAACCCATCACTGCTGTGTTGGCTCTTTGAAAAATCTATTCATTTGTATACAACAAGCGTAGTGACGTAACATTAAAGAATATTGTAAGCATTAAGATGTAAATATCCTAGAGGCCACCATGCTAAGTTAGCCTAATCAAACAAAACAAGAACAATTATATAGCGTTTTTAAATACGTTGATCTCTTACCAAAGCCCATGTCAAACATTCTGTCAGCTTCATCAAACACCAAGTAGGTCACTCTCTGGAGATTGGTGGCTTTCTTTTTCACATGATCTATCAACCGACCCTAGTGTGAAAGAGCAACAAGCAATGGCCTGAATGTTACATCCAACGATTTGGTTAGCGGTTTACATGGACACCAAGCACTTACAAAGAAAGAAAGTTCAAAGAAAGTTTTATATTCACGCAAGTGGAACTTCTATTTAATGATTTGTGGCAGCTTCTATTTCTGGAATATTAATATGGTTGGGGTTTCAAAGACTATTTCATAATTAATTATATACTACTGACACTCAAATAGGAGATTTAAAAAATGTTTTGTATATGTTCTGAATACCCAACAAGACCACTTGACAAATAGCACAAAATGGAAGGAAAGTGGTCAAAAGATTTCTCAATTCAGCACAGAAATTCAGAGTGGTTACTTATGCTTAGATTTTCGCTGACTTATCGAGGCTCCACAGCTTATTCAAAATGGCACCTGAAGTAAGAAGACCTGCTCCCATTCCTGACAGGTGCTATTTTTGTTGGTAGGGGAATAGGGACAGGAAGTGACTCTCAGATGGCGGAAACCCAAGCTCAGCAGGGCCATTTAAACTCAGTGCTGAGTTCAAACAGACCCCATTTTCACTGGAGTGGGGGCTTTCTCTTGCAATGTGCGAGAAGAGTAGAGGGTCCTCACATATGGGATTAATTCCCTGAGAGCCGAGGTGTGCCTCTTAACCAGTCCCGGTGGCTGCCTCCGATCTGCATCCAGGGTGACAGCAGGCCCAACTCCAGTATGCACCTGTCCCAGCAGAATGAGGATCCCTCCATTCATGGCACTTTTTTCCTGACGAGGAAAATTTCCCAACTCTGCGTACCTGCCTCCGTAGTGAAACTTCAGGCCTCAATCAAAGTGCGTTAGTGGTGACAGTGACTTAGTTGGTAGCACTCTCACCTTTGAGCCAGAAGGCTTTGAGGCTTGAGCACAAAAATCAAGGCCAAGCAGTAGCTTGGGAGTGCTGCTCTGTTGGGAGGTACTATCTTTAGGATGAGACATTAAAGCGAGGCCCTATCTTCCCTCTCAAGTTGACGTAAAAGATCCCGTGGCACTATTTCGAAGAACAACAGAAGAATTATTCCCGGTGTCCTGGCCAATATTTATCCCTTACTCAATAACACAAAAACTAGTTGCCTGATCATTATCACATTGCTGTTTGTAGGAGCTTGCTACATGCAAATTGTTTCCCACGTTTCCTAAATTACAGTTCGAGCTATTTCATTGGCTATAATAGCTAAGTGCTTTCAGACATCCTGTGCTTGTGAAAAGCGCTTATAAATACAAGGCTTTATTTTTCTTCTCACAGACACTTCATTTTATAAACTGCTGCACTGGAAACTCCACAAATTTTGATAGTAGCAATAATTTGGTATTTATTCTTTTGATCTGCTGCTCTGGAAAGCATTCTGTCACTAAGTCGCTCAAGGTTCTCCATTGCTTTGTACTGACCGGTGTGCAAACAACGATTTCTGCCCCTTCTTGTAGAGCCTTTGCCTGTTCCCACATGCTGCCTCCGCCATAAACGGCCACTGACCTCAGGTTGTAGGCTTTTCCAAACTTCCGACACTCAGAATGAATCTGTACATTACAGGAAGTGAGCTAATTTAGTGTGAACATACAGGGAGAATTGCAGAAATCATACCATGCAAAGTGTATTTTAGTGATGAGACACTATAATGGGAAATAGCTTTGACAGTAACTGCCATACTCGCATTGCCAAACAGAACAGTCTGATCTCCTGTTGATAAGCGTAAGAAAAGCATAACAAACAATAATGGAAGGCTGAAACAAAACCAAAAAATGCTGGAAAAGCTCAGCAGGTCTGACAGCATCTGTGGAGAGAAAGACAGAGTTAACATTTCAAGTCCGTACAACTCTTCTTCAGAGCTAAAGGGAAGTAGACATGTGGTGAAATATATACTGTTAAAGGCGGGGTGGAACAGGTGAAGCTGGATAAAAGGCCAGCAATAGGTGGAGGCAAAGGAGAGATTGCAAAAGATATTATAAACAAAAGGTCAAAGGGTTGTTAATAGTGGTGGTACTGGCTAGAGGAGGTGCTAATGGTGACATTAAAGCAGAATGTGACAATGGCCAGACCAGGGTAAGCACTCCGGAAAGTGACAGATGGCCCTAGTGGGTGTGGGGAGGGGACAGTGAAAATAGGATAAAAGCTGGGGATAAAACAATGAATAAAAATGGAAATAAATTTAAAAAATAATGATAATGAAAATAAATGAAAAAATAAGAAATAAAAATGAATATAGAAAAAAGGGGGATCAAAACGGGGTGGGGATGGAGGAGAGAGTTCATGGTCTGAAGTTGTTGAGTCTTAAGTGTTCTCAGTGTTAAGTCTGGAAGGCTGTAAAGTGCCTAATCGGAAGATGAGGTGCTGTTCCTCCAGTTTGCATTGAGCTTCACTGGAAATTTGCAGCAGGTCAAGGATGGACATGTGGGCACGAGAGCAGGATAGTGTGTTGAAATGGCAAGCGACAGGAAGGTCTGGGTCATATGCTTGTGGACAGACCGAAGGTATTCAGCAAAGCAGTCACCCAGTCTGGGTTTGGTCTCTCCAATGTAGAGGCAATTGGGAGCAGCGAATGCAGTAGACCAAATTGAGGGAAGTGCAAGTGAAATGCTGCTTCACTTCAAAGGAGTGTTTGGGCCCTTGGATGATGAGGGGAGAGGCGGGGTGGGGGGGGGGGGGGGGGGGGGGTGGGGGGGGAGGGGGGTGGGGTCCGGGGAAGTAAAGGCAATCGGCAATCAATCTTGCACCTTCTGCGGTTGCATGGGAAGGTGTCGTGGGAGGGGGTTGAGGGGTTGGGGGTGATGGAGGAGTGAACCAGGGTGTCCCGGACGGAGCTGTCCTTACGGAATGCCGACAAGGGGGTTGAAGGGAAGATGTGTTTGGTACCTTTATCATAGTGGAAGTCTTCCACGTTAGGACCAGTTCAGATTCAATACAATAGACAAGGAATAAGCCACTTGGATAATTTAATCAGTGTCAACATAGCTTTATTACTAGTTATGATGGAGTCGTGCAAAAGGCCATCTGCACCAATGCAAACTGAGGTTAAGGCTACAGAAACATACAGGATGAACAAGAAAAAGGCATGCTGGGCATACTCAGCAAGTCTGGCAGCTGAGAAAGATAGTGAGAAAGATAGTTTACATTTCAGATCTGTTGGTGAAAGATCATAGACCTGAAATGTAAACTCTGTTTCTCTCTCCACAGAGACAACTGTGTATTTCCAGCAGTTTCTGTCTGAGACCAGCTCAATGCTGAGTTAGCTAGTATCGGCAATGGTCCTAAGTGGGGCTACAGCAACTGGCCTCAGCTCTAGATATTAGTCACACCACCTGATCACTATCTGTGAACCCTGCTGTATGTGTGGATGTGAGGCCAAGACAGGATCAATCTGAAGGCCTAGATCAATCTGAACTTTGAGGCTCCAAACATCAAGGGAGAGTGGTGGGGGGAGGGGAGGGGTAGAGAAGAGTGCAGGTGGAGGGGGGGGGGCGGAAGAGAAGGGCGCTGGGGGAGGGGGGAGGAGAGAGGGCACAAGGGGGGAGCCAAGAGGGGGAGGGACAGAGAGGGCACGAGGAGCGGACAGAGAGAATGTGAGGGGGGGACAGCGAGATTGTGAGAGGAGAGAGAAAAAGACTGTGAGTGGGTTAGAGAGTGTGTGGCTTAGAGAGTGTGCATGAGGGGGAGAGAGTGTGTGAGAAGGAGAAAGAGAGGGAGAGAGAGATTGTGTGAGGGGGAGAAAGAGAGAGAGCAAGGGGGGTTGGCGTGTGCAGGGACAGAATGTGCACAAGTCTGGCTCACTCCCAGTATCAGAATTCTCATTCACCCCCACACACCACCGTGTAGTCTCACCCACTTTCACCAAGGGTGAGGGTTATTGAGTGAGCCAGACACACACACACATACACACTGATACTCATCTTTATTTATTACACATTGATTTTTTGCTCAGCATATTGTTTTTCTCATAGCTCAGATTTTTTTTAACTTCATTGCCAGATTTTTACCTGGTTGGGCGGGAGTGGCAGGCTGGCCCAGGAGCAGTCGGCATTTCACACTGGCCTGCCAATTAACAGGCAGCCAGCATGAAACGCGCACTGCAGTACTGCCTGGGTGGAGGGCCAGCTCGGAGCTCGTGCATGCTGTCAGGGAGCTGAAGCTTTATAACATTAAAAATAAAATAGTCAGCAATGTTAAAAACATGACCCCTTCTAACACTGTCAGTTGAGCAAGGACATGTTATGAATGAATTTGAACATTTTTAATTTAATTTTTAATGCCTCATCCCACCCGTGAAAAATTTCATTCAATTAGAACTTTAATGGCCTTAATAGGCCTGTTAATTGTTGGTGGGTGCGCTGCTGACACCCGCCTACTGAAATATTGTGTGAGCACGCGATTATGTTGGGACGCTTGCCTGACATCATTGCGTGTCATTTTACGCTCGAGCGGGTCAGGTGTGCACCCGCCTGCTCAGCACAAATTTCTGCCCCACGTTTCATGTTGTGCCAAACTTTATCCTTCCAAAATTTGCTCATCTGCCCCTTGAGTGAAAAAAATTTTAAAATGTGGTCACTTCTCATGTGAAAAAGTTGCACCAGCTTGCTCTACATGCAGATGCCCTCTGAAAAATTGAACATTCAACAAAAAAAAATGTCCATAGCTGACAGGCCATCACTGCACAGGGGTCCCCCACCACAGGATGGTACCAGGGCTATGGCCATCACAGCCCAGAGGGTCCATGCTGGGTTCTTTGCAGAATGCACATCTGGGCCCACCCCCCTAGCCTGCCACCAGGAGCCATTCTTCCAGTTACAGGCTCCAGCCATATTGGGAGCATGACTGCCATCTGGAAAATCCAGATCGTGGGTGAAGAGTGCCCTCAACTGGGATCTGAACGGACTGAATTAGCTACCTGCCGTTAACGTTTGGATAGCTGTCACCCCCCAGAAGCCCCCCTCCCTAAAAACAACAGTCAGAAGCAGGAACATGGCAGCAGACCAGAACGCCAGCCGGTTCTGAGAAACTGCTGATATGCCTGCCTCCACCTTTTTGACAAAATCTAGCCCATAGTTTCAGGCTGGACCCTTTAACAGAATGGATGCTGAATGACCTGCAGTTTCTGTTTTCTTATTTCAGGTATTCCTGCTGCAGATTCATAGATATCAGGGATTTTTTAAAATTGATTTCTCAGTCTTAACATTCAGAGGCAGAACTTTAAAGCCTAAGGAACAATAATTTCTTCAAGGATTTTTAATTTAACTTTGAGAAGGCACCGATTCCAAAGACATTATCATTTATTTTGTTCCTAAACAATGCTGCCCTGGTTGTCAGCTGTATGCAGATAGATCCCAACTGCTTTCATGGATTAGCATCATTGACTGTACCTGCTGACAGAGTTCTCTGGTTGGGCAAACAATCACACCAATAGGCCCATCCCCTGGCTCCAGCTCCTTTTGATCCATGATGTGAATCAGCATTGGCCAGATAAAGGCTGCAGTTTTACCACTCCCAGTTTTGGCAATGCCGATCATGTCTCTCCCACTCAGCGCAATGGGGACGCCCT
This sequence comes from Carcharodon carcharias, assembly GCF_017639515.1. NCBI lineage: Eukaryota > Metazoa > Chordata > Chondrichthyes > Lamniformes > Lamnidae > Carcharodon > Carcharodon carcharias. The sequence continues at coordinate 52,139,670 of NC_054489.1, forward strand.
GCATTCAAACAAATATACATAATGAGTTCAATGGATTTAATCCTTTGATAACCATCTTACTTTCTAACAATCGAAGCAATTCAAGGCTTTTTTAAATGAATTTTGTTCATACATTCATATATATTAATATATATATAAAGTAAACACTTACTACTACAGGCTTCTAGAGTTAGCTTCAAGCACTGGTAGAACACAGTGAAACACAGGGCAAAGGTTCCTTCACTCCATGTCAACATTATGCCTCAGGCCAATCTTAAAAGCAGCCCTTACAGCACCACTTCTGACACCATATATCTTCAGGCCTTACTACTCACTTTGTTCCAATTAGCACCAAATTAGAGACAGCTTTAGTCCTGAGCTCAGACCAATGAGGATGACATTGGGATAAATACTGCTTTTAGGGCAAAATAATACAAGGAGGAAATATAAGGTCCAATCAAAATAAAAGAAACGCAATATAAACAATGGGCTCCTTCCCAACTAAGTCGCAACATTATCATTGGTTATTAGATATTCTATACATGAGGTGCCTACTGGTCACAAAAGGCCTCAAGCATACCAGTAGACATACCATGTTCCCTTTGCAGCAAGACCAACTACCCCCAATGCCCCTCTCAATGAGCTGTGCCCATCCAGGATCTGTAAGTCATTATATTGGACAGGTACAAACCCAAACTCACCATAATTCCCTCTGATTTACCCTCCTACTTCCATACTAGGTTGGCAGAGGTCAGGAGTGTGGAGCTGGAAATCCAAATGAAGTTGAAATTCAATTTTACAGTCAGAAGAGAGGAGAATTTGATATCATTAGGCTAGTTTAGAGTTGAATCCAGGTACTACAGCCAAGTCAGTTTCAAACTCACTGCAACACCCCGCAGTTTGGAGTTGAATCTCTATGTTGAGTTCCAATTTGGCAAATACTACACTCCTGCAGGTCCCTTTGGTCCAAGGCAGCCTCTTATCCATAGGCATTCCACTTGTACTGGTTGCCAGAGAAGCAAAACCTATTGTCTGGACAGAGCTACCATTCTATACTACATGGGCAACAAGAGACGATACAATACTAAAAAGCTATCTCTTAAGTTTAATCAGAATTAGCAGTACATAAATAAAATTTAATATAGTTATGATGATAGAAAGAAAATCCTGAAATTACCGTTAAGCACAATCAATAAGCATTGGGTTAAAAGGTCAGTGTCAACAGAAAGATAGTCAGGCAGGTTTTCATTGAAACAGAACTCTGCATTTTCTTAGGATGTGCTGTTCTGCAAACACAGCAAAGTCCTACAGATGACAATGCAGCAACTAAGTAGGTAACGTGTTTTTGTTGGTGGTGCTTGAGGGCACTGTGAGAAAGCCCTGCTCTTGCTTGAATAGTGTCATGAGATCTCTTATTTTCAGCCGAACAGGTGGATCATGCCTCCATTTAACATCTCATCTAAAGAACAGCACAACCCACTTGCTGCACTGAAATGTCAGGCTAGAACATGAGCTCAAATCCTGCAATGGGTTTGAACCCCCTACTTTTTAACTCAGTGCAACACCAAAACTATTACTATATGTTGTATTATTTGTCATAGAATTTTAAGACATAACCTGCACACTGTAGGCAGTACATAAGAACATAAGAACGAGGAACAGGAGTGGGCAATTCAACCTCTGGAGCCTGCCCCGCCATTCAATATGATCATGGTTGATCTCATTTCGGCCTCAACTCCAATTTCCCACCCTCTCCCCATAACCTTTCAACCCGCTACTAATTAAAAATCTGTCTATCTCCTTAAATTTATTCAGTGTCCCGGCATCCACTGCACTCTGAGGTAGTGAATTCCACAGATTCACGACCCTTTGAGAAAAGTAATTCCTCCTCATCTCTGATTTAAATCTGCCATCCCTTAGCCTAAAACTATGGCCTCTCATTCTAGAATGCCCCACAAGGGGAAACATCCACTCCACGTCTACTTTGTCTAACCCCTTTAGCATCTTATATACCTCAATTAGATCCCCTCTCATCCTTGTAAACTCTAGCGAGTATAGGCCTAAACTGCTCAATCTCTCCTCATAAGACAAGCCCCGCATCTTTGGAATCAACCTAGTGAATCTCCTCTGAACCGCCTCCAGTGCAACTACATCCTTCCTCAGGTAAGGGACCCAAAAAAGGGGATCAGTATATTGAGCTGATCTCCTTTGTAACACTCCACACTTCAGTATTTAAAAGCAGAATGAATATTAACCCATTTAGAGGCATATCTAAATCAAGAAAGCCTGTAGTTGTAATTAGGTCATATAAAAATTATAAAATGCTTCAATGGGACTTATTTTAGAACCAAAACTTTGCACAAGATACAACAGCCACATAGACACCTGCTGAACACACAGCACTTCATTCTAACCCACTGGAGGAGGCTTAAACAAGGAGATGTAATCTTAAAATTATAGCTTGGCTTATCAGAAGGGCAGGAAGCACTTCTTCACATAAAAGGGTAATGGAAATTTGGAATTCACCCCAACCTACCCCCGAGAAAGCTATTTTTCAATTTTAAGTCGATGGACAATTTCAGAACTGTGATCAATATTTTTTGTTCAATTGTTTTGTGGGTAAAAAACATTGGAAGATAGGAAATAAGAGTAGGACAAAGCAACTCACTTGATTGGTGCCCCACCCACCACCTTCAACATTCACTCCCTCCACCACTGACACACAGTAGCAGCAATGTGTACCATCCACAAGATGCACTGCAGCAATTCACCAAAGCTTTTTTGACAGCAGCTTCCAAACCTGCAACCTCTACCATCTAGAAGGACAAGGGCAGTAGATACATGGGAACTGCATCACCTGGACGTTCCCCTCCAAACCACACACCATCCTGAATGGGAACATTCCTTCAGTGTCGCTGGGTCAAAATACTGGAACTCCCTTCCTAACAGCACTGTGGGTGGAACTACACCACATGGACTGCAGCGGTTCAAGGTAGTGGGCTCACCAACAGCTACTAAAGGACAATTAGGGATGGGCAATAAATTCTGGCCCAGCCAGCGACGCTCTCAGCCAGTGAAAGAATAAAATAAGGAGTATGCCATTTGGCCCCTCTCGCCTGCTCCAACATTCAATTAGATCATTGTGATCATCTACCTCAATACAATTTTCCTGCATTATCCCCACACCCCTCAATGTCTTTAATCTCTAAAAACCTACTGGCCTCTGCCTTGAACATACCGGACTGAGCCTCTAGAACCCTCAGGGGTAGAGAATTCCACAGATTTACCACCTGCTGAGTGAAGAGATTCCTCCTCATCTCAGTCCTCAATGGCCAACCCCTTATTCTGAGACCGTGTCCCCTGGTTCTAGACTCCAGCCAGGGGAAACATCCTTCCTGCATCTACTTTGGTGAATCCTGTAAAAACTCTGTATATTTCAATGAGATTGCCTCTTATTCTTCTAAACTCCAGAGAATGCAGGCCCAGTCTCCTCAATGTCCCCTCATAGGACAATCCCACCATCCCAGGAATCAGTTTGCTGAACCTTTGTTACATTCCCTGTATGACAACGCGTAGCAACCTCCATGGCTATCGACTTAGGGATAGGTGCAAGGGAAAGAGGCGAGAGAGGAGGAGCAGTGGAAGCCAAGGATAGGGGCATCGCCACAGGTTTTCTATGTACAAAACATTTAGGGACATCTGAGTCAGGGAAGAGTATCCTCTGCGGTCATCGTCGCCAGGAAGCAGTCTGGGAAGAGTATCCTCTGCAGTCACCGTCGCCAGGAAGCAGTCTGAGGAGAATGCCCTCTGCAGTCACCGTCGCTGTGAAGCAGTCTGGAAAGAGTATCCTCTGCAGTCACCGTCGCCGGGAAGCAGTCTGAGGAGAGTGTCCCCTGCAGTCACCATCGCCGAGAAGCAGTCTGAGGAGAGTGCCCTCTGCAGTCACCGTCGCTGTGAAGCAGTCTGGGAAGAGTGTCCTCTGCAGTCACCGTCGCCATGAAGCAGTCTGGGAAGAGTGTCCTCTGCAGTCACCATCGCCGAGAAGCAGTCTGGGAAGAGTGTCCTCTGCAGTCACTGTCGCTGTGAAGCAGTCTGGGAAGAGTGTCCTCTGCAGTCACTGTCGCTGTGAAGCAGTCTGGGAAGAGTGTCCTCTGCAGTCACTGTCGCTGTGAAGCAGTCTGGGAAGAGTGTCCTCTGCAGTCACCGTCACCGTGAAGCTTGTCTGGGAAGAGTGTCCTCTGCAGTCAACGTCGCCGTGAAGCAGTAGGAATTTTTTTTAAAAATTGAAAAACTAATCAAATAAAATAGAGATGCAGGGCCAGGCCATTTGTTGTAGCTGCATGATGTGGGAGCTGGTGGACCCCATTGTGGTTCCTAGTGACTACATCTGTAGCAAATGTTGGTTGCTCGAGGAACACCGGCTCAGAGCTGATGAGCTGGAGTCTAAGCTTCGGACACTGCGACACATCAGGGAGGGGGAGAGTTACCTGGACACTGTTGATTCCTACTCTCTGTTTTCCATCCGTTAACAATTCTCAATCCATGCCAGTATATAACTCCCCAATTCCATGTGCTCTGATTTTGTTTGCTAATCTCTTGTGTGGGAATTTATCGAAAGCCTTTTGGAGATTCAAATACACCACATCCACTGATTCCCCCTTATCTATTCTGCTAGATACACCCTCAAGAAATTCCAACAGGTTTGTCAAACATGATTTCCCTTTCATAACTCCACATTGACTCTGTCCAGTGCTACCATTATTTCCTAAGTGTCCAGTTATCACATCCTTTATAATGGATTCTAGCATTTTCCATATTACTGATGTCAGACTAACAAGTCTGTCATTCCCCATTTCTCTTTCCTTCCTTTCTTAAATAGTGGGGCTACATTTGTTACCTTTCAAACTATAGGAACCATACCAAAATCTATAGAATTTTGGAAGCTGACTATGAGTGCATCCACTATCTCTACAGCCACCTCCTTCAACACTCTGGGATGCAGATCATCAGGTCTGGGGGATTGATCAACTTTCAATTCCATTAATTTCCTCAGTTTATGGAGTTACGATATAGATCAGTCATGATCTAAGTGAATGATAAGGCACATTTGAGAGGTTAGATCTGTATTATTCAATTGAAAAATTAAAAATCTTGTTAATGTCAGGACTCCCCAGCCTGCAGTGCACAGAACAGAGATGCCTTTGAGTTTTCTGTAACATCAAACAACGGATTAACAGTTTAACCTAATCTTATCCAACAGTAACAATGACATACAATATAACCTTTCTAGAGATTTGCTGACCTGCAAATACCACCTCCAATACCAATGCCCAGGACCCATCAACATTTTCAGGGTCAAATACAACAAACACAGTAAGTGACAAACTATCCTGTAGTTAAAGAGGTTATCTCTCTGGTCTGGTCTTATTAAACAACACTTAAATGAGGCATGTTCTCAGGTCAGATGAAACTCAAAAGGGGTCATGTTGATGTCACTGGCTGTACCGTAAGTAGCTCCTCCATTTTTGCATTACATGTTACCTTTGACACTATTGACTAAACCATCCTCCTCTAATGCATCACCTCAGTTGTACAATTGGTCTGGCAGTCATATCAGACTTCCTACTCCTGCAAAGCTACTTCTAAAGTCCTCAAAGGATATAGTGGGGGTTGGTGGGGGGGAGGTTGGAGGAGCAGGGGGGAAGATGGGAGTCGGGGGTGTTGGGGGGGAGGGTTCTCCTGGCATTCCACCAATATTTATCACTCAAGCAACACCTAACCCAAATGATCCCTTCACTTATTTCATTGCTATTTGTGGGTTCTTGCTGTGTGGAAGGTGCTATATAAATGCTTTGGAAGTTCTTTTCTTTCTTTACACATTCCAACAGAAGCAGAAATGAAAAGGAAAGGAGAGCCTAGAGATCCTCAGGAAGTGGGATGGCCAAAAGACTGCTTGCACAAAAATTCCCACTCCATTGGCTGTTTGGCACCCCAACTTCAGGAGGCAATGGTTTCAGGTCATTTCATTGTTGCCTTGCACTGTTAAAGCTCCCAGATTTAACATGGCGAACAAAAACCATGAATGGTCCAGAGAACTCTTAATGCCTTGGACAGAGTGAAGCGTCATTGGTCCTGTGCTGACCCACTTAGAATTTTACAAGAGCTGATTGGTAAATTGAACTGGTGCTCATGCACATATGGCATCAATCAATCTCAATGTGGGTTAAAAGTCAACAAATAGGAGTGTAGGGCTAGATGCTGACTGTCATGGATTCACAAAGAGCAATGTTCCCTCTAACTCCTTTTTGTTTTGTGCAGTCTGTTGAATTGCATGGTGTTCTGGTTTGCTGCTTTGCACCAGCGCAGCTTGAAAAGAACATAGGTAAATAGCCCTTAGGCATCAATAAGGTCAAACTGAATGAAGCTGCAAAGATTTAATATCATCAGTAAATTATTAACATGTAAAGATGATTTATTAATTTTGTTAAAGTGGTCATCAATATGATCATCAATAAAAAGACTTAACCAAAAACCAGCGTCATAGTGTTCTGAAAAGTGCGTATTAAAAGGGCATATTAATAACATAAATAACCTAGACTAAGATATGACAGTGTAGGCTGTGTGCCTGGATTGCAGTATGTGGAAATATGCGGAAAGCAGGCCTGTCCCAAGCAAATATGCGGTAAATGTCTCCAACTTGAATTTCTCCAGCTCAGGGTCAATGAGGTTGAATATGATTTGAAGGCACTCTGACCCATAGGAGAGGGGGATTAGTATCTGGACAGTTTGCTGTAGACTTCGGTCACACCTCAGAGAGAGGTACAGGTTCAGAACGGGTAGGTGGTGTGACTGATAGTGTACAGAGTAAGGGGAACTCAGGTAAGATAGAGAACGATGAACTGCTGAAACTGATCCTACTCAACAAGTTCAATGTACTTGCTATCTGTGAGGAAAAGACTGTAGGAAGGATGGCTGGAATGCAGAGAATTAATATCAGGAGACTGTCCAAAGTGAGGAGGAGGGGGAGGTTTATTGCTACAGTTGTAGAGGATTCAATAATTGTGGGGGGGGGGGGGGGGGGGGGGGGGGGGCGCAGATAGCATTTTTTATGAGCAGGAAGAAGAGTACCACAGTCTATGTTGCTTACCTGGAACCAGGGTGGGGGGAATCTGGAACCAGCTTGATAGGATATTGGAGAGGGAGAAGGGGAAAGAGAGGATCCAGTCATTACGATCCATGTTAGGAGCAAAAACATATGGAAGAGTAGGCAAGAGATCTTGTTTGGAGAGTACAAAGAACTAGGATTGAAATTAAAATATCTCAAGGGTTATAATCTCCAGATTAATACCAAAAAATGAGTAAATTGACACACAGGTAAGCAGATTAGGGAGCTAAAGATGCAGATAACAGTGTGCTGTAGAAAAGAGGAGTCTCCCTTTCATGGAACACTGGTACCAGTCTTTTTCTTGTGTATGACATCATATAGCTTTTATAAGTCTAAGTTCAAGTTGGACAATCAACTTACAGCACTGTGTGTTGTTAGGTGATCGCTTTGAATTTTGAGGCAAATTTTCATCGGCCCAATTCATTCACGATGTGATGAACAGTCTGATTTGGGTGACTCGTCACAAGTTGGGCTGTCCTCGAAATTTCATTTGTGGAAAGGATATGATGTTCCTGTATGGAGAGTGCGGATCCTGTTGAGTGTAGACCTCTGTTTGAGGGAGATCAAACCCTGGAGGTTCTACTATTGGACAACTCACCAGATTTTTGTTGCCAATATCAGTTATCAGCCCAGAGGTTGCGCTATCTGTTCTTTTTGTCAAAAGCTGTGACGCTTATAGAAAGATTTGTGTGATTTGAGTTGATTCTGAAAGGTAGATTCTGAAGATCTTCGTTGATTAGCAGTTCTGGGTCGGCTTTAATACAGTCAAACACGTCAAGCGTTTTTGCGTTCCACCACACATCAGGAGATAGGATATCAAACAGATCTGGGAGCCATTGTACAGGTGTTGATTTAAGCATGCCACTGGTGATCCACATTGGTGTGTTGAGGACAGTGTCCAAGCATTTTGTGCGGCTATGCTCTGCCCATACAGAGGAGCAGTGTTCTGCTGAACAGCACTGCCACCAATATTGGGACAGGGAGGAACTGTACTCCAGGGACATACTCCACCTGAAGTGGGTTGGGGCTAGGGTCCTAGCAGAAAGGATAAATAAGGTGATCAAAAGTGGGATGGGGTGGGGTGCAGCGCAAGTAGAAAAGATAGTACGTGGAATAGTTCAAAGAATAGTTTAAAAAAAAGAAAGGCAGTAACAGCTGGAAATTGTGCTTTAGGCACTACAGGTAAAGGGAAAACTAAAACAGTAGAAATAAGAAACTTGACAGTAAAACATTAGTTCAGGTGCATAGGTTATGGTGTGTGGCCCAAATTAGCATTCTTTATAAAATACACAAAGTGCAATTGAATGAATTCAGCTGCAAGTTCAACTTAGTGGATATGACACGATAGTCAATACTGTGGCGTAGCTCAAGGTGGTCAGAACTGAATATATACAGGAAAGATAGGGAGGAGTAGCCTTATTGATTAAGGACAAAAATTACTTTGATGAGATTAAATAAGTACGTTGCAAAGACAGATTGGGTTTAATGGGGGATTTTAATTTCCATATAGCTTGGAATAAGTAGACGAGTACAGTATAGTTTTCTGCAGCAATAAGATTTGTAGCCAATAGGGGCATGTCACATCAGATTTAATAATGAATAATGAGCTAGATCTAGTTAACAGCCTAATGGTGCATGAACATTTATCTAATAGCAATCATCATATGATCGAATTCAACTCAGTGCACGAAAGGAAGAAATGTGAAACATCTAAGATTCCAGATTTAGGTAAGGTTGAATTCTACAGGAAGAGGCAGAGTGCCCACAGTAAACTGGGGAACTCTGTTCACGGTAAAATAGAAAATCAGTGGAAGGTGTTCAAAAAAATAATGTGATATACTCCAAAGGGGCAAGAGCTCTACTTGCCAGAAAAGACAGTCACCAACAACTAAAAAGAGGTAAGAGACAACATAAAACCGATAGAAACAGCATTCAAAAATGCAAAAAATAGCACAGATATGAAGCGTAGCAAAGGGTGACAAAAGAGAGAGTGAGTCACAAAAGGGGGTATGAAAAGAAACTTGCAAGGGATATCAAAATCTATTTCAATATTTTTTACAATGATATTAAGAAAAAGAGGGTGGTCAATAGTAAAGTGGGCCCCTTAAGAACTGATAAGGATGATATGATCATTGAAAATAGGGAAACGTCAGACATAGTGAATAATTGCTTCACGTCAGTATTTACAGCAGAGAACGAGGATAGCATGCAAACATCTCAAGGAAACTAATATTGAATCAGGGTCAGGGAATTGCCAAAGTTTTTAGTAAAAGAACAGTAATGACGAAAATAATGGCATTGAAGAGTGACGAATCCCCTGAATGGATGGCTTCCATTCCAGGATTTTAAAAGTAGATGAGAATATTGCAAGATTATGGCTAGTGCACTTGCAAAGCTCCTGCAATTAGGGCATCTTGCTTTAGATTAGAGAATTACGCATGTCACTCAGCTATTTAAGAAAAGTAAGAGGGGGAAATCAGGAAATTATAAATCAGTTAGCTTAACATCTGTTGTTGGAAAATTAAGAGAGTCAATTGGGATTGCGTGACTAAACAATGCAAAATTTTCAGCTGATCAAAGAGCCAACATGAATTTGTAAAAGGTAGGTCATGCCTGATCAAGTAGTGGACAGGGAAATGTCTATGGATGTTATTTATATGGACTTCCAGAAGGCATTTGATAAAATTTAGCCAACAGTCTCTTATGAAGTCCATGGAACTGAAGGCAAATTACTGACCTGGTTATAAAATTGACTGAGCAACAGGAGTCAAAGAGTAGGCATAGTGGGCAAGTACTCTATTTAGCAGTCGTGTCCCACAGGGATCTGTAAAGGAGCCTCAACTACTCTCGTATTTATTAATAACATGATGATGGGATAGTAAGGCACACATACAAAACACAAAGATGGGCGGTATTGTAAACAATGTATATTGAAGCATAAAATTACAAAGAGAGACTGACAGATTAAGTGAACGGACAAAACTGTGGCAATGGATTGCAATGCAGAGGGTTACTCGCTCTGGACCTAATAAGGATCAAACAGGATGCTTTCTGTGAAGAGTGAGAAACACTGGAGGTCCAAAAAGACTTGGGGATCCAGGTATATAGATCATTACTTTCCATGAACAGGTACAGAAAATAATTCAAAAGGTTTTCAGAATGTTGGTCTTTATATCTAGAGGACTAAAACATGAGGGGGTAGAAGTAATTCTTCAGCTATTTAAAGCTCTGGTTAGACCACACTTGGAGTACCATGAGCAGTTCTAGGCACACTTAAAAAAGGCTTTATTGGCCTGGGAGGGAGTGCAGCATACATTTACCAGAATGATACCTGCAGACTCCCAGGGTTAAACTGCAAGGAGAGATTATACAAGCTAGGGTTGCATTCCTAGGCATTTAGAAGATTAAAGTTGATCCAAGTTTTCAAAATATTAAGGGGAACAGATAGGATAAGGGGTAGATAGAGTGAAACTATTTCTGCTTGCTGGGAAGTCTAGGAAAAGGAGGCATAAAAGTTAGTCAGGCCTTTAAGCAGTGAAATTAAGAGAAACTTCTACATGCAAAGGGTGGCAGAAGTTTGGAATTCTCTTCCCCAAATAGCAACTGATGCTAAATCTGCTGTGAATTTCAAAACAAAGGTTGATAGATTCTTGTTGGTCAAAGGTATTAAGGGGTAAGAGGCAAAGGTATATGGAGTTAAGTCAAAGGTGAGCCATGACCTTATTGAATGGTGGTGGAACAGGCTCAAGGGAATAAATGGCCTCCTCTTGTTCCCATGCTCTTGGTTCTGAGGAAAATTTCCTAGCCAGAGAGGGCCAAACATTAAAATTAGTACAGCGAGGTCTTCAGATCCTGCATTCAAATTTCATGCTTTTCCCAGAGCTGCTCCAACAGTAACATAGAACAATATTATACCTCATCAGCACATCTATCCTTCACTTCATTTCTATCCTTAAGGTCTCGTAAACCCAAGTAGTATCATAAATCTGGAGTCATAGAGTCATTAATAGCACAGAGGGGGGCCATTGGGCCCATCGAGTCTATGGCGACTCATCGTATGGCAATCCAGTCAGTACCACGGCACAATTCTATCCCCATAACCCTGCAAGTTTATTTCCTTCAAGTGTCTATCAAATTTCCTTTTGAAATCATTGATCATTTCTGCTTCCACCACCTCATGGGCAGTGGGTCCCATGTCATTACCACTCACTGAGTAAAAAAGTTCCTCCTCACCATTGCCTCTGCATCTCTTGCCCAAAACCTTAAATCTGTGCCCCCCTAGCCCTTGTACCATCAGTTAATGGGAACAGTTTTCCCTTGTCCAAACCTGTCATAAACTTGTACACCTCTATCAAATCTCCCAACAATCTCCTTTGCTTCAAGGAGAACAACACTAACTTCTCCAACCTAATCTTGTAGATAAAATCCCCCATTCTTGGAACCATTCTGGTAAATCTGTGCAACCTCTCAAGGAACCTCACATCATCCTAGTGTTGTGACCAGAACTGGATGTAATACTCTAGTTCTGGCTTAAACAGAGCTTTATAAAGTTTCAGCATAACCTCCCCACTTTTATATTCAATATGTCTATTTATGAAGCTGAAAATCCCATATGCTATGTCCTGCCATCTTCAAAAATCAATGCACATGCACCTCCAGGTTCCTCTGTCCCTGCACATTCTTTAGAACTGTGCCATTTAGTCTATGTTGCTTCTCTCTACTCTTTCTGCCAAAATACAAACTCACACTTATTATTAAATTCCAACTGCCCATTCTGCTAGTGTATCTATGCCCTGTTGCAGGCAATTCATATCATCCTCATTGTTTGCCACTCTTTCGAATTTGGTATCGTCAACAAATTTTGAAATTTTACTCTGTACTCCAAGATCCAAGTAATTTATGTATATGTAAAAAACAGTGGTTCTGGCACTCACCTTTCATGAACACCAATGTATACCATCTTCCAGTCTGAAAAGTAACCAATTACCACAATTCACCGTTTTCTGTCCTTAAGCCAACTTTTTCCCCCCAAGTTGACACTAACCCTCCTAATCCATTAGCCAAAATTTTGTAAACCAGCCTTTTAGATGGTACTTTGTCAAATGCTTTCTCAAAATCCATATGGACAACATCCGCTGCTTTCCCTTAACGTTCTGTTACTTCATCAAAAAATTCAATTAATCAAGCATGGTCTACCTTTCGCAAATTCATGCTGGCTCCACTTAATTAACTCTTCTTAATTCTTTCTCTGATTTTTGTTTCTAATAGACTTGTAGTTATTAGAACTATCTTCTTGTGACTAAAGGTATCAAATTTGACACTCTCCAATCCTCTAGCTCCTCTCGAGCATCTAAGGAGGATTGGGAGATTATGACAGGCCCTTACACTATCTCTGCTCCCACTTACCTTAGCAAATGGGATGTAAGCCATCCAGACCAGGTGACTTATCCTCTCTAAGTGTAGCCAGACTTTCCAGTACAACCCTCACCTCAATTTTTACCCCATCCATTAACTCTATCCAGCTTCACTTCTATTTAATATTTTATGAGCTTCCTTTTCCTTAGTTAATGTCAAAGCAAATACTCATTATAGCTTTGCCTTCTGATGTGTAAGTATATCACCCTCTTTGCCCTAATAAGACCCATCCATCTTTTACTAGATGCTGACTATTTAAATGCTTGAAGAAGATTTTTGGGTTCCTTTTTAAGTTGACTGCCATTCTATTCTCATATTATCTCTTTGCCAGTCTTATTTTCCTCTTCAATTCCCCTCTCAACTAATCACAGGTGGCTAGCAACATGAAAATGGAAATGAGAGTAGTCCATAATATTTGTAACGTCAGGAATTTCAACATTCCTGCATGGAAGGAGGACGATATATGAGAGATGTCCAGGCTCTTACCTGACACTGTATTGGCGTTGGCTGTGTGTATTCAGACTTTCGGATCTGGTGCATCAGCTGCTCATCAAAGCCGAAGTGAGCAAAACTACTGCAAGGTTTTGGAGGGTCAGCACCAGAGACCTGCAAAGGGAGACACTCAGTTATGTTAAATACAGTTTAAATTACGTGTATTGCAAACAACTTCAGGTAGACAATTTTAGAACAAATGTTTTTGTGATCTTGATGATTTTTTTCCTCAACTGCATGTTTGTGAGCATGTTACACTTCCATAGGCTGTGAAATTTGTACACCAGAAACAGTGAAACACCAATTCCAACAAGACAATAAACAATATTCAATGCAACTATTTGAGCACTGTACAGGCATTATTACAAACATGTACCTATGCAGGATGCCAAAGGGCAGATCTGCACTATTCAGGCAGGGCCATCAGCTCTCTGCTGCCAATGGGAATTATGTTTTAAAAGACTGCACTGTGGTGCAGCTGTATTGCAGTAAGTGCAAAGCACAGGTACACCTGAAGGTGGTCTCTCACAATTTTGCCAAATACATTTCAGATGACTTTATGCCTGAATTAAGTTACAGTAAAAAGTGCTTCACTTCAACATAAACTTAGTAGTGATACACCACAGCTAACGATGATCAGCTAGTGTTGTGGTGAAATTGGGAACAGAAAAATCAAATCGCACAGGGTGCCCACTTCCCTTTTCATGTTGGATTTTTTCCATAATTTGCTCTTTTTATTCCTTGTCCTACATTGTTGCTCATGGCCAACACAAAGGACTGGGCACAGGTACAATGCCTCCAGGGCGATGTTTTTTAAAATATATATGTATTCTTGGAATGTTGGTGACCCTGGCAAGCAGCATTTATTGATCACCCATAGCTGCCCTAAGGGTATTAAGAAGCGAGCACACAACACGTAAGCCTAGTCACACATGGATCAGATTGGGGTTGGGTGGCAAATTTCCTGAGGACATTAATGTCTTTAGTGAAATATAGTCAGTTTTACAGGGCACTGGTGAGTCCACATATGGAGTACTTTGTACCATGTTGGTCTCCTTATTTAAGGAAAGATGTAACTGTGTTAGAAGCAGTTCAGAGATGGTTTACTAGGCTAATGCCAGGAAAGGGCGTGTTGTCCCATGAGGAAAGGTCGGACAGGTTAGGTTTGTATCCGCTGGAGTTAAGAAGAGTAAGAGGCGACTTGATCAAAACCTTTAAGATCCTGAGGGGTCTTGACAGAGTAGATGTGGAGAGGACATTTCCTCTTGTGGGAGAATCTAGAACCAGGGGTCATGGTCTAAAAATAAGGGGTCACTCATTGAAGACAGAGATGAGGAAAGATGTTTTCTCTCAGAGGATCGTGCCTCTTTGGAACTTCCTTCCTCAAAAGGCAGTGGAAACAGGGTCTCCGAATATTTTTAAGGGAGAGCTAGATAGACTCTTGATTAACAAGGGGATGAAAGGCTATTGGGGGTAGGCAGGAGGGTACAATCAGATCAGCCATGATCTTTTTAAATGGCAGAGCAGGCTTGAAGAACCAAGTGACCTACTCCTGCTCCTAGTTCGTATGTTCAGTTTCTAGTGCCAGATTTACTGAATTCAGTTTCACAACTAGCCAGGGTGAGATCGGAACTCATGACAGCTGGTTTGTAGGTCCAGTACCAGTCACAAGGGTGCTGTACCAACTCTCACTTTCAACACCCACTCCTAAAGAATGGGCAGTGGGGTTTAACTAGCATTGTGGAATGGTGACCTATCATGGAACCAACTTGTTAAGCTCATCATCATCTTTATCTTGTTACAAATCTAAATCTGTTTTTTGAAGAGTTAATTTGTTCAAAAAGTTCCTTTAACAACGATAAAAGATTTTTTTATATCAGAATCACAACAGCGCAGAAGGAGGCCATTCGGCCCATCATCTTTGCACCAGCACTCTGAATGAGCAATTCACTTAGTGCCATTCTCTCCTTAACCTGGGTAACTTTTTAGCATGGACTTCATCCTAGGGTCTTAAAAGAGGTGGCTAATGAGGTAGTGGATGCTTTGGGGTTAATTTTGCAAAATTCGCTAGATTCTGGAAAGGTGCCATCAGACTGGAAAATAGCAAATATAACCCCTCTCTCTATTCAAGGGAGGAAAGCAGAAAATGGGAAACTATAGGCCAGTTAGCTTGACGTCTGGCTTGGGGAAGTTGTTAGAATCAATCATTAAGGAGGTTATTGCTAGGCACTTAGAGAAACTCAAGGTAATCAGGAAGAGTCAGCATGGCTTTGTGAATGGGAAATTATGTTTAACCAATTTATTGGGGTTCTCTGAAGGAGTAACATGCGTGGTTGATAAGGGGGAGCTCGTAGACGTGCTGCGCTTGGATTTCCAGAAGGCATTTGAAAAGGCGGCACATCAAAGATTATTGTAGAAAATAAAAGCTCATGGTGTAGGGAAAGATTGGCTGGCTGGCTGGCAGAAAACAGAGTTTGCATAGATGGATCTTTTTCTGATTGGCAGGATGTGACGAGTCTGAGCTGGGGCCTCAACTTTTTACAATTTATATCAATGACTTAGATGAGGGGAGTGAAGGCATGGTGGCTAAATTTTCAGATGACACAAAGATAGGCAGGAAAGTAAGTTACGAAGAGGACATAAGGAGATTGCAGACAGATATAGATGGGTTGAGTGAGTGGGCAAAAATCTAGCAGATGGCTTATAATGTTGGAAAATGTGAAGTTGTTCACTTTGGCAGGGGCAATAATAAAAATAGTATTTAAATGGAGAACGGCTGCAGAATTCCAAAATGCAGAGGGATCTAGGTGTTCTAGTGCAATAGTCACAAAAGGTAGTATGTAGGAATAGCAAGTAAGATGGCCAATGGAATACTATCCTTTATTACAACAGGAATTGAACATAAAAGTAGGGATGTTATGCTTCAGTTAAACAGGACATTGGTGAGACCACATCTCGAATACTGAGAGAGTTTTGGTCTCCTTATTTAAGGAGGCGGTTCAGAGAAGGTTTACTAGATTGATACCTGGAATGAGGAAAGGTTGGACAGACTGGGCTTGTTTCCACTGGAGTTTAGAAGAGTGAGGGGTGACTTGATTGAAGTCTATAAGATCCTGAACGGTATTGACGAGGTGGATGTAGGAAGGATGTTTCTTCTTGTGGGTGAATCCAGAACTAGGGGTCACTGTTTTAAAATTAGGGGTCGCCCTTTTAGGACAGAGATGAGAATATTTTTTTTTCTCTGAGGGCTTTGCGACTTTGGAAATCTCTGCCTCAGATGGCAGTGGAAGCAAGGTCATGGAACATTTTTAAGGTAGAGGTAGATAGATTGTTAGCCAAGGTAATCAAAGGTTATTGGGGGTAGATGGGAATGTGGAATTTGAAACACAAACAGATCGGCCAAGATCTTATTGATTGACAGAGCAGGCTCGAGGGGCCTAATGGCCTACTCCTGCTCCTATTTCGTATGTTTGCAACCCTGCAAATTCTTTCTCTTCAACTTCCCTTTTCAACTTGAGCAGGCTTCAAAATACAGCTGACCTTCTGGAAGATCAAAAGAAAGAATCTAATCATATTATACCTGAACACAGAGCGCTCAATGCAGCACTGGTTGTTGATAATAGAAAATGGCCAGGATTTTCCAGTCCCCCAAATTCCCTCCCAAGGTCAATGGACGTTTGATAAAAGCAAAAAACTGCGGATGCTGGAAATCCAAAACAAAAACAAAACTACCTGGAAAAACTCAGCAGGTCTGATAGCATCTGCGGAGAGGAACACAGTTAACATTTCGGGTCCGAATGACCCTTCAACAGGACTAAGTAAAAATAGAAGAGGTGAAATAACCAGCTTATATTTCACCTCTCTTCTATTTTTACTTAGTTCTGTTGAAGGGTCATTCGGACTCGAAACGTTAACTGTGTTCCTCTCCGCAGATGCTGCCAGACGTGCTGAGTTTTTCCAGGTATTTTTGTTTTTGTGTTGTCAATGGACGTTTGGCTGCCTATCCGAATTCTCCGTCCTGCTTGCAATAGATCCCACTGCAGGCAGGTCTGGAAAATCCCAGCCAATGATTCTATTCTCCAGCGCTGACATTGTTCCCCATGGCACACACAAGCAAAGTGTTGGTGAAAGAAACTGAGTGACCTTTTGTTAAACCCAGAGTGTGTTGCAAAATGGAGCTGAAATTACATCAGATCAGAACAAGCAAATTAGAGCTGTACAGCATGAAAGCAAAATACTGCGAATGCTGGAAATCTGAAACAAAAATAGCTGGAAAAACTCAGCAGTCTCTTCCCACCTACATCTGCGATTCCTCTGACACCCTACATCACATCCACAATTTTCAGTTCCCTGGGCCAAACCGCCTCCTCTTCACCAAGGACGTCCAATCCCTCTACACCTTCATCCCCCACCGGGATGGTCTGAGGGCCCTTAGCTTCTTCCTCAAACAGAGGCCCGAACAATCCCCATCCATCACCACTCTCCTCCGTTTGGCTGAACTCGTTCTCTCACTGAACAATTTCTCCTTAAACTCATCTCGCTTCCTCCAAATAAAAGGTGTGGCTATAGATACCCGCATGGGCCCCAGCTATGCCTATCTCTTTATGGGGTATGTGAACATTCCTTGTTCCTACTCAGGCCCCCTCCCAAAAATCTTTCTCTGGTACATCGATGATTACTTTGGTGCTGTTTCATGCTCTCGTCGGGACTTGGAAAAATCTATTAATTTTGCTTCCAATCTCCACCCCTCCATCATTTTCACATGGTCCATCACTGACACTTCCCTTTCCTTCCTTTACCTCTCTGTGTCAATTTCTGGCAATAGAGTGTCTACCAATATTCAATACAAGCCTACTGACTCCCACAGCTACCTCGACTACAGCTCCTCACACCCCGCTTCCTGTAAGGACTCCATCCCATTCTCTCAGTTCCTTCGCCTCCGTCACATCTGTTCCAATGATGCTACCTTCAAAAACAGTTCCTCTGACATGTCCTCCTTCTTCCTTAAACGAGGTTTTCCACCCACGGTCGTTGACAGGGCCCTCAACCGTGTCCGGCCCATCTCCCATGCATCCCTCCTCACAGCTTCCTCTCTCTCCCAGAACCATGATAGGGTCCCTCTTGTCCTCACTTATCACCCCACCAGCCTCCGCATTCAAAGGATCATCCTCTGCCATTTCTGCCAACTCCAGCATGATGCCACCACCAAACACATCTTCCCTTCACCTCCCCGGCAGCTTTCCGCAGGGATCGTTCCCTCCGGGACACCCTGGTCCACTCCTCCATCACCCCCTAAACCTCAACCCGCTCCCATGCAACCGCAAAAGGTGCAACACCTGCCCCTTTACTCCCCCCTCCTCACCGTCCAAGGGCCCAAACACTCCTTCCAAGTGAACCAGCACTTCACTTGCACTTCCCTCAATTTAGTTTACTGCATTTGCTGCTCCCAATGCGGTCTCCTTTACATTAGAGAGACTTAATGCAGACTGGGTGACCGCTATGCAGAACACCTTCGGTGTGTCCTCAAGCATGACCCACACCTCCCTGTCGCTTGCCATTTCAACACTCCACCCTGTTCTCATGCCCACATGTCCACCCTTGGCCTGCTGCATTGTTCCAGTGAAGCTCAACGCAAACTGGAGCAACAGCACCTCATCTTCCCACTAGGCACTTTACAGCCTTCCGGGCTTAACACTGAGTTTAACAACTTCAGATCATGAACTCTCTCCTCCATGCCCGCCTCCTTTCTGATCCCCCTTTTTCCAATAATTTATTCTTTTTAATATATTTTTCTTTTCCCGCCTATTTTTAAATTTATTTCAATCTATCGTTTTATCTCCACCTTTTAGCCCATTTCGAGCCCTTCCCCCCGACCTCACCCCCACTAGGGCTATGTCACTTGCTTGTCCTGCTTTCTACCCTTCATGTCACCATTAGCATATTCTTTAGATAATATCATCACCGTGAACACCCTTTTGTCCTTTTGTCTATGACAAATCTCTTCTTTGCCTCCACCTATCACTGGCCCTCTATCCAGCTCTACCTGTCCCACACCCTCTCAACTAGCTTATATTTCACCTCTTTTCTATATTTCCTCAGTTCTGATGAAGAGTCATATGGACGCGATACGTTAACTGTGTTCCTCTCCGCAGATACTGTCAGACCTGCTGAGTTTTTCCAGCTATTTTTGTGTTTGTGTTAGAGCTGTACAACAACCTGATCTGAAGCTGGATATGGCATCTTTCAAATATGCAAGCTTGCATTATTCTTTATCACACAATATGATTGTGCGGGGATTTAATCCGCTTGGCAGGTTTGGTTTCACCAGAAGCATCATTCCTGCTGGAAAAATACAACTGATAAACTCATGATTGAAATGCAGGGTCTGAAATGCAGTTTATTTCAGTGATGATTAACAGGGAATATAATCTTTACACAACATGACCATTCACATGATGCTGTAAACTGGTGAGAGGAAACCTTCAGCAGTTTTGAGTTCTAAGTTGAGGTGCTCACTTTAGGCAGAGGGAACTGAAAATTTTAATAAAAATAACATCAGAATTTAACTAACTGCCTGTCAACATAATAATACAAAGTATGAGTAGATGAAATTCCAAACTTACTCTCAAGTTCAGTTTCTGCCGGAGTTCAGCTAATGGTATGAGTGAAAGTTTCACCAAGTCTTCGTGTTCAATGTAGAAATTCTTCTCAAATGGCTGGTACTCGATCTAAAAAGGAGTTATAAATTACTAGCACCACCTGGCTCATTTCAACAGGATGCTTAAAGTGACAAATGACCAAAATCTGAACTATATCTTTTGTAAAAAAAAATGTTCTCTTCTGTTCCCTTGATGGGTGCAGTTTTAAAATAATGTGCAATGATGTTATGCTTTCACTAAATTGAGAAACAGCTCAAAATCTCCAGATGAGTGAGAATCTTCTGGAAGCTGAGAAGGATTGAGCGATCTCAGGAGACGTCTTTATTAGGAGCAAAACCCTCCAAGTCCAAATATGCTTTCAACAAATATGTACACAAATCAAAGACTGAAGAGCTGGTTAAAGCACTGAGCTTTTTACTTTTGGCGGTTAGAATGAACTCATTCCATACTTAAGACCTTGAGTTTGGTGCAGTTTCAATCCAGTTTTCCATGTATATAATAACACAAACTGCTCATAATTCAATAATAACCAGGCTCTCCTAATGCTACATAAAGGTGAGTTGATGTGGAAAAGACTCCCTTTTTTGAAAAAAAGCAATTTTTCTCTTCGTCCCAATATCTTTGTCAGAAAGACTGGGTCAGCCCATCAACAAATGTACCAACATTAGCTGCCCCATCCACAAATACATTTCCTCATACCCAGTTGTAAACAATCCACAGAGATGAGTTAAGCAATCCAAGAGAGACCAGAGATTCAAACTGTCTCATCAGTCAAATCTACCATTTACAGCAGAAGTCCCCTGTCCAAAAGGTTCATATTCAAAAGGCCCAGCTGCCAGACACTGTGCAGCGAGGAATCTTTTCAGATTTTTGCTTACCTCCGAGTGGTCAATAGGAGGCAATGGATCAATCACTTTCTTTTGTGGAGGTATGGGATTACCGTCACTGTCATATTCAATATCATCCTCCTCCTCTTGAATCACACCAGCATTAGGATTTTCAGCCATGTACCGAAAATAGGCTTCCTGCACATAAACGTAATCCACAAGTCAAACTGGAGAGAGAACGCAACACTGCTCAATGTACTGAACGCTTCCCCTATTTAAATCAATCCCCTGGAAAATACAACACTTTCAAGTAATATTCATTAAATAGATCAAGTTGACTGAGAATATTCAGCACGTAAAAAACTATGAACAGAGCAAAAAATATTTGAAAGGGCACTCACTCTGAAAGGACAAGCATTGAAACCAGTTCGTAGTGCCAGTCAGCTGCCGCAATACACTGTTAGTTGTTTATTGAGGGTAAGATTTTCTCCATGAACTGTGTGCAATAAAATAATTAACCTGTGCTTTCTAAATGCACCGCATGCACGCGCACGGGCACACACACTATTGGGTGCACACTGTGTACTTCCTCTCCCTTATCATTCATATTATTATTTTGTCCTCTCTTTTTTAGTGATCCCTTTATTCTGCAGCTCGTTTTCATCCAAACTATTAATTTGTTGCAAGAACAGAATTACCTGGAAAAACTCAGCAGGATATTAATTTGTTGCTCCTGTTCTCCTTTTAAAGACAGCTTTTCTGGCATTTAATTGCTCTTGGAACCTTGCTTCTATCTATTCCTAGCTACGGTATCTACATTTTCTGGTTATTGCTCTGGCTATCATTGTGTTCACCTCCATCCTTGGGGATCAGCGAATATTATTGTAGCTATGGCTCAGTGTGGAATGTAAGGGGCAGCATATCACACTGGAGCTTGTTTAGTCATGAGAGAGCAGCATCAGTGTGCTGACTCCCTGCGTTCATCGTGTCCCAGTGACAGAATGATAAACCCATGCTTTGATGATACTGACAATGTCAAAAAAAGGCAATGTAAAAACGCTTATAAATCAATTTCTGTAAAAACTGAATTTGAAAAAAAAAGTTAGAAAGGTGAAACTTTATACTGTTGTTGGAACAGTACTCTCAAAAGAATTTGAAGTGCCTTGGATCTATTCAGGAAACAGTTAAAAAAAAAATGGCAAATTTCTCAGATTTTTAATAAAACCCAAAAATGATTTTAAGTTACATTATAACTCATTTAATTGTATCACAGTAACATTTTGGGAATCCGCAGTCGTAGAAAGTAAGAATTTGTGGTTTATATGTGTTCTGACAAAAGAGCTACTTCTGAAACAACAAACCTACTGACCAGGCCAGCCATGCATTTCCAGCATTTTCTGCTTTTTTCCCCACATTTGTTCTTTCAGCATTATTTTGTGATATTGCTCTCCCTACTCCATATTTCCTTTACTTCAGCCACATTTTGCCCTTCTTTCCCTCATTTGCCCAGGTCTACACACATTCCCTCCTTCATCTTAACATCCTATCCCTATCCCTTTCCCTGAGAATATTTCTATTTGTCCTTGCTTCATATCCATCTGTGTCTCTCGCTCCTTTCTTCACCCCCAATTCGCTAAGACATTTCTGCCTCTCCCTCTCCTCCAGTCTCATAAGGCTGGATTTTTGAGGAGTCGGGAAGACTCTGGGAACCTTTAAAAATACCGGACGGGACCCAGATCTGGAAATTCTGTCCCAATTTCCAGCACACAACATTTTTGCAACACGAGGGAAAACTGAATTCAGCTAGGCCATTTAAACTTAGTGCTCAGGACAACCAGCCCCGATTTTCACTTCAGGAATGGTCTCAACCCACAGTGTATGTCCCACAACTTCATGGCAGAGACATAAATACTCATGAAGGCTGGATAAATAATGTAGAATTGTCGAGCTGCCAAGTTATTTAAATCTCCAGTCCTTTAAACTCATGTCTCAGAGTGAGGGAAAAAAAATCAGTTTCAAGAAACATTTGTGACATAACCTTAAAGATAGTAATTATATCATTAATACTGCTTGGCTGCTTCCACAACCTGTCATTATCACAGTGGGAGGGGTGGGGGGGGGGGGATGATTTACAGATAAGAGGTTATTAATGGATTACCTGTTTTTGAATTTGGGGCTATGAATACAAATGCTTGTTTTTTTATAAAGGATTAAGTACTTGAAAGGATTTTAATGTATTGACGGGCTTTCATGAATGAAAGTGTTTTTTTTATATAAAGTGAAGTCTGTTTTAGATACTTAGAACTTTTCTTATTTCATCTCAGCATAGCTCCTGAAGTCTGCCCATGATCAATACTGGTTAAGTTGGCATGGAGGATGTAAGGGCAAAGGGAGATGGGCGGAGGGGCATTGTTTGGTATAAGCTAGCACTAAGTTGACATTAGGGCTATATAAGTCACCATGGGGTGGCATGAGGGGCCATTGAGGGGTGGGTGGTGGTGAGGGCTAGAGGCCCTAATATTGAACAAAAAAAAAAACTGGGCCAAGGCATTTTTCCCCCAAGGCGGGCACACTGAGGCAGGAAATTTCCCAATTCCTGCTACCTGCCTCTAATATGAAAATCCAGCCCATAGCTTCTGTCCTTCCCCATCTCATCACTTCCTCCACTTTAGTCCCAGCCTGTTGCTCCCTCCCATCATGTATCTCCCCACTCCGCTCCCCTCCCTGACATGTTAATCCACACTCTGTCAAGAATCTCTATTCCCTCCAATCCCATCCCATCCTGTCTATCCCTTGGTCCTGCTCCAACTCTTCCTTCCTTCCTCCCTCCAGTTCCAGCTTTTCTCTCCACCTCCCACATACCCTCCATAAATTCTGTCTCGCTTGCTCTCTCGCTATCTCTCTCTTCAGTGCTGTCTCTACTGTTATTTCTGCAACACTCACCTCTTCCATTTGTCTCTACCTCATCCTCCCAATCTCCTTTGCTCTCCTTCATTTCTATGCCTCACCTGCCTTTCTCTTACCACTTAACTCTCTTCCCTTCACTTCTGCCCTTCTAATTATTTCTCCCCTTGTCTTCCAATTTTGCCTTGCTAAGTTTTTAAATGTTAATTTCCTCTGGTGTTCACCTCACCCACGTTCCTGCTTATTTCTGTCGTCACCACCTGGCATTTGTGTGATCAGATGTGGCTAGATAGAGAAAGCACTGATTCATTCAGCTGAGAGCAGATGCTCTATATGATAGTAAAGCAGGAAGAAATATTATCACTGCTATCCTTTGAGAATTCTTCTTGATTAAAAATGTCACAGGACCCGTGATAAAACTATGGTCTTAGAAAAATAAAGCAAAAATTATAACTCTTGCACTAGTTACACCCACAGTTAGACAGATCAACAGAAGGCAAATCAGAAACTGCAAGGAGCCCGAGGAGGGCAAAATGCAAAGAACTTGCATTAACAAAACCCTTTAAGATATGAGGGGTATAGTTTGGGTTAGCTCAGTGATTCTTTTTACTCTTTGAAAAAGTGTAGGGATTGCTAAAAAGAAACAAATTATTAAGAACATCATTTTTGGAAAGATCAATTTGGATTTTGAATTACAACATGATAGAAAATGTTCAGTCACTTTACATACACAGAATTCTTACACTGCAGCCTAGAGTTAGCACCAAATCATTGATATGGTTCTAAGTTGCTACGTTGAGCATTTTTCATAAGTCAAGAAAGTCCTTTCAGTGATGAGTGGAAACTCAATCAAAACTTCTGGCAGAAGGAGATGGTCCAAGGCACTGTAACAACCATCTGAACCACAGGTAACTGCTAGGATTGTCAATTTAGGGCACCACTGGCAACTAAATGTTCCTGCTCCAGGGCAGCAGTCCTCCAAAAATAATCTAGATGGAGTAGAAAAGCAGAAGTCACTTCCATAATGTAGGTCTGACTTATGGAAAAATCTCAAGACACAACAAGGTGAATTTAAGCACCTTTTAGATATGTGGCTGCATACCAAGAATTGATCCAGACCAAAGGCTACAGTGAATGCAAAACAACCTGCATTATGTGCTTAACAGTATATTCAATAACAATATATTCAGTCTTTTCAGTATATTGAAGAAAGACAGCACAATAACTCACATGGTCATCTTCCTCTTCAATGTCATCCCTTATACCCCTGCAAAAACAAAGGGAAAAACCAACTCCCTACAAGTGTTCAACAGACCCAGCACGAATGCAGCAAAGCATGAAATGATCACAGTGTGAAAACACCCAGAAGTTCCTAGTTTCTTGAAAATCTTTACACAGTTTGCTCCTGTTTTAAAATCAGGGAAATACAAATACCAAAATGATTCTTCTGTTAAGCAGATTTCCCAATAACATGGACATTTCTGTGCAGCATCTTTCTTAAGGGACAAATCAATTTTAATTACATAAGAAAGTAACAGTATTCTACAAAATAATTCTAGCAGACTACATTTTATTTGATTAATGCAATGCCATGTTACATAAATAATTCATAACATACCTGAATAGCATTTACTGCTATGAATGTTAGATGCAGATCAAAGGAATAATCTTGGATTTCATGATTACACAAATTGCAAAAATTCCAACTATGAAGTGCTACTCAAGTAAATGGTTTCGAGTCAGCTGCAGTTTTTAGCAGCTTCAATGTTACTTTTAAATGAACACATTCAAGCTGATTTGTTTTCTACCTCATCAATATTCAATCTATGTGGCATTGTCATATATCTGAACAGATCAGATCAATATTCTCAACTACCCTTGCTGCATGGTTAAAAAACATTACAAGTAGTAAAGAAAAGCTTCTGGGAATATTAGATACAATTTATAGAACGTGCTAATATTGAAGCACTGAGCTCAGACTGCTACCTTTTTTCAATATACCTTAGCCTTCTGACTTCAGTCCAAGATAGAGGAATGGGAAGTTTTTCTTTGTCTACCTTACTTAAGCCTTACATAAGCTTGTACACCTCTTTCAAATCACGTCCTCAATCTCCTTTGCTCCAAGGAAACAACCCCAGCTTATCCCTCATCCTTGGAACTATTCTGGTAAATCTCTGCATCTCTAAAGGACCCGCATATCCTTCCTGAAGTGTGGTGACCAGAACTGGATATAATACTCTCGTTATGGGCTAACCAGAGCTTTATACAGGTTCAACATAACTTCCCTGCTTTTATACTCAATGCCTCTGTTTATGAAACCCAAGATCCCCATATGCTTTGCTAAACAGTCTCTCAATATGTCCTGCCACCTTCAAAGATCTATGCACATGAATCCCCAGGTCCCACTCTCTACACATTAAGAACTGTGCCAATAAGTCTATATTGCCTCTCCTTATCCCTTCTGCCAAAATGCATCACTTCACATTTATCTGTACTAAATTCTGTCAGTCCATTCTGCTAGCTTATGCCCTGTTGCAGTCAATTGGTATCATCCTCACTGTTTGCCACACCCCCAAGTTTGGTATCATCGGCAATTCTGAAATTTTACTGTATTCAATATACAAGTCAATTATGTATATATCAAGAAAAGCAATGGTCCTAGCACTGATGCTTGAGGAACACCACTAAATGTAATTCTCTGGTTTAAAAAAACAACCATTTACCACTCACTGTTTTCTGTTCTTAAGCCAATTGACATTGACCCTCCTGTTCCATGAGCCACAATTTTGTTAAGCGACATCATATGTCCATGCTCATGGATAGCCATCAACCCTATGAGCCAGAGCTAACCCTTTTCATTTGGAGCAACTTGAGTTAAGGAAAATGTGGCACACCTATATAAATTTACCATGCCACCCTGCGTTACCCACCAGTCTGCACATCCTACTTGAAGCCTGTAAACAGGTGGTCTGTAAAACAGGAAGAACTTTATTGAAAGTATTTCCCAGTTTACGGAGTAAAGTAGATTGACAAGATTTCACAACTACTTTTGCAAAATCATGCCAGGATCGTCAAATCAAGTCCCCCTCCTACCTTGGCTTCATGGGCATGGCCTGAAGCAGAGTACAGTGAATTGCGTCCATCAGAATAGCAAGATGTGCTTGCAGACCCTGCTGACTCATTACGGTATTCAAACTTATATTCAAACTACTGAATTCTCCTAATCAATTAACTCAGTTGTATCTTCAAAGATTTTTCACTTGTATCCCCACTGCTGACTACTACCTAGCTCTTTCCTCAGGTTTCATGATTCTCAGTGTAAATATACCTTGCATTATTTGAGATTGCATTGTGTAAAACACTTTGAAACTTTGATGACAATTTAAGGTGCCATAAAATTGTAACTATTTGTTTCTTCTTTTTTAGAATTTTTGAGAAAACTATTCAAAATTTCAAAGGCAGCAAAAGCCAGGACTCAGGCACCTCCCATTCCTCGAATCACCATTTCTATGATGCAGTAAAAGATTCACCAAGCCTCTGTTGTTTTCTTTTCCAAAAGTATTAGTCATATTTATGAAGCATTTTGTTTGGTTATCCTGATATCAATTGTGTGGCCATTTATGGGATCAGACACAAATTGGGCTGGAAAAGAGTCGTCAATTTTATTTTGTTTTACTTTTCTCAATAAGAAGGCTAAGGCATATTCATTAGGGCTGATAGGTGAATCATAATGCACAGCTTACTGTGACAATGCAATTACAAATGGGCTTGAGGGAAATTAAAGAGTAGAAATAGTCCTTACTTCGCATTTTTCTTCTCAAACTCCTTTTCATCAAGTCTTCTTATATCTTTTGCTGCCTGGTCCTAGAAAAAATAGTTAGGGAGCACAATGAAAATCATAATCCTGGCAGTGAACAGTTCTGGCGAATGAACTGATGCTTTGCATGATTAGTATGATCCCAGGAATGAAAGGCTTAATATATGAGGAACATTTGAGGACTCTGGGTCTATACTCGATGGAGTTTAGAAGGATGAGGGGGGATCTGATTGAAACTTACATAATACTGAAAGGCCTTGATAGAGTGGACGTGGGGAAGATGTTTCCATTAGTAGGAGAGACTAGGACCCGAGGGCACAGCCTCAGAGTAAAGGGAAGACCGTTTAGAACAGAAATGAGGAGAAAGCTCTTTAGCCAGAGAGTGGTGAATCTATGGAATTCATTGCCACAGAAGGCTGTGGAGGCCAGGTCATTGAGTGTATTTAAGACCGAGATAGATAGGTTCTTGATTGGTAAGGGGATCAAAGGTTACGGAGAGAATGGGGTTGAGAAACTTATCAGCCATGAGTGAATGGCGGAGCAGACTTAATGGGCCGAACGGCCTAATTTCTGCTCCTATGTCTTATTGTATATAATGATTTTTATCCAGCTTGAACAAAACTGGCTGATTCCTGCCTTAAATTCTGCTGTACCCAATTATTTTAGCAACATCTCTCACCCACACCCCTCAATTAGCCATAGTCCCATGTCTGCATAGTGCCTTTTCCAAGTGGATGTGCTTCATGTGACATTAGCAGCTATTTAACCATGGGGACAACACTGCCTAGCCCAATTTCCACATCTCCACAGATATGCATTTACCAGCAGAGGATAATGGTGCAGCCGAATGTGGTGTACCACCTGAGATCACCTAACTTTGCAAAGAGAAACTGAACACAACGTGACCCATTGCTTGTAAGGCTGTTGGGGGTTGGTGGGGGTGGAGATGGCAGGACAGAAACAAAATTACCTGGAAAAACTCAGCAGGTCTGGCAGCATCGGTGGAGAAGAGTTGACGTTTCGAGTCCTCATGACCCTTCGACAGAACTAGGTGAATCCCAGGAAGGGTAGAAATTTAAGCTGGTTTAAGGTGGTGGGGGAGGGTGGGGGTTGGGTTGGGTTGGGTTGGGGGGGAGAGGGAGAGAAGTGGAGGGGGGTGGTGTGGTTGTAGGCAAAAGCAGTGATAGAAGCAGATCATCAAAAGATGTCACAGACGGCAGAACAAAAGAACACATAGGTGTCGAAGTTGGTGATATTATCTAAACGAATGTGCTAATTAAGAATGGATGGTAGGGCACTCAAGGTATAGCTCTAGTGGGGGGTGCATAAAAGATTTAAAAATATTTAAAAATAATGGAAATAGGAAGGAAAAGGAAAAATCTATATAATTTATTGGAAAAAAACAAAACAAAAGGGGGAAGAAACAGAAGGGGGGTGGGGATGGAGGAGGGAGGTCAAGACCTAAAGTTGTTGAATTCAATATTCAGTCCGGAAGGCTGTAAAGTGCCTAGTCGGAAGATGAGGTGTTGTTCCTCCAGTTTGCGTTGGGCTTCACTGGAAAAATGCAGCAAGCCAAGGACAGACATGTGGGCAAGAGAGCAGGGTGGAGTGTTGAAATGGCAAGCGACAGGGAGGTTTGGTTCATTCTTGCGGACAGACCGCAGGTGTTCTGCAAAGCGGTCACCCAGTTTACGTTTGGTCTCTCCAACGTAGAGACGACCGCATTGGGAGCAACGAATGCAGTAGACTAAGTTAGGGGAAATGCAAGTGAAATGTTGCTTCACTTGAAAGGAGTGTTTGGGCCCTTGGACGGTGAGGAGAGAGGAAGTGTGAAAGTGCAGGTGTTACATCTTTTGCGTGGGCATGGGGTGGTGCCATAGGTGGGGGTTGGGGAGTAGGGAGTGATGGAGGAGTGGACCAGGGTGTCCCGGAGGGAACGATCCCTACGGAATGCCGACAGTGGGGGTGAAGGGAAGATGTGTTTGGTAGTGGCATCATGCTGGAGTTGGCGGAAATGGCGGAGGATGATCCTTTGAATGCGGAGGCTGGTGGGGTGATAAGTGAGGACAAGGGGGACCCTATCATGTTTCTGGGAGGGAGGAGAAGGCGTGAGGGCGGATGCACGGGAGATGGGCCGGACACAGTTGAGGGCCCTGTTAACGACCGTGGGTGGAAAACCTCGGTTAAGGAAGAAGGAGGACGTGTCAGAGGAACTGTTTTTGAAGGTAGCATCATCGGAACAGATGCGACGGAGGCGAAGGAACTGAGAGAATGGGATGGAATCCTTACAGGAAGTGGGGTGTGAGGACTGTAGGGGTCGGTAGGCTTGTAATGGATATTGGTGGACAGTCTATCACCAGAGATTGAGACAGCGAGGTCAAGGAAGGGAAGGGAAGTGTCAAAGATGGACCACATGAAAATGATGGAGGGGTGGATTTTGGAAGCAAAATTAATAAATTTTTCCAAGTCCCGACGAGAGCACGAAGCAACACCGGAGTAATCATTGATGTACCGGAGAAAGAGTTGCGGAAGGGGGCCAGAGTAGGACTGGAACAAGGAATGTTCCACATACCCCATAAAGAGACAGGCATAACTGGGGCCCATGCGGGTACCCATAGCCACACCTTTTATTTCGAGGAAGTGAGAGGAGTTGAAGGAGAAATTGTTCAGTGTGAGAACAAGTTCAGCCAGATGGAGGAGAGTAGTGGTGGATGGGGATTGTTCGGGCCTCTGTTTGAGGAAGAAGCTAAGGGCCCTCAGACCATCCTGGTGGGGGATGGAGGTGTAGAGGGATTGGACGTCCATGGTGAAGAGGAAGCGGTTGGGGGCCAGGGAACTGGAAATTGTTGATGTGACGTAAGGTGTCAGAGGAATCACGGATGTAGGTGGGAAGGGACTGGATAAGGGGAGAGAGAAGGGAGTCAAGATAACGAGAGATGAGTTCTGTTGGGCAGGAGCAAGCTGACACGATCGGTCTACCGGGACAGTTCTGTTTGTGGATTTTGGGTAGGAGGTAGAAGCGGGCCGTCCGAGGTTGGGCGACTATCAGGTTGGAAGCTGTGGGAGGAAGATCCCCAGAGGAGATGAGGTCAGTGACAGTCCTGGAAACAATGGCTTGAAACAATGGCTCCATCAAGCCATTGTTTCCAGGACTGTCACTGACCTCATCTCCTCTGGGGATCTTCCTCCCACAGCTTCCAACCTGATAGTCGCCCAACCTCGGACGGCCCGCTTCTACCTCCTACCCAAAATCCACAAACAGAACTGTCCCAGTAGACCGATCGTGTCAGCTTGCTCCTGCCCAACAGAACTCATCTCTCGTTATCCTGACTCCCTTCTCTCTCCCCTTGTCCAGTCCCTTCCCACCTACATCCGTGATTCCTCTGACACCTTACGTCACATCAACAATTTCCAGTGCCCTGGCCCCCAACCGCTTCCTCTTCACCATGGACGTCCAATCCCTCTACACCTCCATCCCCCACCAGGATGGTCTGAGGGCCCTTAGCTTCTTCCTCGAACAGAGGCCTGAACAATCCCCATCCACCATTACTCTCCTCCGTCTGTCTGAACTTGTTCTCACACTGAACAATTTCTCCTTCAACTCCTCTCATTTCCTCGAAATAAAAGGTGTGGCTATGGGTACCCGCATGGGCCCCAGCTATGCCTGTCTCTTTATGGGGTATGTGGAACATTCCTTGTTCCAGTCCTACTCCGGCCCCCTTCCACAACTCTTTCTCCGGTACATCAATGATTAATTCGGTGTTGCTTCATGCTTTCGTCTGGACTTGGAAAAATTTATTAATTTTGCTTCCAATCTGCACCCCTCCATCATTTTCACGTGGTCCATCTTTGACACTTCCCTTCCCTTCCTTGACCTCGCTGTCTCAATCTCTGGTGATAGACTGTCCACCAATATCCATTACAAGCCTACCGACTCCCACAGCTACCTCGACTACAGCTCCTCACACCCCACTTCCTGTAAGGACTCCATCCCATTCTCTCAGTTCCTTCGCCTCCGTCGCATCTGTTCCGATGATGCTACCTTCGAAAACAGTTCCTCTGACATGTCCTCCTTCTTCCTTAACCGAGGTTTTCCACCCACGGTCGTTGACAAGGCCCTCAACCGTGTCCGGCCCATCTCCCGCGCATCCGCCCTCACGCCTTCTCCCTCTCAGAAACATGATAGGGTCCCCCGTGTCCTCACATATCACCCCATCAGCCTCCGCATTCAAAGGATCATCCTCCGCTATTTCCGCCAACTCCAGCATGATGCCACTACCAAACACATCTTCCCTTCACCCCCACTGTCGGCATTCCGTAGGGATCGTTCCCTCCAGGACACCCTGGTCCACTCCTCCATCACCCCCTACTCCCCAACCCCCACCTATGGCACCACCCCATGCCCACGCAAAAGATGTAACACCTGCACTTTCACTTCCTCTCTCCTCACCGTCCAAGGGCCCAAACACTCCTTTCAAGTGAAGCAACATTTCACTTGCATTTCCCCCAACTTAGTCTACTGCATTCGTTGCTCCCAATGCGGTCTCCTCTACATTGGAGAGAACAAATGTAAACTGGGCGACCGCTTTGCAGAACACCTGCGGTCTGTCCGCAAGAATGAACCAAACCTCCCTGTCGCTTGCCATTTCAACACTCCACCCTGCTCTCTTGCCCACATGTCTGTCCTTGGCTTGCTGCATTGTTCCAGTGAAGCCCAACGCAAACTGGAGGAACAACACCTCATCTTCCGACTAGGCACTTTACAGCCTTCCGGACTGAATATTGAATACAACAACTTTAGGTCTTGACCTCCCTCCTCCATCCCCACCCCCCTTCTGTTTCTTCCCCCTTCCTTTTGTTTTGTTTTTTTCCAATAAATTATATAGATTTTTCTTTTTCCCTCCTATTTCCATTATTTTTAAATATTTTTAAATCTTTTATGCTCCCCCCACCCCCACTAGAGTTATACCTTGAGTGCCCTACCATTCATTCTTAATTAGCACGTTCGTTTAGATAATATCACCAACTTCGACACCTATGTGTTCTTTTGTTTTGCCGTCTGTGACATCTTTTGATGAACTGCTCCTATCACTGCTTTTGCCTACAACCACACCACCCCCCCTCCACTTCTCTCCCTCCCCCCCCACCCAACCCAACACCACCTCCCCCACCCCCCCCACCCCCAACCACCACCTTAAACCAGCTTATATTTCTACCCTTCCTGGGATTCACCTAGTTCTGTTGAAGGGTCATGAGGACTCGAAACGTCAACTCTTTTCTTCTCCGCTGATGCTGCCAGACCTGCTGAGTTTTTCCAGGTAATTCTGTTTTTGTTTTGGATTTCCAGCATCCGCAGTTTTTTGTTTTTATCTCTGTGGAGATGGCAGGGTTGATTCTAATTACCCAAAATCAATTGGGAAGATGTTAGAGTAAAGGGAAAGGAGGGGGAGGAATTTCTGAAATGTGTTCTGAGCTTCCTTGACCAGAATGTTCTCTGTCTAACTAGAAAGGAGGCATTATTGGGTCTGGTACAGTGGAATGAGATGGGCCAAATAGACCAAGTGTGGCATAACACGGGGTAAGAGAGATCAGCGTATCAAAAAGGCTTAGATTAGTGATGGAGAAGAGCAAGGAACAATCTAAAGTAGAACTTCTAATTTTGAATAAGATTAACTTACATGGGTTGAGACAGGATCTACTTCAGGATAGAATGGGACCAGGATAAAATGGAACCAAGAGTGACAAGAAAAAACTGTAATGGGACAATGGTGATCTTGGCGAGGTGGCAGAACATATTGAGAGAGTAATCAGCAAAGCATGTAGAATCTTGGGCTTCATAAAGAGATGGGTATGAGTATATGCTCTGATTAGGCCACAAATAGGGTACTACATCCAGGTCAATATGAGGAAATATTTCAGGTACCAACTAGATGCATCCCAACAAGGGCAGGAGGTAAGGGAACCAAAGAGGGTTCCTAGTAAATGAGGGAGAATATAATGAATCAAAAAAAAGATGGTGTATGGTGCAGATCAGGTGAATTCTTCAAGCCAGAACCAGGATAAATACAATAAGTTGAGAGGGAAAGCGAACAGAAAAATGAGGTGGGGAAAAAGAGAATATGAGAATAGAATGGCAATTAACATAAAAGAGAACCTAAAAATATTCTACAGCTACGTAAATAGGAAGTGGATAATAACAGACAAGGTTGGACCTATTATGGACTAGGTTCCCTAACTAGGATATTGCATCCAGGTCTGGTCACCACACTTTAGGAAGGATGTGATGTCCTTGAGTGTGTGTAGAGGAGATTTACTTTAAGAGGTCAAGGGATGAAGGCATTAGGTTGGAGAAGCTGGGCTTGTTCTCCTTGGAGAAAAGGAGATTAAGGAGAAATTTGATAGAGGTGCACATGCTTTATATAAACAAGATTTAGGTAAGGTAGGCAAAGAAAAGTTGTTCCCATTAGATGATGGTATAAGGACTAAGGGATACAGATTTAAGATTTTGGCCAAGAGACATGCATGGGATTTGAGGAAGCACTTCCATACACAGTGAGTGGTAAAGGCCTGGTTTGGAATTTGCCTGTCTGAACTGTCTCTGAGTTCAGTGTTGTATTTGCCTGGAAATTGCTGCCTACAATGGTGGTGGATGTGGAGACGATGAATGATTTCAAAAGGAAACTGGATCAGCACTTGCGAGAGAAAAACCTTAATGGTTATGGGGACAAAGTAGGGGAATAAGACCAACTGGGTTGATCCACAGAGAGCTGGCATGGACTTGACGGGCAGAAAAAACAAGTCAAAGTAAATGGTTGTTTTTCTAGACCGGAGGATGGTACTGGTGCAAAGTGGAATCACTGGAGTTTGGTGAGCAGGTAGTTCAGTGAGGAGGGGAGGGAGGAGCTATTTTCTTTTTCTTTCTCTATCTTCTTCAGCCTCTAGAACACCAGGAGTTGAAAAGCTGCACGAGAGGGGTGATTTTTGAAAATATCTAAGACTGACATCACAGGGGAAACAAGTTCATTGAGTAGGACCAGGAACCAACGAGAGGAGCGGGTGGTGGCCTTGGTAAAGATGATTATTTCTACTGTCCAGTCTTTAAAGTAAAAATTGAGTTTTAGTTTAAATAATGTTTAAAGTATAAGAAGTAAAGTAAGGTCCCCAGAGTACATTTAATATTCTTTAAACTAGAGGGAGTAAAAATAAAGGGAGTAATACAAAGATAAGTCATGGCAGGGCAGCTCAGACAAGTGGAATGCTCCTCCTGTGCGATGTGGGAAGTTAGAGACGCTTTCAATATCCAGGGTGACCACGCGTGTAGGAAGTGTCTCCAACTGCAGCTACTTGAAATCTGTGTTTCATATATGGAGCTATGGGTGACCGCCAGACAGAGTAAAAACAATAGGTTGGGCAGGTCCATTAATGAGCTGAATTGGTTTCTTAATGGCCTTAATAGGCTGTTAACAGGTTGGCAGGTGCGCAGCCGACTTGACTGCGTCATTTAACGCGTCGACATGCGGGACGCCCCCAACAGAAAAATTCTGCCCATAGACTGGATGAATGCATGGCTGGAGAGATGGTGTACGAGGGGGGATTTAGATTCCTGAGGAATTGGGTCCGATTTGGGGGAAGATGGAGCCTGTACCAGCTGGACAGGATGCACCCCAGCAGGACCAGGTCCAATATCCTCTCAGGGGTATTCACTAGTACTGTGGAGGAAGAGTTTAAACTAGAGTGAAACTGAGCGAGAAGACACAAGAGAGGGAAACAAAGATAGAAACGAAAGGCAGAAAAGTAGAAAATAAAAGTGGAGGGTAGAGGAAACAAGAGCTAGCAGCAAATAGGGCCATGTACAATTATGTGTAAAAAATGTTAAAAGGACAAGTTTAAAGGCACTGTAACTGAATGCATAGAGCATTCACAATAAGATAGACAAATTAACAGTGCAAATAGATATAAATGGGTACAATGTGATTGCGATTACAGAGACATGACTGCAGGGTGACCCAAAACTGGGAACTGTATATCCGAGGGTACTTGATATTTAGGAAGGACAGACAAAAAGGAAAAGGGGGCGGAGTGACGTTGTTAGTAAGGGATGACATCAGTGCAATAGTGGTAAAGGATATTGGCTCAGAAATTCTTTTTTTATTTATTCATTCATTCATAGAATGTTGGCATCGCTGGTTGGGCCAGCATTTATTACCCATCCCTAATTGCCCTTGAGAAGGTGGTGGTGAGCTGCCTCTTGAACCGCGGCAGTCCATGTGGTGTAGGTACACCCAGTGTTGTTAGGGAGGGAGTTCCAGGATTTTGACCCAGTGACAGTGAAGGAACGACGATATATTTCCAAGTCAGGATGTGAGTGACTTGGAGGGGAACTAGCAGGTGGTGATGTTCCCATGCATCTGCTGTCCTTGTCCTTCTAAATGGCAGCGGTCATGGGTTCGGAAAGTGCTGTATGAGGAACCTTGGTGAGTTCCTGCAGTGCATCTTGTACATGTAGAATCAATCTGGGTGGAGCTATGAAGCAACAAGGGGCAGAAAACATTCGTGGGAGTTGTCTACAGGCCTCCAAACAGTAGTGATAAGGTAGGGGACAGCATTAAACAGAAAAATAGAGATGCATATAACAAGGGTGCTACAGTAATCATGGGTGCTTTTAATCTACATTTGACTGGGCAAATCAAATTAGCAATAAAACAGTGATAGGTGAATTCTTGAAGCGTATAGAAGATGGTTTTTTAAACCAGTACATTGAGGAACTGACTAGCAAACAGGTTATCCCAGATTTGGTATTGTGCAATGAGAAGAGGTTAATTAATAATCTTGTTGTGTGGGGTTCTTTAGGGAACAGTGACCATAACAAGGTAGAATTTTCGTTAGGATTGAAAGTGACGTAGACAAATCCAAAACTACGGTCTGAAATCTAAATAAAGAAAACTGCAAAGGGATGAGTTGGCTACGATAGATTGGGGAACTTCATTAAAAAGCATGACAGTAGATAGGCAATAGCTAATAGGAAATGGCAGAGAATTAAACAACCATTTTAGTTCTGTCTTCACAGAGGAAGACATAAATAACTTCCCAGAAATACCAGGGAACTAAGGTTCGAATGAGAAGGTGGAACTGAAGGAAATTAAGCTTACTAACAGGACACTTAGAAAATATCAACCGGATTAGAACAAAGTCAACATGGATTTATGAAAAGGAAATCATGTTTGACAAACCTAATGGAATTTTTTGAGGACATAGCTAGTAGAATAAGTAAGGAAGAAACAGTGTATATGGTGTATTTGGATTTTCAGAAAATAGTGCTAGAGAAATTAATGGGACTTAAAGCCAATAAATCCACGGGGTCTGATAATCTACATTGCAAGGTACTAAAGGTGGTGGCCGTGGAAATAGTGGATTCAATGGTGGTCATGTTCCAAAATTCTGTAGATTCTCGAACAGTCCCAGCAGATTGGAGGGTGGCAAATGGAACCCCATTATTTAAAAAAGGAGGGAGAGAGAAAACAGCGAATTACAGACTGGTTAGCCTAACCTCAGTAGTAGGAAAAATGCTAGAGTCTATTATAAAGGATGTGATAACAGGACACTTGGAAAATATCAACCGGATTAGAACAAAGTCAACATGGATTTATGAAAAGGAAATCATGTTTGACAAACCTAATGGAATTTTTTGAGGACATAGCTAGTAGAATAAGTAAGGAAGAAACAGTGTATATGGTGTATTTGGATTTTCAGAAAGCTTTTGATAAAGTCCCACATAAGAGGTTAGTGTGCAAAATTAAAGCACATGGGATTGGGGTAATATATTGGCATGGACTGAGAATTAGTTAGCAGACAGGAAACTGAGTAGGAATAAATGGACCTTTTTAAGAGTGGCAGGCGGTGACTAGTGGGGTACCGCAGGGATCAGTGGTTGGGCCCCAACTATTCACAATATATATCAATGATTTGGATGAGGGAACCAAATGTAATATGTCCAAGTTTGCTGACGACACAGATTAGGTGGGATGTAAGTGCTGCGGAGGATGTAAAGAGGCTTCAAGGTGATTTAGGCAAGTTGAGTGTGTGGGCTAATAGATGGCAGACGCAGTGTAATGTGGATAACTGTGAAGTTATCCACTTCGGTAAGAAAAACAGAATGGCGGTATTATTTAAATAGTGATTGATTGGGAAATGTTGGTGTACAAAAGGACCTGGGTATCCTTGTAAATCAGTTACTGAAAGCAAGCAAGCAGATGCAACAAGCAGTTAGGAAGGAAAATGATATGTTGGCCTTCATTACAAGAAGATTTGAGTACAGGAGCAAGGATGTCTTACTGCAACTGTACAGGGTCTTGGTGAGAACACACCTAGAGTAGTGTGTGTAGTTTTGGTCTCCTTACCTAAGAAAGGATATACTTGCCATAGAGGGAGTGCAGCAAAGATTCACCAGACTGATTTGTGGGATGGCAGGATTGTCGTATGAGAGATTGGGTTGACTAGGCCTATGTTCACTGGAGTTTAGAAGAATGAGAGGGGATCTCATTGAAACGTATAAAATTCTGACAGGGCATCTCATTGAAATGTATAAAATTTAGATAGGGCTGGACAGACCGTATTCAGGAATTATGTTTCCCCTGGCTGGGGGTTCTAGAGCAAAGGGTCACAGCCTCAGGATACGGCGTACACCATTTAGGAATGAGATAAGGAGAAACTTCTTCACACAGAGGGAGGTGAACCCATGGAATTCTCTACCACTGAAGACTGTGGAGGCCAAGTCACTGAATATATTTAAGAAGTAAATAGATAGGTTTCTAGACACGAAAGGAGTCAAGGGGTAAGGAGCGAGAGCGGGAGTATGGCATTGAGATAGAGGATCAGCCATGATCATATTGAATGGTGGAGCAGGCTTGAAGGGCTGAATGGCCCATTCCTGTTCCTATTTTCTATGTGTCCATAATGGCCTTCTTCATGGCCATAATGACTTTAAAAGTCTCTCATCCTCCAAAATATGCAAAAAGGAATACTGTAGCATGTCAACAAAAGGAAATAAAATTTGGGAAGAGAACTTTATTTTAAATGATTTTGAGGCCTAAAGCTACTGTATCCTAGGCTTTATTAAAAGAGGTGTAGAGTACAAGAGCAAGGGAGTTGTGTTAAACTTGCATAAAACATTGGTTCGGCTTCAGCTGGAGTACTACATCTAGTTCTGGGGACTACACTTTAGGAAAGATGCGAAGGCATTAGAGTGCGCAGAAAGGATTCACAAGAATGGTTCCAGGATGAGGAACTTCAGTTACGTAGATAGGGTGGAAAAGTTGGGATAAAAACAAAAAAACTGCGGATGCTGGAAATCCAAAACAAAAACAGAATTACCTGGAAAAACTCAGCAGGTCTGGCAGCATCGGCGGAGAAGAAAAGAGTTGACGTTTCGAGTTCTCATGACCCTTCGACAGAACTTGAGTTCGAGTCCAAGAAAGAGTTGAAATATAAGCTGGTTTAAGGTGTGTGTGTGGGGGGCGGAGAGATAGAGAGACAAAGAGGTGGAGGGGGGGTGGGGGTGTGGTTGTAGGGACAAACAAGCAGTGATAGAAGCAGATCATCAAAAGATGTCAACCACAATAGTACAATAGAACACATAGGTGTTAAAGTTAAAGTTGGTGATATTATCTAAACGAATGTGCTAATTAAGAATGGATGGTAGGGCACTCAAGGTATAGCTCTAGTGGGGGTGAAGAGAGCATAAAAGATGTAAAAAAAAAAATTTTTTTTTTTATATAATGGAAATAGGTGGGAAAAGGAAAATCTATATAATTTATTGGAAAAAAAAGAAAAGGAAGGGGGAAACAGAAAGGGGGTGGGGATGGGGGAGGGAGCTCACGACCTAAAGTTATTGAATTCAATATTCAGTCCGGATGGTTGTAAAGTGCCTAGTCGGAAGATGAGGTGTTGTTCCTCCAGTTTGTGTTGGGCTTCACTGGAACAATGCAGCAAGTCAAGGACAGACATGTGGGCAAGAGAGCAGGGTGGAGTGTTAAAATGGCAAGCGACAGGGAGGTTTGGGTCATTCTTGCGGACAAGAATGATAGAGAGAAACTGCTCCCACTGGTGGAAGGATCGAGAACGAGGGAGCACAGATTTAAGATAATTGGCAAAAGAAGCAATGGAAATATGAGAAACTTTTTCATGCAGCAAGTGGTTAGGATCTGGAATGCATTGCCTGAGAGAATGGTGGAAGCAAGTTCAATCAAGGCATTTCAGAGGGAATTGGATTATTATCTGAAAAGAAAGAATGTGCTGGGTTCCAGGGAGAAGGCAAGAGAATGGCAGTAGGTGAATTGCTCATTTGAAGAGCTGGCACAGACGTGATTAGCTGAGTGGCCTCTTTCCATGCTGTAACAATGCTGTGCTGCTGAGATTCTGTGAAATGACCAACGTGTGCTGGCCTAATGTTGAGCCAAGGTTCTCAGGAGCTTCACTCTCCTTCGAACTATGCAATGGAGAATTTTAGCTTGACTAAAGTTCATGGCCTGGATTTTTGCCGCAACAGAGAGCCTCGCCAACATGGCAAACATGGCGCAAGAGGCCCAAATTCATATGTCCCAACCCCCCGAACAAAGCAGCTCCCATTTTCACAGGGGCAAGAATGAGCCCAGGTCGGGATTTGCACATGTGCATTTTGTGGAGGCAGCTCCCAACAGAAATCAGCAGCTCCCTACACTTGTGTGATTTTAGTGCAAGAAATGACTGAAATCCGACGTGCGCAGATTGGACCTAGTAGGAGCAGTTCTGAACATTGTGGATTTTTTTGGATAGCCAGGGTACCCTTTTGGATTGGAGAAGCAAGGTGTCCTTTTGAATATGGTCCCAGGACACCTTTCAGGCAGATAGAGTGTCCTTTGGGATTGCTAAAAGTATGCATGAATGTCCATTAAAAAGTGCATGAACTCATTGGAATCGTGAAGCTTATTGAAGCTATCAAAATCAACTGTCAAAAGTGTCAAGACGAACTATCAAAGGGAGCTGTCAAAATATTTAAAACTCCTGCCCTTTAACTCTCAAGAAATATTGCCTGGAGTGTTAAAAAAAAGATTGCTTGCTATTTCACTCTGCCTGTTGACATAAGCCTTAGGGCAACCATTACCGGATTGGTGCTGCATGACTGATTTCAAAACTATTCATGATCACAATATGGTGCCTACCAGTTCAGTTTGACTGACAGCTCCAAGTGGTTAGAGGCTCTTTGAAATGGGACTATGAATTCCAATGCTTGTTTTTAATAAGAGATTATGCAATTGACTGAAATGTTTTTTGTTATAAGGAATAATGTAGTTGTAGGAATATAAATATAGTAAATGGGTTCTTACGAATGAGAGTGTAATAAAGACTGTAATAGACAGTTGGAATTTATTTTATTGAATCTCAGCATGGGTTTTGAGGTTTGTCCATTATGCATACTGGGTCAGTTGACATGGTAAGTCTGGGGGGAAGAGGGGGGGGGGGGTTGTCATGGGTTGGCATGGGGCTGTAAAGGGCCATGGAGGGTAGGTGGGGGGCATAGATTGATAGTACAAGGGGCCTTGGAAGATGGGGAGGGGGGAATAGGATGGCATGGAGGGTGTGAGGGGCCATGGAGATGGGTTGGGGCACAGGTGGGCACAGATTGGCATAGATGGGGCATGGGGAGTGTGTGGCGGTGAAAGGGTAGGGCTGGATGGCTGTTTTATGTTTTTCTGTTTTCTTTTCAAAACTTTGACATAGTGCCAGTGCACAAAGGCAGGCCTTCTGTCCCAGCATCCCCTGCACTTGTTCTGGGGTCACCTGGCCCAACTCCCAATTTAGCCCGCAACCCCAGGATCGAAAATCTGACATTCAGTCAGACATTTTTAGAATGGGTTTGCGGAACCAGGAATTGTCCGGAACCCAATGCACAGATGAAAATTTAGACCTATATTCTGTCTTCCCAATCCTTCAAGGGCAGAAGCTATTGTTTGCTTCTATCCTATAAATCAGAGGGTGCAACAGCAGATAAGAGTTTGTGGGAGTGCTGAATGTTGACAGTTAGTGCCTGAAATGCATTATGAAAACATTACGAATAACCTTCATCTTGAATAAATTAATTTGGAGCTAAAGGTCACCTCCACTTCTGCCATGTATGCATCCAATGGATCTTCCTCACTGTCTTCAGAGTCATCAGCCTTAGAAGCGAATTGTTGCCTGGTTGGAGAATTTTCTGCAGGGATGTAAGGCAAGTCGACGTTTGCTGAACTGTCATCTTCATCATCATCTTCAAAATACCTAGAAAACCCAACTCAGTAATGTGAAGGTTTCTTTGTAGTTAGAAGTAGCACCATTGACAGGTTAAATAAAATATTCTTCCATTCAAGATACTTTTTTTACACAGCACTGTAGTCAGATAAGAAAGAATGACTGAAATTTGTATAATTTGATAATTTGAAAATGGTATAATCTTTACTCATAACTGAGCACATTATATAGTGTACTCAAGCAAATGATGTGATCAGCTGGTTCTTCTGAAGAAGAGAGTAGAACTTAGCAAAGTTTTCAATTAAGACGCAAAATTTGGATTTCCACATAGACCTTGAAACTAAACTAAAGGTAATTTTTTTTTTTACTGGTAAATCTCCAAGCCTTTCTAAATCACTGCGAAGTATAAAGGAAATAATACAATTCCCAGAACAATTCAAAACCATTTGGTGAGTGTTATGTTAAGCAGGTCATCACTTAAATACAAGAACATGGCTAACCCAAAAGGAAATTCTAACGTTAATGCAGCTCAATGCTTTCCCATAAAATTTCATGCATGAAATGCATTGCAATAATTTCTTACTTCCACGACTACCCATATAACACTGTTTTTCTCCAAAGCAGGGTTGTCAGGGAAGAATGCAAGTGTGCACTATTATCCCATCCAACAGTGACTAACTTCTCAGGACTCAGCTACTCCACATGATCAGGCATGTACCTATCCAATAAGCCATCAGGATGAGGCAAATTTTGTATCTGTTTGTCAGGAATAATGGCAGAATCTTCTGCCCTCTCTAGTGATGTGTTTGGAGGCGGGGAAGGCATTTAATCAGATAGGAGGTTGGCAGGTGAGCAGCCTGCTCCTTTCCCACCTCCACTCCGACAAAGTCTAGGATGGGAAGGTCTGTGATCGACCTTCCCACACCGCCAGCAATTGAGGTCCATAAGTGGACATTTAAGGGCCTCATCCTGCAGCTGCTGGTGTTAACTTAGTGCGGGCAGGCCTGTTGCCATGTGGCATGCGCAATAAGTAAACCTATATGGAGAGGGGAGGGTTGGGGGAGTTCCTCTTCAAAGGCACTCAACAGCTGACCGAGGGACTTGGCATCGGGGAGAGGGGAGTTGGGTGGGAGGTGTGGCGGTGGCGCCTGGGTTTTCCAGGAGCTACCCCCCCAGACCCAGCAAAACGCCTCCTGCCATTACTTACCTGTGGCCTGAGTCGCTCCGTGATCCGGGGCCTCTGTTAGGTGTCATTCCAACAGCAGTCACCACCTCCTTGGTGGCGCTGCTGAATAAAAGAGCTGCCAGCCTCTTATTGGATGGCCATTCTGGATAGGCAAGACCTCTGCCCCTGGAGTTCTGATCCCAGGGAAAAGTCTGCTACTGGCCTCTCCACTGCCTGATTGGGTAAGCCCGCCAAGCCACGAGCCAAAAAAGGGCAATGTAGGTCTCTCGCTGGCAATCTAGCAGGCAGGCTGGACTCGCGTTGACTCCACAAGATTCCACCCAATGACATAGCTGGCTCTGCAGGTGGGAATGACTTTACTAAGAAGATTGAGGGGAGTTTAGTAAATGTGTACAAGATTATGACAGGTTTAGATGAGGTGGACAAAAAAAACCTGTTTCCATTAGCTGATGGTGTAAGGACTAGGAAACTCAGGTTTAAGATTTTCGGTGGAAACACACGGAGAATGCAAGGAAGAACTTTTATCACAGCTAGGAGTAACAACCTGGAAGTGGCTGCCTAAATGAGTGGTGGAAGTTGAGACTATCAATAATTTCAAAAGAAAATTGGATGGATACTTGTGGTAAATAAACCTGCAGGGCTACGAGGATGGAGAGGCAGAATAAGGCTGACTGGGCTGCTGTACGGAGAGCCAGCTTGGACTCAATGGGCCGAATGGTCACATTCTGTGCCATAATAATGACATTGTGGCTCTAATAGACAGCAGATAGCAATGAAAGGGCAAAACCGGAAGAAGGATATGTGTGTTGATAATTCAGTATTTTGTCAAACCAATTTATTTACTTAGCAGAGTGGAAAGGTGCTCCACCAAGCAAGCAAACAGACCAGCTGGGAAATTAAAACATAAAATACTGGAAAAAAAACTCAGCAGCATCTTTGTAGAGAGAGAAACAGAATTAACGGGCGGAATTTTCTGGTCCTGCCAACCACGGGCTTTGTGGCGGGCAGAGGAGGAAAACTTGGAGAGCGGGGCCAAAAATCTGATTCCCGCCGGAGAGAAATCAGTTTAGAATTTCCCCTCACCACTTTCATGGCGGGCTGATGGTGGGTAGGGTTTCCTGCTGGTCCAGTTGGGGGCACCATTTGCACACATTACAATGTCAAGAATACTCATTAAAAATGCAACTCACTAGAATCACGTTCCCCCTCCCAATCTTGTGTGTCAGCAGGAAATTAGACCAGCCGGAATCATGTTTTGAAATACGTGGTATACATCCGTCAGCCCTCACTTCACTGGTGACTTTGAGGCGAGTGCAACATTCAAAGCCTAACTGCAGCAGCGCTGTTCTGGGTTCTCACCAATGCCACTGAGACACCACAATGGTGGGGTGAAGTGTTGGTTGCTCACTGGCTTCCTCTGTATCTTGGGAGGGTCTGTTTTGTGGGTCTCAGGCAGGGCTGCACTCTGAGAGAGAGACCAGCATTGTAAGTGAGGAAAGAAGGATGACAGAGACATGGGGGACACTGTGCTATGATGGGCTGTGTGTGTGTGTGTGTGTGTGTGTGTGTGTGTGTGTGTGTGTGTGTGTGTGTGTGTGGGGGGGGGGGGTGGAGAGGAGGAGGAGACATAGGTGCCATTGAACTATGGTGGGTTTGGAGAGTGGGGGATGGGGGGGTTGGAGGATGGAGATATGCATGTCTTTGGGCTACTGGAGAGAGGTGGAATGGGGGAACGGGGACAAGCAGAAGGGAAGCTGGAGCCCTACATGGAAGACTAGAACGCAGACACAGAAGGGGGTGGATGGGAATCGAACTGTATGAATGGGGGCGGTTGCATGCAGACTCTGGAATACAAGGTGGTGGGGGGGTCGGTTGTATTAGTGTGGCATAAGAGGGATGGATTGCAGAGAGATTCATGGAGGTGGGGTAGGCAAAAGGCTTGCACAGAGACTTATTGAGAAGGGGTGGGGAGAACTGTGTTTACGTAAGTCATGAAGGAACAGGAGAGCTCACTGTAAGACAGTCATGGTCCTTGGTCTGGGGCCAACAGATTGGGGTGAGGATTAAAGGCAGTCCTGGGAATTATTGGGCCATGCTACTGGGTGATGCATACCATGCATATCGTAGTCCCACTCCAGGGAGAGGCAAAGCCTGTGTGCTCAATTGGGTTAATGCACAGCTTGGTGTGCCAGGCATGGTCA
Source organism: Carcharodon carcharias (assembly GCF_017639515.1). Taxonomy (NCBI): domain Eukaryota; kingdom Metazoa; phylum Chordata; class Chondrichthyes; order Lamniformes; family Lamnidae; genus Carcharodon; species Carcharodon carcharias. The sequence continues at coordinate 52,184,577 of NC_054489.1, forward strand.
TCATCTTACAGTCGGTGGCGAGGGGGCTGTCTGGATTGGTACTGGGCTGCAGATGAGATGCTCATTGCAAAGGGAGGCATCCGCAGCTTGTAAATGGGAAAAACATAATAGTTTTTGGGTGGGAGGGGGTGTGGTGAAGGACACACATTCGTAGCTCTCCTGGTAGGACGAGGTGGAAGGGGGTTGGCGGGGCAGGGCTCTCCTCTGTACCTGACCATGCATACAGCCTCGAGATCAGGAAGGGTGAGGTCCATATGGGACATGGGGGCATCAACAGTGAATACGTTCAGGTGGGAGGGTTGCAATGGCCAGCACTATTACAATTGTATCCCGGGTTACTGGGGGAGACTGGAGAATAACCGGAGGGAACTCTAGCTACACATCGTCAGGTTCCAAGAAGATTGGAGGGACACGAACACTGACAGGGGAAGGGTCAAAGCTGGTCTCAAAATAAAAATGCAGCATTACCATCTTGAAAGCCCAAAATTGTTGCACAGTTTGAAATCAAACCTGGAAAAGAATCTGCATGGGAGGGGACTGAGGCAGTCTGCGAGAAGCCCACAGTTGGACCAAGGGGTCCTTCAGGGGATACCGTCAAACTGCTTAGAGTCACACTGAAATAGAGACAGAGCTGAGAGAAAAGAGGAAGACTTCATTGAGAAGATGCAACTGGAGCCGTTGCCTTTTGCACTTTAACAAGAGACTGTAGGAGTCATTGGCTTCACAATACAGTCGCTCAGCTTGAGCTTTAACAGAGAGGTATGTGAGAATGGAAGATGCAGGCAACCGTAAAGGCAGCACAGCTGCTGCATATCTGCCAGATCATCAATGAAAGCTTCTAATGTGCTTTCTCCAGTTGGCATGGATAACAGGCTAAAGGGCATCCAGCCATTACCGAGGTGCAAGTTGAGCTTGATCAGCGAACCAGATTAAACATTACGGGAGTGCCTTTGGTAAGATCACACATTTCATAAATGAGTCCAAACCTCTTCCAGCCTCTGCAGGATTGTGATGTCAAGTTTCAGGGTTGGCATCGTGGTCACCTAGATCTTTGAATGTGCGCCTCAGCTGCAAGGCTGTGTGAGGGAGAAGCTATTAGCGCAAACGCAACTCTAGGGCTTGACATTGGCTTTCTGTTTGCAAGTGAGAGGTCTACTATATTCATCCAGTGTTCATTAATCACTTGCAACTATCAGTCCACAGGGAGGATTGAAGGATGGAGCCTGTACTCAATGCTGCCTTATTGATGGCAGTGATCCAATTCAGGAGGAGGAAGGGGCCCAGCGCTGCCTAACCCAGTTTTAAGAGGAGGCCTGGCCTGAAGTCCATGGTCCAGGGGAATCCCAGCAAGACCCAGATGATGAGATTAGACCCATCCCACGGAGACGACTTGCATGACCAAAGGTCTACTGAAGACAATGTTCCTATCTGGAAATGAGAGAAAAACAATGCCTCGCACATCTGCACTTGTCAAGAGATGTGGTGGATCATGTCTGCCACATTCTGTGGGAGGATCTAACACCTCATGGACTGCGAGGACATCTTCTGCCAGTGCCCCTGAAGGTCACCGCTCAATTTTTTTGCCTGCAGATGGTTCCAGGGATCCATAGGGGACCTATGCGGCATCTGAGTCCTCAGCACATAAATGGATCAAGGAGGTGACAGATGCCCTCTGGTGGGGCTGTACTGTAAGCTTGATCATTATGTGAAGTTCACACTTGATGAAGCTAGCCAGGCTGCTAGATTTCTGGGGTTTGCAGCTATCTCAGGCTTCCCTGGAGAACAGGGTGCGATCGATTGTACACATGTGTCTATGAGAGCTCCATGACAGCAGCCCCTGAAGTTCATTAACAGGAAAGGGTTCTACTCCCTGAACATTAAATTGGTTTGCGATCATCAGAAACTCATCATGCACGTTTGTGCCAGGTACCTTGGGAGTTCTCATGATTCATACATCCTGAGTCACTCCCAAGCGCCTCACATAATTGAAGGGCCCCTCAGCGATTACAGGAGTAGCTGCTTGGGGATAACGGGTACCCACTCAAACGATGGCTCATGACACTCATGCATCGGCCTGAGTCACTCGGAGGAGAGACACAACGTGGCGCATAAGGCAACACGATCCACCATTGAGCAGACCATTGGCATCCTGAAGATGCACTTTCGATGTTTGGACCACTCAGGTGGGGCAATACGGTACTTTCCCACAGAAGGTGTCTTGCATCATCGTGGAGTGTGCTGCGCCCTTCACAACCTGGCACTTCAAAGTGGGGATCCCTTGCCAGAGGGAGACATGGAGGAGGCTGAGAGCTCCTTGGACAATGAAAAGCAGGAAGAGTAGGAAGCTGAATATGGAGATGAGGGTCAGCTTCCACAGGAGGATGCTCTCAAAAAAGCAAAACGTGAAAGATGTGCCTGTGACACACTGATAGCCACAAGATTCCAGGAGGATTAAGGTACAGGCAAAGGGACACATCCACATTCCTTTTGTTCATTAGTGCCATGCCAGTGCACTGAAAGAACTTTACAACCAGTAACGAGAGTAAGTTCAGCATTCAAACTTTCACTTTCAATTTCATGATTCACCAGGCCCTAATTTTTGGAAAGGTCAGCGGCGAACCCTGTATTTGGTGCTCTGGGAAGTGAAGGTTGGCACAACAGCGCAAACAATGGGTCAGAGGACTTGATGCAGTTGTTGCCACCTTTATGAGAAGCTTGTAGTGGACACAGAGATGCGCGCGTGGTTGGAGAGACCATCACGGCTGCAGGTCTTGTGCTTTGGCATTGCCAATGAAGACAGCCTTCACGTGTTGAGAGACAATTAGAGACACCCCGCAAGGCTAGTGAGCAAGCCTAGCTCCATGTTGTCTTGTAAGGAGTATAGGTTACTAACGCATCTTGCCGCCACTTCCAGTAAAGAGTTTGACACATCTCCCTGACATAACACAAGGATACAGTAACAATCAAATGTCGGCTGTCCCTCCTCCAGTCTGGGATCTCTCCCTCTTGTTGTGGGCAAGGTTAGCCTGCATGAAGACAAATGGATGGAATGTGATAAGAATTGGAGGAGAGGTGGGGAAGCATGCATGCATGTGCAGAGCCCTCCCCAGTAGGGGCTGAAAATGGAGTTTGTGCAGCATGACAGATGAGATGCTGGTGATGATAAAATGTGCGTGAGACAATCAGTGCTGATGTTCCCCAACCACCCCACCCCCCCGCACTTATATTGCATGAGATCTCTGAGCAGTGTAACTCTTTGAGTGCATGATGCAATTATGAGAGTGTGAGAATGAAGTGAGCTGAAGGTTGGCTTACCCTGGTGGAGCAGATTAGATCATTCATCCTCTTCCTGGGTAGCATTTCTCAGGCAGGTGCCCAATGAGCTGACCTCTCTTGCAACTGCCTCCCATGCCGGTGAGGCGAGGCTGGTGAGCCACCTGGAGACATCCTTTGGATAGAAGACATCCAGTGCTGGCAGACTTCAATGATGAGGGCTTCATTGCTGAACCTCAGTGCAGCTTTTTTTTTGGACGCAGCCATACTGAGACATCTCTGCCACACAGCTGGACTGCAGAGTGTGAATGCGTGTGCTTGCATGGTGATTAAATACGGCGCCCGCTCTTCGACCCCATTAAGTAAGGGCGGGTGGATGAATTAGTGCCCGCCATGTGATTCAGGGAGCTACTCACTGATGCATATTTAATTAGCTTCCGAGCATGAAATTGGGCGCGAATTCCTGCCATGCTGCCCGATGGGAAACAGATCTTGAAACTCACTCACCATTGCACTAAGGCTCAAAAATGGAAAATTCCACTCAACTGTGACCTTTCATCAGAACTGGCAAAAGTTAGCGATGTAATTTTTTGGAGCAAAGGTTGGGTGGGACAAAGGCAAAAAGAAAGTCTGTGATCCAGTAAAAGTCAGGAAAGTTTGAATGACGAAACAGCTAGTCTTCCAGGGTCAAAGGGAAAAGTAATGGGACAAAAAAGAAAAAAAGATGTGCAAGTGTGCTGCTAACTGGAAGAAAAAAAAAGTGAAAACAAACAAAGAAAACAAAATGGGAGGACAGAGTTTATGGTCTGAATGGACTGACGTTGAGTCAGGAAGACTGTAAAGTGCCTAATTGAAGTCCTGTTCCTGAAACATACATTGAGCTTCATTGGAACAGTGCAGTAGACAGTGGACAGAAATGTAGAGAATTAAAATGACAGATGTTCACCCAACCTGCATTTGGTCTCCCCAGTGTAAAGGAGACCACTTTTTGAACAACAAATATAATAGACTAGATTGAAAGAAGTACATGTAAATTGCTGCTTCAGCTGGAAGGAGTGTCCGGGGCCTTGGATGGTCTCTAGTTTTTCACATATCTGATGAAAGGTCACAGACCTGAAACATTAACTCTGTTTCTCTCAATACAGATGCTCCCTAACCTGAGATTTTTTTTTCCAATATTTTGTTTTTATTTCAGATTTCCAGCACCTTAACTAAACTTGTATCAAATCTCCCCTCAATCTCCCTTGGTCCAAGGAGAACAACCACAGCTTCTCCAACCTAACCTTGTAACTAAAATCCCCCATCCCTGGAACCATTCTGATAAATCTCCTCTGCATTCTCACAAGGATTTTCAGATTCTCCTTAAAACGTGATGACCGGAATTGTTGTGGCCTAACCAGAGCTTTAAAAAGATTCAGCACAACACCCTGTTTTTATACCAAATACGTCCATTTATGAAGCTCAAGGTCCCATATGCTTTTCTAATTACTCTCTGAAAAATCTATGCACATCAATCCCCAGGTCACTGAAAAGAATCATTAAAAATCACCTTTCTATTAAATGTGCCAATGTACCTCCTATGGCACTGCTCATAGTAAACCCGAGTAAATGTTTCTATAAAAGGACAGGACTTTTATAGTACGTAGTATACCCTGTATTATTCTTCTATTAAGGTCAAGCTCTTCTCTAAATTCATTCAGAGGATGTGGGCATTAAATGTAGGACAGCATTTATTGCCCATCCCTAATTCCCCTTGAGAAGGTGGTGGTGAGCTGCCTTCTTGAACTGCTGCAGTCCATGTGGTGTAGGTACACCCATAGTGCTGTTAGGAAGGGATTCCAGGATTTTGACCCAGTGACAGTGAAGGAACAGTGATATATTTCCAAGTCAGGACGGTGAGTGACTTGGAGGGGAACTTCCAGGTAGTGGTGTTCTCATGTGTCTGCTGCCCTTGTCCTTCCAGGTGGTGGAGATTGTGGGTTTGGAAGGTGCTGTCGAAGCAGCCTTGGTGAGTTGCTGCAGTGCATCTTGTGGATGGTACACGCTGCTGCAACTGTGTGTCGGTGGTGGAGGGAGTGAATGTTTGTGGATGTGGTGCCAATCAAGTATAATGTGGTGGTTTGCAGTGCACACTGGGTCAAAATCCAGGAACTCCCTCTCTAACAGCACTGTGTGTATACCTACATCACATGGACTGCAGCGGTTCAAGAAAGAAGCTCACTGCCACCTTCTCAAGGGCAATTAAGGATCAGCAATAAATGCTGCCCTAGCCAGCAACACCCACATCCAATGAATGAATAATAAAAAAAGAATTGCACCAAAAAGTCTATATTGCCACTTCTTATTCTTTCTGCCAAAATGATCACCTCACACTTCTCTGTATTAAATTCAATTTTCCACTTTTCTGCCCATCCTGCCATCTGAGCCATGTCCTGTTGCAGTTGTTTGGTACCAGCCTCACTGTTTGCTTCACTCCAAGTTTGGTATCATTGGCAAATTTTGCAATTCATTCTGCATTCCAATATCCAAGTTCTTTTATTCATTCATGGGATGTGGGTGTTGCTGGCTAGGTCAGTATTTATTGCCCATCCCTAATTTCCCTTGAGAAGGTGGGGGTGAGCCGCCTACTTGAACCGCTGCAGTCCATGTGGTGTGGGTACACCCACAGTGCTGTTAGGGAGGGAGTTCCAGGATTTTGACCGTGAAGGACAGTGACGGAACAGTGATATATTTCCAAGTCAGGACGGTTTGTGGCTTGGAGGGAACTCCCAGGTGGTGCTGTTCCCATGCATCTGCTCCGCTTATCCTTCTAGATGGTTGCAGTCGTGGGTTTCGAAGGTGCTGTCCAAGGAGATGACTATGTCAGGCTGTTGCTTGACTAGTCTGTGAGACAGCTCCCCCAATTTTGGCACTAGCCCCCAGATGTTAGTAAGGACGACAATTTGCCGTTTTTGGTGCCTAGATTGATGCCGAGTGGTCTGTCCAGTTTCATTCCTTATAGGCCTTCGTTGCGGTTTGATACAGTTGGGTGGCTTGCTATGTCATTTCAGAGGGCATTTAAGAGTCAACCACATTGCTTTGGGTCTGGTGTCACATTTAGGCCAGACCAGGTGAGGATGACCAATTTCTTTCCCTGAAGGACATTGGTGAACCATATGGGTCTTTACAACAATTGACAGTGGTTTCATGGTTATTTATATTAAAAAAAGAGGTAGTGGCCCTAGTATTGACTCTTGGAGAACACCATTGTCTACCATCAAATGAAATGTTTGCGCAGGAACGACAACCATTAAACAATGGGAATATCCAGAATCCCAAAGATCATGGTAATCCATCCTAGGCACACATTTCAAACAATCCCATTTAGTCAGCTATCTCTCATAAATTTAAAATAATCACAAATAGAGTCATTATAACACTGGAGGATGACATTCGGCATATGCTGGGAAAAAGTTTTTAGAAACATTTTATATGCTGCTATAAGTTCAATAACAAATGGTATAGTGCCAGAGAACTGGAGGATAGCTAACGTTACTCATACATTTAAAAATCGGGGCAGAATAAGTCTAGAAAACTATAGCTAAAAGTCAGTGGTAAGAAAGATACTGCAATCTTTACTCAAATATTTAATAGAAAAAAACCCGGAACCAAAAATATAACAGAGTATTGAGCATGCATTTCAAAAGAGAAGTTCAGGTTTGACCAACATTATTGAATTATTTGAGGAAGTAACAGAAAGGGTAGACAAGAGTATCATTATAGATGAAATATATTTGGATTTTCAAAAGGCCTTTGATAAGGAAGATGCATTATCAAGGTCAGAGCGTTTGGAGTCATGGGACAAGTAGAACGAATAGCAAGCTGGCTACAAAACAGAAGCAAGGGTTAAAAAGAAATTACTCATACTGACTAAGGGTGAAAAGTTTGTTCCATAGCAATTGGTGTTGGAACTATTGCTGTTCATTATTTACTTAAATGATTTAGAGTCAAGAACTGAAAGTATACTTTCAAAGTATGCAGGTAACACAAAATTGAGGAGTGTAGTTAACACTGATTTTAAGGCTGTAACAAAATGTAGAAGACTAACTTGCAGAATGAGCATGTTAAATGACAAATGAATTTCAATAGATAAGTGTGAGGCGGCACACCTTGAAAGGAAGAATAAGGGCCCCATACTCCTTGGAAAATAGAAGTCTAAATGGGGTAGAGGAACAAAAGGATCTAAGGGTGTACATTGACAAATCATTAGATGTCACAATGCAAGTTAACAAGGATATAAAGATGCAAACAAAACAGTTTCATTTCTAGTATAGAATTGAAAAGTAGGGGACGTACACCAGAAACTGGTATAGAATCTAGATTAGATCACACTTACCATATCCTATATAATACCTCATCTCTCATATCATTCAAACAATCCCATAAAATACTCTCTCTCTCTTAAATCTCTCCCTTTAAAATTGTCCAAAACACTATGCAGGATCCACTTGAACCTGTTGACACAGCCCCTTTCACTGCCAGTTTCACATGCATACCGCTGCATGTGTGAAACAGTTAAACTTTCTGTTGACCTCCCTTCTTCTGAACTTGAGTCCATGCTTCCCACTTCCAGCATTTGTCTTCTGACTGGACCTCTTTTATTACTTCTGGGACTGTAAATTCCAATGTAAATCTCATCAGTTTTCTGAGTTAAAGGCTTAATCCACTGGATCAGTTCAGTTTCTCTTTGTCTCTTTTCCAAAACCAGGATATCCTCACTACAGTAAAGTGACTAACTGCACACAGTACTCCAGCTGGGACTGAACCGGTGCTCCATATAAGTTCACTGGAGCCCCCTTTGTAGGAAGGCAAGTTGAGGTAGAAGATCAGCCATGATCCTACTGAATGGCAGAGCAGGTTCATGGGGTTAAATGGCCTCCTCCAGCTCTTATTTCTTATATTCTTAAGGTTTCTGTGTCATCTATCCCTGGCTGTGCACCCATCAGAAGTGTCCAAGCTTTTTGTATTTGATGCATGTAGGTGTATATTTAGAAACTTAAAGGTTATAATCTTTAACTCCCTGTTTCCATTTAATATCTTAAGTTGCGACATACATCTTGCTGCTATAGATTAGGATTTATCCATCAATGAGGAAACAGAAGTAAGAACAGTCCACTCCAATCCTCCAAACCAGAAAATTCAAAGGGAGTAAATCAGCAAGTATAAAATCTGAATGTAAACAAAAGCCTGCTCTGTAACAAAAACAGAATTACCTGGAAAAACTCAGCAGGTCTGGCAGCATCGGCGGAGAAGAAAAGAGTTGACGTTTCGAGTCCTCATGACCCTTCAACCAGAATGTGCTCTGTAGCCTGGTTGGGATGCATGGGATGGACTGAAGCAGTGCTCCATACAACATCTGGTTTATTTCTTTGGCGGTTTTGCTTAATGCACTGATGGTTTCAGCTTATACTTTACGATGGAAGAGCACTGACCAGTGGGAAGATGAGTAGCTTCTCAGTTGTTGGCAGAGTGAGCACTCTTTCCGCATTAGCCCCTCTCTCTCTCGTTCTCCCGAGCAGGCACCGCCCCGTAAAGGAGCAAAGGGATCAGGATGGTGCAGCAGGCCAGGGAGGCCACGAGGAACAACAGGGTTGCAGCAACAGCACCCACCCACTCCCCCCACCTGTGGCAACTCGAGTCCCAGACAGGCTGGAGTGAGGAAGTGCACCTCTTCACAGTGTCCCGATTACCTCCCCAGTACGGTATCCAAACCTCCTGGCCCTGGTGCTAAGTGAGTCTGTGTGAGTGAGTGCGAGCGAGAGGGTAACTGGGTGCAAGCGAGTGGGCCTGAGAGAGTCTGTGTGAAGCCGAGAGAGTCTGAGTGAGTAATTGAGTCTGGTTGAGTGAGTGGGTGCGAGCGAGAGGGTATCTGGATGCAAGCGAAGTGATGCACTTGAGCAGGACAAACAAGGCAAGGGAATACTCGGTGAATGGTAGGACCCTGGGAAGTACCGAGGATCAGAGGGACCTTAGTGTGCATGTCCACCAGTCCCTTAAGGTAGTGGGACAGGTAGATAAGATGGTTAAGAAGGCATTTGGGACACTTGCTGTTATTAGCCGAGGCATAGAATATAAGAGCAGGGAGGTTATGCTGGAACTGTATAAAACTTCGGTTAGGCCACAGCTAGAGTATTGAGTGCAGTTCTGGAATCTGCATTATAGGAAGGATGTGATCGCGCTAGAGAAAGTGCAGAGGAGATTTACCAGGATGTTGCCTGGACTGGAGAGTTTTAGTTATGAGGAGAGATTGGATAGACTGGGGTTATTTTCCCTGGAGCAGAGGAGATTGAAGGGAGACATGCTTGAAGTGTATAAAATTATGAAGGGCATAGATAGGGTAGACAGGAAGGAACTTTTCCCCTTGGTGGAAGGATCAATAACCAGGGGGCATATATTTAAGGTAAGGGGCAGGAGGTTTAGAGGGGATGTGAGGAAGAATTTTTTCACCCAAAGGGTGGTTGGAATCTGGAACTCACTGCCTGAAAGAGTGGTAGAGGCAGAAACCCTCATAACATTTAAGAAGTATTTGGATGTGCACTTACAATGCCAAGGCATAGAAGGCTATGGGTCTAGTGGTGAGATTAGAATAGTTAGGTACTTGTTTGACTGGCGCAGACTCGATGGGCTGAAGGGCCTTTTTCTGTGCTGTAGACCTCTATGACTCTATGAGCCTGAGAGAGACCGGGGGTGGGGTGGGGAGGAGTGCTGGAGAAAGCGGGTGGGCGAGCGAGTGGACGAGCAAACTTGGGTGGGGAGCGAGCAAGCTTGGGTGGGGAGTGAGAACACGAGTGAGCCTGGTTGTGCAAGCGAGTGAGAACGAGAATTTGAAACTGGGAGTAAGCCAGACAAGCATACACACCCTGCCCTCCTCCTCCCCAAAAACCAATGAACAAAGCAGGCCAGCAAAGGAGGGAAACCCAGACTGAAAGGCAACATGTTTCCAACCCCCATTTTCTTACGAATTTCGCTGAGGCCAGCACAGAGTTTGTGCCAGAGGTGAATGCAAGGTCAGTGTTAGTTAAACCCAACTCTTTAGCTTGGCCCTGATCCCCACCCTTTCCTTGGTGACCAAGACCTGGGGCCTAGTCTGTGTCTCTCTAGCTCTATTCCTGAAGCAAAAAGGCAAAAAGGTTTTATTAGTTAATTCTGCTACTTGGCACTTTTAATGGTTATTTTTATTAATTACACTTTTTTAAATTATCAATCTATTGTTCTGACATTGATTTTCTTTTAAAATTTATGTTTATTGTTGTGCCAAACCTTATCTTGCTGAAATTTGCTAATCCACCCTTTCAGTGAGAAAAAAATTGAAATGTGTCCCGTCCCGTCCCCCACCCCCGAAAAGGTTGGACAAGCCTGATAGACTTCTACCATTCCCTTTATATTCCCACTGTTTATTCCCCTTGCATCAGTTCACATAAAACAACATTTGCTGTCAGCCTCAATCCCCAATGTATCCAAATCACTCTAGAATTGGTTTGTTCCCTATTTTTGACAGGAGCCTCCCACTTTAGATCAACAAAGCGCATCTGACATACAATTCCTAATGTATCAGAAGTAAACAAACATTACATATTGTATGTTTTCAGTTTAAAAAAACGTTTGAATACATGCATGCAGGATTCTAGCTCGCATTTTGATTCATTCTCAAGTATCAATCATAAGGCCAGCAGTGATCAGTGAAATCAGGGAATCATATCCCAAAATCAGACAATATAGAAACTGACCACTTACAGTAATTTGAAATGATTTCCAATTATTTTTTAAAGTTAAAACTGTAACTAAGTTTATAAGTCAGAATGGTCAGCTGTTTAGAGCCATTCAATTCCAATTTGTTAAAAATCACGTTTGCCTGCAACAACACAAAATCAAACGATCTTAATCCACAACAGAGAGAAAGAAACTGAACCAAAGTCAGTGAGGCTGGGCTTCAATTGGAAATTTCAAAACAATGATCAGTAAGACTTTTGTAAGGCAAAGGTATTAAGGGGTATAGAACCAATGCGGGTAAATGGAGTTAAGGTACAAATCAGCCACGATCTAATTGAATGGAACAGGCTGAAGAGTTTGTACAGGTGGTGAGGATATTTTCTTTATATTTCACCCTCTGATTAGTGATCACAATCTGCAAACAAATCATTCTACAATACTCACGCATTTTCTTCATCGAAGTTTGGCCGTTTAGAGCCCACTTTATAGAAACAGGGTGTTTGAGCAGGCTGTGTTTTTCCATAACCTCCTGATGGACCCAGCGGACCGAATACAGAGTGTGCTGCCTTCGGGAGCTTTGGTTCTTCTTTCTTCCCAGGCGTAATGGCAAAACCACCAAAACCAAATCCTCTCTTTGCTCCACTGCCTCCCTTATTCCAATTCATTCTTTAGCTGCATAAACATAAATTAGATGTTACTAGAGCTCCCTAAAGCACTTTCAACATCTTACGAAGAAATGGCAGACAGGAAAAGATCACAAAGATAACACCTTTTGGATTAAAAAGGAAATGAAAAAGAGAATGTCACCCCAAAAATAAACCAAAGGTATAGGTTACACAATTAGGATCAGGGATTATATTAGCAGAGCAGTCAGTGAAATAGCTGATGCCCATCAATTAGGTACAGGACAGCTGGCATTGAAATAAATATCATACACCTAAAATGTTACATTTACGACATATTTTTAAAAGCCATTAACAATGCATGTAGGAGCAGTAGACTCACACATTAAAATGCCCCATGCACATAAATGAATAGGCCATGCACAACAAATAAAATTAGAGGAATCATTGGGGTGTGCATGCAAATAAGAGACCAAGAATGGGCCCCAAGCTGTTTGGGATCTCCAGCTCCATGGATAAACAAATATCAACATATATGTCTCAAACTTGTTGCAGTTCCATATTTGTTGTGGGCACTGTCACAGTCCTCCAGAGTGGAGAGTAGGGAATACAGTTTCTTGCAGTCAGCATTGAAAGGTCAGCAACCTGAAAAGTTAACGGTTTTTCCCTCCACAGATGCTGCTTGAGCTGCTCAGTATTTCAAGCATTTTTTGTTTTTATTTCATGATTTTCAGTATCAACACAGCATTTTGTTTTTGTAACAGCAATAGTTTGTATGGTATGGGCGCTCTTATTCTCTAGTGGACAAACCTAACAAGCATTGTGCTGAACCTTCCTGTAATGGCTGAATGAGTGAGCATGCTCAGAATATCTACCAGCTGCCTGACAAATTTCACATTGCCCAACATGACTACAGGTTCAGAGAACACCAGGTGCTGGGAAATAAATTAGAACAGCAGGACATCATTACCTGAGCCACATGCAAATTGATATAGGTTAATCAGCTCAGGGAAATGAACACATAGCTAAAGGAATGGTTTGAGAAAGTGGGGTTCCATTTCCTAAGATATTGGTGCCAGTACTGGGACAGGTAGGAAACTGTATTGTATGTAGTAATGGGCTTCATCTGAACCAGGCTAGGATTTTAACCTAGTAAATAGGGAAGAGGTGTTATGGAGGAAGGCTCAGGTGGTGTGATAATTCTAAAGCAAAAGGGAAGTGTAAAGAAATACTCAATACCTATTGTGCCTAAAGCACAATGATATGGGAAAAGAAAACAACGTAAAGTAATTTTTAAAAAATGAAATGTATGAGAAAAACTTAAGAGCAGGAGGATAGGTTGAAATCTGATCCAAAGAAGCATTCTTTAAAAAAAAAATTCCTGGAGTATGAAGATCAAATTGAATGAATTGCAGGCGCAAATTTAACTTACAGAGTACAAGGTTGCCATGACAAGGCTGGCAACTGAATATACCAAGTTATAAGGTCTACAGGGAAAAAGTGATAGCGAAGGTGTGGTCTTTGTGATTAAGGATTAAATTACTTTAATGATAAGAGGATATAATGAGAGGAAATCAGCAATGAAAACTTAAGAAACAGAAAAGGATTTAAGATTGCAATGGTGGTTGGGTGTAGGTCCCTGTTAACAGCTGTGAAGTAGCAGAATTTTTTAATGCAGAGATTATGCAAGCAGGTAGCAAAGGCAGCATAGTTTTAATAGGAGATTTTAAGCTTCCTTACAAATTGGGTTAAGGAGATTTGCTCATGTCAAAGGTAGCAAATTTTTCAAGTGTGTTCAGCAAAGTCTTTTGCAGCACCAAGTCTTAGAATATATGAAGATAGGTAGAAAAGCAAGTTGAAAGGAGGATAAGAGAGTCTGAAAAAGGATATAAATAGACTGAGTGTGCAAAAATTTGGCAGATGGCGTACAAGATGGAAAAATTTAAGGTTGTCCACTTGGGCAGGAAGGATAGAAAAGCAGAATATTATTTAAAAGGAAAGAGACTGCAGAATGCTGAGTTTAGAGGGATCTGGGTGTCCTCGTATACGACTCTCAAAAAGTTAGCATGCAGTACAGTAATCAGGAAAGCAAATGGAATGTTGGCCTTTATTGCAAGGGGGATGGATATAAATGTCGGGAAGTCTTGCTACAACTGTACAGGCCATCGGTGAGACCACACCTGGAGTACTGCATACAGTCTTGGTCTCCTTACTTAAGGGAGGATATGTTTGCATTGGAGAAGTTCAGAAAAGATTCACTAGGCTGATTCCTGGGATGAAGCTGTCGTCTTAGGAGAAAAGGTTGAGCAGGTTGGACTGATACTCATTGGAGTTTAGAAGGATGCAAAGTGATCTTATGGAAACATAAGATTCTGAGGCGGTTTGACAGAGTATATGGTGCATTACACAGATTTTCAATCAACAATGGAGTCAAAGGTTATGGGAGGGTGCAGTAGGCAGGAAAGTGAAGCTAAGGTCACAATCAGATCAGCTATGATCTTACTGAATAGCAGAGCAGGCTCGAGGGGCTAAATGGCCTACTCCTGCTATTTCTTATGCTGTTATGTAAGAAGTCAAGCCATGTTTGATGTAATGGGTATTCAGCTAGATTAGGCAGCCTTATAGTGTGAACATTAATCTAACAGTGACCATACTATGATCCAGTTCGATAATGCATTTAATTGGACAAAAAGCAAAACCGCCACTAAAATGCCTAAATTTGATAAGGCTAACTGCAATGGAATGGAACACTACTGACAATGAACTGGGCAAATCTATTAATGAAAAATTCAACAAAAGTCAGTAGGAGTTGTTCAAAAAAGAATTTAACATGACACAGATTCAGTTTATAACTGTAAGGGGCAAGAGCTCTACTTATCCAAAAAAAACCCATGGACCTTTAAGAGGTAAGGGACAACTTAAAACCAAAAGAGAAAATAAAACGAAAACATAGCAGAGATTCCATTGCATAGATTCCGGTGACCCAAGAGTTATAAGAACAATAAAACATCTGATGGTCCCCCAAAGCAGGGCTGAGAGGCAGTATGAGAGGAGCAGCAGCCTTGGTAATATTTAAAAGGAATGGGAGCTGCAAGTCAGAGCGGAGATATAGAAAGAGCGGGATTTGGACTCAGGGGCTGAATGCTGCGCGAGGTCAGAGCAAGAGTTCCAGAGAGATTCAGGGCCGAAAGCAGCACAAGGATGTCACGATTCAAAAAGTGACACGACACGGGGAGGCAGCAGATTGGTAAGTAGGGTCAGGTGAGTACTTCTACTTTTTCTACTAATTAAACTGTTGCAGTCCATTAGCTTAAACAAAATAAGGTGAGGAGTTTAGACTGTAGTGGGAGTGTTTGGAGTAGAATATGGCCCCTAGTATAATTAGTATTCTTTAAAGGGAGCAGCTAATGAGCTTAGTCTAAAGGGAAGTCATGGGAGCAGAGCTCACACCAATGATATGCTCCTCCTGTGCTATGTGGGCAGTCACAAACACTTCCAGTGTTCCTGGCGACCATGTGTGCAGAAGGTGTGTCCAGCTGCAGCTACTGGCTAACCACATTTCGGAGCTGGAGCTACGGGTGGATTCACCGTAGAGCATCTGCAATGTTGAGATTATAGTGGACAGCACGTTTAGTGAGGTGGTCACACTGCAGGTAAAGACTGAACAGGCAGAGTAGAGGAAGGCAGGTAGTACAGGAGGCCCCTGTGGCTGTCCCCCTCTCTAACAGAACTAGTATTTTGGACACTGTTGGGGAAGATGACTTCTCAAGGGAAAGCAGCAGGAGCCAAGTCCATGGCACCACCGGTGGCTCTGCTCCACAAGAGGGAAGGAAGAAGAGTGACAGGGCTATAGTGATAGGGGATTCAATAGTAACAGACAAGAATTTCTGCGGCCGCAAAAGAGACTCCAGGATGGTATGTTGCCTCCCTGGTGCCAGGGTCAAGGATATCTCAGAGAGGCTACTGAGCATTCTGAAGGGGGTAGGTGAACAGCCAGTGGCCATGGTACATGTTGGTACCAACAACATGGGTAAAAGAGATGAGATCCCACAAGCTGAATGTAGGGAATTGGGATGTAAATTAAAAAGTCGGACCTCAAAGGTAGTAATCTCAGGATTACTACCAGTGCCACATGCTAGCGAGAGTAGAAATAACAGGATATATCAGATGAACACGTGGCTGAAGAAATGGTGTAAGGGTGAGGGATTCAAATTCCTGGGATCAGTTTTGGAGAAGGATGGGGCAATCTGGGCAAGACTGGGGCCAATGTCCTCGGTGGGTGGGTGTTTGCTCATGCTGTCAGGGAGGGTTTAAATTGGAATGGCAGGGGGATGGGAACCTGAGCAGCGGGAAAACAATGAAAGAAACAAAAGACGGAAAAGTAAGAAGCAAAAGTGAAAGGCAGAAAAAATAAGGGCGAAAAACAAATATGGTCATAGTGCAAAATAAAGCTAAGATGACTAACAAGGTTAAAAAGACAAGTCTAAAGGCATTGTATCTTAATGCATGTAGCATTCGCAATGAGGCAGATGAATTAACAGTGCAAATAGATATAAACGGTTATGATATAGTTGCAATTACGGAGACATGGCTGCAGGGTGACAAAGGACGGGAACTGAACATCCAGGGGTATTCAATATTTTGGAAGGACAGACAAATAGGGACCTTTCCTTGGTGGAGTAGCATTGTTAGTAAAGGCGGAAACCAATGCAATAGGAAGGATATTGGCTTAGAAAATCACGATGTGGAATCTATTTGGGTGGATATAAGAAACACCAAGCAGCAGAAAACATTGGTGGGGTGTGTCTATAGGCCCCCAAACAGTAATGGAGATGGAAGGGAAGGCATTAAGCAGGAAATTAGAGATGCGCGCTATAAGGGTACAACTGTAATCATGGATGACTTTAATCTACATACAGATTGGACAAACCAAACTAGCAGTAATACTGTGGAGGAGGATTTCCTGGACTGTGTACGTGATGGATTTTTGGACCAAAACGTTGAGGAACCAACTAGAGAGCAAGCTATCCTAGACTGGGTATTGTGCAATGAGAAAGGCTTCATTATCAATCTTGTTGTTGGGAAAGAGCGACCATAAAATGGGAATTGTTCATTAGGATGGGAGAGTGAAGAAATTGAATCTGAAACTAGGGTCCTGAATCTAAATAAAGGGAACTTTGTGGGTATGAGGTGCGAGTTGGCAATGATAGATTGGGGAACTTTACTAAAAGGGTTGACAGAGGATAGACAATGACTAATATTTAAGGAACTTATGCATGAATTACAACAATTGTTCATTCCTGTCGGGCGCAAAAATAAAACAGGAAAGGTGGCTCAACCATAGCTTACAAAAGGAATTAGGGATAGTATTAGATCCAAAGAGGAGACATATAAAATTGCCAGAAAAAGCAACAAGCGTGAAGATTGGGAGCTGTTTAGAATTCAGCAAAAGTGGACAAAAAGATCGATCAAAAAGGGGAAAATGGAGTATGAGAGTAAACTTGCAAGGTATATAAAAACTGACTGTAAAAGCCTCCATAAATATGTGAACAGAAGATTAGTGAAGACAAACATAGGTCCCTTACTGTCAGAAACGGGGGAAATTGTAATGGAGAACAAAGAATTGAATACGTATTTTGGTTCTATCTTCACAAAAGAGGGCACAAATAATTTCCCAGAAATGTTAGAGAACCAAGGGTCTAGTGAGAGGGAGGAATTGAAGAAAATCAGTATTAGTAAAAACAATGGTGCTAGAGAAATTAATGGGTTAAAGGCTAAAAATTCCCCAGGGCCTGATAATCTACGCCCCAGAGTATGAAAGGAAGTGGCCCTGGAAATATTGGGTGCATTGGTGGTCATATTCCAAAATTCTATAGGCTCTGGAGCAGTTCCTACAGATTGGAGGGTGGAAAATGTAACTCCACTATATATAAAAAAGGGAGAGAAAGAAACAGAGAATTATAGACCAGTTAGCCTAACACAGTGGGGAAAATGCTAGAGTCTTTTGTAAAAGACATAGTAATAGAACACTTGGAAAGCATTATTGGGATTAGACAAAGTCAGCATGGGTTTATGAAAGGGAAATCATGCTTAACTAATCTGCTTGAGTTTTTTGAGGATGTAACTAGTAGAATAGATAAGGGAGAACCAGTGGATGTGGTGTATTTGGATTTCAAGAAGGCTTTTGATAAGGTCCCACATAAGAGGCTAGTGGGCAAAATTAAAGCACATAGGATTGGGGGTAGTATACTGGCATGGATTGAGAATTGGTTGATAGACCAGAAACGGCGAGTGGGAATAAATGGGTCTTTTTCCGGTTGGCAGGTGGTGACTAGTAGGGTACCACAGGGATCAGTGCTTGGGCCAGCTATTCACGATACATATAAATGACTTGGATGAGGGAACCAAATACAATATCTCCACGTTTGCTGACGACACAAAACTGGGAGAGGCTGAGAGCCGTGAGGAGGAGGCAAGGAGGCTTCAGGGCGATTTAGACAAGTTGTCTGTGTGGGAAAACAGATGGCAGGTGCAGTACAACATGGATAAATGTGAAGTTATACGCTTCGGTGTGAAAAACAGAAAAGAGTATTATTTAAATGGTGATATATTGGGAAATATGGATGTACAAAAGGATCTGGGTGTCCTGGTACACCAGTCAATGAAAATAAATAGGCAGGTGCAGCAAGCAATTAGGAAGGCAAATGGTATGTTGGCCTTCATTGCAAGAGGATTTGAGTTCAGAAGTAGGGATGTCTTACTGCAGTTATACAGAACCTTGGTGAGACCCCACCTGGAGTATTGCATGCAGTTCTGGTCTCCCTACCTAAGAAAAGATATATTTGCCATAGAGGGAGTGCAGTTAAGGTTCACTAGGCTGATACAGGGGATGGCAGGACTGTCATTATAAGGAGCAATTGGTTCAACTGGGCCTATATTCACTAGAGTTTAGAAAAATGAGAGGGGATCTGATTGAACCATATAAAATTCTAATAACACTAGACAGACTGGATGCAGGGAGAATGTTTCCACTGGTTGGGGAGTCTAGAACCAGGGGCCACAGTCTCAGGATATGGGGCAGGCCATTTAGGACTGAGATGAGGAAAAATTTCTTCACCCAGAGGGTAGTCAATCTGTGGAATTCTATACCTCAGAAGGCTGTGGAGGCCAGGTCACTGAGTAGATTCAAGGGAGAAGCTGATCATTTTTTGGATATTAGGGACATCAGGGGGTATGAAGAGAAAACAGGAATATGGCATTGAGATAGAGGATCAGCCATGATCATACTGAATGGCAGAGCAGGCTCAAAGGACCAAATGGCCTACTCCTGCTCCTAGTTTCTATGTAACAAAACAGATAGTAAGAGATATAGAATGTGAATATTGAAAGAAGCTTGCAAATGATAAAAGAACATAAGAAATGTGAGTAGCCCATGCAGCCTGTTGAGCCTGCTCTGCCATTCAGTACTACCATGGCTGATCCACTTAATTCCACTTTCTTGCCAGCTCCCCATAGCCCTTGGTTCACTGACACACCAAAAATCTGTCTGTCTCAGCCTTAAATATATTCAATAATGGAGTATCTGAAACTGTCTGGGATAGAGGATTCCAAAGATTCATAAGCCTCTGAATGAATAAACTTCTCTTCATCTCAGTCCTAAATTGACTCTTGTCCTGAGATCATGTCCGTTTGTTCTAGATTCCCTGGCCAGTAGAAAAATTTCGGTATCTACCCTATCAAGCCCCTTCAGAATCTTGTATATTTCAAAAGATCACCTCTCATTCTTCTAAACTCCAGAGAATATCGACCCAATTGCCCCGGGGGCAAATCAGGTGAACCCTCGCTACACCACCAGTACAATTATATACTTCCTTAAATATTGAGACAAAAACTGCACACACTACTCCAGGAGTGGTCTCACCAAAACCCTGTTCCATTGTAGCAAGACTTCATTATTGTTCTCCACTCCCCTTGCAATAAAGGCCAACTTGCCATTTGTCTTCCTAATTGCTTTCTGTACCTCCATGCAAACTTTCTATATAACCTGTGCGAGTATACCCAAGTCCCTCTGAACATCAACATTTACAAGTTTCATGCCTTTTTAAATATTTTGCTTTTCTACTCTTACTACCAAAGTGAACAACCCCACACTTCCCACATTATTATACATCTGCTACCCTGTTGCCCACTCACTTAACCTGACTATATCTCTTTGCAGCTTCTTTGTGTCCTTTCCACAGTTTACATTCTCACTGAGCTTTGCATCATCAGCAAACTTAGATACATTACCATTGGTCTCTTTGCCTAAGTCATTAATATAGGTTACAAATGGCTGATGCCCCAGCACTGATCCTTGTGACACTTCACTGGTCACGGTCTGCCGAACTGAAAGTGCCCCATTTATCCCTACTGCCTGCTTCCTGTTCGTTAGCCAATCCTTCACCCATGCTGATATATTATCCCTGACTCAATGAGCCCTTATTTTGCATAGTAACCTTTTGTGTGACACCTCAATGAAAGCCTTTTGGAAATCTAAATATACAGCATCTACTGGCTTCCCTTATTCTACCCTTTTAAGTTACACCTTCAAAAAACAATCTGTCAAACGTGATTCGCCTGTCGTAAAACCACGCTGACTTTGTCTGAACGGACTATGATTTTCTAGGTACATTGTTAAGACTTCCTTAATAAGAGATTCCAGCATTTTCCCAATGGCCGACATCAGGCTAACTATAGGTTCCAGTTTACTCTCCTTCCTTTCTTAAATTGAGTTACATTTGCTAACTTCCAATCTGCTGGGACCATTCAAGAATCTTTAGCATATTGGAAAATCATAATCAGCATTATCTCTGCAGCTAGAACCCTACAATGTAGGCCATCAGGCTCTGGGGAGTCGTCGATCTGTTCTATCTCTGACATCTCCTCATTCTCCATGATAATTTCTCCTGTGCCTGTCTACTGGTCCACCAATGTTTATTTTAGCTACTCTCCTTTTTACATAGTAGGTAAGAGCTCTTACAAACTGTTTTTATATTCCTGGATGGTTTAGTCATTTTATCTTTGCTCTTTTTATCAACATTTCAGTGGCCCTTTGCTGTTTTCTAAAAACACTCAGAATCCTCAGGCTTACTACTAATCTTTGTCATATTATAAGCCTCTTCTTTTAATCTAATACTATCCTTGACTTCTTTAGCAAGCCCTGGATGGATCTTTCTTGCTGAGTTTTGCTTTCTAATAGAATGTATTCTTGTTAACCACTTTGAATTATTTATTTAAATGTTTCCCACTGTTTATTTATTGCCATACCTTTTAGTCTATTTATCCTATCTATCATAGCCAGCTCTCCCTCATACCTATGTAATTTGCTTCATTTAAGTTTAAGATTCTTGTTTGGGAATAAAGTACGTCACTTTCAAACTTATAATGGAATTCAGCTGTATTCTGATCACTTTTTTCCGATGGAACTTTTACTACGAGATTACTAATTAACCCTGATTCATTGCACAATACTAGATCTAAAATAGGTTTTATGCCATGATATACCACCTGCCCTACCATGTCCTTCTAACCTTATTTATTTGATTACTTAACTAAATTAGTAACTGGTAAACAAAAGTAATAGCACACTACAGTCTCCTCGCTTGGAGACAAAAGAAAGCTCACCAGCTACTGGAGAAAACAAAGCAAAAAGCAGCACCTCCTTCCCCCTCTGCACCAAATTCAAAACTTGGCACTCGGTTCCCAGGTCACTGTGTGCTGCCTCACTCTGTGCAGTAGCAAACACTACTTACTTATCCAAGCAGCTTATGAAAATATCAAAATCAACACCATAATGTTTACACTTTTATTTAAAAGGGAGCGATCAGGAGTAATGTTGTCTTTTGAAAACTTATAATGATGTTCTAAACAAAAAGTAAGAAAATTGCAGACATTTTAAATTGTTACTTTGTGGTCAGTACAGTAGACAGGCTCCTCAAGGAAGTAGATCTTGAATCAGAGATGGGGACGCACCAAAACTAATTAAGCAAAATAACAGTAATGAAGACAATAATGGCCCTAAAGTGACAAATCTTCCAGATGATTTCCATCCCAGGGTTTTAAAGAAAGTAGGTGAGAACATTTCTGATGCTCAATTATAATCTTCCAAAGTTCAAAGGATAAAGTGACTGAACACTTTGAAAATTTTCAGCTGATCAGAGAAGCAGCATGGATTTGTAAAGGGTAGGTCATGGCTGATGATTCTGATAGAATTTTTTGAAAATGTGACTAAAATTGTGCAGAGAAAGGTCTATGGACATAATAAATAAATTGATAAAGTTCCTCCTTTGAAATGGTTACCACAAGCAAACGGAATTGAAGGCAAATTATTGATCTGGTTGGATATTAACTGAGTAGCAGGCGATGGAAAATAGTGATAATGGGCAGATACTCTAACTGGCAGGATGTGATTAGTGGTCTCCTGTCAGGATGTGGCTGGGTCTTCAACTATTCACTATTTATTAGTGACTTGGATGTGGGATAGACAGTTGCATATTCAAGCTTGCTCCTGACCCAAAGATAGGCAGCACTGTAAGCATTATGGAGGGAAGCATAAAATTATGTGATATTGATAGATTGAATGAATGAATGGGCAAAACTGTGACAACTAGATTTCAATGCAAGCAAATGTTAAGTCACCACTTTGGATCTAAAAAGGATAGAACAATGTTTTTTTCCCAAATGGTGAACAGCTAGAAATAGTGGAGGTCAATCATGTGTCAAGTTAGTAGCACTGCTACCTGAGTCAGAAGCTGTGAATTCAAGTCCCACTCCAGAACTTAAGCACAAAAATCAAGCTGGCCTTCTAAAGCAGTACTTAGGAGTGCTGCAATGCTGAACGTGCTCCATTTCAGATTAGTTGTTAAGCCCTCTCAGGTGTATGTAAAAGCACCCATAGCACTACTTTGAAGAAAAGCAGGGCAGTTATCCCTCGTGTCCTGCTATCTCTCAAATCAACATCACAAACACAGATTATCTAGTCATTCTCACTCATTCGTGGGAGCTCGCAGTGTACAAATTGTTTGCCACGTTTCCTAAATTGCAACAATGACTACAATTTAGTTGGCTGTAAAGCGCTTTGAAGAGGCCAGTCTTTCACACATCATGTGTTCGTGACAATCACATTATCAACAGTTCGTGTCCTGGATGATCACTCACAAACCCAGAGAGATTTTGATCCCGTTAGATGGTTAGTAAAAGACCCACACAAAATGTCATTCCTGCCAGTTAACACGATACCTAATTATAAAAAATGTGTAGATGTAGACTACATCCACGTTCCAACCAAAGGTCTCCAATCCAAAACATAAACACATCTTTCTTTGCAGATGCCGACGGCCAGTTCCATTGTGTGATGTAAATAAGATTGTAACAATTAAATTCATCAGGTTAGGTGACTGCCGGCACTCGGTATTTAAACAGGGACTCTGGCTCCACAAGAGGCAGGCGGTGCAGGTCAGCAAGGCTGGGGACAGGAAGGATCCCAATCCTGTACACAGCCACTGACCTCCTGCCCAACAAGCAACACTCCCGGCCTCACAGCGAAGCACTCAGGGCGGCAACACCGGGGATCCAGGCCCCGGGTGGGGGGGATGGAGCGGGGGAGGTGGGTCGAGCGGGGGGTCCAGGCCCCCGGGTGTGGTGGGTCGAGCGGGGGGTCCAGGCCCCCGGGTGTGGTGGGTCGAGCGGGGGGTCCAGGCCCCCGGGTGTGGTGGGTCGAGCGGGGGGTCCAGGCCCCCGGGTGTGGTGGGTCGAGCGGGGGGTCCAGGCCCCCGGGTGTGGTGGGTCGAGCGGGGGGTCCAGGCCCCCGGGTGTGGTGGGTCGAGCGGGGGGTCCAGGCCCCCGGGTGTGGTGGGTCGAGCGGGGGGTCCAGGCCCCCGGGTGTGGTGGGTCGAGCGGAGGGTCCAGGCCCCCGGGTGTGGTGGGTCGAGCGGGGGGTCCAGGCCCCCGGGTGTGGTGGGTCGAGCGGGGGGTCCAGGCCCCCGGGTGTGGTGGGTCGAGCGGGGGGTCCAGGCCCCCGGGTGTGGTGGGTCGAGCGGGGGGTCCAGGCCCCCGGGCGGGGGGCGGGGGGACGCACCGAGCGGGAGGATCCAGGCCCTACCTCAGCAGCAGGCCCCAGTCTACTTGAGGGACGATAAACACACGGCGTTGATATTCCTCAGCGCGGCGCTTGTCCTCACTCTTTCTCACCGCGTCTCCGCCAGGCCCCGATCCCCGGTCTCTCCCGATCCCGATCCCCGGTCTCTCCACCAGCTCCAGCCCCCCGAGCAAAAAGAGAAAAGTCTCGAGCACCGCCGCGCATGCGCACTGCCTGCCCTCTGCCCCCCCACCCCCCCCAGCAAACTTTTCGTTTATTTTTCACAATTCTTTTTGCACGCGCTTCTCTCAAAAACTGCCAGAAAGCAGCAGTAAAGTTATAACCACCACGCGAAGAAATAAAAAAACTCTGACAATATTTGACATTTTAATTAAAGTGTCTTACGTCACTGGGTCAAGGGGCAATTACTGCCTCATGCACTATTTTTCGAAATGGCCCTTACAACCGCGAAATAAAAACATAAAAGATTCATAGTGAATAAAAGGCAGTTTGTTACCGGCCAGAAATCAAAAATGGAAAAGGAGTGGAAGAGTGTGTTGATGACGTCACGAGCAAAGCCACGGCCGATGACCTTTGACTAACACCTTGGGAAGGCGGGTGTAGGCTGATTGACAGGAGCAGTAACCAATTATGGATATGAACGGCTGCTCCGCCCACTCCGCCGCTGACGTCAATCAGAGTGAAAGGACTAATGGGCATTGGCATGGGAGGCGGGACATGTAGCACTGGATTGTCCGGACCGAGAGAGAGAGAGGGAGAGACGGCAGCAGATCGCGGTGAGTGGCGGCACTGGCTCGGCCAGGGGAATGGGGTGGGAACTGGGGCTAAAATCTGCCCCGGGACCGAGGACTGGCTTTTACCTCAGAGCTGAGGCTGCTCCTGGGATAAGGGAGCCATATCCCGGCTCCTGCAGCACTCAGGACGTGCTAGAAATACTCAGCAGGCCAGGCAGCATCTGCGGGGAGCAGGGCAGCTTGACATTTCAACCGGGAAACCTTTCACCTCAGTTGGTGGGGGTGGGTGCGGGGGGAAGCCCTGGCATTATACATGTCTATAGGTTAGTCGGGACTCTGGATAACTCTCATCCGAGTCAGAAGGTAAGGGAGTCAAGTCCCACTGTTGAGACTGGAGCTCATCATCCAACCTGACACTTTAATGCCAGTACTGAGGGAGTGCTGCACTGTCGGAGGTGCCTCCTTTCTGATGAGCTGGGAAACCTTGTTGCTTCTCTCAGGTGGATGTAAAAGTGCTACTTCAAGGAACAGGGGTGTTCTCTTTGGTGCCCTAGCCAATGTTTATTCCTCTTTTAAACATAAACTATTTGGTGGTTGTCATATTTCTGTGTGGGAGTTTGCAATGTGCAAATTCATTGCCATGTTTTTCTTGTTACAACTGTAACTACATTTGAAGTATTACTTGTCTGTTTTGGGATTCCCTGATGATGTGAGCTGTTTAGATGCAAGTCCTTTATGCACATCCCCAGCATGTTCTGAAGTGTTTCATAGCTTTTGAAATACTTCCTCTGGAGTTTTATAGAGAATGTGGCAAGCAATTGGTACACATGATCCTAATCAACAATGAAACAATTGACCAATTAATCTGTATTTAGTGGCACAATATGGAAATTGCTGGAAGAAAAAGAAAAATGTGCATTTGTATAACACCTTTTGTGACCAGCCAACAAAGTACTTTACAAGTGTACTCACTTGTAATGTAGGAAATGTGGCAGCCAATTTGTGCGCAGCAAGCTCCCACAAACAATGAGGTGATACAGGGGCAACAGCCTGCCCTCCATCCAATAACCTTGTGAAATTGCTTATAGCTACCTGATGAAAGTAATGTTGCACTCCCTCAGTACTGTAGTTAATTGTTAGCCTGAGTTTATGAATTGTGATTTAACCTCATGTAGTCTTTTTTAAGTAAAAGAAAGAACTTGCATTCAGATAATGCTCTTCCTATCTTCAGGACATCCTAAAGTGTCTTGTTACCATTTAATCATTTTTGAAGTGTAGTCAGTTATGGGAGTCACTTTGTGTATGGAAACATCCCACAAAGAAAAATTGTGTTAAGTGATCCATGAATTGTTGTTACTTGGTGTTGATTGAGGAATGGTGTTGATTAAGGAATGAATGTTTAGTGAAGGAAGAACCTTACTGGCTTTGACTAGGTTATTTGCACTTGAACAGGCAGATTGGGCTACAGCATAATGCCTTGACTGAATGATCGTACCTCTAACAGTGCAGCACTCTCTCAGTATTACAGTCAAAAGTCAGATAAATTGTGTTTAAATTCTGGAATGGGCTTGGACCCCCAACCTGCCTAGAATGATTCAGCAGTAACATTCTGTGACAGGAAAAAACAGCTTACCTTCCATTGTAGTCCAGAATACAGTTTATGGAGTATAGAAAAGAATACTTATGTTTAGTAGTCACTTGGTAGTACAGAACTTGAATATTGTGGAAAAGAGACATCAAAGCTTTCCAACTTGCACTCATCAGGACACGCTGCAAGAATACCAAACAAGGGGAAAACAGCAGCATGTGTGCAAAACTCAAAGCTTCAACGTGTCTCCTTTTATTTTCAGCAATACTTAGGTTCATGTTTCTGTGTGTGATGTCCATACTGAGGAGTGGACCATGTTCAGTAGTGCCAGGTGCAGTGTAAGTTCTGTTCAGAATAAAACTACTTCTGCACTACACTGCCACCAACGGTATGTATATTTGTAGCTGTAGACATCCAAGCAAATGGAGATTATTCCATCACACATTTGATTGGTGTCTTGTTGATGGTGAGAAAGCTTTAGGGAGTTCAAAGGTGAATCTCTTGGCATGGCTTCTGCCTTTGACCTGCTCTTGTAGCCACAGTATTTACATGGTTGGTCCAGTTAAGTTTCTGGTCAGTGGTGAACCCCAAAATGTTGTAGTGGGGCAATAAATGTTGGTAATAATTGAATATCTCATGGAGGTGATTAGACTCTGTCTTGTTGCAGATGTCCAATGTATTTGCATGTGTCAGTGTTACTTGCCACTTATCATCCCAAGCCTGAATTTTGTCCACCTGTTGCTGCTTGTTGGTACAGATTGCTTAATTATCTCAGCAATTGCAAATAAGAACATAAGAAATAGGAGTGGGCTACATGCCTGCCCAATCCTCATTTCACTTAATTCCCTTAAGGGTCCAAAAATATATTGATCTCCACCTTGAATATACTCATCAATTGGGCATGCACGCCTCTCTGGGGCAGAAAACTCAAAATTTACAACTCTGAGTGAAAATATTTCTCCTCATCTCAGTCCTAAATCGCCATCCCTTACTCTAAGCCAGGGGAAACAGACTCTCCGCATCTTTCTTGTCAATTGCCTCAATCTTGTATTTCATTAGATCATCTGTAAGTTTTTCTAAACTCGAGTATAGACTGATTCAATTCAACCTTTTCATAGGTCAACTTCCTCAATCCAGGAGTGAGCCTTTGTTAGACCCCCTTGAAAGCAAATCTATTCCTCCTTAGTTATGGAGACCAAAACTATACACAGTACCCCAAGTGTGGTCCCACCCAAAGTCCTGTACAATTGCTGCAAGACTTCCTTACTCTCGTACTTCAACTTGCTTACAATAATCATAGAATTGTTACGATGCAGGAGAAGCCCATTGGGCCAATCATTTCTGCACTGGCTCTCCACATGAGCATTATTACTTAGTGCCACTCTGTTGCCTTTCCCCTGTAACCTTGCACATTGTTTCTATTTAAATAATCATCCAAACCTCTCCTGAATGCCTCGATTGAACCTGCCTCCACCATACTTCCAGGCCGTGCATTCCAGATGCAAACCACTCATTGTGTGAAAAAGTTTTTTCTCACATCACATTTGCTTTTTTTGCAAATCACTTTAAATCTCTCCCCTCTCATTCTTGATCCTTTTTATGAGCAGGAACAGATTTCCCCCTATCTATCCAGCCCTGTCATGAGTTTGAGCATCTCTATCAAATCTCCTCTCCGAGGAGAACAATTTCAACCTCTCCAAACTATCTTCATAACTGGTTTCAGGGATGAGAAACCATTTTTGTAAACCTCTTCTGCACTGTCTCCAATGTGTTCACATCTTTCCTATGGTGTGGCATCCAGAACTTTACACAATACTCCAGCTGAGGTCTATCTAGTGTCTTGTATAAGCTCATCCTGCCCTATGCGCCCATTAAAGCCCAGGATACTGTATGCTTTATTAACTGCTCTCTCCACTTGTCCTGTCACCTTCGATGATCTATGCACATATACACCCATTTCCTATGCTCCTGCACACCCTTAAGAATTGTACCCCTTATTTTATATTGCCTCCCCATGTTCTTCCTACCAAAATGCATCACCTCACACTTCTTCGCATTGAACTTCATCTGCCACCTAAGTGCCCACTCCACCAAGTTATCTATGTCCTTTTAAAGTTCTACACTGTCCTCACAGTTTACAATGCTTCCAAGTTTTGTATCATCCGCAAACTTTGAATTTGCCCCTGCACACCAAGATCCAGATCATTAACATATATCAGGAAAAGCAAGGGCCACAATACCGACCCCTGGGGATCTCCACTACAAAACTTGAGTTACAAATTACAACTACGATAACTCTGCTCCCATAGTTAATCTAACTCCCAGTTACACTTCCATTAAGGCAACAGGAAGACACACAAATATTAAAAGACCCAGGCAAAGTAAGAAACAATACCCTGAACAGTCGAATTCAACTTGAGTTTTTCTCAGCTTCAGTTCTTTGTAGACGGCAGCTTGAGGCTTAGATGCTGGAGGCTTTTCACACTTGTGTTAGATCTTAAAATGCGTTCCCTTGTACACAGCCTGCTCTCCTTTATCCATATTTTCCCCTTTGAATGCAAATTCCCATTGTTTCACTATGCCTTTGGACTTCACCTCTCTAATAATAAAAATCTGATATAGAACCAATTTTACCACTAATCTTTGGGAAAAATAAACACACTTTCTTAACTTCTGGCTAGATGAAACATTTCATCCTCTTTTGAATTCAAGCTAGTCTGGTTTATTTAAAAATGTAAATTTTCCTTTTACACCTCCACATCCTACAACTTCAACCATGTTTACCTATTTAACATTTCAAACCTAACTGTCTTCTGAAACATCAAAGCCTTCAGACCAGCTGCCTTTAATTCAGTTAAGTCCCCCAAACACAGACACAGACCCCAACATTACTCTACTTTACAATAAATTCCAATAACATTATGAAAATTATCTTCCTGACATCTCTCTGTTACCTCTTTAAAAAAACTCTAGCAGGTTAATTAAACATGATTTCCCCTTTGGAAATCCATTCTGGGTCTTCCTAATCAACCCACGTTTTTCCATGTGACTACTAATTCTATGCCGAATAATTGTCTCTAGAAGATTCCCCACCACTGAAGTTAAACTGACTGGTCTGTAATTGCTGGGCTTATCCTTACAACCTGTTTTTGAACAAGGTGTGATGTTTGCAATTCCCCGGTCCTCTGGCACCTCCCCTGAGTCTAGGGAAGACAGGCAGATTATGGCCAGTGCCCCTACAATTTCCATCCTTCCTTCCTTCAATACCCTTGGATGCATCTCAACCTTAAGTACCAAAAGTTTATCCAACACTTGCTCCTTATCAATTTTGAACCCTTCTAGCGACAGTTTCCACCTCTGTCACCATGACTTTGGGGTCGCATCTGCCTCGTAGGTAAAGACAGATGCAAAGTATTCATTTAACACCTCAGCCATGCCCCCACCTCCATGTGTAAATCCCCTTTTTAGTCCTGAATCGGCCTTACTCCTCCTTACTATTTGTGTGCCAATAGAAGACTTCAGGATTCCATTTTATGTTGGCTACCAGTCTTTTCTCATAATCCCTCTTTGCTTCTCTGCTTTTTCATCTCCCCTCTGAACCTTCTGTATTCCTCTTGGATCTCAATTGTATTTTCTACCTGACACCTGTCATAAGCACACTTTCTTCTTTATCTTAATTTCTATCTCCTTTTTCATCCAGGGGGCTCTGGGTTTGTTTGCCCTACCTTTCCCTTTTAAGGGAATATACCTTAAGTGTGCCTGAACCATTTTTTATTGAAAGTAGCCCATTGCTCAGCTACAGTTTTTCCCACCAACCTTTGGTTCCAGTCTATCAGACCCAGCTCTGTTCTTGCCCCATTTGAAGTCATCTCTCTTCCAGTTAATTATTCTTACTCTGAATTGCCAATTGTCCTTTTTTACCGTCATCTTAAACCTTATGATACAATGAACACTGTCTCCTAAATGATCTCCCACTGACATTTGATCTACTTGGCCCAGCTCATTTCCAAGAACCAGGTCCAACATACCATTTGCTTTCCTCATTACTTACTGTATCTTCACATTAACTTTGTTTCATTTATCAAGATACCCAAATCCTTCAGAACACAAACATTTAATTATTTCTTGCTATTTGAAAAGTTTTCTGCTTTTCCATTCCTCATACCAAAGTATATAACCTCTCAATTCTCCAAATTGCACTCTACAAATTTCTTGCCCATTTACTTAACCTGACATACCCCTTTACAGTTTCTTTGCATCCTCCTCACAGCTTACTGTCTCACCTGTCTTTGTATTGTCAGCAAGCTTGTTTATGTTACACTTGGTCACTACATCTAAGTCATTAATATCAATTGTCAGTAGCTAAGACCCCAGCATTGATCCTGTGGCACTCCAATAATTGCAGTCTGCCAACCTGAAAATGATCCATTTATTCCTACTCTTTTTTTTCCCTCTCTGTTCAACTAATCTTCAGTCAATGCTTTAATGCATCAACCTAATCAGCGCTTATCTTTTGTGGCATCTTATTAAATAAACTCTGAAAGTCCAAATATACGACATACACTGGTTGCCCTTTATCTACCTTACGAGTTACACCCTCAGAATTTGTGAAACGCACTTTCCCTGTCATAAAACTATGTTCACTCTGCCTAAGCATACAATGATTTTTCTCAGTGTTTGTTACAATTTCCTCAATAATGGAATCCAGCATCTTTACTAATATTAATTGCTTTCAGTTCCCCACTAGGCAGTGGCATAATGGTATTGTTGCTGGACGAGTAATCCAGAGACCCGAGTTTGAATCCAGCCACGAACAGATGGTGGAATTTGAATTCAATAAAAACCTGGAATTAAAAGCCTAATGATGACTATGAAGCAATTGTCAATTGTCATAAAAACCCATCTGGATAACTAATGCCCTTTTAGGGAAGGAAGCTTTACCTGGTCTGGTCTACATGTGACTCCAGACCCACATCAATGTGGTAACTGCCCTCTAAAATGGCCGAACAAGCCACTCAATTGTAACAAACAGCTACAAAGTCACAAAAAAGGAATGAAATTGGACAGACCATCTGGCATCAACCTAGGCACTGGAACTGACAACAGCAAACTCAGCCCTGTTGACCCTGCAAAGTCCTCCTTAATAACATCTGGGGGCTAGTGCCAAAATTGGGAGAGCTGTCTCAGACTAGTCAAGCAATGGCGTGACATCGTCAACCTCATGAAATCATACCTTACAGATAATGTCCAAGACACCACCATCACCATCACTGGGTATGTCCTGTCCCACTGACAGGACAGGCCCACCAGAGTTGGAGGCACAGTGGTATACAGTCAGGAGGGAGTTGCCCTGGGAGTCCTCAACATTGACTCCAGACCCCATGAAGTCTCATGGCATCAGGTCAAATATAGGCAAGGAAACCGCCTGCTGATTACCATGTACCGCCCTCCCTCAGCTGATGAATCAGTGCTCCTCCATGTTAAACATCACTTTGAGGAAGCACTGAGGGTGCCAAGGATGCAGAATGTACTCTGGGTGGGGACTTCAATGTTCATCACCAAGAGTGGCTCGATAGCACCACTACTGACTGAGCTGGCCGAGTCCTAAAGGACATAACTGGGTCTGCAGCAGGTGGTGAGGGAACCAACAAGAGAGGAAAAACATACTTGACCTCATCCTCACCAACCTGCCTGCTGCAGATGCATCTGTCCATGACAGTATCGGTAGGCGTGACCACCACACAGTCGTTGTGAAGACTAAATCCCGCCTTCGCATTGAGGATACCCTCCATGGTGTGTGGCACTACCACTGTGCTAAATGGGATAGATTTTGAACAGATGTGGCAACTCAAGACTGGGCATCCAGGAGGCACTGTGGACCATCAGCAATAGCAGGATTGTACTCTAACAAAATCTGTAACCTCATGGCCTGGCATATACCCCACTCTACCATTTCCATCAAGCCAGGGGATCAACCCTGGTTCAATGAAGAGTGCAGGAGAACATGCCAGGAGCAGGACCAGACATACCTCAAAATGAGATGTCAACCTGGTGAAGCTACAACATCAGACTACTTGTGTGCCAAACAGTGTAAGCAGCAAGTGATAGACAGAGCTAAGTGATCCCACAACCAACGAGTCAGATCTGAGCTCTGCAGTCCTGCCACATCCTGTCATGAATGGTGGTGGACAATTAAACAACTCACTGGAGGAGGAGGCTCCACAAATATCCCCATCCTCAATGATGGAGGAGCCCAGCACATCAGTGTAAAAGATAAGGCTGAAGCATTCGCAAAAGTCTTCAGCCAGAAGGGCCTAGTGGGTTATACATATTGGCCTCCTCCGGAGGTCCCCAGCATCTCAAATGCCAGTCATCAGCCAATTCAATTTACTCCACATGATATTAGGAAATGGCTGAAGGCACTGGACATTGCAAAAGCTATGGGCCATGACAATATTCCGGCAATAGTACTGAAGACTTGTGCTCCAGAGCTTGCTGCGCCCCTAACCAAGCTGTTCCAGTACAGCTACAACACTGGCATCTACCTGGCTATGTGGAAAATTGCCCATGTATGTCCTGTACACACAGCAGGATAAATCCAACATGGTCAATTACCACCCCATCAGTCTACTCTCGATCATGAGTAAAGTAATGGGGTCATCAATGGCACTGTCAAGCAATGACCTGCTCACTGGCCCCCAGTTTGGGTTTCACTAGGACCACCCAGCTCCTGACCTCATGACAACTTTGTTTCAAACATGGGCAAAAGAACTGAACTCGTGAGGTGAGAGTGACTGCCCTTGACATCAAGGCTGCATTTGACCAACTGTAGCATCAAGGAGCCCGAGCACAACTGGAGTCAATGGAAATTTGGTGGGGGAGGGGTACCTCTCTGGTTGCAGTCATACCTAGCACAAAGGAAGATGGTTGTGGTTATTGGGGGTCAGTCATCTCCGCTCCAGGGCATCACTGGAGGAGTTCCTCAGGGTAGTGCCCTCAGCCCAACCATCTTTACCTGCTCCATCAATGACCTTCCTTCCATCATAAGGTCAAGAGTCAGGAAGTTCGCTGATGATAGCACAAGGTTCACCATTTGCAACTCCTCATACTGAAGCAGTCCATGTCCAAATGCAGCAAGACCTGGACAATATTCAGGCTTGAGCTGACAAGTGGCAAGTAACATTTGCACCACACAAGTATCAGACAATGACCATCTCCAATAAGAGAGAATCCAGCCATCGCCCCTTGATGTTCAATGGCATTACCATCACTGAATCCCCTGCTATCAACATCCTGGGGGTTACCATTGATCAGAAACTGAACATGGACAAGCTATATAAATACTGTGGCTACAAGAACAGGTCAGAGGCTAGGAATTGTGCTACAAGTAACTCACCTCCTGACTCCCCAAAGCCTGTCCACCATCTTCAAGGCACAAGTCAGGAGTGTGATGGAATACTCCCCACTTGCCTGGATGAGTGCACCCCCCCACAACACAAGAAGTTTGACACTGTCCAGGACAAAGCACCCCGCTTGATTGGCACCACACCCACAAACATTCATCCCTCCACCATTGATGCACAGTAACAGCAGTGTGTGTACCCTCTACAAGATGCACTGCAGGAATTCACCAAGGCTCCTTCGACCGCATCTTCCAAATCCACAACTATTACCATCTAGAAGAACAAGGGCAGCAGCCACATGGGAACACTGCCACCTGGAAGTTCCCCTCCAAGTCACTCACCATCCTGACTTGTAAAATATATCGTCGTTCCTTCAGTGTCACTGGATAAAGATCCTGGAACTCCCTCCCTAACAGCACTGTGGGTGTACCTACACCACATGGACTGCAGCGGTTCAAGAAGGCAGCTCAGCACCACCTTCTCAAGGGCAACTAGGGATGGGCAATAAATGCTGCGAAGCCCACATCCCTTGAATGAATTTTAAAAAGGAAATAAAATTCTGCTATGGCATGAAGGAAAACAGTTGCAATTATCAATGAACAATCCCACTTCTGACCTTTTATGATTGAGGGAAGCAGCTGAATATGGTTGAACCTAGGACACTACACTAAAGAATCCCTACAGAAAGGACATAACTTAAGAAATAAGAGCAGGAGCGGGCCATTTGGCCCCTCATGTCTGCTCTGTCGATCAGCAAGATTGTGGCTGAACTGATTGTGGCCTTAACTCCGCTTTCCTGCCTATTGCCTCATAGATCAAAACTCTGTCAAATTCAGCCTTGAATATATTCAATGACCCAGCCTCCACTGCTCTCTGGGATGAAGAATTCCAAAGATTATGTTCCTCTGAGAAGAAATTCCTCATTTCTGTCTTAAATGTGTGACATCTTATTCTGAAATTGTGCTTCCTAGTTCTAGGTTCCCCCACGAGAAGAAAAGTCCCCTCAGCATCTATCCTTTTAATGCCCCTCAATCTTATTGTTTCAATAAGATACCCATTGGAGTTTAGAAGAATGAATGGTTATAGGACCAACTTGTGCAACTTTCCTCATCCTTTCACCCCAGGAATCAGCCTAGTGAATGTTCCCTGATGCAAGTATATCCCTCCATAAATATGGAGTCCAAAAATAATACGTAGTGCTCTAGGTGTGATCTCACTAACAATGTAGCAGGACTTCTACAGTCCTAGTTATATGATTCACCAGAACACTTGTCCCAGCATGGTTCAGCTGAAGACCATCCCAATGTTACAGCTCCCTCTTTCCCAGTGCTGGTGCCAATGCCCCATGAATTGAAACCCGTTTCTCCAACACCAGCCTTTGAGCCATGCATTTAACCCTCTAATCTTATTTACCCTATGCCAATTTAATCGTGGCTCAGGTAGTAACCCAGAGTATTACTTTTGTAGATTTTCTTTTTAATTTAACCCCTTGCTGCTTATTCTTTCTGAGCAGAACCTCATTATTAGTCCTGCCTATGTCGTTGGTACAGACATGGGCCACAACAACTGGATCCCTCCCCTCCCACACCAAGCTCCTTGCTAGCTAGCCCCAAGGAGATGTCATTAACCCTGACATTGGGTGGGAAACACAGCCTTTGGAATGCATGCTGTTGGCTGCAGAGGACAGTATCTATCCCCTAACTACACTGTCCCCTACTATTACAACATTAATTTTTACTTCCCCCAAATTGAACCCTCCCCTCCCCATACCATGGCACAGTGGTCAGTTTGCTCATCCTCCTACAGTCCCTGCCCTCATCCACACAGACTGCAAGAATCTCAATCCCATTTGACAATAGCAAGGGTTGAGGCTTCTTCAGTGCTGCCTTCTGATCTCTATACCTGTGTAACACATAGTCACACCTTCCTGCCCCTGATCACGGACCAAATCAGAAGTATTTAGCTGAAGGGATGCGACTGCCTCCTGGAACAGTGTCCAGGTAACTTTTCCCCCTCACCGATGCACTGCAATGTCTGAAGCTCAGATGCCAGCTCATCAACTCTGAGACGAAGTTCCTTGAGCTGCAGACACTTACTACCACATGCTACAGCTGCAACACATGACCTGCCCTGCCAGCTCTTTTATATTTTGGTTGACTAATCACAGTTTGAAATTTGACTCAACTGTTGTGTAGTTTATATTTATAAGTGATTTCCTGGGACTGAGATGATTGGCCTCCAACCACCACAACCATCTTCCTTTGTGCTAGGTATGACTCAAACCAGTGGAGACTTTTCCTACAATCCCCATTGACTTCTCAGTCATTATGGCACAGAAGGAGACCATTGGATCTATTGAGTCAATGCTCCCTGTAAAGCAATCCAGTCAGTCCCATTCCCCAACTCTATCCTCCTAGCCTGAAAGTTTCTTTCCTTCAAGTGCCCATCCAGTTTCCACTTGAAACCATTGCCTCTACTTACACCATCCTCATAGGCAGCAAATTCCAGATCATTACCGCTGGTTGCGTAAATAGCGTTTGTCCTCACATTCCCCCTGCATCTCTTGCCCAAAACCGTAAATCTGTATTTTCTGGCCCTTGTACGATCAGCTGATGGGACCAGCTTTTCTTTGTGTAACTTATCTAAACCTGTCATAATCTTGTACGCCTCTATCAAATCTCCCCTCAATCTCCTTTGCTCCAAAGAGAACAACCCCAGCTTCTCCAAACTAACCTTGTAGCCAAAATTTTTCATCCCTAGAACCATTCTAGTAAATCTCCTCTGCACCCTGTCAAGGACCCTCACATCCTTTCTAAAGTGCAGCAACCAGAACTGGATGCAATACTCTAGTTGTGGCCTAATCAGAAATTTTATAAAAGTGCAACATAACTTCCCTGCTTTTGTACTCAATGCTTCTAATTATGAAGCCAAGGATGCCATATGTTTTGCCAACTACTCTGTCAATACATCATTCCACATGTTTTACTCGGCTGTTTGAAGCTATACTCTGTCAAATACTACTTTGATGTCAAGAACAGTCACTGTCACTCTCACCGCGCTCTGAGATTCAGCTCTCTTGTCAGTGATTGGACCAAGGCTGTCATGGGTCTGAAGCTAATTCACCCTGGTGAAACCCAAATTGAGCATCTATGATCAGGTTATTCCTGAGTGAGTGCTGTTTGATAGCATTTGTCGATGACGCCTTCCGTCATTTTACTGATGATTGAGAGTAGGCTGATGGGATTGTATTTCTGTTTTTTTTTCTGTGGAGAGGACATACCTGGAAATTTTTCACATTGTGGGTAGATGCCAGTGTTGTAACTGTACTGGAACATCTTGGCTAGACTTGGAACTAGTTCTGGAACACGCCTCCAGTGCTACAGCAATGAATGTTGTTGGAGCCCGTTGCCATTGCTGTATCCTGTTTGCTCAGTTTCTGTTTTCACATGGAGTGAATCAAATTGAGTGAAGATGATTAAAGAGGCTTCAGCCTTGTCTTTTGCTCTTGCAAACTGCACCATTGTTGAGGGTGGGGATGTTCTTGGAGCCCACTCCTCTCGTTAGTTGTGCCCTAACATTCACGACTGGACTTGGCGCTACTGCATTTCAATATTTCCACTGTGAATATGTTTCGGCAGTGTTTTGAAGTAGGCAAACACCTTCATGCGGTCACATATTTTGCATTTTGATTTGGCTCCTGGTGACTGTGAGCCAGGGCTGCAAACTGGAGTGGCCTAGTGATGGTGCTTATACTGCTAAATCTGTTCTCCCTATCCTTATGGTAGACATGCCAATGGTGGTCAAAACTGTGCCTACTGATCTGTTGAAAGGCTAGGTATACTGGACTTCACAACGTGCACAGGCTGCAGACACCAGAGTGGAGGAGGGAGCCCAAAAACAAATTGCAGTTTGTGGGATTGTGCTGTGCACACAGCACCCATGTTTGCCTACAGAACAACAGTGACTACTCAAAATAAAAAAATCATTACCTCTGGAGCACTTTGGGATGCCCTGAGGACAGGAAAAAAAACACTCTATATAAATGCATGATCAATATTTCTCTCAAAGAACAGAATAAAAGCCGTTATACATGGACAGGTGTGTCCTATAACATTCTTTGAGATTCTGAGATGAACCCCACTAAAATGTTTTTAATCTTTTTCTCCAAATCATGTAGCATTTGGCAAATTACCAAAAAATATCAGACATTCTATATTTCATTTGTTAGAAGTTCCATATCTACCTGTTCACTGATGGTGACTTGCACAATGATCATAGCCTCATTCAAGAAAATGTAATGGCTTATTAATGATTGCAAGTCTTAATACCAGACCAAATGACTGCTTTGAGCGGAGGAATATTGATTGACATTATGCAAGAAAATGCTGTCTCCATCACAAAGGCAGTATTTTGAGTGTAAGGTATGCTGATTCCTGGGTCTATCACCCCCCTGTGGAGTGCCCTCGATAGATCGCAGGATGCAGAAACTTCAACAGATGAGGTCTGTTGTCAAAGCAAAGCACATCATTGCACAGCCTGCTTTTCTTTGTTCTTGTTTATTCACTTTCCCCACTATTGATCATTGCATTTGTGTGTTTGGGTCTGTTCTTTGAAAAAAAGGAAGTCATAGATCTGATTGTGTGTGGATTTCCTTCCCTGACCTGGTTTTGATCTTTTACAGTAACTTTTTTATTACCACAAATGTAGATATTCTGTCTAGCTGGATTAGAAAAGAACAGAGTCTCCTTTTATTCTGAGAGACTGCAATAAGAATGAACATCAGTGAGAGAGGGGGCAGTACAGAGTGAACATCGGTGTGTGTTTGTCAGAGGGAGGGTGAAGGAAGAGGTGATGTTCTGAATTTGCCTATTGTCACGGTGCATTGTTGCGAAGCAAAGCCACTTTATCGAAAGGAATTAAATGTCAGAGTGGTTGTTGCAGCATTGTAAATTCTGCTATGTATTCACGCTGAATTTTAATTCTATCATGTTTATCTGTGTAAAAGTCCTGCCTGGGCGTGAACTTCCTCAAAAGGTGGTGAAAGCAGAGTCTGAGTATTTTTAAGGTAGAGGTAGGTAGATTTTTTTGATAAACAAGGGGGTGAAAGATAAAAGCAAAAAAACTGCAGATGCTGGAAATCCAAAACACAAATAAAAATACCTGGAAAAACTCAGCAGGTCTGGCAGCATCTGCGGAGAGGAACACAGTTAATGGTTCGAGTTATGAAGAGTCATTCGGACTCGAATCGTTAACTGTGTTCCTCTCAGCAGATGTGGCCAGACCTGCTGAGTTTTTCCAGGTATTTTTATTTTTGTTACGGGGGTGAAAGATTCTGGGTAGGCGGGAATGTGGGATTGAGGTTACAATCAGATCAGCCATGAATGGCAGAGCAGACTTGATGGGCCGAGTGGCCTACCTCTGCTCCTAATTTGTATGTTTTGTGTGTTAGCCTGGGAATGTTATAGCCAATGCACCACAAGTTTTATGATATATTTGAAAATAGTTGATTTTATTGTAAATCAGTGATGGGAAACAGTAATAATGTCTGCATTTCTGAAAGAAAGGCTCTAACCCAGTCAGGATTGTTTTCTTGCATTACTTTGAGCCTGGCTTTCAATTATTCCAGTGCTGCAACTTCTCATAGATGTACACATTCCCATTTATTATTGACTTTCCCATGAATCTATTTACATCAGTGTCTGAATTGCCCTAAGTACATTATTTCAGTAACCCTTTGTACGATACCCAGAGTCACAGGCAGTCAATGGTATATGTTAATAGATCTGGATTGTATTTACTATGGCAGTGTTTGATGGGACAGTTGAGAGAGATCTTTACTCTGTATTTAACCCTGTGCTGTACCTGTCCTGGGAGTGTTTGATGGGGACATTGTAGAGGGAGCTTTACTCTGTATCTAACCCTGTGCTGTAGCTGTCCTGGGAGTGTTTGATGGGGACATTGTAGAGGGAGCTTTACTCTGTATCTAACCTCGTGCTGTACCTGTCCTGGGAGTGTTTGATGGGGACAGTGTAGAGGGAGCTTTACTCTGTATCTAACCCTGTGCTGTATCTACAGTCCTGGGAGTGTTTGATGGGGACAGTGTAGTGGGAGCTTTACTCTGTATCTAACCCTGTGCTGTACCTGTCCTGGGAGTGTTTGATGGGGACAGTGTAGAGGGAGCTTTACTCTATCTAACCCCGTGCTGTACCTGCCCTGGGAGTGTTTGATGGGGACAGTGTAGAGGGAGCTTTACTCTGTATCTAACCCTGTGCTGTACCTGTCCTGGGAGTGTTTGATGGGACAGTGTAGAGGGAGCTTTACTCTGTATCTAACCCTGTGCTGTACCTGTCCTGGGAGTGTTTGATGGGGACAGTGTAGAGAGATCTTTACTCTGTATCTAACCCTGTGCTGTACCTGTCCTGGGAGTGTTTGATGGGGACAGTGTAAAGGGAGCTTTACTCTGTATCTAACCCCGTGCTGTACCTGCCCTGTGAGTGTTGAAAATTACCATTGAATCTGCTACCCTTTCAGGCAGATCAGAACTCATTGTGTAAAATATGTTCCCTTATGCTATCTCTGCTTTTACCACCAGTCGCTTTAACCTGTCTCTTCTGGCTACCAGCCCTTCTGCCACTGTTTGTAAAGGGTCAGCATTAACTTCCTTGTATTTGCACTCTATTCCTCTATTAATAAAGCCAGAGAATCCATATGCTTTTTAAATAGCTGCCTTGTTTTGCCACCATTTAAGATTTGTGTACACGCCTCACTAATCTTCAACCCATTTTAAAATTGTATCATTTAGTTTCATAGTCATAGAATTATACTGCAGAGAAACAGGCCCTTCGGCCCATTGTGTCCATGCCGGCCACAAACACCTATCTATTCTAATCCCGTTTTCCAGCACTTGGCCCGTAGCCCAGTATGCTATGGTGTTTCAAGTGCTCATCTAAATACTACTTAAATGTTGAGGGCTCATGCCTCAACCACCCCCTCAGGCAGTGAGTTCCAGATTCCAACCACCCTCTGGGTGAAAAATGTTTTCCTCAAATCCCCTCTAAACTTTCTGTCCCTTACCTTAAATCTATGCCCCCTGGTTATTGACACCCCCGCCAAAGGGAAAAGTTTCTTCCTATCTATACCTGTCAATTTTATACCTCTATCAGGTCCCCCTTCAGCCTTCTCTGCTCTAATGAAAACAACCCCAGCCTATCCAATCTCTCTTCATAGCTGAAATGCACCAGCCCAGGCAACATCCTGGTGAATCTCCTCTGTACCCTCTCCAGTGCAGTCACATCCTTCCTATAGTGTAGTGACCAGAACTGCACACAGTACTCCAGCTGTGGCCTAATTAGCATTTTATACAGCTCCAACATAACCTCCCTGCTCTTATATTCTATGCCTCAGTTGATAAAGACAAGTATCCCATATGCCATCTTATCTACCTGTGCTGCTGCCTTCAGGGATCTATGGTTATGTACACCAAGGCCCCTCTGATCCTTTGCACCTCCTAGGGTCCTACCATTCATTATGTATTCGCTTGCTGTGTACATCACAAATACATCACATCACACATTTTAGGATTAAATTCCATTCACCACTGCTCTGCCCATCTTACCAGCCCGTCTATATCATCTTGTAACCGAAGGCTTTCCACCTCATGATTTACATCACCAATTTTCATGTCACCTGCGAACTTACTGATCATCCCTTCTATATTCATGTCTAAATCATTAATGTACACTATAAACAGCAAGGGTCCCAGCACTGATCCCTGCGGTACACCACTCATCATAGGCTTCCAATCACAAAAACAACCTTTGACCCTCACCATCTGCCTCCTCCACTAAGCGAATTTTGGATCCAATTTGCCAAAATTCCTTGGATCCCATGGGCTCTTACCTTGTCTATTCTCCCATGTGGGACCTTAGTGAAGTCCATGTAGACTACATCCACTGCACTACCCTCATCTACACAAGTAGTTACCTCCTCGCAAAATTCAATCAAATTTGTTAGCTTTGTCGGGGGAGATCATTTCTATGCTGACTATCCCTGATAACCCCTGCCACTCCAAGTGGAGAATAATCCTGTCCCTCAATTTTTTCCAATAGTTTCCCTACCACTGATGTTAGACTCATTGGCATGTAATTACCTGGTTTATCCCTACCACCCTTCTTGAATAAGGGTACCACATTTGCTGTCCTCCAGTCCTCTGGCACCTTTCTTGTGGCCAGAAGATTTGAAAAGTTGGCTGGGCCCAGGACACTCCCCTGGGGAACTCCTGCAGTGATGTCCTGGGACTGAGATGATTGACCTCCAACAACCTCAACCGCCATCTTGCCTTTCAAAATGTTGTCATCTGTGAACTCTGAAACTATTCAAGTCCAGGCCATAAGTACAAAAAGACCAGGCTGGCTGGCTTTTAATTGCCTGACTTTCCCTTTCCTCTTTTTTTTTAAAAAGAGGTTTAACTTCTGCAATCCCCCTGTCCTTTGCATAGCCTCCATATCGAAGGAGGATTAGAAGATTGTGGCCAGAACCTCTGCAGTTTACCATTACAGCCCTCAGCAATCACAGATGCATCAGATCTGTGTTTTATCCCAGAAAGTAAGCTGAAGAATAGAATTAGAGCCTAATATTTACACACTTCGTAAGCTTTTATTTGCAGATGTACATTATACACATGCACTTCTAACCACAATAACCACAGCTGCAAGCCTGCTTCTATATAGAGGAGCACAAGTGAATCCCTAGTTAATGCCCATCGCCTGAATGTAATTAAACATTTAGTTAGTATATAATTAAAAATCTGGACTGGCTGACATTTTTTTACTTTGAGTACTGCCAACCTCTTCTTAATCTATGTATCCCCTATCCAACATGACTAACACCTTTACTGCTGCATTGTCAACATCCTCTTCACTAGTGGAGACAAATACAAAGTACTTATTTACTGTCTCAACCAAACCCTCTGAGAAGAACAAGATGATCTTTTTGGTCCCTAATTAACCCATCCTTTCTTTGACTCACGTCCAGAGGAGGCAGTGGCATAATGATATTAGTATTCAAGAGACCTACGGTAATTCTTTGGTGACCCGGGTTCAAATCCCACCACAGCAGATGATGAAATTTGAATCCAATAAAAATCTGGAATTAAGTCTGATGACCACGATTGCTGATTGTCATAAAAACCCATCTAGTTCACTAATGTCCTTTAGGGAAGGAAATCTGCCATCCTTACCTGCTCTGGGCCTACATGTGACTCCAGATCCACAGCAATATGAGTGACTCTTAAGTGCCCTCTGAACAAGGGCAATTAGGGATGGGCAATAAATGCTGGCCCAACCAGTGATGCCTATATCCCATGAACAAATTTTTTAAAAATTAGTAATTATATATTCAAAAACCTTTTGGGTCCTTTTTATTTTTTTTTAGATTTTCCCTGTACTTGCTGTGTTCTCTATTATGGATCTTACATTTGACATAAGGCTCCTCTTTTTCAATCTTATATCTTTAACTCTTCAGGTAACTCCAGCTTTCAATGCTTTTCCTTTCTCACTTATTGGAATGTGTCTACCATCTCCTCTTTAAAGGACTCCCACTGTTCCAATTGCTGTTTTGCTTACCAATTTTTATGTCAATTCACCTGGGCTGGATCTGTTTTTCAACTTACTGAAATTAGCTCTCCTGCACTTGAGTTATTATGACCATATCACTCACCCAACCCCCAACCCTCGCCCCCACCAAAAAAAACATGCCCCACTTACTGCACTTCACTGGTGAGAACGAGATCCATTACTGCTTCCTTCCTCATTGGACAGGAAACACAGTGGCTCAAAGTTTGATGTATATGTTTCAGGAATTCCTGCCCTTTACACTGTTACTATCCCAGTCTATATTGAGATAATTATTTTCACTACTCTTGCTGTACTCTCACTGTAATTTGCCCGCCAACTTGCTCCTCCTCCTTCCCACCATTTTATGGTGTATGCCCGGCAGTGTAATAGGTCCTTTATTGTTTCTTAATTCTGAAAGACTGAAAAGATTCTGTCTTCAACTTCTCAACCAGAGGTTTAATAATTTATTTGATCAATGCTGCCACCTCCACTCTTTCTTTCAGTCTCTATACTTCCTAAATTTCCTGGAGCTTTGAATATTAAATTCCCAATCAGATCCTGCTTTGA
The DNA here is from genome assembly GCF_017639515.1 of Carcharodon carcharias. Classification (NCBI taxonomy): domain Eukaryota; kingdom Metazoa; phylum Chordata; class Chondrichthyes; order Lamniformes; family Lamnidae; genus Carcharodon; species Carcharodon carcharias. The sequence continues at coordinate 52,228,264 of NC_054489.1, forward strand.
ACCAGATCCCTGTTATTGCCACGATATTGTAGTCCCATGTGGCAATTTGTGCCTATAGCTCAAAGCCTTATTTACCATGCATGATGCATTTCCGCACATGCACTCCAGACCTGTTTTAGTCTGCTTGCCATTTTTCCCCCTGTCTGATCCCTACTATATCAGAATTATTTTTCATTCTCTAGTGCTATTTATCTTTACCAGTCCACTGTGTTCCTTTTTTCTCTATTGTTTCATCCTGGTGCCCATACCCTAGTAGAGGGAGTTTTACTCTGTATCTAACCTGTTCTGTATCTGAGATGCATTCGGAGAGTGACTCAGGTGGTCGAAGAAACAGGAAGGGTTTCATTTTCATGTCCTGAATAAGGTGAAACTGTCGTGACATGTGGAATCTGTCCAGCCCCCCATTTGTTTGGATTCTTTATTTGATGCTAAAAATATCAAATTTTTGCCAATTGTTGGCATTAATGAGAAATGTTGACCCCCCCCCCCCCCCACCCCGCGCCCCAGTGATGGGTTGGATCCTCACTATTGAGAGAGGTAATAGGCCATTGCAAAGAACAGGCCTACCAACCTCTTGGCACATTGAGGGAAGTAATTTTGTGAAGGTTTATTCGTGTACTAACCAGAGTTCGCTGTGGTGAGGTTTGTGGGGAAACCTGGCAAACTCTTTGGGATGGTATGTTCATTTGATTTGAACAAAGAGCAGGATGGGAACCTTTTTTAATCACCTTTTGATTTGCTGTACAGTGTATTCTCACACAATATGGGAGTGAAGCAGATCCACTGTGAAGTCATTGTGTTTATTTTGATGCTCTGTTTCATACTAGATCTCTTAATGGCAGTGCCTGTTTGGTGACGCACCAGCTTTTCCATGTCATTTCTGGTAAGTCCCATTTTATTTCAGTATTTGCATTAATGTAAGTTAAGTACTAGCTGTTTCACTAGCTTGAGCACTGAGCTGACCTTGTCATGATCAAGAGCTGGTTGATGGTTTATGCAAAAGAAGCCATTGTGAGCCTGTTGACATGAGATTGAATGCAAGGCGAGTGAGTTTGGCGATCCAGCCTGCTCACTTGTTTGAAGCATGCAGCTAGAAGAGAGAAAATATTTCGGCTCAAATCCAAATAGGACTGATTAGATAAGTGTCTAATACCATGGTACCACCCAGAGCCTCTGCAAAGATATTTACTGTATGTTGTCTTGCATTTAAAAAATCATTGGATTATTACACTAATTTTATTTCTGAGACCTACATTTTTAAGCCCAGAATGCTGGAGTGAAAGCCTCTACTCTATTACCAGCATCTTACAGGGAGTGTGTTAGGATTAATATTAGTCAGCCTTCTTCTTTCTATGGTTCACAATAACATACTTGGAATTAACACGTGATACTCCATGTTGCTGTACAGACAGTAGATTTTATTCCAATGCAACATAATTGATCAAACTATATTGTACATAAAAAGTACCTTTTGGCTTTTGTATCTTTTTTGGGCTCTGCAAATAATTGTTGAAAACAATCCTTAGTTGTCTGGATCAATAGTACATGGCATAGATAAGACTTCCTGATTTATTTTTTTCAGAATCCTTTGAAAACAGTTTACTTGCATAAAGAGTTGTAGCTATTTACTTTAATGATACTTCTCAAACAAGATTTCTTGTCCAAGTCAGTTGAGGAGTAATTTTAAGAGTTAACAGACCCTTCTACCTATGTTTAATACACTAGTTGCTAAAGTTATACTTGGATCACTTGCAGTTGCAGTTATCTCAGCTGCTGATTCCTTGCTGAAGCATTTCTTTGAAATACCATATATACTCATGCAAAAGTCACCTCCATGCTTTATCAGGCCTAAAAAGCCTATAGTTTTTCATATACCTCATGTAAAAGTCGATCTTACTTTTCCAGGGATCAAAGCCCAAAAATTTCAGAGCCAAAGTATAATCTTTATAATCACTTCAACATCCTCAATACATTAACCATTAAAAAGGTTTCACTTATCATATTCCCTCCAGTTTCTACTTGTCAGTTAAGACAGGAGCCATGTCGCTCAGAAAGAACTGTTCATTATTCTGTCATTCACACTCACTCTGGACAAATGCTTTCTCTCTTTACAATTGTTACCACTCCCTTTGCTTTTTGATCCATGACATCTTTGTCATTTAATCTCTCCTGCCCTGTACCCTATCCCAGACCTTCCTGTTCGTTCTTCCTTCCCCTCCCCACTTTCTATGGAATAAATAAAACCCATCACATTTCTACTCTTTCATATTAAACTTTATTAACTCTGTTTCTCTCTCCACAGATGCTGGCAGGTCTGTTGATTGTTTACAGCACTTTTTGTTTTTATTACAGATTTCCAGCACCTGCAGTATTTTGTTTTTTATATTTGAATGTAGATTGATTTTGATATTTTTGGGGAAACTAACAGATTGGAGAAGAATAATAAGCAGCATATGTGGAAATCAGGTACAGGGATCAACTTCCAGAGCAAACTTTAAATTAATAATCATCCGGGTCTTGTGTCCTTGATTGCTGTGCTCCGCCTTCCTGGGAAGGGGAGAGGAGGGTCATGCCTTACCAATCGGGCCCTTGTTAAGCCGACTCAGTGCAATCCCTCTGCACCAAGGTCTAGTTCACCGCAAGGGAGCATCCACATGACATTTGTGTGGCCCTTTACTTCCGTAGGCTCCTGAGCAGCATTGAAACCACAGGCCCTGCTGCTGTTGCTGCTTCCTGTCGCAGGGTGTGGAAGGGAGGCTCCTTAAACAGAATAAATGGCCGTTTTGGCTGCTGCTTCCCTGAGTACCTTGTGGATTCTTTTAGAGCCATTTTAGATGTGTCTGGCAAGTGTGCTTTAGTTGAAAGTAAGCCCCTCGAAAACATTACCCACGTAAAAGTCTTAACGTTTTGGTTAAAAAATCAGCCCTAAAAATTCAACTTTTACATGAATATACACGATTAGACACCAGACATTTGGAGCAGAAGATAAACCAGACTTTCTCCAGTGGCAGCTCAAAGCTATCTCATCTATCCTGAAAAGCCTGTTACTCCAAGATGTCAAGAAGTCCAATTATTAGCAATTAACTCCACAAGATGTCCAACATATAAATCTGGAGGGTGGTCAGCCAGGGTAAGGTCCATTGTGGTCAATTAGACAAAGTACTGAAGGATGGATTGTGCCAGGGCCCATATGCCAACAATTCTCCATGAGAAGAGGAACAAAGGGAGAAATTTGGAGGAGGAGATTCAAAACTGCTGATTTGCAATGAAATCTGAAGCTACCTAGTGCAGTCTTGGGAAAACAGTGAATTAGAATCTGGAAATTGCTCATTGGTTTCTTGGATTTTCCTCATTATTTTGGATCAAAAGAGTGCAAAAAAACTGCTAATTGTGATTTCTCATCTCTTTGTTTCTTTTACTTATTTGAATTGCGTGGCCTAGAGGTGGGTGTCTGAAAAGCTGAGCGTGGAGAGCCTGCAGGATGTGGGACTGTTTGGTGGTAAGTTAGTTTTGAGCCATTTTGTATCATTGTTGTTAAAGATGAACTGGTGGTTAACTAAGGTCATCCATAAGGGACAAATGGCAATGCTTTTGAGCATCTTCTGTGCACTCTATATACCATCTCGATCCCTATTTCTTCTCCTCATTCCTATTAATGTCAATGTGCCATGAACCACCTAAGAGCTGGGGTGTGTGGAGGCAAGGGGATGGGCTAGTTCCTGCTGTGCCTCTATCAGTGGCATTCTAAAAATAGCTCTGGACTAGATTGGGGAGTGGGTGTTTGTTTCCACTCTGATATGTTGAGTTTATTTAGGATATTGCCATATATTCTTTACCTCTAATGCAGGCTTGAGGACAAGGAAAAATGTCAAACATTTGTTGAACAGTCTTTGTTGAACCAAGCCATTGAAATAATACAAAACAGCCACTTGCATAGTGTATATTCAACCATAAACTGGGCCATGAGATTACAGATTATCCCTCACTCTACCATTACCATCAAACCATGTGAGCAAACCTTGGTTCAATGAAGAGTGCAGGAGAGCAGACCAGAAGCAGCACCAGACATATCTAACAAGATACTAGCCTGGCAAAGCTACAACACAGGGCTACATGCATGGCAAACAGTGGAAGCAGCATGCCGTAGATAGCAAACTGGTCCCACAACCAACAAATTAAATCAAAGCTCTTGTCGTGAAAAGCCAATTACAGCAACGAATTACTTACAGGCATATTGAACTTTTTAAGGAAGGCGTGTGTGTTTTTAAAGAAATACAAGCAAGGACACTGGGCAAAAGGTGGCTTATAATGTAAAGTGACCACTTTCTGGAAAATTCCGATTGGATTATACCGACAGACCTGTCTTGAGAGAACATGGAATGTCGCACCAAAAAAAGGTATCAAGGCCTTCAAGCAGAGACACCTGATAGGAAGATAGGAAAGATGCCAAAGACTAAACTTTAATCTCCTGTGACTGTTGAGAAAAAGACTGATTACCACATCTCAGCAGTCATCTAAAAGCCACCTCCTGTTGATTTATATCTCAGAATATGTAAAACGGTTGGAGATGAAAGAAAACAGACCCTGGGCACAAGACATGTTTTTTTCCCTTACAGGAATACACAGGGGGAAAATGGGTTAAAAAGCTAGCTGCAAAGCATTGCAGTGTGTGTATGTGACAGCAAGAAGACCAATGAGTCATCCCTACGGGTGCAGGCTCTCGCTCTCGCACACTGATTCATTTTTTTTAAACTTCTATTTGGATTCTTACCCACAAATCAGAAATGAGAAGTTATGTGTGTTGCATTTTTATTATTTTTCTCAGGTTTTTAGTCACTAATAAACTTGCTCATTCTTTGACTCAAGAAAGCCTGGTTAAGTTGGCTCCTTCTAAAAAAAAATACATTTGGACTGGGAAAAGGTATCTACGGAGGGAGGGAATCCCTTTTGAATTGACCTTGTGACCAACCGGGGAGGTTGAATAAAGAAGGGGAGCCAGCTCATTCCTCACCCGGGAGCTTAACAAAATTGGGGTCCCATTCAGGAAGTTAACAAATTGGGGGATCTCACCCTGGGACCAGTAATAACACTTTGCAGCCCTGCAATGTCCAGTCATCAGTGGTGGACAATTAACCAACTAACTGAAGGAGGAGGCTGCACAAAAATCTGCAATGATGGGGGAGCCCAGCACATCACAATGCAAAAGACAAGACTGAAGCATTTGAAACCATGTGTAGGGTGGATGATCCATTTCAGCTCCTAGTGAGGTGCCCAGCATCATCATCATCCCATTAGATGCACTCCACTTGATATCCAGTGCCTTCAGTCATTTCTTGAGACAGCAAAGGCTTTGGGCCCTGACAACACAAGGACGTAGTACTGAAGACTTGTGCTCCAGAACTAGCTGCATCCCTAGCCAAAGAATTCCAGTACAGCTACAAAACTGACATCTGCCTGACCATGTGAAAAAATTGCCCAGGTATGTCCTGAACACACAAAGCAGGACAAATCTAATCTTGCTAATTATTGCTCCATTAGTTTACCCATGATCACCAGAAAAGTGATGGAAGGTGTCAATGACAGTGCTACTTCAAGGGGCACATGGTCAGCAATAACCTGTTTTCCAGTGCTCAGTTTAGCCACTTGACTCCTGACCTCACTACCTTGATCAAAAACATAGTCAAAAGAAGTAAATTAGAGGTAAGCTAAGAGTGACATGTTGGCATAAGTGCAGCATTTGACCAAGTGTAGCATCAAAGAGCCCAGCAAAATTGAAGTCAATGGGAATCGGGGTGGGGGGTAAACTCTACTGGTTGGAAGATGGTTGTGGCTGTTGGAGGTCAATCATCTCGGTAACAGACTTCACCACAATGTAGTGTCCTAGGCTTAACCATCTTCAACTGCTTCATCAATGACCTTCTGCCTAGATCAGGTCAGAAATTGAGATGTTTGCTGATGAATGTTCACCATTGGTGACAACTCAAATGCTGAAACATTTGCAGCAAGCCCTGGACAACATTCAGGCTTGGGCTAATAAGTGGCAAGTATCATTCATGCCACACAAGTGCCAGGCAATGACCACCTCCAACAAGAGAGAATCTAACCATTGACATTCGATGGCATTACTATTGCTCAATGCCCCACCATCAACATCCTGGGGATTACCATTTAACAGAAACTGAACTGGATCAGCCATTTATGTACTGTGGCTACAAGACTAGGTCAGAAGTTTGGAATTCTGCAGCACATTACTCACCTGACTCCCCAAAGCCTGTCTTCTATCTACAAGCCAGGAGTGTGATGGAATACTGTCCACTTGCCTGGATGAGTGCAGCACTCAAGCTTGACACCATCCAAGATAAAGCAGCCTGCTTGATTGGAATTTCATGCACCGCCTTAAACATTCTCTCCCTCCACCACCGACGCACAGTGGCAGCAGCGTGTACCATCTACCAGATGCACTGCAGGAATTCAGCAAGTCTCCTTCGACAGCATCTTCCAAACCTGTGACCTCTACCACCTAGAAAAGACGAGAGCACAATGCATCGGGACACCACCACCTGCAAGTTTCCTTCCAAGCCACACTCCATCCTGACTTGGAAATATATCATTGTGCCTTCACTGTAGCTGGGTCAAAATCCTGGAACTCCCTCCCTAACAGCACAGTGGGCATACCTACACCACATGGACTGCAGCAGTACAAGAAGGCAGCTCACCACTACCTTAAGGGAAATTAGGGATGGGCAACAAATGCTGGCTTAGCCAGCGATGCCCCGAGAAAAAGATCAGCTCCAACTATACTCGCATACTGAAAGCTCCTCCAAGATCTTGCAGACATGTCTTTTTGGCTGCTTACGCTAGCTTCATGAAGACTAGATGGAAATTTCCTATGGAGATCCAATGTGTTGTGACGTTTATATGATTCCTTACCTAAGATAAACATGAATTCCATTATACCATCACATTCTGTTAATACAGCTCCTATCATTTAACCTTAAGGTTAGTTCTTCCAATGGTTATGCATGCCTTTTATCCTTGTGTATCTCAATATTGTTGCAAAAGGAACTTAGCAATTGCTGAACAGATGCAATTCCTGTCCCTCGCTTTCTGAAATGTGTTAGCCTAACAAATGTAGAGTACTCCTGCTCAACATTATCATCCTAAGTAATGCCCACACACCATGGGAATCCCTGACTTCTATGTTGTGGTTTGACTCCTGTATATTAAGAGGGAGTTCATTTCCCTTACTATTCATTCCTCTCTGCCACACATTTGCCAGAAAAAGAAATCTTTTTGAAACTTCGTCATTCACAATCTTTTGTGTCTGCATAAACCTCTGATACTGATCAGCAAAGCTGATGTTTCCAGATGTTTATGAACCAGAGTCAGCAGTGGGAGGGGGGGAGACAACGAACATGGCACTGCAGTATTAACAGTGACTGGGTAAGAACTACCTCACCGTGTTAGCTGTGCACCACTGAGAATCCTGTTGTAAAACCAGAAACTGTTAGAAATGTGCAGCCAGATGATCAACATCTAGATGAGGAAAGACAAATTAGTTTGGGCGTACACTTTATATCAGCATGGAAGGATCACTGTTCAGTGACTGATTATTGAATGTTTCCAGCATTTTCTGTCATTATTTCAGTTTTGCAACATTTGTAATTTTTTGCTTTATCGCCAAAATAATGATGTGCATGTGTGTGATTGAGCGCCTGTAGATTTTGTTGTGATGTGGAATTGCTGGTGATCTCTCAATGCTTTGAGCTACCTATTCCTTTTGTCAATTGGGGCTGATGAGCTGGTCCTACTCAGCCCTTTTAATGATGGTGAAACAGTGAAGAAACTAATCATGGGTCTCAGGGTTACTGAGGCAGGTTTAGTGTTGCCCCTCAAGACATGACTGGTTACCCCCACTCCATGTGAGCTCAAAAGGCTCTTATAATCCTTAAGACGGATTTTAAGGTTTTCTCATTTTCCTGCAATCCTGATTGGATCTGTGAAAACTAACGGCACTTTGTCCCTTGGCATGTGAAGAGAAATGGCAGTGATTTTTGTTAATGGAGTGCTTAGCTCTGCAAGCATCAGCTCCTTATCACCTTGCCAAGTGTAAGCCTGGTCAGTCAGTCTGAGCAGGCTATTCTCTCATGCAAGCCATCACACCCAGACCTAATCCTGTCCTCACTTGACTCAATTTTCAGCAGAGATCACTGGATAGTGATTGAGAGCAGGAACCCTGCCTGATGCTCCTCTCTCAACCCCAGGGTCACTGAGGTGGAGTTTTACTGTCCAACTATTACCCTGATGAAATCAGAAGTGATCTTTCTTTCCTTGTTTCACTTTCTAGACTGTTGGTCACACACCACATCCCAATTTGAAGGGAGGGTGGGTGAGATCCAGGCAAAGCCTCCTCTGCTCAGTAGTCAACTGGGGGAATGAGTAAATGCAGATCTTCTCTCCCCACCCCCTCCACCCCACCAATCCCACGCTGCTGCTGCTATCTGTGGGGTAGTGCCATTCTAGTCCTGCAGCCAGCACATCCATGCGTTGTGTGCAAACATAACAAAGTATTCGATTGCAGTCTCTTGGTAGAATTAGATGGAATCCCATAATTTTTGTAGGTTACAATGTCACTGAAAGTGTGAATATTTTCTTCAGTTTAACTAAGTTTCGAAACTTCACCCAAGACTCTGATAGTTCAACTAATCGAGACGTTCTGGTACAGGCACCTGACCCATAATGCTGGTACGGTTTTGGACCCCCTTTGCCTAATCCCAGTTTACTTCTTTATCCTTGCCCCAGCTAATGTTCTTTTTGTGCTTCTTTAAGTTCCCTCTTTCAATGATTTGCCTTTTGTTCATAATCTGAATGTTTTTCTCACCTCCAGTCCTATCCTTTGTGTCTTGTCTGTATCTTTATTCGGCTATCTATGACCACTGTCTCTTGCAGAATGCTCTGGACCAAGCCATCTGTTTGAACCAATTTGGTCTTGTTTTAAGCTAGCCAGCTAGAATAGCCCAGGGTGGCTTTTGGAACATTTCTCTTTCAGCACTGAATAGGTCCAAGGACACCCTTAAACTATAAACACAGTCTTCAAGGGTGATGAAAATGGTAAACAGGATCTTCAGGTGTTTAGCTTGGTGGAATGGAAGTCAAGTTGTGGGAATTGATAGCTTGTAGAAAGCGTTGATCTGTTCCAACCTCAGATGCTGTGTACGGTACTGGGCATCATAATACAGTGGGTGAGGGAGGGAGAGTGAACATAAAAGACGACAACAGGTTGGTAAATGGGATTGGCCACCTAAGCCATGAAGAAGGACAATGGGTAGCAAGATGTTTACATAGGAGTCTTGCTAGGCTGTTGTTTTCCTATGGAGGTACTTTTAAGAATTAGATAAATTAGATCTCAGAATGTCAATATAAACATTGAGAAAAGAGCGCAGGGATTAAAACTGATCCTGGTGGAGCAGAAAAAGCACAGAGGAGATCTTTAAAAGAAGATGAATGAGGGGAAAAGAGAGTATGTGAACAGATTAGTGAGTAACAAAAAGGGAATACAAAAGTCCTAAATAAATAATTCAATAGTGAAAAGATAGTCAAAGGAAGGACCAAAAAAGAGATCATCTTGTGGAGACAAAGGGCTTGACTAAAGTATGAAATGATATTTTCAATGAAGAGGATGCTGCTAATGTAGCATTAAAAGAGAGTGGGGAGCCCTCACTTAAAGTGGTGGTTGCATTCCTGAAAACTGCCACTTTAAGTGAAGCCGCTTAAAGTGAAGCATGATTTCCCATAGGAATTAATGTTACAGGCAGAGTTAGGTTCCTGAGGGCAATTTTTGTCTGGAAAAATCAATGTGAAACAATGTGATCCATGTGCAGTGCTGTACATTCCGGGGTAAAATAATTTTGATTTTATTTTTGGCAGTAGCAAGCTCACTGCAACCAATTGCTGGGCATTTCTGGCTCATGGTCGGACGGGATCACAAATCTGAAATACTGTACAGTACTGTACAGTAAGTGACTTTAAAATTTCTGCCTTATTCCATTTTATTCCTTCCTAGGCTGCTTCATTGCAGAGACCTCTTTGAAACACTAAGTTTACAACAGATTCCTCAAACACAGGTACTGTACAGTACAGAGCAGTATCTCTGTAAAGCAGAGGTCCACAGCAGTTCCTCAGGTGCATACAGTTCAAACAGCAGAGGAATTTGAAAACAATTTACAGTACAGTATCTGCTGCAGTACAGTGGAGAATTCTTTCAAAAATCAAAGTCAACAGAGTTCCTCAAATAGTGCAGGCTGCAATAAAAACAATTTAATAATGAAGTTTAGGTTAGTGTGGGGTGGGGGTTGTGGGGGGTAACCTGAAAATGCAGCAGCAAAAACAATGTTCCTGGAATGTGCAGTAAGGACAAAATGGCACCAAAACAAACGTAAGCCGGACTCTACTCGGAATCACTGGGCCTGGCCACGTGGTAACGTCATCACGTTGGGGGTGTGAAGATGTCATCACACTGCTCACACCCGTTAAAATGGAGAACACTGCACTCTAAATGGAACCCAGACATTTAAAAAAAAAAAAAGCCCTTTAAAACAAAACCACTTTAAAAGGGGATTCCCTGTAGTAGGAATATTGAATAGGATAAAAATAAATAGAAGAGGTACTTAAACGGTAGTTGTCAAAGTAGAAAGGTCATTTGGTTCAAATGGGATACACTGGGTTACTGAGGGAAGTAAGGATGTAAATTGTGGAAGTTCTGCCCATGACCTTCCAATCCTCCTTGGATATTGGGGTGGTGCCAGACAACTGGAGAATTGAATGTTACACCATTTCTTTAAAAAGAGGAGCGGGATAAACCCAGTAACTTACAATGGTCAGCCTGATGGTGGTGTGGAAAATTTTAGAGACAGTAATCTGGGATAAAATTAATTAATTAGCATTTGGAAATGTAGGGGCTAATAAATGAAAGTGCAGACTTGTATAAAAAGGCAAATCATGAATGAGTTCTTTGATGTAACTGAGAAGGTTGATGAGGGTAGTGTTGTTGATGTGTGTGTGGACTTTTGAAAGCGTTTGACAAAGCAACATAAAATAAATCTTTTAGCAAAATTGAAGCCCATTAAACATTTAATGGCAATATGAATACAAAATTGGCTAAGAGACCAAAAACAAAGCATGGGCGAATGGTTAATTTTCAAACTGAAGGGTGTTCCATACAGGAAGTACAGTGGTGTTCCCCACAGAGAAAAACCGCAGCATTCTGAAGTGCAGAGGGATCTAGAAGTTCTAGTGCATGAGTCACAAAAAGTTAGTATGCAGGTACAGCAAGTAATAAAAAGGCTAATAGAATGCTATTCTTTATTATGAGAGGAATTGAACATAAAAGTAAGGATGATATGCTTCAGTTATACAGGGCATTAGTGAGATCACATCTCGAATACCATGTGTAATGTTGGTCTCCTTATTAAAGAAGGATGTAAATGCATTGGAGGCAGTTCAGGGGAGGTTTACTAGACTGATACCTGGAATGAGTGGGTTGTCTTATGAGGAAAGGCTGGACAGACTGGGCTTGTTTCCACTGGAGTTTAGAAGGGTGATGGGTGACTTGATTGAAGTCTATAAGATCCTGAACGGTCTTGACAAAGTGGATGTGGAAAGGATGTTTCCTCTTGGTAAGTCCAGAACTAGGGGGCACTGTTTTAAAATTAGGGGTTACCCTTTTAGGACAGAGATGAGAGATTTTTTCTGAGGGTTGTGCGACTTTGGAGGCGGGGTCATCGAATATTTTTAAGGCGTAGGTAGATAGATTCTTTTAGACAAAGGAATCCAAGGTTTTCAGGGGTAGATGGGAATGTGGAATTCTAAACAAACCGATCAGCCATGACCTTATTGAATAGCAGAGCAGGCTCAAGGGGCTGAATGGCCTGCTTCTCTTATTTTGTATGTTCCTAAACATCAGGAGGACATAAACTGGTAAAATGAACAGATGCAGCAGATGAAATTTAATGCAGAGAAATGTGAAGTGATGCATTTTGGAAGGAAGAATGAGATGAAATGATATGAACTAAATGGTACAATTTTAAGGAGGTGTTGGAAAACAGACATCTGCGATATATGTACACAAATTTTTGAAGGTGGTCAGGCAAGTTGAGAAGTTTGTTTTTAAAGCATATGGAATCTTTGCCTTTATTATTAGAGGAATAAAGTACAAAGCAAGGAAGTTATGCCAAATCTTTATAAAACCCAGGTTAAGCCTCAGTTTAAGTGTCACATTTAATTTGGGCACCATACTTTAGGAGATGTGTAGGAGCCTTGAAAAGAACATAGAGGAGATTTACTAGAATAGTACCAGGGATGAGGGACTTTGTGTTATATGGAGAGACTACAGAAGCTAGGATTGTTCTCATTAGAGCAAAAAAAGTTGAGTTTTGGTAGGGATGTTATTTGATTAAGGTATTCAAAGCAATGAAGGGTTTTTGATAGAGTAATTAAGGAGAAACTGTTTCTAGTGGCAAAAAATCCAGTAGCCAGAGGGCACAAATTTAAGATAACGGGCAACATGAGGAAACATCTTTTATTTGAACTGCAAGTCTGAGCGACTGATAGATTAAAAAACGTTAAAAATTTCAAGAAAAGCATTGTTATCTTCCATATAATTAAATAACATCAACAGAAGGCACGTGAGTAGCTGATATGTCTTTTTTTAAGTAGCAAGGCCTATTAGTTGTAAGTTTTTTAATCCAATAGGTAGAGGAATGGCAGGGCTGCTACAACCTTAAGTGCACACCTTTTGATATTCAGGAACTCCAGGAAGACTCTTGTGTCCTGGATAACCATACATGCAAGAAGTGTCATCAGTTGCAGCAGCTCGAGCTCCAGGTCTCGTCAATAACACGTTTTAAAGATGTGGTCACCCTGCAGCTTAAGACCGTGCAGGGAGAGTAGGAATAAATGACCACTAGACAGTCGAGAAGAAGCAGGCAGATGGTGCAGAAGTACCCTGAGTGCATCATACACTCTCATCTGTATTCAGAATGGAATACTGGTTGAGTGATGTTCATCTGGGGATTGCAATTGGATCCCAGTCCATGGCACCACGGGTGGCTCAGCTGCAAGGGGGCCATGAAGAAGACCGGAAGAGCTCGCGATTCGATAAATCGATCTCCGGATTACTCCCGGTACCACATGTAAGTAAAATAGGAGGATAAAGCAGATGAGTGCATGGCTGGAAAGATGGTGTGGAAAAGGGAGCTTTAGATGTCTGGGACATTGGGACCAGCTCTGGGGGAGAGGGACCTGTACAGGCCATACAGATTGCACCTAAATAGAGCCAGGACTGAGTTCCTTGCAGGGCGATTTGCTAGTGCTATTGAGGAGGGTTTAAAATAATGTGGCAAGGATGTGGGAACCAGCAGGTAATATCCGAGGAGTACCAAGGTACACAAAATAATGGGAGAGACAGATAGCACTGGAGTAAGAAATATTAAGTTAATACATGGTTCAGAGTGAGGGAGAAAGTAATAAGGTCTACATTAGGGTTATTGTGCATGTATGTGAATAGGCGGAGTGTGGGAAATAAGATTGGTGAGTTACAGGTGCAGACTGCCACACTGAAATATGATATGGCTATAACAGATCTGGCTCAAAGAAGGCCAAGACTGGGTGTTAAATATTCCTGGTTACAAGGTGTTCAGTAAAGACAGGAAAGGAAGGAAGGAAAATGGGAGGGTGGAAGTGTTGATTAAGGAGAACATTACAATGCTGAAGAGAAAGATGAAGTCCCTGAGGGGGCAAGGACAGAGTTCATTTGGCTAGAGCTAAGGAAAAAAGAATATAGACTGGGATAGTAATGTAAAGGGCAGAGAGGCAAGAGTTCCTAGTGTGTGCTTAGGAAAACTTTCCTCAGTATGTTTCCAGTCCAGCAAGAAAGGAGGCACTGCTAGACCTGGTCCTTAGGAATGAAGTGGGTCAAATGTCAGGGGAAATTTAGGGGACAATGACCTTTGTATCATAAGATTTAGGTTAGCTATGGAAAAGGACAAGGAACAAACCAGAGTAAGAATAATTAACAGGGGAAAGCCAACTTTAATGGGGTCAGAATGTTTCTGATCAAGATAATCAAAGATTGGCTGGCCAAATAATATCTGAATAATGGGCTGCCTTTAAAGAAGAGAGTTCAAGCGCAGTCAAATATACCCACAAAGGGGAAAGGCAGAGAAAAGAAACTCGGAGCTCCCTGGATGACGAAAGATCTAGGGCTTAAGACGAAGAAGAAAAAGTGTGCCCATGAGAGACATCGAGTGGATTGTACAACCAAGAACCAGCTAAATATAGAAGGTTCAGAGGGGATTTGGAAAAAGCAAATAAGAGAAGCAAAGAGCGTGTAAAAAGAGACCGGCAACTAACATAAGAGGGAACCTCAGTCTTCTGTAGGCATATAACTGGTAAAAGGAGGAGGAGGGACCAAAAAGAGGATTTACGCATGGAAGCAGGGGGCATGGCTGAGGTATTAAATGAATATTTTGCATATGTCTTTACCAAGGAAGATGCTGCTGCACAGGGCAAGGTGAAAGAGGAGGTAATTCAGACACTTGAAGGGGTTAAAATTGTAAAAGTGGAGTTAATGGTAGGCCATCTGTACTTGAAGTTGACAAGGGACCAGGGCCAGATGAGATGCATCCAAGGATACAGAGGGAAGTGAGAGTGGAAATTCAGAGGTACTGACCATGATTTTTCAGTTTCCCTTAACCACAGAGGTTGTGCTAGAGGACTGGAGAATTGCAAATATTACACCCTTTTTCAAAAAAGGGTATAAAGATAAGGCAAGCAACTACAGGCAACTACACTCTGGGGAAACTTCTAGAAACGAGTTGGGACAAAATTAATAGTCACTTGGGCAAATGCAGATTAATTAAGGAAAGCCAGCATGTATTTTTTAAGGGAAAATCATGTTTAATTAACTTGCTGGAGTTTTTTGACAAGGTAAGTGAGAGGGTTGATGAGGGCAATGTTGTTGATGTGAAGTACATAGACTTCCAAAAGGCATTTGAAACAGTGCTACACAACTTGTGAGCAAATCTAGAGCTCATGGAATAAAAGGGACAATAGCAATATTGATATGAAATTGGCTGAGTGACAGGAATGAGGTTAATGGGTGGTTTTTGGGCTGGCGGAATGTTTACAATGGAGCTGCCCAGAGGTCAGTTTTAGGGCCCCTGCTCTTCCTGATGTATATTAATGACCTAGACCTTAATGTACATGGCACAATTTCAAAATTTGCAGTCAGTTCAAAACTTGGAAATGTTGTGAACTGTGAGGAGATGGTGCAGAAATTCGAAAGTTGGTGGCAGACAAGTTTCAGGCGAAATTTAAAGCAGAGAAGTGCAAAGTAATTAATTTTGGTAGGAAGAACATGGAGGGACAATATAAAATAAAGGTTGAAATTCTAAAGAGGATGCAGGAGCAAAGGGACCTGGGCGTATGTGCATAAATCATTGAAGGTGGTAGTACAGGTTGAGAGAGTGGCTAATAAAGCTTCCGGTATCCTAGGCTTTATCAATAGGGACATAGAGTACAAGAGCAAGGAGCTTATGTTAAACTTGTATAGAACATTGATTCGGCAACAGCTGGAGTATTGTGTCCAATTCTGGGCGCCACACTTTGGGAAAGATTTGAAGACGTTAGAGATTGGTTCCAGGGATGAGGAATTTCAGTTACGTAGATAAATTGGAGAAGTTGAATCTGTTCTCCTCGGAGAAGAGAAGGTTGAGAGGAAATTAGATGAGATTTTCAAAATCATGAGGGGCCTGGACATAGTAGATGGGGAGAAGCCGTTCCCATTGGAGGAAGGGTCAAGAGCCAGAGGGCACACGGATTTAAGGTAATTAGCAAAAGAAGCAATGTCAGCATGAGGAAAAACTTCTTCAAGCAGCAAGTGGTTAGGATCAGGAATGCACTGCCTGTGTGTGGTGGAGGCAGGGCCAATTGAGGCATTCAGGAGGGAATTAAATTATAATCTGAAAAGGAAAAATGTGCAGGGCCACAGGAAGAAGGCAGGGTAGTGGCACTAGGTGAATTGTTCCTTTGGAGAGCCAGAACAGATACAACGGTGGAATGGCCTCCTGTGTTGTAACCATTGTGTGATGTTGAAGTAATCTGGAATGCACTGCCGTAAAGGATGATGAAAACAGACCTCATTATAACATTCAAAATGAATTTTGATAAATACTTGAAGGGGAGAAAAGAGCAGGGCAGTGGGATTAATTGGGTTGCTCTACCATAGAGCCAGCACAGTCACGATTGGTTGCATGGCCTCCCTCTCTGCTGTATCATTCTGTAGAGGGGTGAATACACAGATAAGACAGTTTATGGAATAATCTCCCCAGAGAGGCAGTGGAAGTGGAGGATGTCATAAATTTTGAGTGTGACGATTAATTAAGCAGAATGTGTATTTGAATAAGGAAGTCAGTGATGTTTGGGTTTGATGGAAAAGACCATTTCTAGTCTTCTCATTCTCTGTGCCTAGAGAAATTGAAAAATGTGGGTGGAGGGTTTTGGTTACTTAAGGAGTTGCATCACTGATAGTCATGGGTGCCCTGGAGCTTGTTGGAATTTTTCCTAATAAACTCTGTTGGGCTTTTTTCACTCCATATCTTTTCGGCAAGAGATATTGTTATTTATACTCTGTGCAATGTAGGTAAGTATCAATGAGCCTTTCCTCACCTTTTTGTTATCTTTGTATCGGTTGAGTAATCTATTTTAACCCGTAGCCTTCGAACTCTCCTTCCATCACACCCATTTGTATCTACTTGATTTGTACTATGGTGGTCTTAGCTGTTCTGTACTTTCTTCTCTTGTTCCTCCTGCTTTTCCATGGATCTAACTCTAAACCTTCATTATCTCTTAAATCCTCAGGATCTAAAACAGACTCAACTCCTTCCTCCCCACCACCACCCCACCCACCTCATTTTTCTCTTCCTACAGTCTATAGACTTTTAAAATACAACTTGATGTTTTTTCTGTGACATTTTGCAGATTATTGTCTCTGTCCTTGAGCAGTCTGACATGAAAGATGTTTTTAATGACATTTGCTTTAGTTGCACACTGCAATCCTCTGGTTAATCTCCTGTTGCTTTGTCCAATGATCATTACAGCCTATGGCAGAACAGTACTGTGATGTTTTATAATGTATACTGTATTTTTCAGAGTCCTATCATTTGGGGGCTGTGCTGTGATAATTCCTTTGTCGTGCATCCTTGTGATATCTAGTGATTGAATTATTCTAAGTTGATGATCTCACAATATTCTATTAGCATTTCCATGAGTCTGTAATATGTTTGTAAATTAATCCAATAAATGACTATAAAACTGTAATTTTGTGCAGGTGTCAGATGGTATAATAAAAACTAAAATCGCATTTATCATTCAAACACTGTTGTTGCTGTAAAATGCCAACCTTTTTGACTGAGCAGTCTAATTTTGTGCCATGTGACCGTGACTCTGATCGAGGTGTCCGCTATAATCATGATTGCCAGTCTTTTTTTGCCAATTGTTCTGCCCCACAACTGAAAGTCAACTTTTAGTTTCTTTACTTCAGAGCGGCCTCAGGCGGAATATCACAAAAAGGTGAGTACTCAACACCAAAAGGTTGTGATATTGGTTGCATGTGAGCCCTTTTGTAATGTAGTATGTGACTTGTGTTGCAGCCAGCTTCACTTTAACTGCATCCTTGTGAAGTTTGCCATCCTGTATGTCCATATATTGCTGAAGAGAATTTTATTTTGTGGTCTTGTTTTTCAAAAAAAGTTCCTTTTTTCTTTTCTGTACAGTAGTGTTAGAAAGATTATTATGTTATTAATGACATAGAATTACAGCACAGAAACAGGCCATTCAGCCCAATAGGTCTGACTGTTTATGCTCCACAAGAGCTTTCTCCCATTCCTGTTCATTTCAACCCATCAGCATACCTGTCTATTCCTTTCTCTCTTCGTACTCAATCTAGCTTCCCCTTAAATGTATCTGTGCTATTCATCTCAACTACTCTATGCAGTGGCAAATCCCACATTTTGACCACTGTGTTAAGAAGTTTCTCCTGAATTCCTTCCTGGATTTATTAGTGACTATCTTATATTTATGGTCCTAAATTTAGGTCATCCCCACAAGTGGAACCATTTCTTTGACTATTTGATTGAACCTCTTCATAAAGACCTATGTTAGATTACCCCTTTGTCTTCTCTAGGAGAGAGAAACTAGTCCCAGCCTGTTCAATCTTTCCTGCTAAGTAACACCTCTCGTTTTGGTATTGTCTTTGTATATCACTTTCTCCATTGCACATTACTATTACAGCTGTGCTTAGTCCCCTAATAATTTGATGCACCTGGAACAAATGCCAAAAATAAATTTCAAAGCATGCAACTCCTCACATTCTGAGTGGCAAGGTTTGCTATTTGTATCTGGGGAAGGGAACATGATAACAGTCGCTCAGCAAACCTGTAAAGCCAAAGAACGGGACCCATCGCCCTAGCCCGTTGATAAAAAAAAAACTCTGCATTTGAAGAGTCATGACTGCACATCCATTCTCTTAAGATGGATCCCATCCGTCTCTAAATATCACAAAATAAATAGTCAACAAGTCGACTCCTTATAGCACACAACTGATAAGGGCAGTTCTGAGCAGCAGATACATGCCTGCGTTCATTGTGAGATAGAGGCCGCAATTGGGATGCGGAGCTTGCGCAGGTTCACCAGTTGCTTACGGGATAAATACAAAAATCAGCAGATGAGTTTCACAGATATGTGGGCATGCACCTACCTATGACCAGCTCATCAGCATAAAATACCGAGCAGAGAATGGTGGATTGTGAGGGTGGAACTGGAGTGGATATTTCAGTGTGGCAGATCTTCACAGTCCATTAGATTGAGATGTGGCCTTTGCTATCGAACTTTAACATAATTATCAAAAAAAAATGACTTTCTCTTTAAAGATGCATTTCAAGGCACAGGTCAATACTTCACACCGCAACTTAGGAGGATACAGTAACCCATCCACAAATATGTGTGAAAATCCTCAGTGCTACTACAGGCTAAGCTGCTGTGGAGCAGTGTGCTCTCTTTATTCTCATGTTAATCTTAGATAAGGAAATTTCATTTACAAATCAGATTCAAACTCCTGACTCCTGTTGATGAGTGAAATTGTTTGTGGATAGCAAAGCAGCATCATCTTTGAAACCATTCTTGTTTTTCACTGTCCACTCCTGAAAGCCCTGACTTGCCAGGATGTAAGTACAAAACCCCATGGAACCTCGCTCAAGTGTAAGTGTGCACTTGGCTTGTCAAAAGCTGTGCAATTACAGGGGTATCACGACTACTTCTGGCTGCTTCCTGCTTTAACCAGATGCTGTCTGGAGGTCACTGGACGATGCTTGGGAACGAGTGTTGTGTGTACTGCAGTGTGCTGTGCAGTGTATCTGCTGCATGGCTTTAGGGCTCATTATATAATGACCTTGGTGAGGTCAGTGATTTCCAATATTGTGTTTGTGATTTGCCTTTGCCTCAAATTGTATTTTACTAGGAGGTAATATTTATAGTTTAATATAGTATGTGTTTGTAGCGTGTACTTAACAACGATTTTACAGACACAGCCTGCTGTTGATTACAAGTCCATGTATTCAGTGGTCTCTGTGTATGCTGCTTTATCTTAGTGAGATTTACATTTGTCATGTTAATTTGTTTTTACTGATTGTAGTTTGACTAAAAGCTGCTGCTGTATTATTGACTCCTGGACTGGAAACCCATGGCAGTTCAATGTGGGACTGAAATGGTAACTGGAAAGACACATCAGACCCATTAGCACCAGAAAGGAAAAGAGAGACTCCGTATATTGGGTGGGGACAGGTTTTGCTACATTGATAATTAAGCATATTCTCAGTGTCTGAGGCTTCTTTTAATATATTGCTGCCTTTAATGGGAAATGTACCTCCAGATGAGGGGTGCTAATGCTGGGCAATGGGCAGCCAGGCCCCTGACAGTTCCCAATGGGGCCAAGTAACTGCAGGAGTAGCTCTCCCTGAGCAATAATGAGGGTGTTGGGATGCTTGGATCCTCAGGCACCAAAGCAAGTGTGCAGTGTGAGCAGTAAGTTGGTCACTGGAGACATTTTTTAAATATGTTTGTAATGCAAGGACTCAACATTTTAGTAACCCATTCCATTTTAATCAGCAACCATCCACATAAGCTGTAGTAGTTAAATGTCCCATGGAATCCTAGTGGAGATTCATGCAACTGTGGATATGCAGTTGGACCTGCCCTTGATCGGAGGAACCCCATTAACATCAAACCTGCTGAATTGAAAATTGATCCACTTTTGCTATTAAACAAAGATTTTTAAGGACCAGAGAACCTTAGGAATAGGAAACCAGAGGAAGGTACACAGTGGGGTCATAGAATCACTTACCGCATAGGAGGAGGTATTAGGACCACTTCTTGATATATATTAATGACCTGGACTTGGGTGTGCAAAGCATTATTTAAAAATTAGCAGATGACACAAAATTTAGAATTACTATGGATCACAGTGTGTAAGACGACCATTGAAGCTTCAAAAAAATCCTCCCAAAAATGGGGGTTCAACTTGTAAATCGAGTATAAAATGTGAGCCACCGGTGTTGGTGTAGTGGGAGCCATTTCTGTTCACCAGTCACCATGCACAGCCTGCTCTGTGTGGGCGTGTCTTAAACTCCCACACATCATCTTGGCAACATAGCCTGTATCATCTGCTTGATCCCATGCACGGACTTAAGGTGAGTATAACCTAAACGTTCAATGTCAGAGCTGAAAAATTGACACCGACTCCTAACTTGTGTATAGCCCTAAGCGTGAAAAATGGGGGAATCGACTTCAGTGCCGAGTATTGCTTGCATTTTAGTGTCAGGAAATGGGGTCGACTTATATAGCATAATCCACTGATGATGGTGATAGACTGGTGGAATGGACGGACACGTGGCAGATGAAATTTAATGCGGGAAGAAAGTGAAGGAAGAACGTAAAACAATAAATATAATTTTGAAGTGGATACAGGAACATAGGCACCGGGGTTATATGTGCACAAATCGGTGATGCTGACGGAGCAGATTGAGACAGTGATTTTTTTTTTTAATATTCATTCATGGGATGTGGGCATTGCTGGCTAGGCCTTTGCTTGCAAGAGTCAACCACATTGCTGTGGATGTGGAGTCACATTGTACGCCAGACCAGGGAAAGACAGCAGATTTCCTTCCGTAAAGGACAGTAGTGAGCCAGATGAGTTTTTATGACAATTGGCAATGGTTTCACTTCATTCCAGATTTTTATTGAATTCAAATTTCACCATCTGCCATGGTGAGATTCGAACCTGGGTCCCCTAGGTCGCTGGAATACCAGTCCAGTGACAATCCCCCAATACCACCGCCTCCCCATATATTTAATAAGGCAAATTGGATCCTGGGTTTTGTAAATAGAGGCATAGAGCTTTTAAAAAAAAAGGAACTAATAGTGAACCTTTGTAAGACACTGTTTAAGACTGTGACTTGAAGTCACAGGTGCAAAAACACAACCCAGAGGCAGTAGTAGGGCACATGAAGAGAGGACCCAGTCCAGTCTGTTGTCCTGGAGTGGCTGTGTTCTGAAAGAAATCCAAGTGTGATATCGCAGAAAAAGCAGAAGTGATTGGTCGGTGAATATATTGCTCCTTTAGCTTAACCTGTGTAATTTATTAGTGGATGTAAGGTTTTATTAATTTTAAGATTTACTAGCAGCAGTAAAGGTCATTGGGATTGCCGTGTTTATTAATTATAAATGAATACGTAGTAAAGATATCATAGCGGGTGGTGTCGCAGCTGCAGACTGGGAGCCCCTGGAAAGGGTGAACACATCTGCAGTAAGTGCTGCGGCTTGAGAAGTTTCAGCTTAGAGTCATTGAACTGGAAGCTGAGCTGCAGCTGCACTGTGATGCATCAGGGAGAGGGAACGTTACCAGGATTCACACTCCTTAGGATATGGTCTTCTGATTTGGTCTGTGGTCAGGGACAGGAGGGTGTGACTGCGAGTGAGCCAGGTATGGGTACCCAGAAGGGGAGGAGCCTCAGCCTTTACAATTGTCCAACAGATTCAGGGTTCTTGCAGCCTGTATGGGTGAAAGTGGTGGCTACAGGGTGGATGAGCAAACTGACCGTGGTACCATGGTAGAGGAAACCATTCAAGTGGGGTTGTTAATCAGAATGTAGTGATAGCTGGGGACAGTATAGTCAGGGAGATAGACATAGTTCTCTGCAGCTGAGAGTGGGAGTCCAGATGTCTGTGTTACCTGCCTGGTGTTAGGGTTCAGGACATCTGCTTGGGCTGGAGAGCAACTTGCAGTGGGAGGATCCATTGGTCATTCATGTAGTTACCAGTGACATAAGTAGAATTGGGAAAGCGGTTCTGCTGAGGGAGTATGAGCAGCTAGGGGCTAAATTAAAAGCAGAACCTCAAAGGTGGTAATCTCCAGATTACTGCCAGAGCAAATTGGCGTAGGGTAAATCCGATTAGAGTTAAATGCGTGGTTCAAAGACTGGTATGGGAGAAATGGGTTTTGATTCATGGGGCACTGGCACCAGTACTGGGGAAAGTGGGAGTGGCACCATTGGGAAAGTCGTCACCTGGAACCTGCTGGGATGGAGTGTTCTAGTGAGTTGTATAACTAGGGCAGTAGAGGGGGCTTTAAACTAAAGAGTGGAGCAAGGGATCAAGTTTGGGAAGATGTGGTGCATTAAATAGAGAAGACAAGGCAAGAGAGCAAGGTAAGAATAAGGGAAATGATGATGAGTGTGTGGCAAGAAGGCACAGAGTGTACAAATCTAAGAGTGCACCAGTAGATAAGGCTAGAAGTTACAAAAAGTAAAAAGACAGAACTGGCTCTGTTACGGATGAAATGTACATTCAGATAAAATGGATGAATTGACAGCACGCACAGGAATAAATAGGTATGATCTGATAGCTATTACAGAGACATGACTGCAGGATGATAAGACTGGGACCTGAATATCCAAGGTTACATAACATTTAGGAAGGACTGGAAGCTAGGAAAAATTGGAGTGGTAGCTCTGTTAATTAAGGATGACATTGGTACAATAGAGAGAGATGATCATAGTTCTGGAGATCAAGATGTAGAATCAGATTGAGTAGAGATGAGAACTAGTAAAGGTAAGAAGTCACTTGTAGGAGTGGTTTATAGGCCCCCCTAACAGTGACCACATGTAGGAGGGGGTATACAGGAAGGAATAATGTGGTTTTGTGAGAAAAGTAGGGCAATAAATCATGGGTGATTTTAATCTACATGTAGATTGGACAAATCAGAATGACAAAGGTAGCCTGGATGATGAATTCACTGTTTTCAGGACAGTTTCTTAGAGCCAATCAACTTTTTAGCACCAACCAGAGAGCAGACTATACAAGACCTAGTATTGTGCAATGAAACAGGGTTAATTAATGACTTCATAGTGAAGGCCTCCCTAGTTAGCAGTGATCATAATATGATTGAATTTCACATTCAGTTTGAGGGAGAGAGTAGGGGATCAAAGACTAGTGTTACAAACTTAAATAAGGGCAATTATGAAACGTGAAGACAGAACTGGCTGAAGTGAACTGGGGCAATTAAGTTAAGGGATAGGTCAGTAGAAATGCAATGGCAGACATTTAAGGAAATATTTCAGAATACTCAAATGAGGCATTCCAGTGAGAAAGGAAGAACCCTGAGGGAAGAACACACCATCAGTGATTAATGAAAGAAGTTAAAGATAGTATCAAATTGAAAGAAAAAGCATAAAATTCCGCAAAGATGAGTGGCAGGCCAGAAGGTTGGACAAAATATTAAAAAAAAGCAAAGAATGACTAGTAGATTAATAAGGAGGGTAAAATTAGAGTAAGAAAGAAAGCTAGCCAGAAATATAAAGACCGATAGTAAGAGCTCTACAGATATTTTAAAAAGGTAAAGAGTAACTAAAGTGATTATTGGTCCTCTAGAAAGTGAGAATGGGGAACTAATAATGGAAAAAAAGGAAATGGAAGATAAATTGAATACACATTTTGCGTCTGTCTTCACTTTAGAGGATACAAATAACAGAAGTATTGTGAATCAGGAGGCAAAAGTGGGGGAGGAACTTAAAACAATTACAATCACCAGGGAAAGGGTATAGAGAAAATTATTAAAACGAAAAGCTGACAATTCCCATGTCCTGATGGACTTCATCCTTGGGTCTTAAAAGAAGTGGCTGCTGAGATATTAGATGTATTGGTTTTAATTTTCCAAAATTCCCTAGATTCAGGAAAGGTCCGATGAGATTGGAAAATAGCGAATGGGACTCCTCTATTCAAGAAAGGAAAGAGACAGAAAGCAGGAAACCGTAGGCCAGTTAGCTTAACATCTGTTGTAGAGAAATTGCTGGAATCTATTGTTAAGGAGTGGGGCACTTTAGAAAATCTCAATGCAATCAAGCAGTGGCAGCATAGTTTTGTGAAAGGAAAATCATGTTTGACTAATTTATTGGAGTTCTTTGAGGAAGTAACAAGCAACATGGATAAAGGTGAACCTGTGGCTGTGCTGTACTTATTTCTAGAAGGCATTTGACAAGTTGCCACATCAAAGGTTACTAGTAAAATAAAAGCTCATGGTGTAGAGGGAAACATATAAGCATGGATAGAGGATTGGTTAGCTGACAGGAAACAGAGTGGGGATAAATGGGTCTTTTTCGTGTTGGCAAGATGTGACAAGTGGAGTGCCATAGAGTTTGGTGTGAGAGCCTCAACTAATCACAATTTATATCAATGAATCGGATGAAGGGACCAAATGTGTGCTTGCTACATTTTCTGATGACA
The DNA here is from genome assembly GCF_017639515.1 of Carcharodon carcharias. NCBI lineage: Eukaryota > Metazoa > Chordata > Chondrichthyes > Lamniformes > Lamnidae > Carcharodon > Carcharodon carcharias. The sequence goes on from NC_054489.1 coordinate 52,253,155, forward strand.
GAAAGATAGGTAGGAAAGTAAGTTGTAAGATATAAAGAGTCTGCAAAGGAACATAGGTTAAGTGAGTGGGCAAAAAATTAGCAGATGGAGTATAATGTGGAATATTGTGAATTTGTCCACTGTGTCAGGAAGAATAGAAAAGCAGCTTGTTGTTTAAATGGAGAGAGATTACAGAACTGAGGTACAGAGGGATCTGGGTGTCCTGGTGCATGAATCACAAAAGGTTTGTACGCAGGTACAGCAAGTGGTTAGGAAGGCAAATGGAATGCTGTTGTTTATTGCAAGTGGAATGGAATATAAAAGTAGGGATGTTATGCTACAGTTGTAAAGGCATTGGTGAGACCACATCTGGAGTACTGTGTACAGGTTTGGTCTCCTTATTTAGGAAAGTATATAAATGTTTTAGAAGCAGTTCAGAGAAGGTTAATTTGACTGATACCTGGGATGGGAATGCTATCTTACAAGGGAAGGTTGGACAAGCTAGGCTGTATCCATTGGAATTTAGAAGAATGAGGTGATCTTATTGAAACATAACATCCTGATGGGATGTGACACGATGGTTGCTGGAAGGATATTCCCCATGTGGGATTGACTAGAACTAGAGGGTATCATTTAAAAATAAGGCGGTCTCATTTAAGACTGAGAAGAGAAGTTTTTTCTCTGAGAGAATCTTTGGAATTCTCTTCTCCAGAGAGTGGAGGCAAGATCAATGAATATTTTCAAGGTAGAGGTAGGTAGATTCTTGACTAACAATGGAGTCAAAGGTTACTGGGGTAGGCAGGAATGTGGATCAGCCATGATTTTATTGAATGGCAGAGCAGGCTCGAGGGACCAAATGGCCTACACCTAATTCATATGGAGTATTGTGTCTAGTTCTGAGAACCACACTTTAGAAAGCTTGTGAAGATAGTAGAGAGCATGCAGAAAGAATGTTTCCAGGGGTGAGGGACTTCACTTCTTTGGATAGATTGAAGAACCTGGTATTGTTCTCTTTGGAGAAGAGAAGGTGGAGAGGAGACTTGATAAGAGGTATTCAAAATCACGAGGAATCTAGACCAATGGAGAAACTGTTTGCAGTGGTGGCAGGATCATGAACCAGAAGACACCAATTTAATTGGCGGATTTAGTTGTGGTTTTCAGAAGAATCTTGGATACTGTAGACCAGGCATCTAAGACGACCCCGTTTTTCTGGTCCAAAAAAAAGTTGGGTCTTTGCAAATACTTGGTTCCCTTTTCAGCTGCAACATGCTATACTTGCATTAGTAGTCAGCCTCAATTCTTCACCTCACGAATTGATGTTTTATTTACCTTATAACTGGATGCAAGGGATTGAGCAGGCGATATGGGCTGAGTTGCAAAGATATGTGGGAATTTAACACACGCCCACACGGAGCAGACCCTGCACGACGAATGACAAAGAGAAATTAGTCTTTCAGCAAAACAGATTTAAGTATGAAGTGGTTTCGAGCTAAGAGTCGTAACATTTGCTAACTCGCCAAATAACTGCTGCAGCGAGGGAATTTGGTGTTAGTGAAAAACTGGTGCAAGAATGAAAGGAGGAGGAACCTGCCTTGAAGAAGATGCCCAAAACCAAATGCATCTCAAACAGGGACCAGCCACTGGCCTGATATTGACAAGCATGTATCAGAATGGGTCCTCAAATTGTCAGAATTGTTTCATCTCCAATATGCATATATGCACTTAAGTGGGCCAAATCAAACAGAGTCCAGCAAATAATTCAGAGCAATAGCTGGTTGGTGTCGTCACTTATTGGAATGAAAAATGGTCTAGTGTTGCAGCAGAAGATAAAGTTCACTCACATTACCAAAAGACTGTGATACCAAAATGACCGGTTCCCAGTGGTTCAGCAGGCACAAAAACGCAAGTTCCCATTTTGCCACATTAGCAACTTGGGTGAAACCCCATGAATTTCAATATGGCCAGCAACCAAACTCTGGAGTGGAAAAGTTCAAACAGATCAAGAGAAACCCACGGCTCATGAGGAGACGTGACTGACGGTGGTACCAACTTGCACGGCCGACAGAACAAAATTAAAGCCTATGGTCATTTTCAAAGATTAAAACCATGCTGAAAATAGAGTTCCCTGCTGGATTTTTTTGTACAAGTCCGTGACAGCAATTAGATGAGGATGGAGTGAAGTTATGGCTCAGTTGTATGTGAAATAGGTGTCCTGGTGACCAATGTAAAGAATGCAACTTAATCGTGCAGCACTTGTTCAGATCCCATAAAATCAGTGAGGTCCAGAGGCATCTGCACAGAAATAACATCCACATTGTAGTTATACCAGGAGGTCTAATATCCTTAATTCAGCATTTGAATGTGTGCCTTAGCAAGCCACTCAAGGATCATGTTCGTGCTACACCGCACAGGCTGATGGAGATCAGAACTTCATCGAGTGGAAATGTGTGCCTCCCCGCTTGGTGCTTTGTGTGGTTTTTGTCATCAAACCATGGGATTCTATTAGTGCGCAAATTGTCATCGGATCATACAAAAAATGCAAAATATCCAATTCAATGGATGGAGAGGAAGATGTTTCTAAAACCAAAAGCACCAGAGTGGGATCCTTACAATGATGCCAGAATGAACTCATTGAATTCTAACTCTGTGTCGGAAGCCAAAGACGATGAATTTAATGGGTTTTAAAACACTTTTTCATTGAGATTGAACTATCTGTACAATTAATTCAATAAAATGTGTCACATTAATATGAAATACTGGTGTTATGATTTATTTCACATATCTAAATGGTGACCACCACACTGGCATTTTGCATTTTATACTTTATGTTTGGAAGTTTCAAAAGTCAACTCATATAACAACATCTACAGAAGTTATCTGAATAGAAAAAAAATGTAGGACTACAGGGAAAGAGGTGAGGAGTAGGGCTAGCTAAGTTTTTGCAGAAAACCAACATGGACACAACAGGCCAAATAGCCTCCTTTTGTGCTGTAACCGTTCTATGAAATAGCCTTTAGGCCCAGGAAGCCTGGCTCGCTCTTAGTAATCAACCCACCCAAACCCATGACATAACCTTCAATCCCTCCTTTCTCCAAAACACAGCTAATTGTATTGTCCATCTCAGTGTCCTTCCACTATTAATGTTGATGCTGTGCATGAGTGCTTTCAAAAGCCATTGTTAGTAAAATTGAAGCTAAAGGGAGAAAAAGGGCAATAGTAACATGGATACAAAGTTGGCTAAGAGATGGAAAACAGTAAGTTGTGGTGTTTGGTTTTTGTCAGACTGGAGGGAGTTTGAGTTAAAAGTGGAGTTCCCCAGAGTTCAGAACTAGGACTGCTCCTGTTTTCGATGCACATTAATCACTTTGATTTCGGGCTACAGAGCACAACTTTGCAATTTGCATAAGATTTGGAAGTATAGTAAACAGGAAGATAGTAATAGACATCAAGAGGATGTAGACAGCTGGTGGAATGGATGGAAACATACCAGATGAAATTCAATGAATGAAATTATCTATTTCGGAAGGGTGAGTGAGTAGAGACATGTTAAATGATACAATTTCGGGGAAGTGCAAAAAGAGAAAGATCTGACGTAATCGTGCACCATCTTTGAAGGTGACCAGAATGATTAATAAAGCAGTTAATGAAGCAAAAGGGATCCTGGGCTGAATAGAGGCATAGAGTACCAAAGCCTGGAAATAATGCTAAATAATAAATATACCAGTTTGGCCCTAGTTGGAATACTGTGTCCAATTCTGGACACCACATTTTGAAAAGGACTTAAAGGCTTCGGACAGGGAATGCAAGAGATTTACTTGAATGGTTCAAGGATGAAGATAGATTAGAGAAGCAGAGGTTGTTCTCCTTAGACCAATGAAAGCTAAGAGGTAATGTGATAGAGATATTCAAAATCATAAAAGGTTTAGATAGAGTTAACGAAGAGAAGCTGTTTTCAAAGGTTGAAGGGTCCATAACCAGACGCACAGATTTAAAGTGATTGAAAAATGAACTAGAGGTGATGTGAAAAACTTTTATGCAGTGAGTGGTTAGTACTTTTTAATATGCTGCCTCATAGGATGGTGAAAACAGATTTAATAGTAGCTTTTAAAAGACAGTTGGATAAATACTTGGAGAAAAAAAATTGTAAAGATAAGTGGGGGGAATGGGACTAACTGGATTGTGGTTTGAAAGTGCTGACAGACTCGATGGGCCAAATGCCTGCCTCCTGTGCTGTATTATTCTATGATAACTTACCCCATTGAAATTCTTGCCTTTTGTGTTATCTGTTATCCACAGATGCTTTCCTTGTCAGCTTGCCCTGCCCACTGCTGCTTGCTGTCGAGATTTAAATGGAGTCTTATCCACCTGATCTCAGCCCCAACTGCTACTGTTGATTTTTTAAGTCTTTGCTCATTGAATGTACCCTGCTCTGATGTTAAATAGCTGTATATTGTGCACCACTAGCTGCCGGAACTTTCTATGGGAGACGGAAAATGCGGTGTAGCTGGTTTCTGAGATTTTCATTGTGAAAATGATTGCCTGCTTTGTCTGGAACACTGGTGCTGTGATCTTAAAGGGGGCATGAATTAGAGAGGGTGGACAGAGCTTTATCACAATAGCTCAATTTAATCAACAGTTTGAAGAGATGTGGAGCTGTGCCAGTTGAATTGAATGGCTCTGCTAAACCTCTTGCTGGCAGCTAGTCTCACTGCTAATCACACTGAAGCTGTTCATTCACCACTCTGCTACAATACCCATGTTCTGTTTCTTTCCTCCTTCAGCCAGATGAACACCCATCGGAAAATATTACATCTCCCCAGAACTGGGATACCGTGAGCAACTTCCCAGCAGACAGTAGTTCCTATGAGCTGCTGACTGCAATAGGTAATGTGTGTGCATGTGTCCTATCTGTTAAATGGTCCATGTGCTCTGGATTTTACTTTTCAATCCAGCCGTGTGTGTCTGTGTGTGTGTGTCTGTGTGTGTGTGTCTGTGTGTGTGTGTCTGTGTGTGTGTGTCTGTGTGTGTGTGTCTGTGTGTGTGTGTCTGTGTGTGTGTGTCTGTGTGTGTGTGTCTGTGTGTGTGTGTCTGTGTGTGTGTGTGTCTGTGTGTGTGTGTCTGTGTGTGTGTGTCTGTGTGTGTGTGTCTGTGTGTGTGTGTCTGTGTGTGTGTGTGTGCTCCAAACATTTAAAGTTGATTGGTGTATTCTTGGCTATTGAATGGCAGTTACAGACATTGAAATACATCAGTAACATCCCAGCACAGTGAGACTGAATGAGACAGTAATGAAGTGGACCCCACTAATCAGAAAATGGAATAGAAGATAGCAAAGCTCAAGTCTCTCTGTCCTTTCCCCCTCCTCCCCAGCACTGAAATATGGCACTGATAAAGTGACCAACACATCTGTCTTAGTGAAGCACTGTTTCTGTCAATAGCAATTAGAAACAGGACACACAGATTACAACAACGAACAGACTTGGCTGAACACTAAGCAAAACGTTTAACCCACACAACAAAACAACAGGGCAACTCGAGCATTTATTGTCCATCCCCAGTTGATCTGAGTGGATGCTGGTGGTGGGCTTTTTCCTTCAACCAATGCAGTTCATGTAGCGAAGGCAGACTGACAAAGAGTGAACAGGTTTCCTGTAAAAAAAAAAAGACTGAGGGGTAAGCCAATAGAAATCTTAGGAATTATGGAAGGGCTTGATAGGCTGGACATAGAGATGGTTCCATTTGCGAGGAGGTCCAAAACTAACACCATAAATATAAGATGGTCACTAATAAGCTCTACCTTATCCCCACTGCTCCTCTCAACTCCCACAGCTGTCTCTAAACCATCAGACTGCTGACCTGACATTGAGTACCAGATGAGCAGAAATTTTCTCTGTCTTTGGTCCCTGCCTCAAACTCTGTACCCTAGCCATGATCCTAACCTTCTTCCAGGCAACTATCTGAGAATGTACCAGACTCTTCACAACCTCGATGATTGATCCTGAAATGAGTTTTCAACCACATGTTTGTACCTGTGCAAAGATTGCCTATTTCCATCTCCATAAGATAAGAACAAAGGACTTGCACATGGATGGACAAATTAGGAGCAAGGGTAGGCCGCTTGATCCTTCAAGCCTGCACCACCATTCAATGAGACCATGGTTGATGTGATTGTAACCTCAATCTCATATTCCTGCCTACCCCGATAACCTTTCACCCCCTTGCTTATCAAGAATCTATTTTTCTCTGCCTTAAAAAAATTCAAAGACTCTGATTCCATCGCTTTTTGAGGAAGAGAGTTCCAAAGACACTCTGTCTTAAATAGGTGACCCTTTGTTTTTAAAACCGTGACCCCCTAGTTCTAGATTCTTCCACAAGAGGAAACATCAACTCCACATCGACCCTGTCAAGACCCCCTCAGAAATCTTGTATGTTTCAATCAAGTCTCCTATTTGAAACTCCAGTAGATACAAGCTAGACCTGTCCAACCTTTCCTCTAAGACAACCCGCCCACTCCAGGAAATCGTTTACTAAATCTTCTCTGAACTGTCTCCAATGCATTTACATTCTTCCTTAAATTAGCAGACCTATACTGTACCTCAGATGTAGCGTCACCAATGCCCTGTATAACTTGAAGTATAACCTCCTTACCTTTGTAAACAATTTCACTTGCAATAAATTATAACATCCTATTAGCTTTCCTAATCGCTTGCTGTACCTGCATACTAGCCTTTTGTAACTTATGAACTAGGACTCCTAGATCCCTCTGCATCTCAGAGCTCTGTAATGTCTCACCATTTAAATGATGTGCTTTTTTATTCTTCCTACCAAAACAGACAATTTCACACTTTCCCACATTATACTCCATTTACCAGGTCTTTGCCCTACATTTAATCTAGCTATATTCCTTTATAGCCTCCTTGTATCCTCTGCACAATTTACTTTCCTACCAATCTTTGTGTCATCTGCAAATTTAGCAACTATCCCTTCATCCACGTCATTTATATCAATTGTAAAAAGTTGAGGCCCCAGCACTGATCCCTTTGGCACACCGCTCATTTCATCCCACCAACCAGAAAAATACCTATTTAAGGGTACTCTGTTTCCTAGTTACCCAGCCAATCTTCTATCCATGTCAATTTTACCTCCAATACCACGAGCTTTTATTTTCCACAATAACCTTTTGATGCAATACCTTATCAAATGCCTTCCGGAAATCTAAATACCTTACATCCACCGGTTCCTCTTTATCCACAGCAGATTTTACTTCTTAAAAAGAACTCCAATAAATAAACATGATTTCCCTTTCTCAGAACCATGTTGACTCTGCCTGATTACCTGAATTTTTCCAGGTGCCCTGCGATAAAGTTTTTGATAATGGACATTTTCCCTATGATCGATGTTAAGCTAACTGGCTTGAAGTTTCCTGCTTTCTGTCTCCCTTTTTGAATAAATGAGTTACATTCCCTACCTTCTAATCAACCTTCCCTGAACCTGGGGAATTTTGGAAAATTAAAACCAACACATCAACTATTTCTGTAGCCATTTCTTTTAAGACCTTAGGATGAAGTCCATCAGGACCTGGGGACTTGTCCCCACAGCTCCAACAACCTTCTCTATCCCACTTCCCTAGCAACTGTTATTTTCCTGAGTTTCTCCATCCCTTCCATTTCCAGATTTATAGCTATTCCTGGTACGTTACTCGTATCCTCTATTGTGAAGACCAATGCAAAATACCAGTTCAATTCATCTACCATCTCTTTATTTTCCATTAGCAATTCCCCATTCTCACTCTCTAGAAGACTAACACTCACTTTACTTTTTTCCTTTTAAAATACCTTAGAAACTCTTACTATCTGTTCTTATATTTCTAGCTAGCTTTCTCTTGTACTCTAACTTCTCCCTCATTATTAATCTTTTAGTCATTCTTTGCTGTCCTTTTATAGTCTGTCCAATCTTCTGACCTGCTACTTATCTTTGTGCAATTATATGCTTTCTCTTTAAGTTTGACACTTTTTAATTTTTTTTAGTTAACCCCCAATGGTGGGTCCTCCCTTTGAAATTTTTCTTCCTTGTTGGAATGTGTCTATTCTGTGTATTCTGAAATATCCCCTTAAATGTCCACCACTGCATCTATTTACCTATCCCTTAACCTACTTTGCCAGTTCGCTTTAGCTAACAGTGCTTCCATGCCCTCATAATTGCCCTTAATTAAGATTATAGTACTAGTCTTGGACCCACTCTTCGTTCCCTCAATTTGAATGTAAAATTTAATCATATGATGATTGCAACTACCTAGGGGCACCTTCAGTATAGGGTCATTAATTAATCCTATCTTTTTGCACAATACTATATTTAAGGTAGCCTGCTCGCTGGTTGGTGCCAGAACATGCTGTTCTAAGAAACTATCCCCAAAAGCATTCATGAATTCTTCATCTAGGCTACCTTTGCCCATCTGATTTTCACAGTCTATATACAGATTAAAATGGTTATCACTGTACCTTTCTGAAAAGCTGCATTATACACATTTATACACATTATACACATTTCTCCATCCAGGTTTCCTGAACTTGGGTCATCCCTCTCTATTGTGCTAATACCATCATTATTTAATAGAGTCACCCCTCCCACCCTTTCCTAGCTTCCTGTCCATCCTAAATGCCACGTCCCCTTCTTTATCCAGCTCACAATCTATGTCATCCTGCAGCCATGTCTCTGTAATGGCTATCAGATTGTACTTATTTATTTCTATTTGTGTGCTCAGTTCATCTGTTTTGTTTCAATTGCTATGTGCATTCAGATACAGAACCTTTAGTTCTGTCCTTTCATTAATTTTGTAACCTCTAGCCTTATCTGCTGATTTACTCTTAGATTTGAACTCTCTGTACTCTGTCCCTTCCTGTCATGGTCTGCTTATCATCTTCAACATTAATACCTTTCTCTTTTTTTTCCCTACTCTTTGATTTGCCACTTCTTCGCAAAATTGATCCCTCTCCCCCACTATTTTTAGTTTAAAACCCTATTTCCCTAGTTATGCAGCTCACTAGAACACTGATCTCAGCACAGTTCAGGTGTAGACTGTCCCAGTGGTACAGCCCCCACTTTCCCCAGTACTGGTGCGAGTGCCCCACAAACCAGAACCCAATTCTCCCACACCCATCTTTAGAGAGATGAATACGTGGCTCAAATTTTATGTACCCTATGCCAATTTGCACATGACTCAGTTATTACCTTGGAGATTCTGCTTTTTAATATAGTACCTAGCTCTTCATACTGTCTATCCAGAACCTCTTTCCTAGCCTTGCTTATGTCATTAGTACCTACATAGACCACAAAAACTGGATCTTTCCCCTTGCCACTGCAAGATCTTCTCCAGCTCTGAGCATATGTCCCGAACCCTGGCACCTGGCAGGCAACATAGCTGTTTGGACTCTCACTCTTTGCTGCAGAGAATAGTGTCAATTCCCCCTCTCTATGCTGTTCCCTACTATCACTACATTCCTTTTTTCTCCCCCTACTTGAATGGCTTCTTGCACCATGGTCAGTTTGCCCAAGCATCCTGCAGCCCCTGTTCTCATCCAAACATGCTGAGAGAACCTCAAGATAAAAGCAAAATACTGCAGATGCTGGAAATCTGAAACAAAAATTAAAATAGCTGGAAAAACTCAGGTCTGACAGCATCTGCGGAGCGAAAGACAGAGTTAATGTTTCGAGTCCGCGTGACTCTTTATCAGAACTGAGGAAATATAGAAATGAGGTGAAATATAAGCTGGTTGAGGGGGTTTGGGACAGGTAGAGCTGGATAGAGGGCCAGTGATAGGTGGAGGCAAAGAAGAGATTGCCAAAGATGTCATAGACAAAAGGACAAAGGGGTGTTTATGGTGGTGATATTATCTAAGGAATGTGCGAATGGTGATATTAAGGGCAGAAAGCAGGATGAGCAAGTGACAGATAGCCCTAGTGAGGCGTGTAGAGATGAGAAACCATTGTGTGAATAGTTTTCAGGTTCCCCAACAGTAACCAAATAGTAGGACAGGGTATAAAGGAAGAAATAATACAGCTTTTCAGAAAGGTACAGTGATAACCCCCACCCCACCCCCACTAGGGCTATCTGTTACTTGTTCGTCCTGCTTTCTACCCATAATGTCACCATTAGCACATTCCTTAGCTAATATTATCACCGTCAACACCCCTTTGTCCTTTTGTCTATGACATCTTTGGCAATCTCTTCTTTGCCTCCACCTATCACTGGCCCTCTATCCAGCTCTACCTGTCCACCTCCCTCAACCAGCTTATATTTCACCTCATTTCTATATTTCCTCAGTTCTGATGAAGAGTCATATGGACTCAAACATTAACTGTGTTCCTCTCCACAGATGCTGTCAGACTGCTGAGTTTTTCCAGCTATTTTTATTTTTGTGAGAGAACCTCAAACCTATCTTACAATTATAAAGGCTGAGGCTCCTACATTCCTGCCCTCTGGTTCCCCTTACTGCTTCACTCACAGTCACACCATCCTGTCCCTGACCACTGACAAAATCAGAAGACGCTATCCTAAGTGGTGTGACTACCCCCTGGTGCAAAACATCCAGGTAACTTTCCCCCTCCCTGATGTGTCGCAGCTTCTGCAGATCAACCTCCAACTCAAAGACTCTGAGCCAAAGTTCCTCAAACCATAAACACTTGCATGTTTGCCCTAGGTCACACTGGCATCCAAGAGCTCCCACATGCTGCGGCCTTGACACATCACCTGTCCTGCCATCCTTAATGTATTTAAATTAATTACTTAATTATATTATTCACTACTTTTCCTTTTCATATATTTTACTAACTTTACCACCAGATTGTATACTATTTTAAAGCTTAGGACTGGAATAGACTCTAACCACTTACCAGATACTCATCAAACAGCTAGCTCCTTTCCCTGTAATAGAGTAAGAGCCAATTCCTACGAGGTGACAAAGGTGGAAAAAGCAAAAGAAAAGGAACATCTCCTTCTGCTCCTCAACAAAATCCCCAATCACCAAACTCTCAGGTATCATTCAGCCCTTCAAGCCTGCTCTGCCATTCAATAAGATCATTGCTGATCTGGCTGTGGTCTCAATTCCACTTTGCTATCTGTTTCCCCCACCACACACAACCCTTGACTCTCTTGTCAATCAAAAATCTGCCTTGAATAAATTCAATTATCCAGCTTTCTGGGAAGAGAATTCCACTTACTAACAACCCTTTGAGAATGAAAAATTCTCCTCATCTCTATCTTAAACAGTAGACCATTTATTCTTAAACTTTGTGTCTTGGTTCTACTCTTTCCCCCCATAAGTGGAAACATCTTCCCAGTATCCACCCTATCAAATTTCCTCAGGACCTTATGTTTCAATAAGGTCACTTCTCATTCTTCTAAATGCCAATGTGTATAGCCCCAGCCTGTTCAATCTTTCTTCATAAGATAAGCCCTTCAGCCCAGGAATGAGTTGAGCGGACCTTCTCTGAACTGCTTCTAACATCGCCCAACTCTGCCATTGCCTTAGCTCATCTGCTGTTGAAACCTTCATTCATGTCTGGACTTGACTTTTCTAACATGCCCCTGGCCAGCCTCCTATGTTTTACTCTTTGTAAACTTGGGATAGTCCAAAACTCTGCTTCCCCTGTCCTAATTAACCCCAAGTCTTATTCAGCCTCAATCCCTGTATTTGCTGTCCTATGTTGGCTACTGTTAAAACAATACCTCAATTTTAAAATTCTCATCCTTGTTTTCATATCCCTCCTTGACCTCACCTCGCCCTATCTCTGCAATCTCCTCCAGCTGACCAACCCTCTTGCCTCTAATTCTGGCCACTTGAGCATCCCTAATTAATTGCTCCATTAGCAGCCATGTCTTGCCTTGCTGCTGCCAAGCCCCAAAGCTCTGAAATATTCTCCCTAAACCTCCAACTCTTTCTTTCATTATGGCTCCTTAAAACCTACTCTTTGGTTGATTTTTTGATAATCTGCCCCAATATTTCTGTGGCTTAATGACAAATTGTATTTTATATAATAAATTATATAAGGCATTATATAACTACAAATTGTTGCTGTTAATGTCAATAATAAGGTATATTATCTTAAGTGTGAAGTGAAGAGGGGTGGGAGGAGGCTCATGTGAAGCATAAACACTGTCATAGCCGAATTGGACCAAATGGTCAGTTCCTATGTCATAATGTCTGTGCAATCCTATGTAATGCAATATCTTTTGGCAGGGAACTCCAGCCACAATAAAGGAATAGTGACAAATTAAGCTGGGTACGTGGCTTCAAGAGGGAGGGGTCCCAGAACATTGTTGGTCTTGTCCTTGATGATAGAGGTCACAGGAGAAGATTGGCACATTCAGCTACTGATATGACTGATCTGGGTTTCAGAATCCATGAAACTAGCACCTTCCAGACAGCTGAGCCATGACCAAAATCTCAACCCCCAAACAAAATGTTTAAAGGAGAAGGAAAATGGGAGAGGAATCTCCGTTAGACAGAGTAGAAAAACATGCATGATTTTTTTTTCTAAAAATATCTGTTTATTCATAGACCCCCTGCTGGTTGGGTTTACCCTTCTCTGGGTCATGACAGTGATGCCAATTCCTGGGATTGTTCTGGGACTGATTGACAGAAGACTCTGTGAATTGGACTGAGACCGACTCGGCCTAGCTGGTAACATTAGCCAGAATTTTCCTGTCGGTGATTTGGGGGCGGGGCCCACTCGCCGACAGGAAAATGACATTGGGAGGAACCCCCAACGTCACCCCGCTCCCTTTAGGAAGGCGGGCAGACAGCGAAAGCAGCTGTCCGCCCACCGACTTGTCAAAGGCCAACTGAGGCCATTGACAGGCTAACTAAGATCATTAAAGACCTGCCCGTCCAACCTTAAGGCTGGTGGGCAGGCCAGGAGCCCCAGCGAGCGCCTGATAATACATGAAACCTCATTCATTGGCGGGATGAGATTTCATGTCTGTTTTTAAAAAGTTTAATAAAGTTTGTCGTTTTTATTGTCATTATCACATGAGGGGGACGTGTTAATTTTTTTTATTTTTCTATTTTTTAACTTTTGTGCACTGTCACTAATCTCCCTGAGACAGCACTTAGTCTCAGGGAGCAGTTCACTCTTTTGTGCGCGTACGGGAAAGAGCGCACTTTGACAGCTGTCAGGCAGGCCGCCCACTCAAAATGGCGGCAGGCCCCGTTTCAGTGGCGGGGGTCGGCTGTCCGCCTGCCGCCAAGTCAGTGGGGCCCACACATCCACCAAGGGCAAAATTCTGCCCATTGTCTGATGATTAAGTTGGTCAAGACTTTGACTCCAGAAGAGAACTGAAAGAATTCAGCGTGAACCTCCTGGGAGATGTTAATGGTCTCTGGGAATCCTTGTCTGCAGATTTCCCAGCTGAGGGGTTAGACCCTGGAATTCTTAAGCTAGCGTGAAAGTCCTGTCCCCTGCTTTTCCCATGGAGCCACGTGGGTACTGCTCCCAGTCAATGACAACTTGGAGAGGAAGAGCCAACTTTGGGGAATCAAAATAATATTTATAAAATCAACAAGGGGCTGCCGAATAGTTTACTTTGGATAAATGGGAACGCTTTGAGCAAAAGTACTCTTTCCTCCTTCCCCGCCATCATTACTCCTGCCTGAAATTGGTGATGAATGATGAAGTGTTTTAATTGATGACAAAAGCAAAAGTTCCAGCTCAACATTACTCACCCACACTGAGACCTGGCGGGCTAGCCTAGGATCACTGGGCCAACTCAGGATCTCACACCACCTTAACATGTTGCTAAAAGTTCCCTTTCAATCTATGTAAAAGATTAATTGGAATTTGGATATCAAACTGCATTTTTGAAATCTGTGTGAATCTTCCCATCCCCTCAATTGCCAAATGCAAGTTTTCCTCCAAGCAATTGACCTGGAAGTATGTCAGCATTCCTTCATTGCCTCTGGGTTAAAATCCTGCACCTCCCTACCAAACTGCACTGTAGGTGTATCTATAGTAAATAGCTCTGTAACAGTTCAAGAAGGCAGCTCTCCTTCCCAAGGATAATTAGGAATGGGCAATAAATGCTGACCATGTCTATGACACCCAGATGAACAATTAGGGGGAAAAAAGGAAACCTTCACTTCTGCAGAAGTGCAAAACCAGAGTGAATGAGAGGGTGCAGAAACAGGAACTGCTGAAAGTACTGCAGGTAACATGAAAGACCCTTGGAAAGCACAACAACTCAGTTATTGTGATAAATAATGTTGTTCGATTAATCCAGCACCTTATCACGTTGAAACCCCTAAAAGTGCTTCAGTCAATGAATTGATTATTTTTAGACTGTAGCAGCTGTTCTCCACCTGGAACATGCTGTACTTTGAGTTGAGAGCTTCCTGACATACTTTGCAATTCTATGTCAATAAACACAGCCGATTATTTGGGTTCTGGGGTCACAGCAACAGATACTTGCTCAAATAGGAAAACAGTACTTTTCATCCATGTGAGAAGATGATCCCATTGATTTTTTTTGGTCGGTAAAGGCCGTGCACAACTATATGATTAAAAACAAACCATGATGTCCCAAGTGTCTGTGTTGAGATAGCCAATCTCTCGGGGACAGCTGTTGGGCCAAAAAAAATACAAAACAACCTGCAAAACATGAGTGAAAGACATCGAATACAGAAATGTGCAGTCAAACCAAGAGCACATGGGAAATTAAATCCTGCAGCAGCAGCATTCCAAACTAACCAACATACTGACAAAGGCCCAAGTATAAATTTCCAAAATGACGACCCTGTGAGACTGTGTGAAATCAATAATCTGACCAAAATAACTGCAGCAGCCTCTGGAATACAGAAGAAAATATCCAACTGTTAAATCTGCAAAATAAAATCAAACTGTGAAATCCTTGAGCATTAAATTATCCTCATTACCAATAGCAAAAGCATCAGAATCAAGTATCCAACAATGACAAACCCGCCCTCTCTTCATAGTCTACACCTGGCTGTCACAACTAAAAAGAGACCTTAGTCTCTTTAGTAATTGTACGGCCAGCAAGAAACCATTTTAAAGGAATTAAAGAAAGATTTAAGCATATAAAGCACTTGACGATCTCTGTGAGCAATGCCTCCAAGTACTTCACATATGTGACTTACTTTAAAATGAGTTGATGAGTTGCAAAGGCATTCTTGGCAGCCATTTTGTGTGCAACAAGGTCCGACAAACAACACTGGGGTGAAAGATGGGTTAACCTAATTTCCATGTTTGGAGGAGAAATCTTTGGACACCGGGAAAACTTCCTGCTCCTCAAATAGTGATGTGCAATTGTTAGCATCTGCTGAAACAGGCAGATAAAGCCATCTTGTAATTATCTCACCTAGAGGGCAGCACCACTTGACATTGCAGCACTCTCTCAGCACTGCTCTGGAGTGTTAGCCTAGATTATTCATTCAAGTCCTAGAATGGGCCTTCTGACTCAGTTTGAAAGAACTATCAACTGACTCGGTCGGGCAAAAAATACCCCAATAGAAATACTATCAACCTGTGGAGCATCTACCAAAGGATGCATTATTTTTATGGGAGTATAAAATGAGTGAAACACAGTTGTAATCAGTAAATGTAGATGTAAACTCAGTATTGAGCTGATTTTATACTAGTTCTGCTTTTTCCCTGGAGTCAAATGGCTGTCTTTCTTGCACAGGTAAAGGATTTAATGACATTATGACTGTGACCTTGGGGAGGTACAAGCGGACTGGCCAGCAGGTGGCTGTTCGAAGAATTAACTTGGACTACTGCACCAATGAGATGTTTGCTTTATTACAGGTAATAACTTGTGTTAGTGAAGTTTGGGAGTCAGTGAAGGAAGCGTATGCCTTGTATTTTTAAATTTAAAACATCACTTAAGGCCCTTTTCAATTATTAGATTTCCAGGTAAATTTTTGAGGCCAGTTAGGATAATGTTGAAAGGTTCCCTTGTTTCATTTGATGTGATTGATAATATGGGGCTGGTCTGGTGTTGTAATGTGTTTCTATTCTGAGTGAAAAGCCGTGACTTCAAAGGACAAAGCTGTCCCTGGGCTAGATTGAAGCCTAGGGCCAGGTTGCTCAAGTATCCTTGTTGTCTTGTAGGAAATGCCTGAATTTATCAATGCCACCTGTAGAGTATTAAAAATCCATGCCCCTGATGGGGAACAGAGAACTGTTACAATCCCATTAGAGAATCACCTTTTGTCAGTTTTTTTTTAAGGGATGATTCCAGTTGGGAAGATTCCTGATCTTTCCAATTGGGAAGATTGCATTGAAGATTTTAACATTACAAAGAGACTTAACAAAATTGATCCACATACATCGCTCCCCATAACAAAGGGTTCAAATCCCATAGTGCACACTGTAAAATGTGGAAGCTAAGAGTAAAAAGTTAACAGGAATTTTTCAAATGAAGGGCAAAAGAGCCTAGTTTTATAAGGTTATTTGTTGTTTGTTCTTTGTTGTGGAAGTGGACAGTGTAAATGGGGTCAAGAGACAATTGAATGTATTTCTGGAGTAAGAATGGTTTGAGGAATATGATGGCATTAGGTACCTGGAATAATAGAATAATTACAGCACAAAAAGAAGCCATTTGGCCCATTGTGTCCAGATTGGCTCTCTACAAGAACAACTCAGCTACTCCAACTCTCTTTCCCTGTGTCTGAAATTTTTCCTCTTCAGATAATTATCCAATGTTCTTTTGAAAGCCACAGTTCACCCTGCCACCACCACACCCTCACCTTTAAAACAGTGCCCCCTAGTCCCCCACAAGAGGAAACATCCTTTCCACATCCACCTTGTCAAGGCTGTTCAGGATCTTATAAACTTCAATAAAATCACCCCTCAATCTTCTAACCTCCAGTGAAAACAAGCCCAGTCTGTCCAACCTTTCCTCATAAGACAACCCACTCATTCCAGGTATCAATCTAGTAAACCTCCTCTGAACCGCCTCCAATGCATTTACATCCTTCCTTAAATAAGGAGACCAAAACTGCACACAGTATTCAAGGTGCAGTCTCACCAATGCCCTGTATAACTGAAGCATAACATCCTTACCTTTATGTTCAATCCCTCTCGTAATAAAGGATAGCATTCCATTAGCCGCCTTAATTACTTGCTGTATCTGCATATTAACTTTTTGTGACTCATGTACTAGAACACCTAGATCCCTCTGCACCTCAGGATTATGCAGTCACTCTCCACTTAAGTAATACTCTGCTTTTTTGTTCTTCCTGCCAAAGTGAACAACTTCTTTTGTCCCACATTAAACTCCATTTGCCAGATCTTTGCCCACTCACTCAACCTCTCTATATCCATCTGCAACCTCCTCATGTCCTCTTCATACTTTCCTGCCTATCTTTGTGTCATCTGCAAATTTAGCTACCATGTCTTCACTCCCCTCATCTAAGTCATTGATGTAAACTGTAAAAAGTTGAGGCCCCATTACAGACCCCTATGGGAGTACACTTGTCACACCCTGCCAATCAGAAAAAGACCCATTTATGCATACGGTCTGTTTTCTGCCAGCCAGCCAATCTTCTATCTATGCTAATATGTTACCCAATATATCATGTGCTTTGGTGTGGCACTTTATCAAATGCCTTCTGGAAATCCAAGTACAGTACATCCACAGACTCCCCTTTATCCACTGTGCATGTTACTCCTTCAAAAAAACTCCAATTAATTGGTTAAACATGATTTTCCTTCCACAAAACCATGCTGACTCTTCCCTGTTGCCTTGAGCTCTTGCCCAGCTATACTTCCTTAATGATCGATTCTAATAACTTGCCCATGACAGATGACAGGCTAACTGGCCTATAGTTTCCTTTTTCCTGCACAACTCCCCCCCCCCCCCCCTCACCCTTCTTGAATAGAGGGGTTATATTTGCTACTCTCCAATCTGATGCAACCTTTCCAGAATCGACTGAATTTTAGAAAATTAACACTACATCAACTACCTCATTAGCCACCTCTTTTAAGAGCCTAGGATGCAGCCCATCAGGACCCGGAGACTTGCCAGCCACAGCTCCATCAACTTGCTCAGTTCCATTTCCCTAGTGATTTTAAATTTCACCAAGTTCCTTTCTCCTGTTCACCTCCGATTTACAGCTATGACTGGAATGTTTTTTGTATCCTCTGTAGTAAACACAGAAGCAAAATATTTGTTCATTTCTTCCGCCATTTCCTTATTACCTACTATTAACACCCCACTGTCACTCTTTAGAGAACCTACTTTACTTACTCTTTGCCTTTTTAAATACCTGTAAAAACTCTTGCGATCCGTTTTTACATTTCTAGCTAACTTCCCCTCATATTCTAATTTCTTTCTCCTGATTAACCTTTGTCATTTTCTGCCGCTCTTTATTTTCTATTGTACTATTTTTCCTTAAGTTTGATGCTTTCCTTAACACCTTTAGTTAACCACAATGGTGGGTCCTCCCCTTAGAATTTTCCTTTTATGGTAAGAATCTACTTATTCTGAAAACTCTGAAATAGCCCCTTAAATGAGTGCCACTACTTCTCTATTGATCTAGCTTCTAGCCTAGTTTCCCAGTTCACTTCAGCTAGCTCAGCTTTCATCCCCACATAGTTGCCCTTATTTAAGTTTAAGATACTATTCTTAGACCCACTCTTCTCCCTATCAAACTGGATGTAAAATTCAATCATATTGTGATTGCTGCTACCTAGGGATGCCTTTACTCAGAGGTTATTAATTAATCTTGTCACATTACACCATACCAAGTCTAATATAACCTGCTCTCCGGATGGTTCCAGAACATGCTGCTCTTAGAAACTATCTCGAAAGCATTCTAAGAACTCCTCATCCAGGATACTACTGCCAATCTGATTTTTCCAGTTTGTGTAGATTAAAATCACCCATTATTATTGCCATCCCTTTATCACAAGCACACATTATTTTCTCTTGAATGCTTTGTCGTATACTGTGGCTACCGTTAGGGGGCCTTTAGACAACTCCCACTAATGACTTTTTCCCTACTATTCCTCATCTCCACCCAAAGCGATTCTACATCCTGATCTCCTGAACCAAGATCATCTCTAACTATTACACCAATGCCTCATTGCTACCCCTCCACCTTTTACCTAGCTTTCTATTCTTCTTGAATGTCATATAGCCTTCGATATTAAGGACCCAATCTTAGTCATCCTGCAGCAACA
The DNA here is from genome assembly GCF_017639515.1 of Carcharodon carcharias. Taxonomy (NCBI): domain Eukaryota; kingdom Metazoa; phylum Chordata; class Chondrichthyes; order Lamniformes; family Lamnidae; genus Carcharodon; species Carcharodon carcharias. The sequence continues at coordinate 52,272,328 of NC_054489.1, forward strand.
TCTCCATAATTGCTATCAGATCATATTTATTTACTTCAATGTGGGGCCATCAATTCTTTACTTTATGAATGCTATGTGCATTCAGATAGAGAGCCTTCAGTTTTGTCTTTTTGTTACCCTTGCAACATCTAATCTTGACTGCTGATGTATTCTTAGATTTTTTTCTCTCTCTCCTTCCCTGCCATTCTCTGACCCTCATTTCTCATATTACTTATTTTACTCTCCTGTCTTTAACCTTGAATTTCTACCTCTACCCAAACTTGATCCCTCACCCTTCTTGTTTAATTTAAAGAGTTTGTCTACATAGATTTTAGTAAGGCATTTGACAAGATCCCACATGGCAGACTGGTCAAAAAAGTGAAATTCCATGGGATACAGGCTAAGGTGGTAAGTTGGATTCAGCGACAAGAAACAAAGGACAATGGTGGATAGATGTTTTTGCAAATGGAAAGCTGTTTCCAGTGGTGTTCCACAGTGCTCAGTGTTGGGTCCCTTGTTGTTTGCCATGTATATTAATGGTTTGGACTTAAATGTGGGAGATATGATTGGGAAATCTGCAGGTGGCACAAAATTCGGCTGTGTAGTTGATAGTAAAGAGATAGCAGTTGTCTGTGGAATTATGTGGTTTGGTTGAGTATGTGGAAAAGAGCAAATAGAATTCAATCCATAGAAGTGTGAGGTAATACATTTGGGGAGGGCAAACAAAGTTAGGGAATACTCAATAAATGGGAAGATATTGAGAGAGGTAGAGAAGTGAGAGACCTTGGAGTGCATGTCCACAGGTCTCTGAAGGTGACAGGGCAGGTGGATAAGATGGTAAAGAAAGCATATAAATGTTTTCCTTTATTGTACAAGGTATTGAATACAAAAGCAGGGATGTAATGATGGAACTGTTTAAATTTTGGTTAGGCCACAGCTGGAATTTTGTGTACAGTTCTGGTCCCACATTGCAGGAAGGACATAATTGCTCTGGAGAGGGTACAGAGGAGATTTTTACAAGGATTTTGCCAAGGCTTGAAAATTGCAGCTATGAGGAAGGATTGAATAGGCTCGGGCTGTTTTCCATAGAACAGAGGAGGCTGAGGGGGTGACCTAATTGAGATGTATAACATTGAGAGGCTTAGATACGGTAGACAGGAAAGGCCTGTTATCCTCGAGCTGAGGGGTCAGTCTATCCACATTGCTACAGTTCTTTATCCCTGGATGTGGTGTAGATATGGATGTGGTGTACTTGGATTCCCAGATGGCATTTGATAAGGTGCCACATCAAAGGTGTGAGGGTAACATATTAGCAAGCTTAAAGGATTTGTTTGCCAACAGGGAACAGAGTAATGATAATTAGGTATTTTTTGGGTTGTAACTAGTGGAATGTCACGGATCAGTGCTAGGGCCTTAACTATTTATAGGGACACAGATTTAAGGTGATTAGTAGAAGGATTAGAGGGGACATGAGGAAAAACTTCTTCACCCAGGGTGGTGGGTGTCTGGAATTCACTGCCTGAATTGGTGGTTGAAGCTGAAACGCTCAACTTATTTAAAAAGTACTTGTATCTACATCTGAAGTGCTGTAACCTGCAAGGCCATGGACCAGGTGTTGGGAAGTGGGATTAAAATGGGCAGCTAGTTTTTATTTTCTTTTTCTTTGGCCGGTGCAGACACGATGGGCTGAATGGCCTCTTTCTGTGCTGTAACACTTCCTGATTCATGCACCAGAACACCTAGATCCCTCTATGTCACTGAGCTTTGCAATCTCTCACTATTTAAATAGTATACTGCTTTTCTATTCTTCCTGCCAAAGTGGACAAGTTCACATTTTCCTACAATATACTCCATCTGCCAAATTTTAGTTCACTCACTTACCCTATCTACATTCCTTTGCAGACTCCCTACCTCCTTGGCAATTTACATTCCTACCTATCTTGGTGCCATCAGCAAATTTAGCTACCATATATTCGGTCTCTTCATCCAAGTCTTTGAAGCAGATTGTAAATATTTGAGGCTCCAGCACTGATCCCTGTGGCATTCCACTAGTTACAACCAAGAAAAATACCCATTTATAAGAACATAAGAACTAGGAGCAGGAGTAGGCAATTCAGCCCCTCGAGCCTGCCCCGCCATTCAATACGATCATGATTGATCTCATTTTGGCCTCAACTCCAATTTCCCACCCTCTCCCCATAACCTTTCAACCTGTTACTAATTTAAAAATCTGTCTAACTCCTCCTTAAATTTATTCAGCATCCTGGCATCCACTGCACTCTGAGGTAGTGAATTCCACTGATTCACGACCCTTTGAGAAAAGTAATTCCTCCTCATCTCTGAGTTAAATCTACCACCCCTCAGCCTAAAACTATGGCCTCGCGTTCTAGAATGCCCCACAAGGGGAAGCATCTGCTCCATGTCTACTTTGCCTACCCCCTTTAGCATCTTATATACCTCAATTAGATCTCCTCTCATCCTTGTAAACTCCACGAGTATAGGCCTAAACTGCTCAACCTCCTCATAAGACATCTCTGGAATCATCTAGTGAACCTCCTCTGAATTGCCTCTAATGCAACTATAACCTTCCTCAAGTCAGGGACCAAAACTGTGCAGAGTACTCCAGGTGCGGTCTCACCAATGCCTTGTACAGTTGCAACAACACCTCCCTATTTTTATACTCTCTTCCTTTAGCAATAAATGCCAAAATTCCATTTGCCTTCCTTATTACCTGCTGTACCTGCATACTAGCTTTCAGCGATTCATGCACAAGGGCACCCAGATCCCTCTGCCCTGAAGCATTCAGAAGTTTCTCTCCATTTAAATAATAAGTTGCCTCTATTCTTCCAACCAAAATGGATAACCTCACAGTTATCCACATTAAACTCCATCTGCCAAATTTTGGCCCATTCACTTAACCTGTCCATATCCATTTGTAAATTTCTTATTTCTTTGCAACTTACTTTCTCACCTATTTTGGTGTCATCTGCAAATTTAGCTATAGTATCTTCTACCTCTGAATCCAAGTCATTAATTTAGATTGTAAATAGTTGGGGCCCAAGGACCGAACCCTGTGGTGCCCCACTAGTTACAGCCTGCCATCCAGAAAAAGATCCATTTATCCCGACTTTCTGCTTTCTGTTGGTTAGTCAATCCTCGATCCAAGCTAATATATTACCCCAAACTCCGCATAATCTTATCTTGTGTGTTAATCTTTTGTGCGGCACCTTATCAAGGGCCTTCTGGAAGTCCAGATATACTACATCTACAGGATCCCCATTATCCACTTTGCTTGTCACATCTTCAAAGAGCTCTAGCGAATTAGTCAAACACGATTTACTCTTCATTAAGCCATGCTGACTCTGATGGATTGCATTTTGACTTTTCAAATGCCCCATTACTACTTCCTTAATAATGGATTCCAACAATTTCCCAACGACGAATATTAAACTAACTAATCTATAGTTTCCTACTTTCTGTCTCCTCCTTTCTTCCCCCCCGCCTCCCCCCACCTTGAATAGGGGTGTTATATTAGCATTTTTCCAATCCACTGGAACCTTTCCAGATTCTAGGAATTTTGGAATATTATAGCCAATGCATCCACTATCTCCACTGCCACTTCCTTTAAAATCCTGGGATGTAGGCCATCAGGTCCTGGGACCCTTTAATCCCAATAGTGTGCTCAGTACTTTTTCTCTAGTGATGGTGATTGTTCTAAGTTCATCCTTCTCTATACCCTCTGCAGTACCTGTTACTATTGGGGTGGCACTAGTGTCCTCCAGTGTGAAAACAGAGGCAAAATATTGATTAAGCATCTCTGCTATTTCTGCGATCCCCATGATGAACACCCCAGTCTTGACCTCCAAGGGATCAACATTCACTGTAGCTACTCTTTCCTTTTATATACTTGTAGAATACCCTTGGATACTCAACTCCTAAACCTGTTCTCCCTGTAACCACGTCTCAGTAATTGCCACCAAATCATACCTATTTATCTTTATTTACGCTGTTAACTCATTAGCTTTATTACAGAATCTCACAGTGCAGATGAGGCCTTTCGAGTCTGCACCGACATGTGAGAAACACCTGACCTACCTTCCTAATCCTATTTAACAGCACTTGGCCCATAGCCTTGAATGTTATGATGTGCCAAGTGCTCATCCAGGTACTTTTTCAAGGATGTGAGGCAACCCGCCTCCACCACCCTCCCAGGCAGCGTATTCCAGACCGTCACCACCCTCTGGGTAAAAAAGTTTTTCCTCACATCCCCCGCTAAACCACCTGCCCCTCATCTTGAACTTATGCCCCCTCGTGACTGACCCTTCAACTAAGGGGAACAGCTGCTCCCTATACACTCTGTCCATGCCCCTCATAGTCTTGTACACCTTGGTCAGGTCACCCCTCAGCCTTCTCTGCTCCAACAAAAACAACCCAAGTCTATCCAACCTCTCTTCATAATTTAAATGTTTCATCCCAGACAACATCCTGGTGAATTCCTCTGTAAACCCCCCAGTGCAATCACATCCTTCCTATAATGTGGTGACCAGAACTGCACACAATACTCCAGCTGTGGCCTCACCAGAGTTCTATACATCTCCAACATGACCACCTACTTTTGTAATCTATGCCTTGACTGATAAGGCAAGTGTCTCATATGCCTTTTTCACCACCCCACTAACATGCCCCTCCACCTTCAGAGATCTTATGGACACACACACCAAGGCCCTTTTGTTCCTCAGAACTTCCTAGTGCCATGCCGTTCATTGAATACTTCCTTGTCAAATTACTCCTTCCAAAGTGTATCACCTCACACTTTTCAGGGTTAAATTCCATCTGCCCCTTATCTGCCCAGTTGACCATCCCGTCTATATCTTCCTGTAGCCCAAGACACTCAACCTCACTGTTAACCACCCGGCCAATCTTTGTGTCATCCGCAAACTTACTAATTCTCCCCCCCACATAGTCATCTATGTCGTTTATATAAATGTCTCACAGGACTAGTCACACAACAACCTGACACAGTCATCCTCACAGAATCATACCTTATAGATAATGTCCCAGACACCACCATCACCATCACTGGGTATGTCATGTCCCACCGCCAGGACTGCCCAGCAGAGGTGGTGGCACAGTGGTATACAGTCGGGAGGGGAGTTACCTTGGGAGTTCTCAACATCGACTCCGGACCCCATGAAGTGTCATGACATCAAGGGAAACATGGGCAAGGAAACCCCCTGCTGATTACCACATCCCACCCCCCCCCACCCCGCCTCAGCTGATCAATCAATGCTCTTCCATGTTGAAATCACCTGGAGGCAACAAGGTGGCAATGCGCAGAATGTACTCTGGGTGGGGGACTTCAATGTCCATCACCAAGAGTGGCTCAGGGCTCAGTAGCACCACTACTGACCGAGCTGGCCGAGTCCTAAATGGCAGAGCTGCTAGACTGGGTCTGCGGCAGGTGGTGAGGGAACCAACATCTTCACCAACCTGCCTGCTGCAGATGCATCTGTCCATTGGCAGTATTGGAGGAGTGACCACCGCACAGTCATTGTGGAGATGAATTCCTGCCTTCACATGGAGGATACCCTCCATCGTTTTGTGTGGCACTACCACCGTGCTAAATGGGATAGATTTCAAACAGATCTAGCAACTCAAGACTGAACATCCATGAGGTGCTATGGGCCATCAGCAGCAGCAGAATTGCACTTGAACCTCATGGCCCAGCATATCCCCCACACTACCATTACCATCAAGCCAGGGGATCAACCCTGGTTCAACGAAGAGTGCAGGAGCAACACCAGGCATACCGAAAAATTAGGTGTTAATCTGGTGAAACTATAACACAGGAATATTTTCATGCCACACAGCATAAGCAGGAAGTGATAGACGCGGCTAATCAATCCCACAATCAATGGATCAGATCTAAGCTCTAGTCCTGTCACATCCAGTCGTGAATGCTGGTAGGCAATTAAACAACTCACTGGAGGAGGAGGCTCCACAAATATCCCCATCCTCAGTGATGGAGGAACCCAGCACATCAGTCCAAAAGATAATTTGCTACAGTCTTCAGCCAGAAGTGCCAAGTGGATGATCCATCTCAGTCTCCAGAGGTCCCCAGCATCACAGATGCCAGTCTTCAATTCGATTCACTCCACGTGATATCAAGAAATCGCAGAAGGCACTGGATACTGCAAAGGCTATGGGCCCTGACAATATTCCAGCAATAGTACTGAATACTTGTGCTCCAGAACTTGCCACGCCTCTAGCCAAGCTGTTCCAGTACAGCTACAACACTGGCATCTACCCAGCTATGTGGAAAATTGCCCAGTGATGTCCTGTACACAAAAAGCAGGATAAATCCAACCTGACCAATTACCGCCACATCAGCCGACTCTCGATCATCAGTAAAGTTACGGAAGGGGTCATCAATAGTGCTATCAAGTGGCACTTGCTTATCAATAATCGGCTCACTAACACCCAGTTTGGGTTCCACCAGGGCCACTCAGCTCCTGACCTCATTACAACCTTGGTTCAAACATGGACAAAAGAGCTGAATTCCCAAGGTGAGATGAGAGTGACTGTCCTTGACATCAAGGCCGCATTTGACTGAGTGTGGCATCAAGGATCCCTAGCAAAACTGGAGTCATTGGGAATCGAGGGAATAATCTCCGCTGGTTGGAGTCATACTTAGCATAATGGAAGATGGTTGTGGTTGTTGGAGGTCAGTCACCTCAGTTCCAGGACATCGTTACAGGAGTTCCTCAGGGTATTGTGCTCTGCCCAACCATGTTCAGCTGCTTTATCAATGACCTTCCTTCCATCATAAGGTCAGAAGTGGGGATGTTCGCTGATAATTGTGCAATGTTCAGCACTATTCGTGACTCCGCAGACACTGAAGCAGTCCATGTCCAATTGCAGCAAGACCTGGACCACATCCAGGCTTGGGCTGACAAGTGGCAAGTAATATTCGCACCACACAAGTGTCAGGCAATGACCATCTTCTACAAGAGAGAATCCAACCATCGCCCCTTGATGTTCAATGGCATTACTGTCACTGAATCCCACACTATCAACATCCTGGGGGTTACCATTGACTAGAAATTGAACCGGACTAGCCATATAAATACTGTGGCTACAAGAGCAGTTCAGAGACTAGGAATCGTGCGACAGGTAACTCACCTCCTGACTCTCCAAAGCCTGTCCACCATCTACAAGGCACAAGTCAGGAGTGTGATGGAATACTCCCCGTTTTCCTGGATGAATGCACTCAAGAAGCTTGACACCATCCAGGACAAAGCACCTGGCTTGATTGACACCACATTCACAAACATTCACTCCCTCCACCACTGACGCACAGTAGCAACACTGTACCATCTATAAGATGCACTGTAGGAGTTCACCAAGGCTCCTTTTTAACAGCACCTTCCAAACCCATGACCACTACCATCTAGAAGGATAAGGTCAGCAGATAGATGGGAACCCCATCACATGGAAGTTCCTCTCCAAGTCACTCATCATTTGACTTGGAAATATATCGCCATTTCGTCTGCTGATTGAGGGAATGTTTTATAAGTCAACCTGTATTAAAGATCAACATTGGAAATAATAGTATTGTGCTGTAAAACTGTGGATTAGTGCACCTGATAGGTGCCCATTATCTTGGGGCAAGATGTGTAGCAATCGTTCGTTACTGGTTAACTTTGTCTCTGTTAACTCATTAGCAACTGAACCATGAGGTTTGAAATGTGACCTAACAGTGAGTTTGTTTCATCAGAGTGAACTCCACGTATCAAAGCTATTTCATCATCCTAACATATTGCCATACAAAGCCACCTTGATAGCCAACAATGAAGTTTGGGTAGTGACTCCGTTCATGGCCTACGGTAAGTTTGCTGTGTCTAATACTGTAGATAGTACTGTTTATCAGAGCCAAATTAAAGTTGTTTTTCACATTTTTGAAGGGCAACTTTGAAAATGTGTTTCCATTTTTCATGTTACTGTCTCTTTTTTCTCCACCATCATTGGAGCAAGAAAGAAGACTGGAGATATTAATATTGTATCATTACAGCCCAGATTTCAGACTAAAGATGTATTGAGCAATGTACTTTCTCTATGACACAATACAAGGTGTCAGATCACACTGACTGGGGTGGGTCTAAATACTGGCTGGACACCGAAGCATTGATCGTTTATTTCTGGAACCTGGTGACAAACTTAGCTCAATGATGGGATGAAAGGCACCTCTGTCCTACTGGCTTTAAGGGTTGTACATGAAATAATTTGGACAGTGTCAATCCAGTACAAAATTTCTTATTTTCCCCATTAAATTAAATGTCTAACCCTTGCTGTACCTGTCCTGGGAGTGTTTGATGGGGACAGTGTAGAGGCAGCTTTGCTCTGTATCTATCCCTGTGCTGTACCTGTCCTGGGAGTGTTTGATGGGAAAGTGTAGAGTGAGCTTTACTGTCTATCTAATCCCATGTACCTATCCTGGGAATGTTTAGTGGGGACAGTGTAGAGGGAGCTTTACTCTGTATCTAACCCTGTGCTGTACCCGTCCTGGGAATGTTTAGTGGGGATGGTGTAGAGAGATAAAAACAAAAAAACTGCGGATGCTGGAAATCCAAAACAAAAACAGAATTACCTGGAAAAACTCAGCAGGTCTGGCAGCATCGGCGGAGAAGAAAAGAGTTGATGTTTCGAGTCCTCATGACCCTTTGACAGAACTTGAGTTTAACTCTTTTCTTCTCCGCCAATGCTGCCAGACCTGCTGAGTTTTTCCAGGTAATTCTGTTTTTGTTTTGATGTAGAGGGAGCTTTACTCTGTATCTAACCCCGTGCTGTACCTGTCCTGGGAGTGTTTGATGGGACTGGTTGTCAGAAATGTAATACCAGCATTTTCCACAAAGTTTTTTTTTTACATATGAGGGGCATTATATAAATGCAACTTACTGGACAAGGAAGTTTTAAAAATTCTCACTGAACCTGTAAAGGTAAACTGCACAATAAAAGTGTGGGTGATTCTATAGTAAAACTATCGGATGCTGGACATTGAGTGAATCAGGACACCAGTTTGGCATGAGAGGTTATGACATGTTTTCATCCATGTCTCAGACTATTTCAGTTTGAAAAGCTTTTAATTATTTTATATGGTCTAATCACCAGGTTCTGCTAAAGATCTGATGAACACCCATTTCACAGACGGTCTGAATGAGCCGACGATTGCATACATCCTGCAGGGGGTGCTAAAGGCCTTGGTTTATATTCATAGAATGGGATATGTACACAGGTAATGTACTGTTAGCTCAGATTCCAAAAATCGAAATAGATATGCCACCATTGGAAACTGTTTCTATCAACTTTATCCATACCATCATAATTTTAAACATCTCCATCAAATAGTCCATTAATCTCCTCTGTTCTAATCAAGACAGCACAGCCCAATTTTCCTTTTCTTATTTGTGTTTCTGCATATCAGGCAATGCAATCTGTGTTGTACCCTCCTCTATTGCAAATATCTTTCCTATTGTGTGAAGCTCAAAACTACACACACTCCAACTGTGATGTTACTAAGAATTTATATAGATTCCCCATTACATTTCATTTAATTTTATACTCTATACTTCTCATACAACCCAGTATTTCACAGCGTTTAATGCTCTTAGCTGCTTCTTTTTTTTGTCTTGTGAACCTGAATTCATTAATCCTTGTCCACATCATCCAGGTTTCTCTATTATCCAAGCTGCTATCCTTCAGGCTTCTGAGTGTCAAGTGTTCCAAATGCCCTCCATATTTGGGTTTGAGCAGCCAGCCATCATAACCTGTTCCAGAATTCTCTCCCAAAATCCCTTCGTCTTACTTTCTAACCACCTTCAAGAGCTTGCTTTTAAACCCCACTGTGTCAACTTTACTTTCACTCAACACCCTCAATTTTTTTGGTTCACATTCAGTGTCCAATTGTCCTGTAAAGCACTTTGGGATTCACTCCTACATTACAAGCACAGTATCAATGGAAGTTGTTATTGTGTCATCTGACTGAATAGTGAGATTGTTGGCTCAGACATGCTGGAAGAATGGCAAATCACACAATGGCATCGATTCAATTCCCATAACAAATTAATTTAGTGAGTATCATGTTCACCCTGTGGGGAGGTGGAGGAATGCTAAACCTTTCCAGCTAGGGGAACCTCCAAGTCTGGCACAAACCACAACAAAACACTATCATGGATTTTCATATGCCCACTTCCCTGGAGGCTTTAATCACAGGGATCTGGCTGATGTGTAGATTTTCAGGGTGTTTCCAAGCTACACAAACCTACAAGCTACCCTGTCAGTTAGTAAAATGTGTGTATAATATCCCATCCATTGACTCAGTGATAGATCTCCCAGATCTTTGTTGTTTTTTTCCTTCCTCTCCTCACTTCTTGATAGGGCTCTTAACTGCAAACATACACTTGGTCAGCAAACTTACTTGAAAGGACCTAATTAGGTTAGAATATTATGCCAACAAGCTTATTGACAGGTCTTTTAAATCAGACCATCTTACAGTTGCAGGCAGCATAATTAATAATAATTATTAATCATTGTTAATTATTTTGTTCTCAGGCTATGATGGAATAAGGTTGAATTTATTGCTCATCCGAATTGTTTCTGTGAATATCTTGGTGGCTGTTCCATGTCATGGCTACTTGTGCAACTGAATTTCTTGCTAGGCTGCTTCAGAGGACATTAAGAGTCAAGCATGTAACGTGGGGCTGGAGACACGTGTAGCATGGAAGAGTCAGGACAGCAGCTTTCCTCCCCTGAGGGACACTAGTGAAGCAGTTACAATAATGCAGCAGGTTCTCAGTATTTGTTGTGGTGCCAAACCAAAAATGTCTAAATTTATAGAACTCAGTTGCCCAACTTGGTATGGTTGCTCTAGGCTAATGGTCCATGTCAATTGTATCAATTGAAGTTAGTACTTACTGGTGTAAGGCATTAATCGGATGGTTACTGAAGAATGTTTAAAGAGACACTTGCTGAAACAGGTTGAGTGAAGTCAGGATATTTATACCTTTGATCTTTCACTCTGTGAATAAATTTATCTGAAAAAAAGACTGGCTTTGGACTCATCCTTCACCAACTGATTATCAGAAGTATGCCAGTCTAGTCACATAATCGATACACTAGAAAACAACTTGCTAAAGTAGATCACAATCCCCTTCGCTGACAACTGTATGTGATTCTCTGAGGCTGCAGTAGGAGGCAGCATCGATACCTTGGAGAGAATCCATGATATTTGATGTTCAGCTGCCCCTTCCCTCATTCCCCATTGGAGTTAAAGCAGCAACTAGCCTTTCACCAACATTTTCGGCAGGACTATTTTTAGCAGCAGGTTGGGGAATTGCTAGAAGCTATTAAGACCCCGTGAAGCATGTTGGAAATAGCTACGAAAAGCAGGACTGCCTTTAAATGTCCAACTGCTCGACTAAGGTCAGGAGCCCATTGTAACTTCTCAGCCTAATTTCTACACAAAGTATTGCTTTGCTGTTTTATCTGACACCACACTAGTTGGAAGGAGAATGCTGAGAATACAGGAGCTCAGAGAGGTGGCGAGTTATTATGCAACTTTAAAAGTTTACTGTTTTGGGGCACAGACTTGAAGAACACAAGGATAAAGTGATATAAAGCTAAAGAACTTGCTAGGTACATTCTACATTGTTACCATCCTGCAGTGAAGAACCCCAGGCGTAGGTTAAAGGCCGTTCCAACATTACCACAGCTACTACCAGAGCGTCTTTCAATCAAATTCCAGTTGATTCACTGTATTTGTTAGGCTGCCACATGGAGAGTGAACCTGATGTTTTCTGAGTGTCTGGATTTGACTTCTACATCATGTCTTGGTAGGGCTATATGATAACTGGAATTACACTCCTCCTGTTTCCACCATTAATTGGACAACATTGGCCTACTGTTCCTGTATGAGCAGAATGGCTAAATTAAGAGAGATTGCATACCTTGCCTGTCCTAGCTAATATTTATTCCTCATTGAACATAACTTTAAGAAAATAACCTACCCATTATCACATTGCTGTTTATAGACTCTTGCTGAGCACGAATTGGCTGCCATGTTTCCTAGTGACTACACTTCAAAAGTATTGCATTAGTTATATATAATCTGCTTTGAGAAATCCAGAGGGCATGAATGGTGTTATAGAACTTCAAGTCTTTTATCTTATTGTCCTCCTTTAAATGATATGCAACCTATATACACAGCAATCCCATACCCGCAAACCTTCTAAAGTGTAGTTTCAGTTAAACTTTAGTTCACTTTAACCTTGCATAAGTGCAAAGCCATGGTAGGAGATAAGAAACAGCCCAATCAATCTATAATGTCACAGAAATTGTGAGCTAAGTTCATTTAAAACCAATCAGCTTCTTGACACATTAATATGATAACATAGTTGTTCCCCAACTACTCCCCTGCAGAGATTTCCTCACAAACACTTCTAGTCTGCACAACATTGTACTGCACAACATTGTAAGACAACAGTAACTTGTATTTAAATAGCACCTCCAATGTGACACAACATTCTAAGCTTCCTTATTAATGGTACTGTTCCCAAATCTAAGGAATTTTGGAAAACCATAGCCAGCACATCCACTATATCTTGCAGCTCTCTCTCTCTTAGAGCCCTAGACAAAGAACAAAGAAAAGTACAGCACAGGAACAGGCCCTTTGGCCCTCCAAGCCTGCGCCGATCATTTTGCCCATCAACTAAAACATTTTGCACTTCCAGGGTCTGTATCCCTCTATTCCCATCCTATTCATGTATTTGTCAAGCTGCCTCTTAAACACCACTATCGTACCTGCTTCCACCACCTCCTCTGACAGCGCATTCCAGACACTCACTACCCTCTGCATAAAAAAAACTTGCCCCGCACATCTCCTCTATAGTTTTCTCCTCTCACCTTAAATCTATGTCCCCTAGTAATTGACTCTTCCACCCTGGGAAAAAGCTTCTGACTATCTACTCTGTCCATGCCACTCATAATTTTGTAAACTTCTATCAAGTCGCCCCTCAATCTCTATCGCTCTAATGAGAACAATCCGAGTTTCTCCAACCTCTCCTCATAGTTAATAACCTCCAGACCAGGCAGCATCCTGGTAAACCTCCTCTGCACCCTCTCCAACGCCTCCATATCCTTGTAATCTGACGACCAAAATTGCACTCAATATTCCAAATGTGGCCTATCCAAGGTTCTATACAGCTGCAGCATGACTTCCCAGCTTTTATACTCAATACCCCTGCCAATGAAGGCAAGCATGCCATATGCCTTCCTGACTACCTTATCCACCTGCGTTGCTACTTTCAGTGACCTGTGGACCTGTACACTCAGGTCCCTCTGCCCATCGATGTACTTAAGGGTTCTGCCAGTTACTGTGTAATTCCTGCCTGTATCAGACCTTCCAAAATGCATTACCTCACATTTGTCCAGATTAAACTCCATCTGCCATTTCTCTGCCCAAGTCTCCAACCGATCTATGTCCCGTTGTATCCTTTGACAATCCTCTTCACTATCTGCAACTCCTCCAACCTTAGTATTGTCTGCGAACTTACTAATTAGTCCAGTTACATTTTCCTCCAAATCATTTACGTATACTACAAACAGCAAAAGGTCCCTGCAGAACACCACTAGTCACAGCTCTCCATTCAGAAAAGCACCCTTCCACTGCTACCCTCTTGTCTTCTATGACCAAGCCAATTCTGTATCCATCTTGCAACTAATCCCGTGCGACTTTACCTTCTGTTACCAGTCTGCCATGAGGGACCTTGTCAAAGGCTTTACTGAAATCCATGTAGATAACATCCACTGCCCTTCCATCATCGATCATCTTTGTCACTTCCTTGAAAAACTTGATCAAGTTAGTGAGACATGACCTCCCCTTCACAAAATCAGGCTGCCTATCACTAATACACCCATTTGCTTCCAAATGGTAGTAAATCCTATCAAGAAGAATCTTCTCCAATAATTTCCCTACCACTGACATAGGGCTCACCAGCCTGTAATTTCCTGGATTATCCCTGCTACCCTTCTTAGACAATGGAACAATGTTGGCCATTCTCCAGTCCTCTGGGACCTCACCCATAGCCAGTGAGGATACAAAGATTTCTGTCAAGGCCCCAGCAATCTCCTCCCTTGCCTCCCTCAGTACTCTGGGATAGATCCCATCTAGCCCTGGGGACTTATCCACCTTAACATTCTTCAAGGCACCTAACACCTTTTTTTTGATCTCAACATGATCCAGGCTATCTACACACTCTTCCCTAGACAAATTGACTGCTAAGTCCTTCTCTGTAGCCATCAGGTCTGGGGATTTGTCGGATTTTACTCCCTTAGGTTTCGCCAGTACTTTTTCTCTGCTGATATTAATTTCTTCACTTTTTAGCCCCTAGGTATAAAACTTGCATCTTCTACTATGAAGACCAACACAATATTTGTTCAATGCTTCTCCCATTTCCTCATTCCTCATGATGATTTCTTCTGTCTCTACTTCTAAGCAGCCAAAGTTTACTCTTCCTCCTTATATTTTTAGAGGTCTTACAATCTTTTTAATATTTATGGCAGTTTACTCTCATTCTATCTTTCCTCTTTTTATCAACTTTTTGATAGCCCTCTGCTGGTTTCTAAAACACTCCCAATCCTCAGAATTACCACTGTTTTTTGCAATATTGTAAGTCTCTTTTTTAAATCTAACACTATATCCTTAACTTCCTGATTGACCCATGGATGGGTGTGTCTTGCTGAGTTTTGTTTTCAATGGAAAATATTTTTGTTGAAGATTTTGAATTGTTTCTTTAAATGTTTCCCACTATTCATTTGCCCCCATACTTTTTAGCCCATTTACCCAATTAACCTTAGCCAGTTCTCCCTTCATACCTATGTAATTGGCTTTGTTTAAGTTTAAGATTCTTGTTTGTGACTGGAGTACACTTTCGAACTAAATGTGGAATTCAATGGTTTATGATCACTATTTCCCAGTAGATCTTTTACTACGACATTACTAATTAACCTCGTTTCATTACACAATACTAGATCCCAACCTTATCCCCAGTGGTTTCCACACACATTGTTCCAAGAAACTGTTATGAAAACATTATACAAACTCATCTTCAAGACCACTGTTGCCAATTTGATTGTCCCAGTCATTATGAAGATATATATGAATGATGGGTGCCACCATCTTACCTCCAGCCTCCTGTCCACCTATTCCAGCCCTTTTGGATTTATACAGAGTTTAAATCCCCACCGGAGCTGCGGGTAAGGACTCGCAGCCTCGAGTGAAAATCCTCAACCTTGGATAAAGGCAGAATTCGAGGTAAATTCAGCCAGGAATGCACTAGAAGAAGGAATTAATGCGCAGGCTTGGCCCTGGACAAGGCCTTGACCTCCGGCCAGATTCAGCTGGGTATAAAGAGCGAGAATTCAGTGAGGAGAAGCAGTCGGGTATCTGAAAACAGCGCGAGTGGAGAGGCAGTCGGAAGTATGTAAACATAGGCAGTTGGTAGTGGAGAGCCAGAGCAGATGAGGACCTGGAGGCTGTAACCATCACCTGGAAGAGTGGGCAAAGAGGGCCCAGAGACAGCAATCACCACCCAGAAGGCAGGTGAGGACCCGGAGGCAGGAATCACCACCTAATGGTTACTGCCCAGAGTGGCGCAGCACAGGCAACAGCGAGATTGCAAGGCCACCACCTGCTCTTTGAATCCCAGGGAGAGAGATCTTGTACAAAGGAGAAAAGAGGACAGTAGGACTGTGTGTATGTATGTCCTAGGCCTACACAGTGGAGTCTAGTCTCTAATCGTCTCAGGTCCCCTTGCCACTGGACCGAGGCCTTGCTCTGTCAAGCCCGTTTGGTAGCTGGTGTGCAACAGCCACTCCACATTAAAAGAACCCACACATAGGCATCTTGCACCCCCTTTAAAATGAAGTCCAGGACCTGGAATATTAGGTCCCTCATGGACAACCACAACAGCGACAGACCAGAACGATGTACTGCTACTGTTGCCTGGGAGTTCAGATGTTTTGACATTGACAGTGGCGCATTAAGTGAGATCCAGCTGTCGGGAAAGCCAGCTGCAGGAACAAGGTGGTTACACCTTCTTCTGGAAGGATAAACCAGTAGAAGCTCACTGCCTCTATGGGGTTGTCTTCGCCATTAAAAACGAGCTATTTGGCCATCTCCAAGACATCACTTGTGGGATAAACAAGCACCTCATGACCCTTCAGCTCACCCTAGCTGAGCCAATGCGCTACAATCGTCAGCACGTACGCACCAACACTGGATGCTATGGACGAGTCCAAAGAGGAATTTTACTCCAGCCTCAAAATCCCTGGCCCAAGTCACAGCGGGCAATAAGCTGATCCCCCTTGGCGACTTCAGTGCCAGAGTTGGGAAGGACACAGACTTCCGGGGAGATGTAATTGGCAGAGAGGGGCTAGGGAAATCCAACACCAATGGGTACCCAGCTCCTGACAAAATGCCTGGAACATGGCCTTGTCATAACCAACGGCACCTTCTGTCAGAGACAAGTACAAGGCCTCATGGCAACATCCTTTCACCAAGCACTGGCACCTGTTCGACGTCATTGTCCGAGCAAGCGACCGCAAGCACATCCATATCACCCATGCCTTGATGGGTGCCAACTGCTGGACGGAGCACCGCCTAATTCGCTCCATCATCAACATCAGTGTAACCCCAAAGCAACAATGGCAACAAAAACAATATCGCAGGAAAATCAACACTGTGGCACTGAAGGCCCCTGATGAAAGCGCTGTATTCAGCCAGCGCCTCACTGCCAACCTGGCAACTCCCGGTAACCCAGAGACAGTGTCCTCAGCACCTGGTCTGCCCTCGAGGCCTCCATTAGCACCTGTGAAGAGATACTTGGTCACTCGACCAGGAAACACCAAGGCTGGTTCAATGAGAACAAACAGGAGATCCAGGAACTGATAAGCCATAAGCGCAAGGCATTTCTGAACCTGAAACAGCAACCCAACCCGAGAACAAATAAGCAGCCCAACAGACGGCTTAGGTCCAGCAAAAAAAAACCCACAACCTAAAGGAACAGATGGGTGGAGAAAGTGCAGGAGATCCAACAGTTAGCCAACTACCATGGCGTGCATGGCTGCTTTAGCACACTCTAGACCACTTACAGCCCAAGCACCCAAGGCCCCACTCCACTGCTGGCCAAGAGTGGAGAGGTGCTCATCAAGGACAGAGGGGTAGTCAGCACCCGCTGGAAGGAGCACTTCAAAGATCATCTTAACAGAGACTCCGTCTTCGACGCGAGTCGATGCTTGTGACTGCGCACATTCAGAGGCTGAGCTCCAAGCCTTTGCCAAACCTTCACCAAGGCATATGAGAGCATAGGCCTTACACAAAACATCTGTAAGACAAAGGTCCTCCACCAACCTGCCCTCTCCACACCACCCCTGCCCCCAAATTATCAAAATCCACGACGAGGCCTTGGACAACGTGAACCACTTTCCATACCTTGGGAGTCTACTGTCAACAAGGGCAGAAATTGTCAGCGAGGTTCCACACCATGTTCAGTGTGCCAGCACACCTTTAGCTGCCTGAGGAAGTGTGTGTTTGAAGACCAGGACCTCAAACCTAGCACTAAGCTCATGGTCTACAGAGCAGTAGTGACACCCGCTCTCCTATATGGCCCAGAGATGTGGACCATGTACAGCAGGCACCTCAAAGCTCTGGACACGTACAACCAGCGCTGCTTCTGCAAATCCACTGACAGGATAGGTGCACCAACGTCAGTGTTCCCGCTCAGGCCAACATCCGCAGAGTCCAAGCATCGACCACGCTCGATCAGCTCCTCTGGGCAGGCCAAATCGTCCACATGCCTGACACGAGAATCCCGAAACAAGCGCTCTACTTGGAGCTTTGACAAGGCAAGCGAATCCCAGGAGAGCAGAGGAAACGCTTTAAGGGCACTCTCAAAGCCTCCTTGAAAAAGTGCAACATTCCCACCAACATCTGGGAATCCTTGGCCCAAGACTGCCCGAAGTGGAGGGAAAGCATCTGGGAAGGAGCTGAACACCTCGAGTCTCATCGCCAAGGGCTAGCTGAAGTCAAGCATCAACAACGAAACGACACGCGGCACCCCACCCACCTACCACCGTCTGCCCCACCTGTAACAGGGACTGTGGGCTGTGCATTGAACTCTTTAGTCACCTGAGAAAATTCATTTTTAGTGTGGAAGTAAGCCATCCTCGACCCTGAAGGCCTAAAAATATGAAGATTAAAGTTCCCCACAATTATTACATTTCCTTTGTTACAAGCTCTAATAATTTCTTATTCAATGCTCTGTCCAAGAGTATAACTATTGTTGGGGGCCTGTAAACTACTCCCACCAGTGTTTTCTGACTCTTGTTCCTAACTTCCACCCACACTGATTCTACTTCATGATCTTTTCTCACTAATGACCTTATGCAATCTTATACTATCAGGGCCACCCTTCGCTTGTCATTCTGTCTCTTTATGAAATATTCTGTACCCAGGAATATTTATTTCCCAACTTTGGTCAAATTGTAACCATGTCTCTGAAATTGCAATTAAATCTAAGTTATTTGCCTCTATTTGTGCTGTTGGTTCATCTAACTTGTTGCAGATGCTTTGTGCATTCAGATAAATAACCTTTTAATTTCAAATTTTTACTTCTATTCCCTTCAATGTCCTATTCACTTCAATGTCTTTATTCACCGATGTACAATTTTTGTTAAACTCTTTATCATGCCCCACGTTGCTTGTCTTTACCCACATTGATACACTGTTCCAATGCCTCAACCTTTCTCTTTCGATTCCTAAGTAGCCCCCCACACAGAAACCCTCCTCTTCTCCCCCATTAGTTTAAAACCCCGTCCACAGCCCTAGTCACACGATTGGCCAGGACACTGGGCCCAGCCAGGTTTATGGAGCCCATCCCAACAGATTAGCGCTCACTTCCCTGAGCACTGATGCCAGTACCCAATGAATCAAAGTCCCTTTTTCCCACACCACTGAGCCATGTGTTTAATTCTCTAATCTGTTTGACCCTTTGCCAATTGGCACGTGGCTCAGGTAACAATCCAGAGATGATTATACCTTTGATGTTCTGCATTTTAATTTGGATCCTAACCCCTCAAAGTCTCTTGGGTAGAACCAGGAATGATGTTCCGCTATGTCGTTGGTTTCCACGTGGACCATAACAGGATCCTCCCCCTCCAAGTTCCTCTCTAGCTGCGAGGAAGTATACTTTAACCCTGGCACCTGGCAGGCAACACAACTTTCAGAGCTCCTGGTTGCTGCTGCAGAGAACTGTATCTATCGCCCTCGCTATACTGTCTCCTATCACTACCATATTCCTCTTTGCTTCTAGTATGAATGAATGCCCTAGTTTAGAGAGAGTAGAGAAACCAACCAATGTTTGACCCACTTTCTTATATTACACTTTTTTTTCTTTTTTCTAACCTGCGCACTCTGATTCCCACTGACTCCCTGCTTCTGCTTTTCACTCGAGCACTCCTCTCTCAGGCTTACTCACTGTAGTGGCAAGTGAAATGGAGTAAAATGAACAAACTGTAAATACAGCCATCTTATTTCCTTCCTTCCTTTTCAGGAGTGTTCAAGCAAGTCACATTCTAATATCATCAGATGGACAGGTCTATTTATCCGGACTCCGCAGTATTTTCAGTATGATCAGCCATGGCCAGCGGCTACGGGTGATCCATGACTTCCCAAAATACAGTGTTAAAATATTACCATGGCTGAGCCCTGAGCTGCTGCAGCAAGTAAGTTCACACCTGTAAACAAACTCTTTTAACAGATTGAGTGACAGGAAGTTTGAAGCTTCAGGTGGGTGTAATAGTGACCAGACTAACCCCTGGTACATGTATTATACAGGAACCATACAACATTTATAGAGGAAATGCAGCTTGCCCTGGTCTCAAAAGTTTACTGCAATAGTGAAGATACAGCTTCCAGGGTTAAAATTTCACCCAAAGCCTCAGCTTCTGATGTGCACGTTGGGCTGCATTTTATTATCATAATCTTGCCAGTATAGTACTAGAAAGCGTAGCAAAATCAGTCTAGTCTGATAAATCTTCATTTTTATTATTTGCTGGTACATGTTCAAATATGTTTAACGTAACTGAACCAGGAATGATGTTCCGCTATGTCGTTGGTTTCCACGTTGACCATGACAACAGGATCCTCCCCCTCCAAGTTCCTCTCTAGCTGCGAGGAAATATCCTTTAACCCTGGCACCGGGCAGGCAACACAACTTTCAGAGCTCCTGGTTGCTGCTGCAGAGAACTGTATCTAACGTCCTCGCTATAATGTCTCCTATCACTACCATATTCCTCTTTGCTTCTAGTATGAATTATGAATTAATCAGAATTCTGCTGAGTAAAGCTGGAAGTTGATTATTACTGGCAAGAGAGTTTCTATAGGCTGTGTGCCTACTGCTAGCCAGTTAGTTCAGTGATGATGGCTTGTCTCTGACAAAACGCTAGAGTTGGTGCCAAAATTCCAATGGATTTTACGCTGATATTTCCTGCCCAGTTGATTCCATGAAAGAAAACATGCTTTCATCTCCAGGCTTGTAGATTCGTGCAACCCCAGATTGAGAAGCAATGCTTGCCTTAATGCTCCTCCTGTTCTTGGTCAGGAGTTTGGTGCCCCTATATTCAGTTTGCACTCAGAATACACCTCCTTGTTTGTGCACTTGCTTGCAATTGTTGGTTACTGATTCTGAGAACAAAGCGTGAGTGTGGAATGATTTTTCTTAATTAAGTCATGGGATGTGGGTTTCACAGGCAAGGTTGGTATTTATTTCCCATCCCTCATTGCCTTTGAGAAGGTGGTGGTGAGCTATCTTCTTGAACTGCTGTGTTCTGAGTGATGTAGATACTTCACAGTGCTGTTGTTACAGAAAGAATGTTCAGCGTTTTAAACTGGAAATACAGTCTCGCACTGTCTGATTTCTTCCCAGATAGCCTGTGTATTTCTGTAGCAGGAAGAAAACTTAAGGGCAGATACTCCCCCTCCCCGTCATCAGTGCCACACAACAGACTTGTGAGAAAAGTTATTGCTCAAGGGATAAAAGATACAGTAGCAACGTGGATACAAATTGGCTGAAAAATAGGAAGCAGAGAGTAATGGTTGATGGATATTTTTTGAGCTGGATGAAGGTTTGTAGTGGAGTTCCTCAGGGTATTGGGACTCCTGGTTTTCCTGATATATTAATGATCTAGATCTTGATGTGCAGAGGACAATTTCAAAGTTTGCAGGTGATACGAAGCTTGGGAGTGTTGTGAACTGTGAGGAGGATGGTGTGGAACTTCAAGGGGACATAGACAAGTTGGTGGAGTGGGCAGATAGATAACAGATGAAGTTCACTGCAAAGAAGTGTGAAGTGATACATTTTGATAGGATGAACATGGACAGGCAATGTAAAATAAGGGGTGAAATTTTGAAGAGAACACAGGAGCAGAAAGACCAGGACAGGTGGAGAAAGCAGTTAATAAAGCATATAGTACCCTGGGCTTTATTAATAGGGGCATAGAATACAAGAGCAAGGAGGTTATGCTGAATTTATATAAGACATTCGTTAGACCTCAGCTGGAGTATTGTGTACACTTCTGGCGCCACATTATAGGAAGGATGTGAATACATTGGAGTACAGAACAGAAGAGGTTTACAAGAATGGTTTCAGGGATGGGAAACTTCAGCTAGGAGGAGATTGGAGAGGTTGGGACTGTTCTCCTTGGAGAGAAGGTAGCTAAGAGGAACAATAGAGATGTTCAAAATCATGAGGGGGCTGGAAAGAGTAAATAGAAAGAAGCTGTTCCCACTCATAAAAGGATCAAGAACGAGAGGGCACAGACTTAGTGATTTGAAAAGAAGCAAATGTGACATGAGAAATTTTTTCTCACAGCGACTGGTTCGGGTCTGGAATGCACTGCCTGGAAGTGTGGTGGAGGCAGGTTCAATCAAGGCATTCGAGGACATTAGATGACTGTTTGAATAGAAACAATGTGTAGGGGTACGGGGAAAATAAAGGGCAATAGCACTAGGTCATAATGCTCATTTCGAGAGCTGGCGCAGACTCGATGGGCCAAATGGCCTCCTTCTGTGCCATTTAAAATTCTGAGATTCCAGGATTTTCAGCTGGCAACAATGAAGGAATGGTAATAGTTCCATGTTCGAGTGGTTTGTAGTGGAAAGTTTGTTATTGAACTAGTGGTGCTTCCATTCACAATGATGAGGGGGAATATCTGCCCTTAGCTTGTGTATTACTGTAGCAGGAAGGAATACTATCTGGAAAGAAATATCCAGACAATGTGAGACTGTATTTCCAGTTTAAAATGTTGAACATTCTTTCTGTAGCAACTGTTGTTTTAGGGTGAGGTTACTTTTGCATTCTAGCAAAATTGGGCTGACACGTGGTAGGTAACATTTTAGTCACACAAGTGCCAGACAATGACCATCTCCAACAAGAGAGAATCTAACCATCACCCCTTGACATTCAATGGCATTACCTTCACTGAATCTCCTGCTATCAACATGCTGGGATTACCATTGACAGAAACTGAACTGGACTAGCCATATAAATACTGTGGGTGCAAGAGTAAGTCAGAAGCTAGGAATCCTGTGGCGAGTAACTTACCTCCTGACTCCCCAAAACCTGTCCACCATCTACAAGGCACAAGTCAGGAGTGTGATGGAATACTCCCCACTTGCCAGGATGAGTGCAGCTCCCACAACACCCAAGAAGCTTGACACCGTTCAGGACAAAGCAGCCGGCTTGATTGGCACCATATCCACAAACATTCACTCTCTCCACCACCAACGCACAGTAGCAGCAGTGTGTACCATCTACAAGATGCACTGCAGCAACTCACCAAGGCTCTTTAAGCAGCACCTCCCAAACCCACAAACGCTACCATCTCGAAGGATAAGGGCAGCAGATAGATGGGAGCACCACCACCTGGAAGTTCCCCTCCAAGACACTCACTATCCTGATTTGGAAATATATCGCCTTTCCTTCACTGTTGCTGGGTCAAAATCCTGGAACTCCCTCCCGAACAGCACTGTGGGTGTACCTACACCACATGGACTGCAGCGGTTCAAGAAGGCAGCTCACCATCACCTTCAAGGGCAACGAGGGATGGGCAATATATGCTGGCATAGCCAGCAACACCCACATCCTGTAAATGATTTTAAAAAGTCAGGGCCCCTGCCCAGAATTCCAAGATAGATGGTGTTCATTACCCTGTTGTTTTGAAGACAGCTGGGTCACTGTTTGAAATCACTGCCACTGTGTTCACTTAGGAGTAGGATTCTCATTAAATTGGCAGAGGCCAGGAGGATGGGGTGGGTTTTGGGGTTAGGTCATGAGGAATCGATGAATACTGGAGCCCTGCACCTGCATTCTTAGGATGGAGGTTGTGTGAAGTAGCTCTTTATTTATTCACTGTATCGCAGGTTTAATTCTCCAGTAATCTGAACTTAAGCCTTTCAGTAGAGTGAGCCAGATCCTGTGTGATCCTAGCAGCTGATCATGGGTTCCCCAGTCACCGAGTTCCATTTGCATGGCCACTGATCATTTGGAAACTTTGTATTAATGCCTTGTTATAATATTTACAGCTGCTCACTGAAGTGCCCTGGAACCTTTTGTTCCCTTTCTTCCTGTAGAATCTGCAGGGTTATGATGCCAAATCTGATATATACAGCCTGGGAATAACGGCCTGCGAGCTGGCTAATGGGCATGTTCCTTTCAAAAATATGCCTGCAACTCAGGTATGTGTGTTATAATGTACTCAGCACTGCTTACCATAGGTACAGACTGCAGCATGAGATTGGCACATCACAGGGCTCTGATAATATAATGATAATAATGACTGTGGAGAAAAATAAAGGAGGGTTTAATTGGCAGGTTGAGAATTGTTGTTAACATTTGTCACAGGTAGAGTTCAATTCAACCACAGAATACCCACTTTCTTCCCTTTTAGTTTCATGGAATGAAATTTGATCTGCACTAACCAGGATGTTGTTGTTCATCACGTGGTTAGCAAAGCTGACTCAGGCCTAGTTGGATTGAGAATCAATTTCCAGTCTTTACAAATCCATACACCAAAGACTTAAAGTTGAATATAGGAGCAGGAGTAGGCCATTCAGCCCATCAGGCCTGCTCAGCCATTCAATTAGAACATTTTCCCATGCTACCCCAAACTCCTTGATGTCATTAGCATCTAGAAATCTATTGAGTTCTGTCTTGAACATATTCAGTGTCTGAGCTTCCACAGCCCTCTGGGTTAAAGAAGTCCAAAGATTCACTACCCTTTGAGTGAAGAAGTTCCTCCTCATTCCATTCCTAAATGGCTTGCCTCTTATTCTGAAAATGTGCCCCCTGGTCCTAGACCACCGCCCCCCCCCACCCCTCATAGCCAGGAGAAACATGCTTTCTGCATCTACCCTGTCCCCTTAATAATTTTATAAGTTTCAGTGAGATCACCTCTCATTCTTCTGAACTTTATAGAATACAGGCCCAGTCTTCTTAATCTCTCCTCAAAGGACAGACCCGCCACCCCAGGGATTAGTCAAGTGAACCTCCACTGCACTTCCTCTATTGTAAGTATACTCTTGCTTAGGTAAGGGGACCAAAACTCTACGCAATACTCCAGGTGCAATCTCACCAAGCTTCAATATCATTGAAGCGAGACATCTTTACTCCTGTACTCAAATCCTCTTGCGACAAAGGCCAACATTCCATTTGCCTTCCTAATTGCTTGCTGTACCTACATGTTAGCTTTCAGTGATTGATGAACAAGGGGTCCCAGATCCCTTTGGACATCAACATTTCCTAATCTCCCTCCATTTAAAAAATACTATGTACTTCCATTCCTCACACATGTCCACATCATATTCCATCTGCCATGTTCTTGTCTACTCACTAATTCTATACAAACTCCTTTGAAGCCTCTTCACATCATCCTCACAACATAATTTTCATTTATATAAACGACATGGATGACTATGTGGGGGGTGGGGAGGTAGGATTAGTAAGTTTGTGGATGACACAAAGATTGGCCGGGTGGTTAACAGAGAGGCTGAGTGTCTTGGGCTACAGGACAATATAGACGGGATGGTCAAATGGGCAGATAAGCGGCAGATGGAATTTAACCCTGAAAAGTGTGAGGTGATATACTTTGGAAGGAGTAATTTGACAAGGAAGTATTCAATGAATGGCATGGCACTAGGAAGTTCTGAGGAACAAAGGGACCTTGGCGTGTGTGTTCATAGATCTCTGAAGGCAGAAGGGCATGTTAGTGGGGTGGTGAAAAAGGCAAATGGGACACTTACCTTTATCAATTGAGGCATAGATTACAAAAGTAGGGAGGTCATGTTGGAGTTGTATAGAACCTTGGTGAGGCCACAGCTGGAGTACTTTGTGCAGTTCTGGCCGCCACATTATAGGAAGGATGTGATTGCACTGGAGGGGGTGTAGAGGAGATTCACCAGGATGTTGCTTGGGATGAAACATTTAAGTTATGAAGAGAGGTTGGATAGACTTGGATGCCTATGACATCTTTTGGCTATCTCCCCTATCACTGGCCCTCTATCCAGCTCTACCTGTCCCATCCCCCTTAAACCAGCTTATATTTCACCTCTTTTCTATATTTACTTAGTTCTGTTGAAGAGTCATACAGATTTGAAATGTTAACTGTGTTCCTCTCTGCAGATGATGCCAGACCTGCCGAGTTTTCCCAGGTATTTTTATTTTTGTTTTGAATAGACTTGGGTTGCTTTTGTTGGAGCAGAGAAGACTGAGGGGCGACCTGATCGAGGTGTACAAGATTGAGGGGCATGGACAGGGTGAATAGGGAGCAGCTGTTCCCCTTAGTTGAAGGATCAGTCACAAGGGGGCATAAGTTCAAGGTGAGGGGCAGGAGGTTTAGGGCGGATGTGAGGAAAATCCTTTTTTACCCAGAGGATGGTGACGGTCTAGAATGCGCTGCCTGAGATGGTTGCCTCACATCCTTTAAAATGTACCTGGATGAGCACATGGCACATCATAACATTCAAGGCTATGGGCCAAGTGCTGATAATGGGATGAGGTAGGTAGGTCAGGTGTTTCTCACGTGTCGGTGCTGACTCAAAGGGCCTCTTCTGCACTGTGAGATTCTGTTTTCAAACTTAATGGAACATGCCATCATATTATGCTCACTCTTCCCTGAAAGTGCTTACAACAAGATTATTAATTGGTCCTTTCTCATTGCATAATACTAGATCTGAAATGGCCCATTCTCTCATTGGTTCTTCAACAAACTGTTCTAGAAAACTATTTTGTAAACATTCCAG
Source organism: Carcharodon carcharias (assembly GCF_017639515.1). NCBI lineage: Eukaryota > Metazoa > Chordata > Chondrichthyes > Lamniformes > Lamnidae > Carcharodon > Carcharodon carcharias. The sequence continues at coordinate 52,298,717 of NC_054489.1, forward strand.
GAATTTGTCCTGCATGGCATTAATACTCATTAAATTTATCCAGTCTATGTGTAGATTGAAGTCTCCCATGGTTACTGTGTTACCTTTGTTACATGCACCTAATTCCTGATTTATACCATGCCCTACAACACCAATACTGTTTGGTGGCCTATAAATAATTCCTGCCAATGTTTGCTGCCCTATACTGTTTCTTAGCTCTACCTGAACAGATTCTTGTTGCTGTAAAAAGACATTTTGTTGAAGCTTTTTGTCTTGCACTCATCAGGACAATCTCAAGAATGAATACCACTGCCAGGGGAAGCAACAGCTTTATACTATATGAGAAGAGAGTGCTGATTGTTTGGCAAGTGAACTCTGATGGAGATGTTGCCATGGAGAATGCACCAGTTAATGGTGACTGACAATTAACTGCCAAGCATTGTTTGAAATTTAATCCAGGCAGCTTGACTCTGGTCAAGGCACTGCCCTGAGGAATGAATCAATGAAAAGCTCTCTCATATTTTGTTTAGCTGAAACAGGCACAATGTTTTTCCTGTCTACACAGAACAGGGCCCTGTGTATTAATATATGTAGCTTCCAGTACATACATGCACCACACTGCGAACCCAACTGACAAATTGATTCCCGGCGTAATTTTTAGCACACTGAAGATTACTTAGCAAATGTTGTCCAGTCACAAAATCACATCTAATGTTTGACACTGTGTTTGAGCTTCGCAAGCACAAGCTGGTTGGATACAGTCTATATCTTGCTTGTTGTGAAAAGTGGAAAGAACATGCTGTTTGATACGATCTGCCAGTCTTTGGGACGTATGGCCTATATACTGAGCATCACACTGGCACTGAAATTCATTTACTACATTACTCATTTGTGTGATAGGCAGAACATCTTTTTGGTTTTGTGGCAGCATCCTGTTAGTGGTGAATACCACTTGCGTCGTCACTGCATAGTCGCAGCGTGAAGCAGCTAGCTTCATCTGTCGTTCGAATTTTTACGAACGTAAGAACAAGGAGTAGGCCATTCGGCCCCTCAGGCCTGCTCCATCATTTAATAAGATCATGGCTGATCCGATAGTAACTTCAATTATGCATCCCGCCTATCCCCGATAACCTATCCAGCTCTACATTAAAAATATTCAAAGTCCTGTTTCTACCACCTTTTCAGGAAGAGTTCCAAAGACTCATGAACCTTTCAGAGAAAAAATTTTACTTGATCTGCATTTTAAATCGGTGACCCCTAGTTCTAGATTCTCCCACAAGAGGAAACATCCTCTCCACATTCCCCTGTCTGGGTAATCTGAGGTAGACTGGGCACTTTTCAGTGCCGAATGTGACGGCCTTAGGCCCGTTCATGAGTTTTCACGTGTGTATTGCGCAATGATCTGATTAGGGTAGCCATTATCCTGCAGGATGCCCTTGATGCACCCTATTTCAGCATCAAGCTTGCATGGTGAACAAATGGATCAAGCTCCATTTAGAGGTTGCTGATAAGCCCAATCTTATAGCATATGAAACTGTAAGAATCCCAACGCATGTATTGACAAGTGACGGGAGGCTTGCAGTAGACTGTGATGGAGAATCCCCTGGCAGATTTCCCAACTAGTATGTCAAGGAAAGGGAGTTAATTTGACTGCTCCATTTCAAAGGTGAGTTTGAGCGCAGGATGGAGCCTGTTAAGACATGCAAGAAAATTATTACATGGAGCTGCGGATTTAAATATAGCAAACGTATCATCCACATATTGGAAATATGCGAGGGGTCGGAGGTTAGGTGTCATTCCATTGAAGACCTGGAACCCAACAAAGATGTACTTGAAACTACATATGTTGATACACAGAGCCCTGTTCTGTGCAGACAGAAAGAACATGTACACACACTGCGCCAGTTTCAGCAAAACAATGCCCAGCCCTCCCTCGCCTTCACATGGTCCATCTCCGACACTTCCCTTACCTTTCTTGACCTGTCTCCATTTCTGGTGATAAACTGCCAATATTCATTACAAGCCATTCAACTCCCACAGCTACCTGGTCTACAGCTACTCACACCCTGCTTCCCGTAAGGACTCCATCCCATTCTCCCAGTTCCTCTGCCTCCGTCACATTTGTTCTGGTGATGCTATCTTCCAAAACAGTGCTTCTAACATGTCTTCCTTTTTCCTTAACCAAGGTTTCCCTCCCACTGTTGTTGACAGTGCCCTCAACTGTGTCCGACCCAACTCCCGAGTCTCTGCCCTCACCCCTTCTCCCTCCCAGAACCATGATAGGGTCCCCTTCGTCCTCACTTTTCACCCCACCAGCCTCCGCATTCAAAGGATCATCCTCTGCCATTTCCGCCAACTCCAGCATGATGCCACCACCAAACACATCCCCTCCCTGTCAGCATTCTGTAGGGACCATTCTCTTTGTGACACCCTGGTTCGCTCCTCCATCACCCCTAACACCTGATGCACTTTCCCATGCAATCGCAGAAGGAGCAACACCTGCCCCTTTACCTTCTCCCTTCTCGCCATCCAAGGCCCCAAACACACTTTTCAGGTGAAGCAGCACTTCACATGAACCTTCTTCAGTTTGGTCTACAGTATTCACTGCTCCCAATGTGGTCTCCTCTACATTGGGCTAACTAAACATAAACTTTGTGACTGCTTTGCGGAACATCTTCGCTCAATCCGCAAGCATGACCCAGACCTTCCTGTCACTTGCCATTTCAACACACCATATTGCTCTCTTGCCCACATGTCCGTCCTTAGGCTTCACTGGAACATTGCAGCAGGCCAACATAAACTGAAGGAGCAGCACCTCACCTTCCATTTACAACTTTCTGGACTTAACATTGAGTTCAACAACTTCTTTCATCTTGACTCCTTTTTTTTAATCCAATTTTTATTATTTATTTATTCATTTTTTTCATTCTTTTTCCCCAACCACCCCTCCCCCATCCCCCATAGGGCCATGTGTCACTTGTTTCTATGTTGTGATTTCACAGAATACTGACCCTTATTCTGCTGTTAACACATTCTGCCATCACCTTTATGCCACTATCAGCACTTTCTTTAGTCTTTAACACTACCATTAACACTCCCTTCGTCTTGTGTCCATGACATTTTTGTCAATCTCTCCTGGGCTCCCACCTATCCCTTACCTTCTATTTGGCTCCACCTGCTCCACCCCCTCTTAAATAATATAGAATCCATCACTTTTCTACCTCTCTTTAGCTCTGAAAAAGAGTCATATGGTCTTGAAATGTTAACTCTGTTTCTCTCTCCACAGATGCTGTCGGACCAGAGTTTTTCCAGCATTTTCTGTTTTTAATTTGGGTTTAAAACATTTACTCTTATTCCCATGGATCTTTTGCTGTTCTCAGATGTTGCTGGAGAAGTTGAATGGGACAGTGCCCTGTCTACTGGACACCACTACTATCCCTGCAGAGGAGCTGTTGATGACAAACTCCCAGTCAGCGGTGGATTCGGGTATCGTAGAGAGTTCTGCTGCTTGTGGAACACGAACAACAAATGGGGAACAGGTGCAGCATCCATACAACAGGACCTTCTCTGGGCTCTTCCACAATTTTGTAGAGTTGTGCTTACAGCGGGAGCCTGAGCAGAGGTACAATCATTGTGAAAGCAGATTTGATGTTGGCTGTTTCATGGCTAGATTTCATTCACAAAATTAGTATTTTTGCTTATAAAATTGATAATGCCAGGGGATGAAACCCTTTCCATTTTAGCTCTCTGATATTCAGTATTCCTAGGTCAGATGTTAGAAGCAGAGTAAAGTTCCCTTGATTCTGCTTAAACACTGTGTCTCTTGCAAGGACACTTCAGCCAACTGACCAATCTCAGTGAATGCTCAGGGCAATCATCAAAGTCTGATTCTGATGTTGACTTGCTCGTATTCCAACATGGATACTGGCTGATTGGCACCTCCCCAATGCAGGGCAATGTAGCACCTAGGTGAGATTGGCTAATGCAACAGAGGGCAGAGATTGAACTCAAAACCACCTGGTCTGTATGAGGCAGTTACTCACTGCTGTTTTTACCAACTGCACCATTAAGAAAGTATTTTTCCCAACGAACTGTGGTTAATCTGTGTCACCCTCACTGCTGCAGTTGATGCTGTCTGCTTTAACACTCTTGACTGACTCTTGCCCTTGTGTGTTCTTTATAGACCCTCAGCCAGTGCATTACTCAACCATTCGTTTGTGAAGCAGGTATGTGCATGGTAATTTTTCCTTCTATATTCTGCTCTGCCATCACTCCATGCCCTCTCTGATCACTAGGGGTTCATTTTATTGTCGGCATGGGGAGAGTGGAGTAAGCCATTCTAGAAAATAAGGGTTTTCTCCAAAGCTCATAGTGACTCTGCAATCTTGACGGACTGCACTCACTGCATATCACCTTGGGAAGAGAGATAGAAGGTGAGAGAGACAAAGAGGATGGGAAGATGGAGAGGAGATTTTGGGAGATAAGTTGAAAGAAGGGATGTGAGAAAGAAGGCCTGGGAGGGAGGAACACAAGAAATAGGAACAGGAGTAGACCACATTGCCCATGGAGCCTGCTCCGACATTCAATACGATCATGGCTGATCTTGGGCTTCAACTCCACTTTCCCTGCCCGATCCCCATGTACCTTAATTCCCTGTGAGACCAAAGATCTGCCTTTCCCAGCCTTAAACATATTCAATAATGGAGCATCCACAACCCTCTGGGATAGAGAATTCCAAAGGTTCAGGACCCTTTGAGTGAAGTAATTTCTCCTCATCTCGGTCTTAAATGACCAGTCCCTTATCCTGAGACTGTGACAATCTCTGTGTCCGCCCTATCAAGCCCCTTCAGAATCTTGTAGGTTTCAATGAGATTGCTTCTCTTTCTTCTAAACTCCAGAGAATATAAACCCAATTTATTCAGCTTTTCATCATAGGACAGCCTGCTCATCCCAGGGACCAAATTAGTGAACCTTTGCTGTACCACCTCCACTACAAGTATATCCTTCCTTTAAGCGTGGGGATATTGGAAGCTGTGAAGATCTCGGTCCTGTTTTAATAGTTAGCGAGATGAAGCTAGTGTCCAATGTTTTTCTGTTGTAGATTGATAGGGACTCCAGACACTGGGTGATGAGTTTTTGAAAACACATTGCAAAGTGAGTATAATTTCTGTAACCCTTCAGTGTCACAATCGTATCGAAACTGGAGATTAAACTCATTTTGGACCTTTTTTGCTGTGAAGTTAATAAGATTATTACAAATGTTGGCCCTGCCAGTGTCACTCATCTCCCATGAAAGAATAAAAACAAGTTTTCTACATGTTCATGCCAGGAGGGTTGCTGCTGTAGTTTCACCAGTTTGTCAGCTTCCCATTCCTGTCAGTTCTGCTCCTTTCTCTGAGCTGCGATAGGCACGGACTCATTTACTTTTCTTTTCTCAAGCTGAAACGTCGAGTGGTGGAGGTGCTTCCTGACCTGCTCCGACCTGTAACCCCTATGACAGACCTGGAAGGAACTCACCCACATGAGTTGCGAGGGATGGCTGGACTGGCATCCAGCCTGGAGCAGCTGGACGTGGAGGACTGGGACTTCTGAAAGTGGAGCCCATGCACGTGCAGTGACTGCATGACGCTGATGGTCTTTATTTGTAATTTTTTTTTACATAAAAAGCCAACTTCATTAACTTACAATTGTTAGCTGGGATCCAGCGACCTGTGGTACTGATGGAAGCTGAATAATGTGTGTGCCCATCGAACCAGCTCAGGTGGACCAGGGACCACCGCCTGAACATTGTTACTCAACTTGAACTCGAGATTTCAGATCAAAACCTTTACCCTTTTACAGTAACTGTACCAGCAGCTAGTGAATAGTGAGTGCAGAGGCAGTGTACTCACACCCCTCATGAGTAATGAGGTATTGCCCTCACCCCCTCACACTCCTCATGAGTACAGAGACAGTGTCTTCACACTTCACCGCTTGAGGATACAGAGGCATTGTACTCAAACCCCCTCGTGTCACAATGGAGGCGTGCAATGTACCCTGATAATGTTTTATTACCTTCTTACATAAAATCCCTTTATACCTGAATTGTTATTTATTCAGAATCAATATTAAAGTTGCATTTGGGTATACATGTGCGGAATCCTTGTATACTGGACAAGTCCCAGATGCAACAGTTTTTAATTTGGATTCTCTCCCATGCAGGAGCCTGGTCCTGAATTTGTCAAGTCCATTGGGTTGATTTTTTTTTTAATCTCTCAGCTTTAGAGAAACATAGTGGGGGTGCATTTTCCAGTCGGTGCTGCCTCTGAGTCAAATGCAGGTAAATAGCAGGAGTCAGCAGAACATGTGTTGGGCTCAACTGTGGGATCCATGGCTCCACATACTGTTGAGTTGGCTTCAGTATGGATCCCATCAGAGCTAGAACAGGAGCAATTTTCAGATATACCGGATCTCTTCTTGAAGGACCTGGTCTCAACTGGCCAGCTGAGAGATGCCCCAGGCCAGGATTCTCCAGTGGATCTGAGTTGGCTCAAACCCTGCATGAGCAACTCACCAGATAGTCACAATCCCTTGGAATCACAGAAGCTCTCAGCTGTCTGATATCCCTTTTTTGGAAAAGTAGGATCCCTAACTCCTCCAGGATTGTCCTGGAGTCTCAGAATTTTAGATTTAATCTCCTGAACAGTGCTGTCAGCAAACCAGGAGAAAAATAATGTGGCAATAAAAGTGTGTTTTTTCATTTTCTTTGAACATTTTTGTTTATTGTAAGAACTCTTGGAGATGGGGAAAAGGCTGTTGAACTAAGAGGTAGGGTTTTGCAACACAATGAAAGATAATTATTCAGTTTCTGATCACAGCTGCAATCTTTGTCATTCCCAATATGCAACTCTTCGTGGAGCTCCTCTTCGTGCAATTGCCAGAATAGTGCTTCTTCCATAGTCCTGTAGATGGGATGCCAGTGTAGAGAGAAACTACCTACCTGACACCTCAACAGCCTACAATTCATATCAAACTTTGTCTTATATGATATTACCATCAGAGAGACTGCAGAAACACAAATGCAGACAGCAGAATGATCTGGTGTAGGTCACAAGAGAATGCTATTGCTACATCCCCAGCTTATTATTGTACAGTTAGATACAGGGCAATTTGGGTGACACATAGAAACAAAGAAAATAGGAGCAAGAGTAGGTTGCCAGGTCCTTCAAGCCTGCTCTACCATTCAATATAATCATTGCTTGTCCTCTATCTCAACCCCATGTTCCTGCTCTCTCCCCATACCCCTTGACACCTTTAGAGTATAGAAATCTATCTATTTCCTTCTTAAATATATTCATTAACTTGGCCTCCACAGCCTTCTGTGGTAGAGAATTCCACAGGTTACCACCCTCTGAATGAAGAAGTTTGTCCTCATCTCAGTCCCAAATCGCCTACCCATATCCTGAGAGTGTGACCCCTTGTTCCAGACCCCCCAGCCAGAGGAAACATCATCCCTGAATCCAGTCTGTCCAGCCCTGTCAGAATTTTATATATTTTAATGAGATCCCCTCTTGTCCTTCTAAACTCCAGTGAACACAGGTCTCGTCGGCCTAATCACTTCCCAAATGACAATCCTGCCATCCTAGGAATCAGCCTGGTAAACTTTCGCTGCAATCCATTTATGGCAAGCATATCCTTCCTTAGGTACGGAGACCAAAACTGCACACAATACTCCAGGTGTGGTCTCACCAAGACCCTGTATAGCTGCAGTAAGTCATCCTTGCTCCTGTACTCAAATCCTCACGCAATGAAGGCCAACTTACCTTTTGCCTTCTTAACTGCTTGCTGCACCTGCATGCTTGCTTTCAGTGATTGGTGTACAAGGACATGCAGGTCTCTTTGTATATCAACATTTCCCAATCTATCACGTTTAAATAATACTTTGCCATTCTGTTTCTCCTACCGAAGTGGATAATTGTGAGGTTATAAACATTATACAGCATCTGCCACGTATTTGCCTACTCATTCAACTTGTCTAAATCACCTTGAAGCCTTTTTGCATCCTCCTCACCACTCACATCCCACCTAGTTTTGTGTCATCAGACTTGGAAATATTGCATTTGGTTCCCTCACCAAAATCATTGATATATATTGTGAATAGCTGGGGCCCAACCACTGATCCCTGTGGTACCCCACTAGTCACTACCTGCTACTCTGAAAAAGACCTGTTTATTCCTACTCTGTTTCCTGTCTGCTAACCAATTCTCAATCCATGCCAATATATTACCCCCAATCCCGTGTGCTTTAATTTTATACACTAACCTCTAACGTGGGACCTTATCAAAAGCTTTAGTTTTTTTATTCATTTATGGAATGTGGGTGTCGCTGGCTAGGCCAGCGTTAATTGCCCATCCCTAATTGCCCTTGAGAAGGTGGTGGTGAGTTGTCGTCTTGAACTGCTGCAGTCCATGTAGTGTAGGTACACCCACAGTGCTGTTAGGGAGTTCCAGGATTTTGACCCAGCAAAAGTGAAGGAATGGTGATATATTTCCAAGTCGGGATGGTGAGTGACTTGGAGGGGAACTTTCAGGGGAGTACGGCCTACATCGCTCATCTTCGGGAAGAGGAGGTGGACCTGCGGGAGATACATGGGGTGGGGAGAGAATAAATACAATCCGGGGAACGCAGCCTACATCACTCACCTTTGGGAAGAGCAGTTGGAGAGGTGGACCTGTCAGCTGCTTGGAACTGGCCCGTGCTGAGTTCGAAAAGAGAGTGAAAAAAAATTGCTTCTTTCCTGTGATATCACAATTTGGTTGGAGGAGAAACTAGCTGTCTGGTGAGTATCTAGCAAGTGTTTAAGCTTTATTCTATTCCTAAGGTTTAAAATAAATTAGGAACTGTACTTTTGGTAATGTTTTATTAAGTAGGCCAAGTAATAAGTTAATAGAAGTAAACCAAAGTAAAATAAAGTAAATGTAAAAGAAGTAAATTGAAGCCATGGCAGGATAGCTTGGTCATGTGGAATGCGTGTCCTGTAATATGTGGGAAGTTCTGGCCGCTCCCAATGTCCAAGACAACCACGTGCAGGAAATGTCATTAGTTAAAGAACCTTGAGCTCTGGGTTTCGGAGCTTGAGCAGCGATTGGAGTCACTGTGGTGTATCCACAAGGCTGAGCGCTATGTGGATAGCATTTTCAGAGAGGTGATCACATGACAGCTTAGCCTGGAGATAGAAAGGGAATGGATGACCGCCAGGCAGTCCAAAAAAACTAGGCAGGTGGTGTAGGAGACCCTTGGGGTCCTACTCACAAATCAGTTTTCTTTTTTGGAAGCTGCTGATGGTGCTAGTTCCTCAGAGCAGTGCAGTCAGAGCCAAGTTTGTGGCACCACAGGCAGCTCAGCTGCACTGGAGGGGAGGAAGAAGAAAGGAAGAGCCATAGTGATAGGGATTTGTTTGGGGAACTGACAGGCATTTCTGTGGCCATAGACATGACTGCAGCATGGTATGTTGCCTCCCTGGTGCCAGGGTCAAGGATGTCACAGAGCAGCTGCAGGACATACTGCTGAAAAAGGGGATCAGCCAGATGTCATGGTACCCGTTGATACCAATGAATTGGGTAGGAAAGGGGATGAGGAAGGAGATTGAAAAGCAGGACCTCTAAAGCAATAATCTCAGGATTACTCCCAGAGCCCATGTGCAAGTGAGTATAGAAACAGGAGAATTGAGCAAATAAACACGTGGCTGGAAATTTGGTGTAAGAGGGAGGGCATCAGATTTCTGGTGCATTGGGACCGGTTCTGGGGGAAGGTGGGACCTGTACAAGCCGGACGGTCTACACCCGAACAGGACTGGGATGAATATCGTCGCAGGGAGATTTGCTCGTGCTGTGGGGGGTGGGGTTAAACTAGATTGGCAGCATGATGGGAATCGGTGAAAACTCTGCAGGTCGGAGTCATACCTGACACAAAGGAAGATGGTTGTGGTTGTTGGAGATCAGTCACCTCAGCTCCAGGCCGTTACTGCAGGAGTTCCTCAGGGTAGTGTCCCCAGCTGCTGCTTCATTGACCTTCCTTCCATCATAAGATCAGAAGTGGGGTTGTTCGCTGATGATTGCACAATGTTCAGCATCATTTGTGACGACTCCGATACTGAAGGAGTCGATGTCCAAATGCAGCAAGACCTGGACAATATCCAAGCTTGGGCTGACAAGTGGCAAGTAACATTCGCACCACACAAATGTCAGGCAATGACCATCTCCAACAAGAGAGAATCTAACCATCGCCCCTTGATGTTCAATGGCATTACCATCACTGAATCCCCCACTATCAACATCCTGGGGGCTACCGTTGAAAAGAAACTGAACTGGACTAGCCATATAAATACTGTGGCTACAAGAGCAGGTCAGGGGCTAGGAATAATGCAATGAGTAACCCACCTCCTGACTCCCCAAAGCCTATCCACCCCTCCAAGTCACTCACCATCCTGATTTGGAAATATATCGCTGTTCCTTCACTGTCCCTGGGTCAAAATCCTGGAACTCCCTTCCTAACAGCACAATGGGTGTACCTACACCACAGGGACTGCAGCGGTTCAAGAAGGCAGCTCACCACCACCACCTTCTCAAAGGCAACTAGGAATGGATAATAAATGCTGGCCCTTGAATGAATAGAAACCTGAGGGCAAATGGAGAATTAGACAGGATAGGGAGAGGGATAAAAAAAGGTGGGGGTGTAGCATTATTGGCTGAAGAATTAATTACAGCTGTGAAGAGGGATGATATACTAAATGAGGCACCAAATGAGGCCATGTGGGTTTAGCTCAAATAAAAAAGGGGCAGCCACGTTCCTCGGAGTGTACTATAGACCCCCAAATAGTGGAAGAGAGAGCAGCAAATATGTAGACAAATTTCTGAATGCAAAAACAATACAGAAGTAATCATTGGGGACTTGAACTGCCCTAATAACAATTGGGGTGCAAACAGTGTGAAGGGCAAAACACTTGAACTGCATTCAAGAGAATTTTTTTAGCCAGCACATAAGCCCAACGAGAGGGGGTGCAGTTCTAGATTTAATATTTGGAAATTAAGCTGGCAAGTGGATGAAGTAGCATTGGGGGATCGTTTTGGAGATAGTGACCATAATACAGTTAGACCTAGCATCGTTATGGGAAAGGACAAAAATAGGACACAAGTGAAAGTTCTAAATTGGGGGAAATCAAATTTTACAAAGCTCAGAGTTGAGCTGGTGAGAGTGGACTGGATACAGTAATTAGAAGAAGGAATCAAATAAGTGGGAGGCATTCAAAAGCAAGACTGTACAGGCACATTGTAGACATGTCCCCACAAAAAAAGGGTGGTACTGCCAAATCTAAAGCCCCCTTGTTATCCAGAAGCATACAGACCAAGATAAAGCAGAAAAAGAAAGCTTATGACAGTCACAAAAGATTTAAAAGTGTATAAAGCCTAGAGGAGTATAAAAAGTACATGGTTGAAGTAAAAATGGAAATTCAGAAAGCAAAAAGAGGATATGAAAACATTCTGGCAGGTAAAATCAAAGAAAACGCAAAGATATTTTACCAGTACATTAAGAGCGAGAGAATAATTAAGGAAAGGGTAGGGCCTGTCAGAGATGTACATGGTAACTTGTGTGTTGGGCAGGGTTCTCAATGAGTACTTTCTGTCTTCAATAGGGAGAGGGATAATGCAAATGTTCTAGTTAATGAGGAGTGTGAAACATTAAAGCAATTGGCATAGTGAGAGAGAAAGTACTGGAGCGACTGACATCCTCGAAGGTGGATAAGTCACCAGGGCTGAATGGATTGTATCCCAGGCTGTTAAAGGAAGCCAAGGAGGAAATAGTGGATCCTCACTAGATAAAGGCGAGATACTAGAGGATTGGAGGTCTGCGAACGTTGTACAATTATTTAAAAAGGGTGCCAGAAAATTATAGACTGGTCAATCTGACTTCAGTGGTGGGTAAATTATTAGTATCAATTCTGAAATCAGAATAAACCGTCACTTAGAAAGGAACAGGTTGATCAGGGACAGTCAGCATGGTTTTGTTAGGGGAAGGTCGTGTCTTACTAACTGAATCAATTTTTTTGTGGAAGTAACAAGGCGGATTGATGAGGGTAGTGCAGTGGATGTTGTCTACATGAATTTTAGTAAGGCATTTGACAAGGTCCCACATGCAAGACTGGTCAGAAAAGTGAAGGTGGTGAGTTGGATCCAAAATTGGCTCAGCGGCAGGAAACAAAGAACAATGGTCGACAGATGTTTTTGCGAATGGAAAGCGGTTTCCAGTGGTGTTCCACAGGGCTAAGTATTGGGGCCCTTGCTGTTTGTTGTGCATATTAATGATTTGGACATTAATATGGGAGGTATGATTGGGAAATTTGCAGATGACACAAAAATTGGCCATGTAGTTGATAGTGAAGAGGATAGCTGTTGTCTCCAAAATGATATCAATGGTTTGGTTGAGTGGTCAGAAGGGTGGCAAATGGAATTCAGTCTGGAAAAGGGTGAGGTAATGCATTTAGGGAGGGCATACAAAGCAAGGGAATATTCAATAAACGGGAGGATATTGAGAGAGGTTGAGGAAGTGAGAGACGTTGGAGTCCATGTCCACTGGTCCCTGAAGGCAGGACAGCTGGATAAGGTGGTAAAGCATATGGAATGCTTTCCTTCCTTGGACGAGGTATTGAATACAAAAGCAGGAATGTAATGATGGAACTGTATAAAATGCTGGTTAGGCCACAGCTGGAATGTTGCGTACAGTTCTGACCACTTCATTACAGGAAGGACATAATTGCTCTGGAGAGGTACAGAGAAGATTTACAAGAATGCTGCCAGGGCGTGAAAATTGCAGCTATGAGGAAAGATTGGGTAGTATAGGGTTGTCTTCCTTAGAACAGAGGAGGCTGAGGGGTGACCAAATTGAGGTGAACAATATTGAGGGGCTGAGATAGGGTAGACAGTAAAGACCTGTTCCCCTAGCTGAGGGGACAATTACCAGGCGGCATAGATTTAATGTGATTAGTAGAAGGATTAGAGGGGACATGAGGAAAAACTTTTTAATCCAGAGGGTGGTGGACATCTGGAATTCACTACCTAAATCGCTGGGTGAGGTTGAAAAGCTCAACTCACTTAAAAGGTATTTGGATCTGTACCTGAAGCACTATCTTGCAAGGCTACGGACCAGGTACTGGAAGGTGGGATTAAAATTAGCGGCTAGTTTCTTTTTCTGGCCAGCATAGACATGATGGGCTGAATGGCCTCTTTCTGCACTGTAATTTTTCTATGGTGGTGTTCCCATGTGTCTGCTGCTCTTGTCCTTCTAAATGGTAGTGGTCCTGGGTTTGGAAGATGCTGTCTAAGAGGGTTTGGTGAATTCTTGCAGTGCATCTTTTAGATGGTACACACTGCTACCACTGTGTGTCGGTGGTGGAGGGAGTGAATGTTTATGGATGTAGCGCCAATCAAATGGGCTGCTTTGACCTGGATGGTGTCAAGCTTCTAGAGTGTTGTTGGAGCCGCACTCATCCAGGCAAGTGGAGAGTATTCTGTCATACTCTTGACTTCTGCCTTATAGATGGTGGACAGGCTTTGGGGAGTAAGGAGTGAGTTCCTCACTGCAGGATTCTTAGCCTCTGACCTGCTCTTGTAGCCACAGTATTTATTTGGCTAGTCCAATTCAGTTTCTGGTCAATGGTAACCCCCTGGATGTTGTTAGTGTGGGGTTCAGCAATGGTAATGCCATTGAATGTCAAGGGATAATGGTTAGATTCTCTCTTGTTGGAGGTGGTCATTGCCCTGGTACTTGAGTGGCACGAATGTTACTTGCTGCTTGTTGTCCAGGTCTTGCTGCCTTTGGACATGGACTGCTTCCATGAGAATCTGAAAAATCCAAATGCACCACATCCACTGATTCACCCTTATCTATTCTACTAGTTACATCCTCAAAAAAAAAACTCCGGTAGGTTTGTCAAACATTCTTTCCCTTTCATAAATCCATTTTGACTTAGAAAATATCAGTGAGATTAGACAAAGTGCCTTGTTATCACATCCTTTATACTAGACCCTAGCAATTTTCCTACTACTGATGTTAGGCTAACCCGTCTGTAATTCGCTGTTTTCTCCCTCCTTTTTTAAATAGTGGGGTTACATTTGCCACCCTCCAATCTGCTGGGACTTCCAGAATCTGCAGAATTTTGGAGAATGACAACCAAAACACCCACTAACTTCCATGGCCACCTCTTTCAGTACCTTAGGATGTAGATTATCCGGCCCTGGGGATTTATCTGCTTTCAGATCCATTAATTTCTCCAGCACTCTTTTTTTACAAATACTAATTTCCTTCAATTCCTGCTTCTTGACCCTTAGTTCCCTAGTATTTCTGGAAAGTTATTTATTGTCTTCCTCAGTGAAGACAAAACTAAAGTAGTTGTTTAATTGCTCTGGCATTTCCTTGTTCTCTAATATAAATTCTTCTGTTTCAGACTGTAAGGGACCTACATTTGTCTTCGCAAATCTTTTTCTTTTAACTTATAGAATCTTTTACAGTCCATTTTATGTTCCTTGTGAGTTTACTCTCACACTCTATTTTTCCCCTCTTTTGATCAACTTCTTTGTGCTCCTTTGTTGAATTTGAAACTGCTCCCAATCCTCTTTGGACTCCTCTTTGGATTTAATACTATCCTTATTTTCTGTTAGCCATGGTTGGGCTCCTTTTCCTGTTGTATTTTTGCATCAGAAAGGAATGTACAACTGTTGTAATTCATACATTCATTCCTTAAGTATTAGTCATTGCCTATCCAACGTCATTCATTTTAATGAAGTTCCCCAATATACCGTAGCCAACTCACCCCTCATACCTTCCTAGATTCCTTTAGTTAGAGTTAGGACCCTAGTTTTGGGTTGGATTACTTCACTTTCCATCCTGATGAAGAATTCTTTCATGTTATGGTCATTGTTCCCTCAAGGACCCCACACAAGGTTATTAAATAACGCCTTCTCATTGCACAGTACTAAATCTAGGATAACCCATTCCCTAGTTGGTCCCTTGATGTACTGGTCTATAAAGCCATCTTGTGCACACTCCAGGAATTCATCTGCCACAGTATTATTGCTAATTTGGTTTGCCCAGTCTACATGTAAATTAAAGTCACCCATCATTACTGAAACAGCCTTGTTACATGTATCTCTAATTTCCTGTTTAATGCTGCCCCTACCTTATCCCTACTGTGAATGTTTTCCACCCCCTGTTGCTTTTTAGCTCCACCCAGACTGATTCTTCATCTAGATTTTCTAAGCCAATATTCTTTCTCACTATTGCACTGATTTCATCCATAACTAACAACACCACACCACCTCCTTTTCCTTTTTTGCCTGTCCTTCGTAAATGTCAGCTACCCTTGGATATTCAGTTCCCAGCCTTGGTCACCCTACAGCCATATCTCTGTAATTGCAATCATATCATACCTGTTTACATCTGTTTGCGCTGAGTATTCAGATGCAGTGCCTTTAAACTTGTCTTTTTAACATTTTTATGTGTAATTTTTTGCACTATGGCCCCATTTGCTGCTGGCCCTTGTTTGCTTTCTACTTTTCTGTCTTTCATTCCTATTTTTGTTTCCCTCTCTTGTGTCTCCCCGCTCCGGTTCCCATCCCCTTGTCACTCTAGTTTAAACCCCCACAGTACTAGCGAACACCCCTGCGAGGATATTGGTCCTGGTCCTCTTAGGGTACAACCTGTCCAGCTGGTACAGGTCCCATCCTTCCCAGCATCAGTCCCAATGCCTCAGGAATCTAAATCCCTCCCTCCTACACCATCTCTCCAGCCACACATTAATCTGGTCTATTCATCTATTCCTGATCTCGCTAGCGCACGGCACTGGGAGTAATCTTGATATTACTATTACTATCTTAGAGGTGCTGTGCTTTAACTTATTTTCCCAGTTCCCTATATTCTGCTTTCAGAACCTCATCCTCTGTCATTAGTACCGATATGGACCACGACCTCTGGCTGTTCACCCTCCATCTTCAGAATGTCCTGCAGCTGCTCAGTGACATCTTTGACCTTGGCACTAGGGAGGCAACACACCAACCTTGGATCACGTCTGTGGCCACAGAGACATCTATCTGTTCCCCTTACCATAGAATCCCCTATCGCGATTGTTCTCCCACATTTCTTTTTCTTCCCCTCTTGCAAGGCTGAGCCACTTGTGGAGCCATGAACTTGGCTCTTGCTGCACTCCCCTGAGAAACCACCTCCCCCAGCAGGATCCAAAATGGAAAATCTGTTAGAGAGGGAGATGGACCCAGGGGACTCCTGCACTTCTTGCCTAGTGTCTTTAATCTGTCTGGCGGTCACCCAGCCCTTTTCCACCTATCACTCTTCGCCTGCGGTGTGACAACCTCTGTACATGTTATCCACAAAGATCTCAGTCTTGCAGGTGCTCCACAGTGACTCCAGCCTTAGCTCCAGATCCAAAACACTGATTTTGAGTAGCTGCAGCTGGGGCACCTCTTACACACGTTGCTCTGGACACTGGAAGTGTCCCTGATTTCCCACAGTGCGCAGGAGAAGCATTCCACTTGGCCAAGCTGCCCTGCCATGACTTACCAGTAAGCTGCTCCCTTTACTTTTACTTCCTCTAGTTTAAGGAATATTAAATATATATTAGGGACCTTACTTCTTATACTTTAAACACTACTTAATCTAAACTTAAGACCAATTTTTACTTTAAAGACCGGACAGGTCCTACTTACCAAGACTGCCGCTGCTGTCATGCTGGCTCCCAATCCCGTTTTGGTCTCAGGCCTGGTTCCCCTCACTCTTTAAAGCCACTCTCCCCTCGTGTTATTAAATGCCAAAAACAAAGGAGCACCTCTTTCTGCGACTCCCTCAATCACCCAGCTCCCAGCACTCTATTCTAAATCACAGTAAGTTGGCTGCCTTTATATGCTTCGAACATGAAGGCTAGCTGACCCAGTTACAGAGGAACCCGTTTCTGCTTCTTTAACTAAGCCCAACTGTTTACCCAGTAGAGACCTTGTTAAAACCCTGCTTAAGGTTGGGAACTTTAGAATTTAAACTGTGGATTTCAGTTAAATGCTAACTACAAACAAAATTAGATTTTTATAAAAAGATTTTTTAAAAATTAAGACTCCTTACCAACCACCAGCACCCAGTCCCATAAAAGTATGATGTTCACACCAATCAGAGGAGCCACTGACACCACTGGGTCTACAGACATCAGGCCTGTGGTTGTTCAAAAGGAGTGCGGGTCAAATTGAGACTCCCAATGTGGTTATTGATTTCTGCCTAAATATATATAAAAACAAAAAAACTGCGGATGCTGGAAATCCAAAACAAAAACAGAATTACCTGGAAAAACTCAGCAGGTCCGGCAGCATCGGCGGAGAACAAAAGAGTTGACGTTTCGAGTCCTCATGACCCTTCGACAGAAGTGGAAACTTTTGTAGTTCTGTCGAAGGGTCATGAGGACTCGAAACGTCAACTCTTTTGTTCTCCGCCGATGCTGCCGGACCTGCTGAGTTTTTCCAGGTAGTTCTGCTTTTGTTTTTGTTATTGATTTCTGCCTGTTTATTTTACCACAATTGTTTCAAATCAAATATTATCAGTAAAATCACTCTCTCAACACTAAACCAACAGCATTGGAAATGTTGACTTGGCACAGTGGTAGCAAGCTTTCCCTTCAGTTCAAAGTCATGAATATGAGCTCCACTTAACTGACTTGAGCACATAGTCCAGGTTAATACTTCAGGACCGGACTAAGGTGCTACAGTGTTGGACATACCCTCTTTCAGGTGAGATATATTATTGTTTGGAAGAATTATAAAAGAACCTGTGAGATTATCCCTCTGACTACTGCCTGGCACTCAGCCCTGCACTGAAACTGGTTCCTGGGTTCAGTTGTTTGCATGATCCTGCTATGTACAGATTAGCTGCAACATTTGCTTGAGTGCACCTCAGAGCCAATTTAGATTCCGAGGATGTGAAAAGTATTACAAAATATGCAAGGTTTTTTTTCAGGTGCTTGGGCCAGAAGGAAGAATCATGGAAATTCGAATGATCTGCACTGGAAAAATAGGAGCAGGAGTAGGCCATTCATAGCCCCTCAAGCCTGCCCCACCATCTGCCCCAGGCTTCAACTCCTTTTCCATGCCAGCTCCTCATAGCCCTTAACTCCCTGATTTAAAAATCTATCTTCCTTCTCTTTAAATATTTTCAGTGATCTAGCCTCCACAATTTTCTGGGGTAGAGAATTCCAGACATTCACTACCCTCAGAGAAGAAATTCCTTCGCATCTCAGTTTTAAATGAGTGTCTCCTTATTCTGTAACGATGTTCCCAAGTTCGAGATTCCCCCACTAGTGGAAACATCTTCTCCACATCTACCCAGTCAAGCCCCCTCAGAATCTTGTACGTTTCAATAAGATCACCCCTCATTCTTCTAATCTCTAATGAATAATGGCCTAACCTGTTTAGCCGTTCTTAGTAAGTCAACCCCTTCATCCCAGGAATCCACTTTAGTGAATCTCTTTTGAACTGCCTCCAATGCCAGTATATCCTTTCTTAAAAACGGGGACCAAAACTGTGCACAGTACTCCGGGTGCAGCCTAATCAACACCCTGTACAGTTGTAACAAGACTTCCCTATTTTTAAACTCCAACCCCCTAG
The DNA here is from genome assembly GCF_017639515.1 of Carcharodon carcharias. NCBI lineage: Eukaryota > Metazoa > Chordata > Chondrichthyes > Lamniformes > Lamnidae > Carcharodon > Carcharodon carcharias. Next base: position 52,317,382 of record NC_054489.1, read on the forward strand.
CAATACAGGCCAAAATTCCATTTGCCTTTTTAATTACTTGCTGCACCTGCATGCTAACTTTGTGTTTCATGCATAATAACACCCATGTCCCTCTGTGCTGCACTTTTTTGGAGTCTCTTTCCATTTAAATAATAGTCTGCCTTTTGATCTTTCCTACCATAGTGTATGATCTCACACTTTCCTACATTAAACCCCATCTGCCAAGTTTTTGCCCATTACTCAACCTGTCTATATCCCCTTGCAGATTCCTTATGTCTTCACCACAACATGTCCTCCCGCCTATTTTTGTATCATCAGCAAATTTGGATACATTACACTCTGCTCCCACCTCCAAATCATTAATATAGATAGTAAATAATTGAGGCCCTAGGACTGATCCTTGTGGCACTCCACTAATTACATCTTTCCAACCTGAAAAAGCTCTATTAATACTGAATCTCTGTCTTCTGTGTGTTAACCAATCCTCAATCCGTGCTAATAATCCATGCCAATACTGTGAGCTCCTATCTTGTGCAGTAACCTTTTATGTGGCACCTTATTGAATGCCTTCTGGAAATCCAAATACACTACATCTACCAGTTCCCCTTTATCAACTCTGCTTGTTGTATCCTCAAAGAACTCTAGCAAATTTGTCAAACATGATTTCCCTTTCACAAAACCATGTTGACTCTGATTGAATTAAGCTTTTCTAAATGTCCTGCTATTTCTTCCTTAATAATAGACTCTAGCATTTTCCCAATGACAGATATTAGGCTGACTGGCCTATAGTTTCCTACTTTTTGTCTCCCTCCCTCCTTGAACAGGGGCGTCACATTAGCGGTTTTCCAATCCGCTGGGACCCTCCCAGAATCCAGTGAGTTCTGGAATATTTTGACCAATGCCTCCACTATCTCTGCAGCCACTTCCTTTAAAATCCTTGATGCAGGCCATCAGGTCCTGGCGACTTGTCTGCCTTCAGTCCTATTAGTTTGTCAAATACTTTGTCCCTCGTGATAGAGACTGTTACAAGATCTTTCCTCCCATGAGCTCCTTGCTTATCTGATATTATTGGAATGTTTATAGTGTCCTCCACCATGAAGAGCAATGCAAAATATTGGTTTAAATTATCTGCCATTTCCCTGTTCCCATTATCAATTCTCTAGTTGCATCCTCCAAGGGTCCCATGCTCACTTTAGCTGCTCTTTTCCTTTTTTATCTACCCGTAGAAGCTCTTGCTGTCTATTTTTATATTTCTTGCCAATTTACTTTCATAATCAGTTTTCTCCCTTTTTATTGGGTTTTTAGTCATCCACTGCTGGTTCCTAAAAAAATTCCCAATCCTCTGGCCTACCACTAATTTTTGCCGCTTTATCTACTGTTGAAGATGAAGATTAAAACCTGACCCTTCCAACCCCAGCTCCTGTTTGCACCAATCTCAAAAACCTGAAAAAGCTGACAAATTCACAGAACCTTTATAATTCAAAATGCAAGTTATAAATGCAAAACAGCCTCAAATAAAAAGAGAGACCTGCATTTATATAGTGCCTTTCACAACCTCAGGACATCTCAAAGCCCTTTACAGTCAAACAAGTACTTCTGAAGTATATTGACTGTTGTAATATAGGAAACAGCAGCCAATTTGCACTCAGCAAGTTCCCACAAGCAGCAATGTGATAATGACCAGATCATCTGTTTCTGTGATGTTGACTGAGGGATAAAAATTGGACAGGACAACGGCATATCTTCGAAATAGGGCATGGAATCTTTTACTTCCGTGTGACACTGCCCTCGAGCAATTGATTTAACGCATCATCCAAAACAAAGGGCAGATTTTACAACCCCGTTTCGGTGGGGACAGAGCTGTAAAATGCAGCGAGACATTCTAAACCTCGTTGACTTCGGCAGGAATGTAAAATTTGCCTGCTGTAAGATTTTTCCCAATGTCTCCAACAGCGCAGCACTCCCTCAGTACCACCCTGGACTGGCAGCTTTAATTTCTGCTGTGGAACTTGAACCAACAACTTTCCGACTTGGAAGTAAGGGTGCAAACACTGAGCCACAGCTGCCACCTACCTTTTCAATGAAGGTTATTGCTTTAATAAGCAACAAATAAGTTAACTTCCTAATTATTAGAAACAATGAGTGTTAACCAGAGAATGAGAAACCAAATACTGAAAAGAGAGTGAGAAATGGACAAAGTGGAGAGGGAGACAGAAAGAAAGGGAGAGAGGCAAGGAAATTGACAGCAAGGGATGGAAACAGTGACAGATACAGAAGACAGAGAAAAGAATAGATGAGAAAGCATGGTAGATGGACAGATACAGAGTGAGGAAGATAGTGGGAGGATAGATTGATTAAAGAGAAAGGGACAGGCCAAATAAGAAATAGAGACACAGCTGGGGAAAGAAGGCAAGACACTCAACAAGAGGTTTGTTTGCACCCAGAAACCTGTTCATAGTGACCACCTGTCTGGTAGTAGGCTGCCAAGTGCTGTCTCCCAGGGATGCTACTTTTGTCCTTGGGATACGGGAAAAGAAAGACTGCATTTATATATCACCTTTCACAACCCCAGGATGTCCCAAAGCATTTTACAACCAATGAAGTACTTTATAGTCATTGTTGTAGTGTAGGCATCACAGCACCAATTTGCACACGGCCAAGATCCCACAACTAAAAACGTGATAATGACCAGATAGGAAGATAGGAGCAAGAGTAGGGTCATTGTGGTTCAGGAGGAACAGGAGTGCTTCATCACCTCCCAAGCTAAACTGCTTGCTCCCCTCAGCATCTTGGTCCACCCCAGAATTGCCAAACTCTCCTCATAATCAATAACCTCCCCCTCAGCATTGCAGACTTTCTCCACCCTAAAATTCAGATCCCTCCCAGGATTCTCGAACCTTCCCCATGATCTCCAACGTTCCCTTCAGCATTGTGGATCACCCCCAGGATCTTGGACCCCTCATTAATCAGGTTACAGGCTCCCTCAGTCTCCTGCAGCTGACAGGAAGTCTAACCTGTCAATTAGGTCAGTTTATAATCACCCAGGTATTCAGTGTTTAAAACCATCACAAACCCTTGATTAGATTCCAGCCTGTAACCCATTCACAAGCCTCTGTTATTCTATGTGAATAACCAGATTTCCGCAATCTATCTCTGAGAGAGGTGTGTTAGGTATTTGTAGTTTTACTGTATACTGAGCTGATATAAAATGGGGGGGATGGTGGTGGTGGCATGGCAGTGTGTGTTAGAGGACAAGCTGTAGGGCCACAACATATGGGAAATCCCATCCACTGAACACAGTAACCCATAGCACTGTGTAGTGCATACTATTCTGTACTGAGACTGGGTACAGTGCTGTCCAGTCCATGCTGAGTCTTGGACATATAATTGGAGAGATTGAATTTGCAGTGTTATGGGGAAATTGCTGGGTTGGAGGTCCAAATTGGAGAGTTTTTTTCAAAGACCAGTCACAGGCATGTTCTGGTGAAAGACCTCCCAATGTGTTGTAGGATTCCATGTTGTCAGTGTTGCTACTCAGCAGATTCCAGGAGTTTTCCGAAATGCTTGAGGGATGAATTCTGTTACTGTCAGCTCTAGCAGCCCAGCTGACCTTTTTAAAATAACCTGATGGTGCATCAGGGCTCACATAGGTCCTTCCAGAAACATCCAATAACATTAAAGGTTCAGCCAGCAAAATACAAATCAAGGTAAATTACTCAACATTGGAGTTTCACCAAACACTCCCAGGACAGATAAAGCATGCGGTTAGATACAGAGTAAATATCCCTCTATGCTGTCCCCATCAAACACTCCCAGGACAGGTACAGCACGGGGTTAGATACAGAGTAAAACTCCCTCAACGCTGTCCCCATCAAACACTCCCAGGGCAGGTACAGCACGGGATTAGGTAGAGAGTATATCTATCTGTACGCTGTCCCATCAAACTCTCCCTGGGCAGGTACAGCATCGGTTAGATACAATGTCTGTATGAGTGCAACTTCAACACTCAAAAAGCTTGAGACCATCCAGGACAAAGCAGCCCACTTGATTGTCACCCAGATGGCCACACCTACAACATTCACTCTCTCCACCCCTGATGCACAGTAGCAGCAGTGTGTGTTATCTGCACGATGCACTGCAGCAGCTCACCAAGGCTCCTTCAACAGCACCTTCCAAACCCACAACCACTACCATCTAGAAGGACAAGGGTGGCAGATACATGGGAACACCACCATCTGGAAGTTCCCCTCCAAGCCACTCACCCTCCTGGCTTGGAAATATATCACCGTTCCTTCACTGTCACTGGGTCAAAATCCTGGAACTCCCTCCCTAACAGCACTGTGGGTGTACCTACACCACATGGACTGCAGTGTTCAAGAAGGCAGCTCACCACTACCTCAAGCAATTAGAGATAGGCAATAAATGTTGGCCCAGCCAGGGATGCCCACACCCCATGAATGAATATAAAAATAAATTGGATAGGATTGGCGGGTCAAATGGGCCACTCCAGTGCTATAATTTCAATGGGCTTGAAATCCTTGCTCAGATCCAGTGTGATCGCTGCTCTGAAACCCCTGCAGAACCTGGTAGCGTGGAGAAGACACCCTGCCCCCCAACCTACTTTTCTCTTCTCCCTCTCCCTCCCTCCTCATCCTCCACAATCCACTCTATCCCACACCCCACCCTTCCCTACTTCCTTTCATTCTCCATCCACACTCACCATCTGCCCCACTCTCTCCTCCTACCCTCCCCCATGCTCCCAAACTCTCCAACTACTTCCAAACCCCATTCCCCCTCTGCTCCCCACCACTCCCCCTCCACCCCTCTCCCCATCACCAAGTTAAGGGCTGTTCCCATCCCTCAACCTCCCCTCCCTCATCCTTCCTACCTCTCCTCCACTTCTTCCTTTCCATTTCCCCATTCTTGCCCTCCTCCCCTGTTTCTCCCTCACCCTCCTTTGTCTTCTCTGAGGGCAGGCTCAGCTCCATAATTGAGCGTTCACTCTCATTATGGGAACTTTACATCAAGTTGTTTCATTCACAGTTTATCTATCATTCAGTGGTTGAGTGGGCACCTGGTAACAGTGGGCAATTGATACCTGGGTAGATGTCAGCAGGTTCAGTGGTCATTGGATACAGTGGCCAGTGAGAAGCTGGGTTCTGTGGGTATAGAGGTCAGTGGATATAGAGGTCAATGGGTACAGTACTCAATGGGTTTAATGGTCAGTGGGTTGAGTTCAGTGGGTAGGGTGGTCAGTGGGTATAAAGTTCATTGGATATAGTGGTCAATGAGTACAGTGGTCAGTGGTTAGATGTCAGTGGGTACAGTGGTCAGTGGATACAGTGGTCAGGGGGTAGAGTGGTCAGTGGGAAGCAGGGTACAGTGGTCGCCAGGCGGATGAAAAAGAAAGGCAGGGATGGGGTTTTAATAATTTTCTATAAGCTCCTTCCTCACACATTGCTCCTGCAGACAGGCACTGACAGATGGCAGCTCATTCAGCGCTAGCTCCTCTAGCCCAGGGGTGTTGCTCAGCCTCCCTGGTACTATCCGTTGAAAAAGCTATTTAAAGATTTGGAGCATCATCTCTCTGATCTCTGGGGCACTGAAGTGCACCGGATAACGGGGCTTTTACGAAGCGCTGGCTTTGTAACATTAAAGGGGCATTTCATTGCAGAGAAAATCTTCACAAGCCTTTTGTTCATTTGCAAGCACCAACCCCAATGGTAGAAGCTTTGTCCAAACACATCTTTGCATCACTGCAGCTTTACTTAAAGTCACTGGGTGATTCGCCTTCTTTTGGTCTCCGCTGCCTCAAAGAGTTTGTCAAATACCTATTCAGGGGGAGAGTTTCCCTTTAATTGTTTTAGCTCAGATTTCATGACCTGTCGGTTTTCTGGTTGCCATGGCAGCGCCAGCTGATGGAAGCCGCCAGCAATGCTCCAATATTCCCTGGAGGGATGGAGATTTCTTCCATTTATAGGCAGTGATTGCTGCTTTCTCAGCTGTCTAGTGGCTGAGTGAGGGTGCTATATAAGAGTGGGCTGGGGGCTGCGGATGCTCGTCCGTCTGCTTACCGCTCCTGCAGACGCTCCTCCCGCTAAACCATGGCCCCCAAGAAAGACTTGAAGAAGGAAGCTGCAAAGGCAGCACCTGCCCCCCCTCCTGAACCAGAGCCCCCCAAGGAACCAGTCTTTGACCCCAAGAGCGTGATGGTAAGTAGAGCAGCGGTGGCTCTGCCAAGGCCAGCCTGATAATGTGGGAGAATAATTATTGTGCTGTCTACCTGCTGTTAGTGGCTCCATGCTTTTTTGAAAGGAGACAATACAAAGACAAAACCAGATACCGAGGAGTTAAAGCGTTTGTTTTATTTATTTTTTGCTTTTTACTAACCGTGTGCAGAAAATCCCATTGTGGTTTAAAGGTGATAGCTTTCATTTTCCATCTTGTCAAAAGCTTCAATAAGAATTTGTTAATGCAGCTCCTGCACTGGGAGAGTGGTTACTGTTTCTCTCAGCTTCTGCACTGGGAGAGTGGGTAGTTTCTCTCAGCTCCTGCACTGGGAGAGTGGTTACTGTTTCTCTCAGCTCCTGCACTGGGAGATTGGGTACTGTTTCTCTCAGCTCCTGCACTGGGAGAGTGGGTACTGTTTCTCTCAGCTCCTTGTTCTCTTTGTTAACCCAAAATTAGATCAATAAATAGCTGCAAGCGTCTTTATCTTTTCTCATTCCTCGTCTCGCTCCCTGCCCCCCAAAGTCTCTGGTCCTCCCCAGGTACCAGCTCCATGATTCCAGGGGGTTTCTCTGTGGCCATAATCAGTAAGCATCTAGTCCAACTACTGCACCTTGAGGAAGCAAGCATTTTGACCTTGACTCACCTACACCCATCCCTCAAATGCTCCCCACCATTGCCCTGGTTGTGTTGAGGGAAACTGCTCCTTAACTCCTCCCTAAGCTGTGATAAATGAAAATATTCTCCTGTTTAAATTAATCTAATTCCTGGCCAATTCTACATTTCCTATATTTTACCAAAAGTTTCAGGCCAAGGTGAGCCAGCAGTAGGGGTGTTTTCTCAAGCCACTGTCTCCTCCACTGTCTAAAGAAATATTTCTATCTAAGGTGGCTCCATGAGCTGAAAAAGCTATTGGTGAATGTGTGTGTGATCTGTCCCGTATCACAGAGTACCCGTCACTGCAGCCTCCAACTCCCTGGGAACAGAAACATTCCTCAGTAACTGAAACAGAAGCAATGGCAGAGATACTCACAGCCTTCACAGAGATACTCACAGAGATACTCACAAAGATACTCACAGCCCTCACAGAGATACTCACAGAGATACTCACAGAGATACTCACAGAGATACTCACAGAGATACAGAGATACTCACAGCCTTCACAGAGATACTCACAGAGATACTCACAGAGATACTCACAGCCTTCACAGAGATACTCACAGAGATACTCACAGCCTTCACAGAGATACTCAGCCTTCACAGAGATACTCACAGAGATACTCACAGCCTTCACAGAGATACTCACAGAGATACTCACAGCCTTCACAGAGATACTCACAGAGATACTCACAGAGATACTCACAGCCTTCACAGAGATACTCACAGAGATACTCACAGAGTTACTCACAGCCTTTAGTCTAAATGAGGAGTGGAAATCTTAGGCGCTCCAGATAGACACAGTAACTGGATCAGGTTAGTACACTACCCGTCCGGCTGTGTGACCTCCACGCTGTCTCCGCATGAACTCAGCACACAGCTGGAGAGCCTTTACTGTCAGCTAACATCTGGCAGGCTGCTGCTGAACAAACTAGTCCTGGGTCTGGGTATTTACGCTTCCCAGGGATGTTTTTGACTTACAGAGGGCTGTGCAGTGAGGGTAATTTTTACATTGAAAAAGCGACAGTCCATTAACTGAGAGGGAAATGCAGGCAGGCATAATGCAGGATTGCTGCACAGGAATGACTTCAATTAAACTGCTGAAACTTCCTCTGAAACACAGAAGTTAGCACACAAAACACTTTAACGTTACACTGATTGGTCATCTGGACAGTGACATTCATTTGGCTTTAAGCGATAAAGTTGAAAGTTCCTCTGGGACTCTGTTAGTTGCTGGAACTCTGGCTGACTAAAGGACCCAGCTGGGGAGGGAGAGAAGCAGCAACCACGCTTCTGTACCTAGTGACTGTCCAATGGCTCGTGTGGCAAATGAGTGAAGGTCCTGAGTTAAAATGATAAACTGTGCAGGCATATCCCCTCTCCCAGAAAAACAGTCACTGAAGGAGATACCAGAGGGAAATGGGTAAGTGTCAGCCTGAAACCTGGGACAAGTTGGAAAAGCAGGGAGGAAATTGGAGGGAGAAAAACTCAAAAAGGAGGGAAGGAATTGAAACGTTGGGGAAGGAATGATGACAGGGGATGGAGCAGAGAATGATAGGAATGGTAGAAATATTGAAAATCCACTTGACCAGAGTTTTTATGACAGAAGGGTAATGAAACAAAGGCTTCAATGTTGAATGAGTTTTAAAAGAATGTTAATACAGATGGGAGAGAAAGAGAGAAAATAATTGGCATCTAGTGAAACTATAAAAAAGTTTAGATAGTTTGCAACCATCCTTACTCAAAAAACTAGACAGGAAAGAGTGGAAGAACTAGTTTACATATCCAGAAGCTCTATAGAGGGTTGAGGGAGCGCCAGAGGACTGGCAAACAGCTAATATTGTTCCTACATACAGAAAGGAAATTTGAACAAGAATTGGGAATTATAGACCAGTCAGCTTAATGACAGGAAATATGATAAAGGCAGCCTAAATTTCAAAAGGCTAATTTATGCTTAATTACCCCAATAGAATTATTTAAGGAGATAATGGAAAGAGTAGACAAGGGTAATGTGATAGATACCATATATTTGGATTTTCAAAAGGCCTTTGATGAAAGGCTCATGGCAAAGGTTAGGTTATGTGGAGTCAGGGGGCAAATAGTTGAATGGATCAGACATGTGGAGTCAGGGGGAAAATAGCTGAATGGATCAGACATGTGGAGTCGGGGGAAAATAGCTGAATGGATCAGACGTGGAGTCAGGGGGAAAATAGATTTAAAAAGAGGCTGAGATTATTTATGGTCCTCGTTATGTGTAAAGGATAGTTATTCAGATTGGAGGGATGTAGAAAGCAATGTTCCACAAAGATCAGTGCTATGACCATGGTTATTTATAATTTACATTCATGATTTCAATTTAGGGCTAAGTAACTTGATATGAAAATTTGCAGATGATATCAAACTGGAGGTTTACAGCCAACAAAGGGAAGAATGCAACACAATACCAGGTGGCATCTGAAAACTTGCAGACCGGGCAGTTTAATGACTAATGGAATTTAATATGGGAATATGTGAGATGATGAAATTTGATAGGAAATAGAAACTAAATAGGATAGAAGAGTAAAAGAATCTTCAGATATAGGTGAACAAATCATTAAAATCAGCATCAATTAAAAATGCCAACTACACACTGGAATTTATTTATAGGGATATAGAATTTAAAAGTAGTGAAGTTACAGTATATTAAACTTCTACAGGACCCTGAGCAAGCTGCGCTTGGAAAGTATTGTGCACAATTCTGGTCTTCATTATATAAAGGACGTGGAAGCACTGGATAAAATATAAAAAGGATTTACAAAGATACTTTTGGAGAGATTTGAACAGGTTGCTGCTTGGAAGAGACCTGATGAGGTATTTAAATGTATTAATGGACAGGGTAGATGTGGAGAGTATGTTTCCACTTGTGGAAGAATCTAAAACTAGGCCCACAAAAACAAGATAGTTACTAATAAATACAATAAGGAAATAAGGTTAGAATGTGAAACTCAGCACCACCACTTGTGGTCGAGGCAAAGAATTCAGCTGCTTTCAAAAGGAGAATGGACAAGCATATGAGAGAGCACATGAACAAAAATAAAATGGTGCATTGAAAGGCCAAGATGAGCTTGTTAGAAAGGGTGGGTCTAGACTAGTGTGGAGTATAAACAGCAGTGCAGATTTGTTGGTCCATTTGTCCTGTTTCTGTGCTGTGTATTCTATACAATTCTATGTAAAGAGAGAGAGAGATAGGGAAGGAGAATAGAGATGGCAAAAGGTATAGAGTGACGAGGATGGAAAGGGAGATGGAATGGAGGGACAAAGGGGTTGAAGGGATAGAGAGAGAGAGAGAGAGAGAGGGAGATGGGGGATGGAGAGAGAGATGGAAACGAGGAGAGAGAAATTTAATTCTGAAATTTAATACAAAGAAGTGTGAACTGATTCATTTTGGTAGGAAGAGCAGGGAGAGGCAATATAAAATAAAGGGTACAATTCTAAAGGGTGTGCAGGAGTGGTCACTCTGTGCATGTCGCAAGACAGTACAACATCCCAGAGCAGGATATTAACTTCTTCAAAACCTTATACAGCGACTCCAGCTGCTGCATCAAGACCAGCACGAGCATCACAGACTCATCACGAGCATCACGGACTCATTATCATCACCGGAATATGGCAATGCTCCACACTCTCCCCATTCCTGTTCCTCTTGGTTATTGATTACATCACGAGGAAGGTGATGGTGGCTGCAGACTTTGACATCCCGTTGAAACACCACTGGTTGACGGGTGTGATTTCACAGATGACACTGTCTTGCTGGCTGAAGAATTGAACACCCTCCAAGACATGACACTGATCTTGAGAGTAGCGGCACCAAGGGTGGTCTACGCTTCAGCTGTGAGAAGACCAAGACAGTGATGGCTGGACAGCAACACAGCCCTCCCATCACCAACGGTCAACAGGACATCGAGAGGTTCCCTTACTGAGGAAGCAACATCTCTGGGGGAGGGGGGTGTTGTAGAGATCGATGTCCACACAAGAAACTACAAAGTGGCATTGGCCGTCCAGCAGCTCCACACCGTCTGGGCAGCCAATACCATCAACACGGCCATGAAGCTGTGACTCTCCATGCCCATAGTAATACCAACTACAGTCTATGCCAGTGAGACATGGAAGAGGACAGCAATGGTGTCACGTCTTTCACCAACATTGCCTACATAAGATCCTGGGCATCACATGGTAAGACAGCATCACAGTGAGGAAGTGCTACAGAGGACTGGTCAGAGGCACCTGCGTGACATTGTGACAGAGAGATGACTGAGGTTGGCAGGATGTGGGTTTCACCTCCCGGACCTACATCCCACCAGAGCGTCAGATGGAAGAAGAAGACGGGGCTGGGCAGAGGAGACCTGGCGAAATACATTTAAGGAGGAGCTTCTGGAGTGGGACACCATCCAGGCTGGAGTGAAAGAGCTTGTGATGGACCAGGGGCCAGTGACTGAGTCTTGCTGCCCATTGTCCCACACGGGACTGGAGAAACAAAGTCTAATTAAGTAAGCAGGAGCAGTGGGACCTGGGTTTTATATGCATAAATCATTGAAGGTCACAGGATAGCTGGGAAAGTGGTTATGAAGGCATATGGGATTCTGAGTTTTATAAATAGAGCATGGAGCACCAAAGCAAGGAAGTTATGATGAATCCTCATAACACACTGGTTCAGCTTCAACTGGAGTATTTTGTTAAGTTCTGAGCACCACACTTTATGAAAAAAGCTATGGAGAATGGGTGAAGGAATGGGACTGGCTAAATATTTCTTGCAGAGAGTCGGCTAGGACTGGACAAACCAAATGGCCTCTTTCTATACTGCAACCATTCTCTGAGTGTACAGAGGAGAGAGAGTTAGGGGACTGTAAAGATCATGCTGATGTCACACTGAACAATGACAATGATCAGAGTTTCAGTGATATCTTTAACTGATTTGATTGGATGATCTGAATCAATGAAGACATATGAGATTGTGATTTGCTGATGTGATTATATGTTTGGTCGACATGAATTCTCAATGAGATTGGATGTTGCAATTTGGGCTAGAGATTTGGTGGTATGAGTGAGTAATGTGATGCATGTTAAGATTGGGTGATCAGTGGTAAGGTTGGTGATGTGTAGCAGTGCTGTATTTAGGTGTTATGGCTGGGTGATTTAATTGGAGATGTGATGATGCACTGCACATCAATGATGTGGATGAATGATGTGATTAGGTGTTGTGATTGCGTGAGGGAAATTAATTTGTAAATGAAAATTTCAAAAGCCTATGTGACATTACAAACAGTTGCTAAAATAACAGCTATTGGGAGTATTAATTGAGGGATTTGGATGGTTTATATATAGAATAAGAGATATCTGGGAGTAATCTGATTGGATATCGCATGATATCGTGACACCAAGAGTGTGTTTTCTAGTGGTGTAGTGTCACTACAGTTTGTGATTGGTTATTGCTGCCTAGCAGCCAATGACAGGAATCTTTATTTCAGCATGTGCACCCTTCCTGTGTTGAAGTGTGATACTGTGACAAACAATTTCCTGTGTTGAAGTGTGATACTGTGACAGACAATTTCCTGTGTTGAAGTGTGATACTGTGACAGACAATTTCCTGTGTTGAAGTGTGATACTGTGACAGACAATTGTGTCTCACTATCAGCTGACAACTAGGCTACTAACAATACCATTCCATGGGTACAATAGTGGAGTCAGTGCCATGTGTACGTCAGAGTCCTGTTGCTCTCTGCTCCAGGGTGTAGACATATCAGTATGTGAGGGTTCGACCACCCCAGCTCATGTCGTAAAGCTTTGACCAGGGGCCAGATTTTTGCCTTTGGGTCTGGGGCAGAGACAGAAGAATTCCCACTCCGGAAACCCAACCTTTATAAATGGCTGCCCGGACATCAGGTTTTCAATCTGGGAGGTGTGGGCTGGATTAGACCAGAGAGAAACTGAGGAGGATGCTGGCTGCGGAGGCGAGCTGGGCCGAAGGCCTGCTTCGAAGCTCTAGCACTGTGTCCATGGTTTAAAAATAAAGATTAAAATATGAAACACGCCTCCAGCCTTCACCCCTCACACTTCTCACTCCCCCACACAGCCCCCATGTCCTACCTTTAACATCTCATGCCCCTGACCCACCCCATAACCCCTCATACCCTCCATGCCAACCTGTGCACCTCACCCACTGCCCTTTGGCCTTACACCTACCACACCAACTCACCTAGTATCCAACATGGGCAGACCTCAGGACCCATGCAGAGATAAAATAAAGTAAAGGTCTATTGCAGTCTTTACTATATTGACAAAGCACTGTCATTCATAAAAACACATTTTCTACATTTACATGCCTTCAACTAAATAAAGCCTCATAACAAGAAACATTTCCTTCAAGTACAATCCCTCATAACATCAAGCATTTGAAAGCATAGTCCCACTTCAAAGAGTCTGTAATCCTGTTGCTGTGAATCAAACTGGGAAATGACAGGCACCCTGCTGTGATAATGGATGGTTGTGAAATCAGTTATGTAGCGCTAATCCACTAATGGAAACAGTCAGGCTTATGTCAGCAGACTGAGTGAATGATCAAGGAATTTTTATTTTAACACCAGACACCTTTTTTCAAAAATTTTAAAGAGCAGGTCTTTTAAATGCCTTGATAGTTTTGACAGGTCCCTTTGACTGGCACTTCTGACAGTTTTAACAGTTGATTTTGATAGGACTGGTGACAATCCCAATGAGCTTGAAAGTAACGCACCCTTAGGCACCTTTTACGCAGACTTTTAAAAATTCCAATGGGCCTGACCTACTCAAAAGAGCACCTTACCTCCCCCAAAGTTATCCCGGGACCAGATCCAAAGGGGTAACCTATCTCGTCACGGGGTGCCCAGACTATCCAAACAAATCCACCAAGTTCTGACCTCTTGCTTGGTTTAATCTGCACACTCTGGGTTTCACATTCCTGGCCAAACTCCCACTTCAGTGGAGGCAGCTGGTGATTTAAATGGCCAGTTGCCTACATAAAACACGCAAGTGTGAAACATGCCCCACCCCTAGAAAAAGGGGAAGTGCCATTTTTGGGGGCAGGGGACTTACGATTTTTGGCCGCATCCATCATTTTTGCCACGCGTGATGGGGAAAACGTGTCCCTAGGTCCTGCAGTTTCTACACTTTGTGTCAATGTGCTCGGGATATGTTCACTATTTATGGAGTTGGTCTAAGCCAATTTGCCGTTTCTAGTGTTCTTGAGAGAACATCACCTTTATCCAAGGTGAGCTCAGATAATTCCTGCACGTTTCACATTTCTTGTCTCAGACAGCAATAGGCAGTTTTTTGACTCAATCTGAGGTGGAATGTGGCAGTTGCAGAGGCTTTGAAGAGAGAGCAGATTGAGGTTCCTCACCACCCTGAACCAGGAATATTGTAGCAGCTTCACCTTTGTGAAATTTATTAGATTGACACATTATAGCTAAGAATGTACAGCACGGGGTTAGATACAGAGTAAAGCTTCCTCTACACTGTCCCCATCAAACACTCCCAGGACAGGTACAGCACAGGGTTAGATACAGAGTAAAGCTCCCTCTACACTGTCCCCATCAAACACTCCCAGGACAGGTACAGCACGGGGTTAGATACAGAGTAAAGCTCCCTCTACACTGTCCCCATCAAACACTCCCAGGACAGGTACAGCACGGGGTTAGATACAGAGTAAAGCTCCCTCTACACTGTCCCCATCAAACACTCCCAGGGCAGGTACAGCACGGGGTTAGGTACAGAGTAAAGCGCCCTCTACACTGTCCCCATCAAACCACCCCACCAAGGCAGAGATTTCCTGTGAATTGGTTCATATGGATGCAGTTTGTGACAATGTTGATGCAGTGGTAAGAAGGAGAGGAAGGTTGTGGGAGAAGGGGTGAGGAGCAGGATGAGGATGGACATGGTGGAGGGAGGGAGGGAAAAGAAAAGGGAGGGGAGTGGGGAGGCAGGAGAGGAGCCACAGTCCAGGAATAGGAGAGTGAAGTTTGAAAACCAGGAGGTTGGGGGAGGGGGCTTCAAGGACATGAAGGACTTTGGAAATATGTGATTTTAACTCTCACTGTTGTCTTGCTTTGCCCAAAATGGGTGCCTGTAACAAACAGTAAATGCTGTTCTGGTTATTGTAGCTAGCTGTTAAGATGTTTCTGGAGCCAGGCTGAATGTAATGGAGAATAGAGACAGGGATTTTAACCTGCCTTGACCAGAAATTCAGCCTGATACCTGTCTGATCTGATTAACCTTGTATGTAACAAACTAAATGGCCCAATATGAGGTTAAGAGGCTGGAACATTCTCTCATAAACATTTCCCCTTTAATAAGCTTGACTTTGTTTCTGTTTCAGATTGACTTCAGTGCGGACCAGATTGAAGGTGAGTTGACGTTCTTCCAAAGCAAACACTATCAAATCTTCAACTCCTTCATTCTTGCTGCTGATTGTGCTCTCAATCTTCTTAAAGCAGCTCATCCAGCCAAGGGAATGGGGGAGGGGAGTGGAATCAGGCCACAGGCTCTTCCACTGCTCTTACAAGAGAAACATATCATCATGAGATGCAGTCTGAGCATAATCGGGCAGCAAAATCTAGTTCAGTAAAATTAAAGGGGGAAAGATTTGCTGCAGCCTAAATGCAAGCAAACAGGAACCATTCCTGTGCCAGGATGGATCAATGGGGCTCACCTATCATCAGGCTTTGGGCCTCATTATCATCAAGCTATGATAACTGCACAAATACTAAAATGGAGATATAATGGGGGATCTCTATAAAATCTTACTAAGACCACAATTGGAGACTCTGCCGTTTTCAGCTCCGCACAATAGGAAGGGCTTCGAGGTAGCAGAGAGTGGAGGGTACAGTGCAGGTTCACTGAGACACCGTTGAGTATGAAGAAACACAAACACAACTGATGACTTAAAAATTATGAACATTTTCCTTAGAATAGAGGAGATTAAGGGGCATTTTAATGGGACTGTTTCAATTATGAAGGAATACAGTAAGGTAGATAAAAACAGTGATCAAGGGGTCTAGAGAAAGAGGACTTAGAGACAAGATTAAATGTAGAAGGGATTGGACAACAAACAGGAGAACATTTTTTCCACAGGGGGTTATGAGACTGTGGAATCCACGACCTTTTGTGATTGAAGTGGAAGTCATGTCAACATTTAACAATAGGTTGGATAGGTTGTTGAAGTAATGGGAGGGTTAAGGGAATAGGGGAGCAGACAGCCTTTTGGTGAGATGTGTTGGCTGTAGCTTGTTTGGTAGCACTGTTGCCTCAGACACAAGGTTGTTGGCTCATGTTACGATCTAGAATTTGAGTGTAGACACAAAGGCTGCTGCCTTTTGGGTATTGTAGATTCTGCGTTTTGGGTGAGACATTAAATTGAGGCCCTGCCTGCTCTCTTAGATGATCGCAAAAGATACCACAAGATTATTTTAAAGATCACGTGAAACCTCCCCCTGGAGGTTCTGGACAATATTTATCCTTCAATCAGCATCAATCAAAACAGATTATCTGGGTCATTATCACATTGCTGTTTGTGGAATCTTGCTGTGCACAAATTGGCTGCTACATTTCCTACATTACAACAGTGACTACACTTCAAAAGTACTTTATTGGCTGTAAAGCACTTTAAGAATATTATGTTGTTATAATGACATAAAAGCAACAATCACACATCAGGGATTAGGTAAACACACTGTGGGTTCATTTAATAAGACTAGGCACATGAGAACAGTTAAACATGGGCGCAAAGCTTGAAGGCATCTGAGCTGCAGAGCTGTGTGCTCTGCTTAAAAGCAAAAGTGAAACTAAAACTGGATTGCATGACACACCTCCTTTCCAGTGATGTCATGTTCCTATTCCTTAAATGTACAGGACAACATCCCCAATTCTTTTTAAAGAAGTATAATTATTTACAATCAATGTTCATGTTTAGTTACCATTATATAAGTGTATAGGACTGATGAATCTATGAATCTCTAAAGCGTAAAGTTAATCTGTCAGTATGGCCAGATCCTGTGATGGTAACCTTGTCTGGAGGTTTCTTTAATTGCTCACAGTGATCTGTGGGATTGTCATCCTTGGATGTTGCTCCTGGTTGCATTTGGGATCTTTTCCATGATGCAACAGGACTGCACGGTGGTTGATGAGCTGGAATGGATCTGATTGGTAAACGGTTATGCCTCATTACATGTGTAATGACTTCGTATTGTCTTGGTTCTGAACAAATCCTTGTCACCCCGGCTGGTTGCCACGTACCTTCTGTGTGATCCTGGATGTGAACTTGTTGTCCCAACTGTAAACTTAGCAATTCTGTATCTGCATTTTATAGTGCACATTGGTTTTCCCTTGTAGCTTCAAAAGTTACACTCTAGTTCTGGGAGAGTAGGATGGGTAAGACTAGGTAAATTAGTACACATTGGTCTACCAAACGTGAGCTTGGCAGTGGTGGAATAGCTGCACTTAAAGGTGTCACTCTCAGATTTGAGAATTAGGGATTTCACCATGCAATTCATTTAGCTAGGTCGTTAGATCTAGGGTAATGAGGAGAAGAAGTAGTGCGATCGATATTCCACTTTTCACACATATCCTAAAATTGCTTATCAATAAATTGCGAACCATTATCCATAATGATCTCTCTCAGCACAACAAATAAACTGAAAATTGAATGTAGAGTGTGCACAACAGTTGTGCATGATGTATTGTGCAATTAGTCGATCAACATGAAGTTAGTGACATGGACATTAAAGAGTCGGATGTGATTTTGGACAAGGATGAGTAGGAACTTCATGTGGAATCAGTGGTGCTTTGTGCTGACTTGGCATATACTCTTGACATGGTTCACACTTCTTGGCTTTGACTTCAAAGTCATTGTTCATATCTGGCCAATAGGTTGTCTCTCTTGTGAGTCTTCTCATCCAGTCAATGCTCATTTGTGATAAAGTTGTTGAAGAATATCAGGTCATAAAGATTCTGTTATGATTTAAAAATGACACCCAGGGAGATGCTTGACTGTCCTGATGAGGCCAAAACAATCTCGTGTTCATGAACAATGCTGAATTGAATCAGGCCATCCTTCGAGGATGGCTTTTCACAATTTCTGTAGTGAATCATTTGTCATTTCTTCTTGTATCCGCTAGTATTTGCATTGCACAAAATATATCAGATCAATGGATGGATTTGCAATCTCCTGCAAGTGGAATGTTGCAGCTCCCTTGAAATTGCCATTTTTGTTGAAATATTCTGGATATTTCAATGTTAGGTCATGAACTGAGGTAAGAGGAGTAGTTTCTCAGGTTGATCTGCCTTGTGATGTCTGACTGATTCCATGGATTGTTACTAGTCTGAGGTCACAGCATGCCGGTAGACCTGCAATCGCTGGGCCTTTAGTCTCCATGATGTAGAATGTCTGTGACACCCAGGAGGATTGATTGTGCTTGCACTCCAGGACTATGGAACCTAGTGAACTGTTGTATACTGAAGGTTTCACAACAGGAGGTTTCGCAATGACTTTCCATGTCTGTGGATTTATGCCTTTTAGAATTTGCAGGGGCAATATTTTGGCACTTTCCCCTATATCAATCTTTGCCAAAAATAAATAGTTACCAACTTCCTTAGGGAAGATAATTCAGGTTTTGGCAAACACTTTGGACGGTGTGATGCATTGATTTTTTCCATGAGATTGACGATGTGAAATGTGTTCACCGCTCTTCATCTCATCGTCCACATCATCGTTGTATTCAGGTTTGTCAATCACCTCGTATATATTTCTGACAGGATACCGAATGGTTATTATTATTGCTTGAAGGTACCCATTGTGTACAGTCTGTTTGGATCAGTACATGGCTCTTTGTAACTGCATCAGCCTTTGTTCTTGTGCACTGTCCCTGCCAATGGCCCTTTCTGCCACATGTCTTGTAGCTGGAAAGCTGGGCGTTTCCTTGGTGCATGCAGAAGACCACACCTGCCACATGTCTTACTAGGTTTGGGTGTTCTAGTGAGTGTGTCAACATTTGGGGTTGTACTTAGGAGCTGTAAGCTCTGTCAGCCTGTGAGGATCACTTCATACTTACTCCATCCTTCAGTAGCTCTTTGATGATGTAGGTTATGGGCTTGTCTAGCAGATCTTCCTAGAATTATTCAATGGGAGTGGATGCAATCACCAACTCAACAATTCTGTCTGCTAGCTCCGTGTTTGAACAATCACAGTACGTACCCTTTTCTCTGCATCTGCTGATGAAGTGGTCTATGGATTCTGTAGGCTGTTGTCGAAATGACACAAACTCTAGTTGGTGAATACGGAAGTTTAACCTGATTCTATCTTTTGGGGATCCTTTAGCTCTTCTGTTGTTAATCCTGACATGTTCAGCCTGTGTAGACCTTAATTCCCAATTGCTTGGTGAATTTTTATGGCTTCCTTGTCTGGTTCAGACACACCTGAATCAAGAAACCAGAGTTCTGTGCACTGTTTAAATATTCTGAATTCAGATAGTAGGTCAGCTGCATCCCAATTCAAACTGGGGAATTTGGTGGACATTTTGACCTTCCTTCTCCTGTAGTACCAGGGATGAGTGTCGCTATGACCACTGGCGTGTGCTTTTCTGAAGCTCCATCTATGATAATCGCAATTTTCTCTGGCTCAGTTTTTATTACATTTTTTTGGGTATTTTTTTGTTTGCCTCTCCCTCGCTCGGTATTGATCTGGTCCACACTCTGGTCACTCACTTTTCCTGACCGAGCTAACCAGGGGCTGGTCCTCTTGACACGCTGTCCTACTCACTGAACAGACAGGCTATGCACAGCAATCTCACCACAAGGGATCTGTCTGCTTACCAGCTCTTTATTTGAGCGCTGTGTCTTCAAAGCTTTTCTATGCAGTCTCCATGCTATGTTATCAATACTCTCCGACAATTCTGACTAAAGGTCTGACCAAAACGTCTAGGGCTGTCTCATGCCAGGTAGCATGATCTAAGACAGTTCACCATGTCGTACCTGTATGTAACCTTGCTGCCAGGCTGAACAGGGTGTGTAATGATATAAAGACACACCAATCACTCATAAGGAATTGGCTAAATACGTTGTGGGTTCTAGGCACATGTGAACAGATATATATGGATAGAAAGCTTGGAGATATCAGAGCTGTATGTGTGCTCTGCTCAAAAGCAAAAGTGAAACTACATCTGGATCATATGACACACTTCCTTTCTAATGATGTCATGCTGCAATCCTTTAGAGGCATATTACAACAGAAATCTCCAGTGGCCATGAAAGGTGCTATACAAATGCAAGTCTTACTTTAATTAGGACTCAGTTCATGTGGAGCACAAACACCAACAAGGCCGAATGGCCTCATTCTTTCAAATCCACAATCCTGATAGTGACCACAGCTCCTCACACTGACCACTCTCCTTACACTGGCCACATACCCTGACATTGACCAACACTGACCACACATCCTAATACTGATCAACCTCTTGACACTGACATTGATATTAACCTTCCTGATATTGGCCACACCCCCAAAACTGACCAACCTCCTGCTAATGACCACATCTCCTGACATTTCCCACACCCCCTTTTTTTGGTAAGGTGCAAAGCTTTGGTTTGATTTTTTTTTCTTCATTCTTTTCATGGGATGTGGGCATCACTGTCAAGACCAGCATTTATTGCCCTTCCCCAATTACCCTTCAACTGGTGGTTTACTAGGTTATTTCAGAGTCAACCACATTGCTGTGGGTCTAGAGTCACATGTAGGCCAGTCTGGGTAAGGACGGCAGATTTCCTTCCCTTAAGGACATTAGTGAACCAGATGGGTTTTTAACAATAATCGATGATAGTTTCAAGATCACTATCACTGAGATTAGCTTCCAATTCCAGATTTTATTGATTGAATTTAAATTCCACCAGCTGCCATGCTGGGATTTGGACCCATGTCCCCAGAGCATTAGCCTAGGTCCCTGGATTACTCGTCCAGCGACATTACCACTAGGCTACTGTCTCCCCACTATGTATGGTACAAGTGGCCTTATCTATCCAACAATACTGTAGAATTGAACCCAGTATTGTTGGCTGCCATCTGGCTGTGTCTGAATATGTTTAGTTTCTGTCTGATTCTCTCCAGTTGTGACTGGTTATATCTGGTTATGTCTGGTTTGCGTCTGGCTATGTCTGGTTGGTGTAATTCCTCACGTGTGGAATAACCGTCTCACCATTTGTGTCTTCAATTTCAGAGTTCAAGGAGGCTTTTGCCCTTTTCGACAGGACTCCATCCTGTGAGATGAAGATTACTTATGGACAGTGTGGTGATGTCTTACGTGCCTTAGGACAGAACCCCACTAATTCTGAGGTCATGAAAGTTCTTGGCAAACCCAAACCGGAAGGTGAGCATCAGAGAGCAAGTGGGGCTGCTCCATTTCACAGGAACACTGCTCTCACTCTGCTTTACAATACTGACTATGATCAACAGCAGTGATGGTGGCTAAGAGGCACTGGTGTGATGGTGAATGGGGTCCTGGGCTCAGATTTGTGTTGGGATGATGGAGCGGCAGGATGGGAGGAGGAAAATAACTTGGGGGAAAGAAACATGGTACATGTCTGCAAATATACATGCATGCGTGCGCTCACACACGCAAATATACATGCATGCGCACACATGCATGCAAATATACATGCATGCGCGCACACACACAAATATACATGCATGCGCACACATGCACGCACATGCACACACACATCCACACACGTGCAAACGTGCATACGTGCACACACATGCATAGACACATACGGACATGCACACACAACAAGCACATGCATATATAAACACACATACATGCATAAACACCCACACACCTAAAGTACACATGCACTAATTTACAAATATATTCAATGAAATACAAATGTGAATATACACATGAATGAACATCCCAAACACCTCATAATAAACATTTACAGCTTCATTAAGATCCATTAGAATGGGCCTTATAGTATTTTAACTTGTTTTCTATTGACTTCCTGAATCATCCTGAGGATCCTAGCAGATAAAATTTTTTTAACATACTTTTTCCCTTGAGATGTGAGGAGCTTCAAGCTTCTCCCACTCTTGACCAAGACGCCTTATGGAGGCGCCCATCAGTCTGAGTGACAGTCTGTTTGGCTCCTTGCAGAGATGAATCAGAAGATGTTGGACTTTGAGACCTTCCTCCCCATGTTGCAGCACATCTCCAGGAACAAGGACTTGGGCACGTACGAGGACTTTGTAGAAGGTTTGAAAGTCTTTGACAAGGAAGGAAATGGCACAGTCATGGGAGCCGAGCTTCGCCACGTGTTAGCTACACTGGGTAAGTTATTATAGGAAATCTTCAGTTTGGAGGGATGGATGAGCCTGGAGATGATGCCATTGCAGACATGTGGCCTGGATAGTGATGTTAGATTAATATTGATCCTTAATGAGTACTCTTTTCCCTCCATATAACTATTCAGCAAGTAACCCTCACGAGCTTCTTGTCCCTGCCTCTCTGCTGCTCAATTCTCTTAGTGGAGGCTGTACAGCTATTAGCTTCTTTTAAACGAACCACTGCCCACACCCACCGCCTCTCACCTCCACCCACACTCACCTCCACCCACACTCACCTCCGCCCACACTCACCTCCACCCACATTCACTTCCGCCCACACTCACCCCCGCCCACACACACTGTCACCCACACTCACCTCCGCCCACACTTACCTCCACCCACATTCACCTCCACCCACACTCACCTCCGCCCACACTCACTGTCACCCACACTCACCTCCGCCCACACTCACCTCCACCCACATTCACCTCCACCCACACTCACCTCCGCCCACACTCACCCCCACCCACACTCACCCCCGCCCACACTCACCTCCGCCCACATTCACCTCCACCCACACTCACCCCCACCCACACTCACCCCCGCCCACACTCACCTCCGCCCACATTCACCTCCACCCACACTCACCTCCGCCCACACTCACCCCCACCCACACTCACCTCGGCCCACACTCACCTCCGCCCACATTCACCCCGCCCACACTCACCTCCACCCACACTCACCCCCGCCCACACTCACTGTCACCCACACTCACCTCCGCCCACACTTAACTCCACCCACATTCACCTCCACCCACACTCACCTCCGCCCACACTCACTGTCACCCACACTCACCTCCGCCCACACTCACCTCCACCCACATTCACCTCCACACACACTCACCTCCGCCCACACTCACCCCCACCCACACTCACTTCCGCCCACACTCACCTTCACCCACACTCACCTCTGCCCACATTCACCTCCACCCACACTCACCTCCGCCCACACTCACCCCCACCCACACTCACCCCCGCCCACATTCACCTCCGCCCACATTCACCTCCAGCCACACTCACCCCCGCCCACATTCACCTCCGCCCACATTCACCCCGCCCACACTCACCCCCACCCACATTCACCTCCACCCACACTCACCTCCGCCCACACTCACCTCCGCCCACACTCACCTCCGCCCACACTCACTGTCACCCACACTCACCTCCGCCCACACTCACCTCCGCCCACACTTACCTCCACCCACATTCACCTCCACCCACATTCACCTCCGCCCACACTCACTGTCACCCACACTCACCTCCGCCCACACTCACCTCCACCCACATTCACCTCCACCCACACTCACCCCCGCCCACACTCACCTCCGCCCACATTCACCTCCACCCACACTCACCTCCGCCCACATTCACCCCCACCCAGACTCACCTCCGCCCACACTCACTGACACCCACACTCACCTCCGCCCACACTCACCTCTGCCCACACTCACCTCCACCCACATTCACCTCCACCCACCCTCACCTCCGCCCACACTCACCCCCACCCACACTCACCTCGGCCCACACTCACCTCCACCCACACTCACCCCCGCCCACACTCACCACCGCCCACATTCACCTCCTCCCACACTCACCACCGCCCACACTCACCTCCGCCCACACTCACCTCGGCCCACACTCACCTCCGCCCACATTCACCTCCACCCACACTCACCTCCGCCCACACTCACCCCCACCCACACTCACCCCCGCCCACACTCACCCCCACCCACACTCACCCCCGCCCACAATCACCCCCACCCACACTCACCCCCGCCCACACTCACCCCCGCACACACTCACCCCCGCCCACACTCACCTCGGCCCACACTCACCTCGGCCCACACTCACCTCGGCCCACACTCACCTCGGCCCACACTCACCTCCACCCACACTCAACTCCACCCACACTCACTTCCGCCCACACTCACCTCCGCCCACACTCACCTCGGCCCACACTCACCTCGGCCCACACTCACCTCCACCTACACTCACCTCCGCCCACATTCACCTCCACCCACACTCACCTCCGCCCACACTCACCCCCGCCCACACTCATCCCCGCCCACACTCACCTCCGCCCACACTCACCTCGGCCCACACTCACCTCCGCCCACACTCACCACCGCCCACACTCACCTCCGCCCACACTCACCTTCACCCACACTCACCTCCACCCACACTCACCGCCGCACATATTCACCTCCGCCCACACTCACCCCCGCCCACACACCCCCCCGCCCACACACCCCTCCGCCCACACTCACCCCCGCCCACACTCACCTCCACCCACACTCACTTCCGTCCACACTCACCTCCGCCCACACTCACCTCGGCCCACACTCACCTCGGCCCACACTCACCTCCGCCCACACTCACCACCGCCCACACTCACCTCCACCCACACTCACCGCCACACATATTCACCTCCGCCCACACTCACCCCCGCCCACACTCCCCTCCGCCCACACTCACCCCCGCCCACACTCACCTCCACCCACACTCACTTCCGTCCACACTCACCTCGGCCCACACTCACCTCGGCCCACACTCACCTCGGCCCACACTCACCTCCATCCACACTCAACTCCACCCACACTCACCTCCGCCCACACTCACCTCGGCCCACACTCACCTCCGCCCACACTCACCTCTGCCCACACTCACCTCCGCCCACACTCACTTCCGCCCACACTCACCACCGCCCACACTCACCTCCGCCCACACTCACCTCGGCCCACACTCACTTCCGCCCACACTCATCTCCGCCCACACTCATCTCGGCCCACACTCACCTCCGCCCACACTCACCTTCACCCACACTCACCGCCGCCCACACTCACCTTCGCCCACACTCACCTCGGCCCATACTCACCTCCGCCCACACTCACCTCGGCCCACACTCACTTCCGCCCACACTCATCTCCGCCCACACTCACCTCCGCCCACACTCACCTTCACCCACACTCACCTCCACCCACACTCACCGCCGCCCACACTCACCTTCGCCCACACTCACCTCGGCCCATACTCACCTCCGCCCACACTCCCCTCCGCCCACACTCACCGCAGTCTCACCCCTGCCCACACTCCCCTCCGCGCACACTCACCCCCGCCCACACTCACCTCCGCCCACACTCACCCCCGCCCACACTCACCTCCGCCCACACTCACCCCCGCTCACACTCACCTCCGCCCACACTCACCTCGGCCCACACTCACCTCCGCCCACACTCACCCCCGCCCACACTCACCTCTGCCCACACTCACCCCCGCCCACACTCACCTCCGCCCACACTCACCCTCGCCCACACTCACCCCCGCCCACACTCACTGCAGTCTCACCCCCACCCACACTCACCTCCGCCCACACTCACCCCCGCCCACACTCACCCTCGCCCACACTCACCCCCGCCCACACTCACTGCAGTCTCACCCCCACCCACACTCACCCCTGCCCACATTAACCTCCGCCCACAATCACCACCGTCCATACTCACCTCCGCCCTCACCTCCACCCACACTCACCCCCGCCCACACTCACCTCCGCCCTCACTCACCTCCGCCCACACTCACCTCTGCCCACACTCACCTCCACCCACACTCACTTCCGTCCACACTCACCTCCGCCCACAATCACCACCGTCCATACTCACCTCCGCCCTCACCTCCACCCACACTCACCTCCGCCCACACTCACTGTCACCCACACTCACCCCCGCCCACACTCACCTCCGCCCTCACTCACCTCCACCCACACTCACCCCCGCCCACACTCACCTCCACCCACACTCACTTCCGTCCACACTCACCTCCGCCCACACTCACCTCGGCCCACACTCACCTCGGCCCACACTCACCTCCGCCCACACTCACCTCCGCCCACACTCACCCTCGCCCACACTCACCCCCGCCCACACTCACTGCAGTCTCACCCCCGCCCACACTCACCTCCGCCCACA
Organism: Carcharodon carcharias; assembly: GCF_017639515.1. NCBI lineage: Eukaryota > Metazoa > Chordata > Chondrichthyes > Lamniformes > Lamnidae > Carcharodon > Carcharodon carcharias. The sequence goes on from NC_054489.1 coordinate 52,343,643, forward strand.
CTCACCTCCGCCCACACTCACCTCCGCCCTCACTCACCTCCGCCCACACTCACCTCCGCCCACACTCACCTCCGCCCACACTCACCTCCGCCCACACTCACCTCTGCCCTCACTCACCTCCGCCCACACTCACCTCCGCCCACATTCACCTCCGCCCACACTCACCTCCGCCCACACTCACCTCCGCCCACACTCACCTCCGCCCACATTAACCTCCGCCCACACTCAACTCCGCCCACACTCACCTCCGCCCACACTCACCTCGGCCCACACTCACCTCGGCCCACACTCACCACCGCCCACACTCACTTCCGCCCACACTCACCTCCGCCCATACTCACCTCCACCCACACTCACCTCCTTAACAAACTGACTGTTTCTGATGTCTTAAAACCTCCCAACACCATAACTGAATAGTAAATACCCAGAAGGAATAAAAGCAGTTTGGCCCTGTACTCTTATTTCCCAGTTTTTACTGTTTTTTCTTTCTGGGTACCCTGTGACAGGCAGGGTCCATCGCTGCCTGTGATCAATTGGCACCATCTTGCACCTTTACCCAGTCCACGGGCAGGTGAACCTTTGGGTGATGGGGTTACTGCAGATTCTCTCTCCACTGATGCTGCCAGACCTGCTGAGTTTTTGCCAGCATTTTCTGTTTTTATTTATGATTTCCAGCACCTGCAGATTTTGCTTTTATTTGAGTGCAGAGGTATGCCCACTGATGGGCTTTGATTTGCCATGACTCATCCAAAAGTATGGAGGTTAAATTTCAATTATACAGAGCACCAGTGAGGCCACATCGGGAGTACTGTGGACAGTAATGGTCACCTTATTTAAGGAAGGATGTAAATGCGTTGGAAACAGTTCAGAGAAGGTTTTACCAGACTAATACCTGGAACGGGCGGGTTGTCTCATAAGGAAAGGTTGGACAGGGTAGGCTTGTATCCACAGGAATTTCGAAGAGTAAGAGGCAACTTGACTGAAACATATAAGACCCTGAGGGGTCTTAACGGGGGGATGTGGAGAGGATGTTTCCTCTTGTGGAAAAATCTAGAACTCGGGGTCACTGTTTAAAAATAAGGGATCACCCATTTAAAACAGAGATGAGGCAAAATTTTTATACTCAGAGGGTCATGACTCTTTGGAACTCTCTTCCTGAAAAGGTGGTGGAAGCAAAGTCTTTGAATATTTTTAAGGCAGAAGTGGATAGATTCTTGGTAAGCAAGGGGGTGTAAGATTATTGGGGGTAGGTGGGATGCAGATTGAGGTAACTATCAGATCAGCCATAATCTTATTGAATGGCAGAGGAGGCTCAAGGGGCTGAATGGCCTACTCCTGCTCCTTGTTCCTATGTTTGTATTTAGTTGTCCCTAGGGCTAACCCCAGTCAGGAACAATCTAGCAGAATCCTCCAGGACTGCAGTTAATCACTAGCAAAGAACTAAGGGAGTGTCTTAAACCAGAGGCTCGGAGGAACATCCTCCCCTACAACAGGTAATTGGAATAGCGGTTAGAGACAATAATTGGAATGGATGTAGGGCTCCCTCTAGAGCAGTTCAGCACTGGGAGGGAGCAGGAGAATTGTTTGTACAATATAATGGGAATGATTTGCTTTGAGATCCAGGTTTTGGCCATTGTCCAGCCATCAGAAGTTGGGACAGTTGTGATTGTTGTTTTAAGGCCAGCCTTACTGAGTGAGGGCCACGTGGTCAGAACAGCCAATCAACACTGAGCGCGAAGAATCTCATAAGGGGGTGGAGTTTTCCTAGCTTGTGGGAAAGTATTGTAGCCTTGCTGGAAGCAGGCAGCTTATCCAACAGCTCTGTAAATAAAGTTCATTGTTCAACTAAAGAAGCCTCTTGGTAGTACATCTCTACAGCTGGTGATGAGGTTAAATGATCATGGCTCTGTCTCTTGCCTTACAACTGTGAGTATCTCGTTTTAAAAAAGGAAGGAAAGAAAAAGAATATACTCACCAGGATGCTTCTCTTCGGGAAGATTGACCCGTTTTACTCCTCCACGGAGGACTGGACTTAATACATCAAACTCCTCGGGTTTTATTTGCGGGCCAACAAGATAGGGGAGGAGGCACAGCACAAAGCAATTCTCTGGAGCATCTGTGGGAGTCAAACCCACGATCTTATTCACAGTCTCACAGCCCCAAGTGCACCCAACTCCAAATCATTCAGTGAGCTTGTGGGTTTAGTGCAGGGCCGTTTTTATTATGCTAAGATTTAAATGTAATATGAGGCTGAGGGCCCCAGGTGAATCGATCGCGACTTATATTGCTAAGTTGAAGCAATTGTCAGAGAATTGTGATTTGGGAGCGACCTTAAATGACCTGCTGTGGGACTGGATAGTTTGTGGCGTGCGCAATGATGCCATTCAGCGTCGATATAGTCGATATAACTTTGAAATGAGCATTGGAGATGGCGCAGGCCATGGAAGGTACTGAAAACGATTCACAGGAGCTACAGAGTTTGCAAAATGGCACCGTTTACTGGTTAGAGTGAGATCCTGCGCCAAGCTTGGCACCAAAACTGCCGAAGCAACCGTGAAGCGAGAATCATTCCCAATCATCCAGAAATCAAGAAGATATACCGGAGACAATCAGACAGCAATCCTGAAGTTGAAATGTTACTGATGTGGGAGTAACTACACTCCTGAAATATGTAGATTTAAGGAGGCTGAGTGCTATTTACTGTCGCAGAAGAGGATATGTGATAAAGCCGTGCGGAGCTAAGTCCAGGCAGCCAAGTAACCAGCCAGCAAAGATGTTAGAAGTACATAACGTGAAAGAGCCTGAAATAACTGATTCTGACATTCACTCTCTTTTTAATCTTAAAGCAGTCAAAGCAAACCCTATTACTGCCACACTCCACATAAGTGGGGAGCCTCTCATCATGGAGGTAGATACAGGGGCATCAGCCACAGTGATGGGTGAGCACACATTTCAGTACCTGAGAGTGGGTTCCCAATCCTTAAGCCTGGAGAGAGCTTCTGCCCAGTTGAAGACTGACACAGGAGTAGCAATGTAAGTAAAAGTCCCCGCCATGGTACCTGTGAGTAGGCAGCCCAGCTCCCAGTAATAATAGTGACTGGGGAAAGACCGAGCCTTCTGGACCATAAGTGGCTAAAAGAGATCAAGTTAAATTGGTCCAAGATCTCTCAATTGCGGCCAGGAGGACCGCTAGAATTGTTAAAACAAAACATCGTCCCCATACTGAAACCGGATAAGACAGGCTGCATTTGCGGCGATTATAAGCTAACAGTTAATCGGGCCGCCAGGTTGGATAATTATCCAGTTCCAAGAGCTGAAGACTTGTACACAAAGCTGGCAGGAAGTCAATCCTAAACGAAGTTTGGATATGAGACTCACGTACCAGCAACTCGAGTTAGATAACACATCCCGGGGTAGGTCACAATAAACACTCACAAAGGCCTGGTCCAGTATACGCGCCTCCCTTTTGGCATGTCCTCCGCATGTGCGACATTTCAAAGGACGATGGAGAGTTTGTTACAGGGAGTACCACAGGTTGGAGTATACCCTGATGATATCCTCATGACTGGATTGACAGAGGCCGAGTATTTAGCAAATTTAGAGGAGGCATTAAAAAGATTTCTGGAAGCTGGAGGTCACCTAAAAAAGGAGAAATGCACTTTCCAAATCACCATGGTTACCTGTCTGGGGCACTGTGTAGTCACCATGGTTACCTGTCTGGGGCACTGTGTAGTCACCGTGGTAACTGTCTGGGGCACTGTGTGGTCACCGTGGTTACCTGTCTGGGGCACTGTGTAGTCACCGTGGTTACCTGTCTGGGGCACTGTGTGGTCACCGTGGTTACCTATCTGGGGCACTGTGTAGTCACCGTGGTTACCTGTCTGCGGCACTGTGTAGTCACCGTGGTTACCTGTCTGGGGCACTGTGTAGTCACCGTGGTAACTGTCTGGGGCACTGTGTGGTCACCATGGTTACCTGTCTGGGGCACTGTGTAGTCACCGTAGTAACTGTCTGGGGCACTGTGTGGTCACTGTGGTTACCTATCTGGGGCACTGTGTAGTCACCGTGGTAACTGTCTGGGGCACTGTGTAGTCACCGTGGTTACCTGTCTGGGGCACTGTGTAGTCACCGTGGTTACCTGTCTGGGGCACTGTGTAGTCACCGTAGTAACTGTCTGGGGCACTGTGTGGTCACTGTGGTTACCTATCTGGGGCACTGTGTAGTCACCGTGGTAACTGTCTGGGGCACTGTGTAGTCACCGTGGTTACCTGTCTGGGGCACTGTGTAGTCACCGTGGTTACCTGTCTGGGGCACTGTGTAGTCACCGTGGTAACTGTCTGGGGCACTGTGTAGTCACCGTGGTAACTATCTGGGGCACTGTGTGGTCACCGTGGTTACCTGTCTGGGGCACTGTGTGGTCACCGTGGTTACCTGTCTGGGGCACTGTGTGGTCACCATGGTTACCTGTCTGGGGCACTGTGTAGTCACCGTGGTTACCTGTCTGGGGCACTGTGTAGTCACCGTGGTTACCTGTCTGGGGCACAAGGATTACACCATTTGGAAGAAAAGGTTAAGGGGATAAAGGAGACGTCTTCCCCACAAATACCATGGAATTCAAATCATGTTTAGGGATAGTTAAACACCACGGGCAATTTTTACCCAACCTATCGACTGTACTGGCCTCCTGGCACTTACTGCTGAAGAAGTACTATCGTCAATCCTGGAAGGGTCCCCAGGAGGAAGCCTTCAACAGATTCAAACAACTGCTGCACTCCTCAGCCTTGTTAGTGCACTTCGACCCATCTAAAGAATTAATATTGACCTGCGGCACCTCTCCATATGGCACTGGTACAGTATTGCCCCATGGAATGGATGATGGCTCTGAAAGGCCAATAGGTTACGTATCAAGAACCCTCTCAGTGGCTGAAAAAGGTTATTTGCAGATCGAGAAGGAAGAACCGTCAATAGTCTTTGGAGTTAAAAAAATTCCACCAGTACTTACTATCGTCTCCGATCATAAACCACTTTTGGGCCTTTTCAAAGACAAGGCTATCCCACCAATAACCTCGGTAAGAATTCAGGGACGGACATTAATTCTGCCCGCCTATGAATACACTTTCAAGCACCGACCTGGGGTACACATCGCAAATGCGGATGCTCTTAGCTGCCTGCCCTTGCAAGAAAGCATCGGCTGTACTTCTGTACCCCAAGAAATCGTCCTTGCAGTGAATTTTTTGGACATATCGCCCATCTGCGCAAAGCAGATCAGGAACTGGACCAATCGAGATCCTCTTCTGTCCAAAGTGAGAGCCCAGATACTTACAGGATGGTTAAATGAGCCAGTCTCTGAGGAAATGAAACCATTTTTTTACCCGCAAATACAAATTGAATTGTCAGGATGGATCATACTCCAGGGAGAAAGAGTAGTTGTTCCTGTGCCAGGCAGAGAACTCCTCCCGAATTACACAGCACTCATCCTGGCATTTCTAAGTTGAAAATGCTCACCAGGAGTGACATGTGGTGGCCTGGTATAGATGCAGCTATCGAGGAGCTAGTCAAGTACTGTCAACAGTGCCAACTGCAGCAAAAGTTGCAGCCACAGACCCCCTACAACCTTGGAAATGGCCTGGTCGGCCATGGGTGTGGATCCATATAGACTATGTGGGTCCATTCCTAGGCACTATGTTTCTGCTCAGAAGGAGGTATTGGGCTGGGGGGAGCATGTTGGTGATAGTGACCATAACTCAGTAAGATTTAAGGTAGTTATGGCAAAGAACAAAAATGGACTGGAAATAAAAGTCCTGAATTGGGGGAAGGCCGATTTTAATACGATAAGAAAGGATCCGGTCAAAATGGACTGGGAGCAGCCACTTGTAGGAACATCTACACCAGAGCAGTGGGAGTCATTCAAACAGGAAATAGTGAGAGTGCAGGGCCAACATGTTCCCGTAAAGGTGAAATCTGGGACCGACAAGTCCAGAGAACCCTGTATGTTGAGGAATGTACAGGATTGGATAAGGGAAAAAAGGGAAGCTTATGGTAGATACCGAGGGCTCAAAATAGTGGAAGCCCTGGAGGAGTCTAGAAAGTGCAGGGGGTTACTTATAAAAGAAATTTGGAGAGCGAAGAGGGACAATGAAAAAACACTGGCAGAAAGAATAAAGGAAAATCCAATGACGTTTTATAAGTATATTAGGGGCAAGAGGGAAAGAGTAGGACCCATTAGGAACCAGAGTGGAGTCTGAAGATATAGGTGAGATTTTAAATGAGTACTTTGCATCTGTATTCATTATAAAGAAGGATGATGTAGGTATAGAAATCAGGGAGGGGAACTGTGATATACTTGAACAAATTAGCATTGCAAGGGAGGAGGTATTAACGGTTTTAGCATGTTTAAAAGTAGATAAATCCCCAGGCCCAAGTGAGATGTATCCCAGGCTGCTATGTAAGGCAAGGGAGGAGATTGCAGGGGCTCTGACACTAATTTTCAAATCTTCTCTGGCCACAGGAGAGGTGCCAGAGGACTGGAAGACAGCGAATGTGGTACCATTATTCAAGAAGGGTGGTAGGGATAAACCAGGTAATTACAGGCCAGTGGTAGGGAAACTTTTGGAAAAAATTCTGAAGGACAGAATTAATTTCCACTTGGAGAGGCTGGGATTAATCAAGGATACAACAGGGCTTTGTCAGGGGGAGATCATGTCTAACAAATTTGATTGAATTTTTCGAGGAGGTGACTAGGTGTGTAGATGAGGGTAGAGTACAGTTGATGTAGTCTACATGGACTTCATTAAAGGCTTTTGACAAAGTCCGTTATGGGAGACTGGTCAAGAAGGTAAGAGCTCATAGGATCCAGGGCAATTTGGCAAATTGGATCCAAAATTGGCTTAATGGCAGGAGGCAGAGGGTGATGGTTGAAGGTTGTTTTTGTGATGAATGGTGTACCGCAGGGATCAGTGCTGGGAGCCTTGCTGTTTGTAGTGTACATTAATGATTTAGACGTGAATGTAGGAGAGATGATCAGTAAGTTCACAGGTGACGCGAAAATTGGTGATGTCGAAATAGTGAGGAGGAAAGCCTTAGCTTAAAGGTCGATATCGATGGGCTGGTAAGATGGGCAGACCAGTGGCAAATGGAATTTAATCTTGAGAAGTGTGAGGTGATGCATTTTGGGAGGACTAACAAGGCAAGGAATTATACAATGAATGGTAGGACCGTAGGAAGTACAGAGGATTAGAAGGACCTTGGTACATGTCCATAGATCCCTGAAGGCAGCAGGACAGGTAGATAACGTGGTTAAGGAGGCACGTGGGATACTTGCCTGTATTAGCCGAGGCATAGAATATAAAGGCAGGGAGATTATGTTGGAGCTGTATAAAGTGTTAGTTAGGCCACAGCTGGAGTACTGCAGTTCTGGTTGCCACATTATAGGAAGGATGTGATTGCACTGGAGAGGGTGCAGAGGAGATTCACCAGGAAGTTGCCTGGGCTGGAGCATTTCAGAAGAGTGATTGGATAGGCTAGGGTTGTTTTCCTTAGAGCAGAGAAGGCTGAGGGGGGACAAAATTATGAGGGGTAGACAGAAAGCAACTTTTCCCCTTAGTGGTGGGGTCAATAACCAGGGGGCATAGGTTTAAGATAAGGGGCAGGAGGTTTAGAAGGGATTTGAGGAAACATTTTTCACCCGGAGGGTGGTTGGAATCTAGAACACACACTACCTGAGGGGGTGATAGAGGCAGGAACCCTCACAACATTTAAGAAGTATTTAGATGAATGCTTGAAACACCATAGCACACAGGGCTACAGACCAAGTGCTGGAAAATGGGATTAAAGTAGATAGGTGCTTGATGACCGGCACGGACACGATGGGCCGAAGGGCCTGTTTCTGTGCTGTATAATTCTATGGCTCTATTACTCTAAACGACGCACACCCAAAATGGATGGAGATTTTTCAGCTTTTCCACTCACTGATTACCCAGAGCCATTTTATCAGACCATGGAGCCATATTTACAAGTGCTGAATTTCAGAACGTCACCAATTTAAATAGCATTAAACACATCCAAATTGTGCCTTACCACCCAGCATCAAACGGACTAGCCGAGAGAGCCATCCAAACTTTCAAGTCAGGACAAAAAAAATTGTCCAGAGGCACCTTGGAAACCAAAATCTCACGTTTCCTTCTTAGCTACCACACGACTCCAAAGTAACAACGGGAGTTCCACCAGCAGAAGCGCCTGTGAAGTGTTGTCTCAGAACGAGACTGAACCTTTATTTCCAAATTTGCCAGGGAGGGTAGAGAATGACCAAGGTAATCAGAAAACAAATCACATTTACAGAGGAGAGCCTGGAAATTTATGGTAGATGTTGCTGTATATGTAAGAAACTTCGGTAGTGCTCCAAGTTGGATCCCAGGAATTACTATCCGTGAGATCAGATCCCTTTCATACCAAGTAAACGTGGAAGGCTGGATCTTTCGTAAACATGTGGATCACCTGAGGAGCAGGGAGACGCTTCCACAGTCAGTGCTGCCACCCAGGAATGTTATCGAACCTGTAAGCACTGAAGTACCTGATCGACCTGTTATAGACATAACTGATGTTTCCATTGAATCAAATAATGATGAACTGCTTGTTCCAAAAAGAGATACCCGCTATTGCAGTTCCTGTTAGTGTCAACCCTGCAGGAGAGCCTCAGGCTATAGAATTACACCACTCCACCCAGAACAGAAAACCCTCTGAATGACTTGATTTGTATTTCCTGGACCTGTGTAAGTGTGTAATCTGAATTCATGACAAAGTGCCAGAGTGATTATTTCTAAGAGTTTGATATTGTTTTCTATTCACCTGTATAAAGTAATTTGTGTAAGGAATGTAAAACAAGGAATTAAAGGGGCAAGGGATGTGGTAATTGTTGCTTTAAGGCCAGTCTTAGTGAGTAAGGGTCACATGGTCAGAACAGCCAATCAACACCAAGCGTGAGGAATCTCATCAGAGGGTGGAGTTTTCTGAGCCTGGGGGTGTGTATTGTAACCTTGCTGGAGGCCTGTACTAATCTAGCAGATCTGTAAATAAGGTTTGTTGTTCAACTAAAGAAGCCTCTCGGTTGTACATCTTTACAGACCCAGACCAATTTTCATTGCTCTCTATTCTGCTGGAGCAGGGATAGCACTCACCTTCCACATGACCAGGTGCACCCCATCGGTTTCTGGTTTCAGAACATTGCTGCACAGCCTCACCGTGCAACAAGCCAGGAACAGAGGCTCATTCCCAGAATTCAGCCATAGCGAGCCCCAGGCTGTTAGTCACAGTCTCGTCCTAACTGCGCAGTCTTTCTGTGAAGTTACAAGATGTGAAGGGCCTATCATTCTCCAGCTGTCCACTAGACATCAGGTAGAGCTGGGTGTCAATAGCAGTGAATTGCAGCAGCTAGGCTGTTCCCGCACTGGGCTGTATGACACTGGTCTAGAGCAGCTCCGATTCTGAGGACATGTATAATCTGCTACTTCCACCAAGGCAACATCACCCATCTCTGTCCCTAGCTCAACTCATCTGCTGCTGAAACCCTCATCCCTGCCTTTGCCACCTCTAAACTTGACTATCCCAATACGATCCTGGCTGTCCCCCCCCTTAAACCTGACTTCATCCAATCTCTGCCACCCCATCAGTATGACATCTGTTCCACACCAAATCATGTCAATGAGTGCTCACAGCAGCGGTTAATGCCATCCCAATACCTGTGGGTGATCAACCTGAATTCCTTTCACCTCTTTCTGTGGAGTCTGCTAATACAATTGACTCCATCCAGCCTGAAACTTAAGCACATCCAGATCACCAAACCTATCAGATTCATCATTCCAGCCCACTAGATCACATCCAGATCACTAAGACTATCAGAGCTCATCATTCCAGTCCACTAGATCACATCCAGATCACCAAACCTCAGAGCTCATTATTCCAGTCCACTAGATCACATCCAGATCAACAAGCCTAACAGAGCTTATCATTCCAGCCCACAAGATCACATCCAGTTTACCGAACCTATCAGAGCTCATAATTCTAGCCCACTAGATCACATCCAGATCAATCTGTTATTCTGTATATAAACTCCCTGAGCCCTTCGCATAGATTACAGTCTGTAACTCATTCTTGAGTATCTGTTATTTTATACAAATTTCCTGAACTTCTTGAATAAATTCTAGCCTTTAACTCAGTCCCAGGGATCTTTATGTCTATATAGAAACCATCTCAAATCCCTCAGTAAGATCCCAGCCTACAGTTTATGTTGTTTTGGTCCCATTGTGGGACATTTAGACATTTTTGAACCTGAGAAGATAAATGAAGCTGGTATTATTGCTGGGATACAGCAGCCCATGTTCAAATGCAGCAAGACCTGGACAATATCCCGGCTTGGGCTGACAAGTGGCAAGTAACATTCGGGCCACACAAGTGCCAGGCAATGACCATCTCCAACAAGAGAGAATCCAACCATTGCCACTTGATGTTCAATGGCATTACCATCGCTGAATCCCCCACTATCAACATCCTGGGTATTACCATTGACCAGAAACTGAACTGGACTAGCCATATAAATACTATGGCTACAAGAGCAGTTCAGAGGCTTGGAATCGTGTGATAAGTAACTCACCTCCTGACTCTCCAAAGCCTGTCCACCATCTACAAGGCACAAGTCAGGAGTGTGATGGAATACTCCCCACTTACCTGGATGAGTGCAGCTCCCACAGCACTCAAGAATCTTGACACCATCCAAGACAAAGCAGCCCGCTTGATTGGCACTACATCCACAAACATTCACTCCCTCCACCACCGACGCACAGTGACAGCACTGTGTACCCTCTACAAGATGCACTGCAGGAACTCACCAAGTCTCCTTAGACAGCACCTTCCAAACCCATGACAACTACCATCTAGAGGGACAAGGGCAGCAGATAGATGGGAACACCACCAGCTGGAGGTTCCAGTTCAATTCACTCACCATCCTGACTTGAAAATATATCGCCATTCCTTCACTGCCACTGGGTCAAAATCCTGGAACTCCCTTCCTAACAGCACTGTGGGTATACTTACATCACATGGACTGCAGCGGTTCAAGAAGGCAGCTCACCACCACCTTCTCAAGGGCAACTAGGAAGGGGCAATAAATGCTGGCCTAGCCAGCGAAGTCCACATCTCATGGATGAATAAAAAAAAGTATTGGTATTATTGCTGAGATACAGCAATATTGGCATCATTGCTGGGATACAGCAGTCTTGGTATTATTACTGGGATACGGCAATGTTGGTATTATTACTCAGATACAGCAGCATTGGTACTATTGCTGGGATACAGCAGCATTGGTATTATTGCTTGGATACAGCAGTGTTGGTGTTATTACTTGGATACATCAATATTGGCATTATTACTGAGATACAGCAGTGTTAGTATTATTACTGGGATACAGCAGTGTTGGTATTACTACTGAGACACAGCAATATTGTTATTATTAGTTGGAAACAGCAGTATTGGTATTATTGCTGGGACACAGCAGTGTTAGTATTATTATTTGGAAACAGCAGTATTGGTTTTATTGCTGGGATACGGCAGTGTTGGTATTATTACTGAGATACAGCAGTATTGGTGTTATTACTGGTATACAGCGGTATTGGTATTATCACTTGGAAATAGTAGTATTGGTATTATTATTACTGGGGTACAGCAATGTTGGTATTATTACTCGGATACAGCAGTATTGGTATTATTTCTGGGATACAGCAGCATTGGTATTATTGCTTGGATACAGCGGTGTTGGTGTTATTACTTGGATATATCAATATTGGCATTATTACTGAGATACAGCAGTGTTGGTATTATTACTGGGATACAGCAGTGTTGGTATTATTACTGAGACACAGCAGTATTGTTATTATTAGTTGGAAACAGCAGTATTGATATTATTGCTGGGACACAGCAGTGTTGATATTATTACTTGAAAACAGCAGTATTGGTATTATTGCTGGGATACGGCAGTGTTGATATTATTGCTGGGATATAGCAGTAATGGTATTATTAGTTGGAAACAGCAGTGTTGGTATTATTACTGGGTTACAGCAGTACTTGCTTTATTACTGGGATACATCATTATTCGTATTATTACTGGGATACAGCAGTATTGATATTATTGCTGGGTTACAGCAGTATTTGCATTATTATTGGGATACAGCATTATTGTTATTATTATTGGGATGCAGCATTGTTGGTATTATTGCTAGGTTACAGCAGTATTTGCATTATTACTGGGATACATCATTATTGGTATTATTACTGGGATACATAAGTAGAGAGGGTTTTTCTCCTAACTGAGCTACCATTAATAATGTAATGAGTCTGTCACTCGGTAGGTGAGAAGATGACAGAAAATGAAGTGGAGCAGCTAATGATCGGTCAAGAGGATTCGAATGGATGTGTCAATTATGAAGGTGAGACCAGGATAAAAGCTGCAAACACCTTTCCAAACACCATTGAGAAAGGTCACTGAGGTACACAGCTCTCTCCAACTCACACTCTGTCCCCTCACTCCAAATCTCTCCAACTCACACTCTGTCCCCTCACTCCAAATCTCTCCAACTCACACTCTGTCCCCTCACTCCAAATCTCTCCAACTCACACTCTGTCCCCTCACTCCAAATCTCTCCAACTCACACTCTGTCCCCTCACTCCAAATCTCTCACACTCACACTCTGTCCCCTCACTCCAAATCTCTCCAACTCACACTCTGTCCCCTCACTCCAAATCTCTCCCACTCACACTCTGTCCCCTCACTCCAAATCTCTCACACTCACACTCTGTCCCCTCACTCCAAATCTCTCCAACTCACACTCTGTCCCCTCACTCCAAATCTCTCACACTCACACTCTGTCCCCTCACTCCAAATCTCTCCAACTCACACTCTGTCCCCTCACTCCAAATCTCTCACACTCACACTCTGTCCCCTCACTCCAAATCTCTCACACTCACACTCTGTCCCCTCACTCCAAATCTCTCCAACTCACACTCTGTCCCCTCACTCCAAATCTCTCACACTCACACTCTGTCCCCTCACTCCAAATCTCTCCAACTCACACTCTGTCCCCTCACTCCAAATCTCTCCAACTCACACTCTGTCCCCTCACTCCAAATCTCTCCAACTCACACTCTGTCCCCTCACTCCAAATCTCTCCAACTCACACTCTGTCCCCTCACTCCAAATCTCTCACACTCACACTCTGTCCCCTCACTCCAAATCTCTCCAACTCACACTCTGTCCCCTCACTCCAAATCTCTCACACTCACACTCTGTCCCCTCACTCCAAATCTCTCACACTCACACTCTGTCCCCTCACTCCAAATCTCTCACACTCACACTCTGTCCCCTCACTCCAAATCTCTCCAACTCACACTCTGTCCCCTCACTCCAAATCTCTCACACTCACACTCTGTCCCCTCACTCCAAATCTCTCCAACTCACACTCTGTCCCCTCACTCCAAATCTCTCACACTCACACTCTGTCCCCTCACTCCAAATCTCTCACACTCACACTCTGTCCCCTCACTCCAAATCTCTCCAACTCACACTCTGTCCCCTCACTCCAAATCTCTCACACTCACACTCTGTCCCCTCACTCCAAATCTCTCACACTCACACTCTGTCCCCTCACTCCAAATCTCTCACACTCACACTCTGTCCCCTCACTCCAAATCTCTCCAACTCACACTCTGTCCCCTCACTCCAAATCTCTCACACTCACACTCTGTCCCCTCACTCCAAATCTCTCACACTCACACTCTGTCCCCTCACTCCAAATCTCTCACACTCACACTCTGTCCCCTCACTCCAAATCTCTCACACTCACACTCTGTCCCCTCACTCCAAATCTCTCCAACTCACACTCTGTCCCCTCACTCCAAATCTCTCACACTCACACTCTGTCCCCTCACTCCAAATCTCTCACACTCACACTCTGTCCCCTCACTCCAAATCTCTCCAACTCACACTCTGTCCCCTCACTCCAAATCTCTCCAACTCACACTCTGTCCCCTCACTCCAAATCTCTCACACTCACACTCTGTCCCCTCACTCCAAATCTCTCCAACTCACACTCTGTCCCCTCACTCCAAATCTCTCACACTCACACTCTGTCCCCTCACTCCAAATCTCTCACACTCACACTCTGTCCCCTCACTCCAAATCTCTCCAACTCACACTCTGTCCCCTCACTCCAAATCTCTCCAACTCACACTCTGTCCCTCACTCCAAATCTCTCCAACTCACACTCTGTCCCCTCACTCCAAATCTCTCACACTCACACTCTGTCCCCTCACTCCAAATCTCTCCAACTCACACTCTGTCCCCTCACTCCAAATCTCTCCAACTCACACTCTGTCCCCTCACTCCAAATCTCTCACACTCACACTCTGTCCCCTCACTCCAAATCTCTCACACTCACACTCTGTCCCCTCACTCCAAATCTCTCCAACTCACACTCTGTCCCCTCACTCCAAATCTCTCACACTCACACTCTGTCCCCTCACTCCAAATCTCTCACACTCACACTCTGTCCCCTCACTCCAATCTCTCACACTCACACTCTGTCCCCTCACTCCAAATCTCTCACACTCACACTCTGTCCCCTCACTCCAAATCTCTCACACTCACACTCTGTCCCCTCACTCCAAATCTCTCACACTCACACTCTGTCCCCTCACTCCAAATCTCTCACACTCACACTCTGTCCCCTCACTCCAAATCTCTCACACTCACACTCTGTCCCCTCACTCCAAATCTCTCACACTCACACTCTGTCCCCTCACTCCAAATCTCTCACACTCACACTCTGTCCCCTCACTCCAAATCTCTCCAACTCACACTCTGTCCCCTCACTCCAAATCTCTCCAACTCACACTCTGTCCCCTCACTCCAAATCTCTCCAACTCACACTCTGTCCCCTCACTCCAAATCTCTCACACTCACACTCTGTCCCCTCACTCCAAATCTCTCACACTCACACTCTGTCCCCTCACTCCAAATCTCTCACACTCACACTCTGTCCCCTCACTCCAAATCTCTCCAACTCACACTCTGTCCCCTCACTCCAAATCTCTCCAACTCACACTCTGTCCCCTCACTCCAAATCTCTCACACTCACACTCTGTCCCCTCACTCCAAATCTCTCACACTCACACTCTGTCCCCTCACTCCAAATCTCTCACACTCACACTCTGTCCCCTCACTCCAAATCTCTCCAACTCACACTCTGTCCCCTCACTCCAAATCTCTCACACTCACACTCTGTCCCCTCACTCCAAATCTCTCACACTCACACTCTGTCCCCTCACTCCAAATCTCTCACACTCACACTCTGTCCCCTCACTCCAAATCTCTCACACTCACACTCTGTCCCCTCACTCCAAATCTCTCCAACTCACACTCTGTCCCCTCACTCCAAATCTCTCACACTCACACTCTGTCCCCTCACTCCAAATCTCTCACACTCACACTCTGTCCCCTCACTCCAAATCTCTCACACTCACACTCTGTCCCCTCACTCCAAATCTCTCACACTCACACTCTGTCCCCTCACTCCAAATCTCTCCAACTCACACTCTGTCCCCTCACTCCAAATCTCTCACACTCACACTCTGTCCCCTCACTCCAAATCTCTCACACTCACACTCTGTCCCCTCACTCCAAATCTCTCCAACTCACACTCTGTCCCCTCACTCCAAATCTCTCACACTCACACTCTGTCCCCTCACTCCAAATCTCTCACACTCACACTCTGTCCCCTCACTCCAAATCTCTCACACTCACACTCTGTCCCCTCACTCCAAATCTCTCACACTCACACTCTGTCCCCTCACTCCAAATCTCTCCAACTCACACTCTGTCCCCTCACTCCAAATCTCTCACACTCACACTCTGTCCCCTCACTCCAAATCTCTCACACTCACACTCTGTCCCCTCACTCCAAATCTCTCCAACTCACACTCTGTCCCCTCACTCCAAATCTCTCACACTCACACTCTGTCCCCTCACTCCAAATCTCTCACACTCACACTCTGTCCCCTCACTCCAAATCTCTCACACTCACACTCTGTCCCCTCACTCCAAATCTCTCACACTCACACTCTGTCCCCTCACTCCAAATCTCTCCAACTCACACTCTGTCCCCTCACTCCAAATCTCTCCAACTCACACTCTGTCCCCTCACTCCAAATCTCTCACACTCACACTCTGTCCCCTCACTCCAAATCTCTCACACTCACACTCTGTCCCCTCACTCCAAATCTCTCCAACTCACACTCTGTCCCCTCACTCCAAATCTCTCACACTCACACTCTGTCCCCTCACTCCAAATCTCTCACACTCACACTCTGTCCCCTCACTCCAAATCTCTCCACTCACACTCTGTCCCCTCACTCCAAATCTCTCACACTCACACTCTGTCCCCTCACTCCAAATCTCTCACACTCACACTCTGTCCCCTCACTCCAAATCTCTCCAACTCACACTCTGTCCCCTCACTCCAAATCTCTCACACTCACACTCTGTCCCCTCACTCCAAATCTCTCCAACTCACACTCTGTCCCCTCACTCCAAATCTCTCCAACTCACACTCTGTCCCCTCACTCCAAATCTCTCACACTCACACTCTGTCCCCTCACTCCAAATCTCTCACACTCACACTCTGTCCCCTCACTCCAAATCTCTCCAACTCACACTCTGTCCCCTCACTCCAAATCTCTCACACTCACACTCTGTCCCCTCACTCCAAATCTCTCCAACTCACACTCTGTCCCCTCACTCCAAATCTCTCCAACTCACACTCTGTCCCCTCACTCCAAATCTCTCACACTCACACTCTGTCCCCTCACTCCAAATCTCTCCACTCACACTCTGTCCCCTCACTCCAAATCTCTCCAACTCACACTCTGTCCCCTCACTCCAAATCTCTCACACTCACACTCTGTCCCCTCACTCCAAAATCTCTCACACTCACACTCTGTCCCCGCACACCAAATCTCTCACACTCACACTCTGTCCCCTCACTCCAAATCTCTCACAATTCACACTCTGTCCCCTCACTCCAAATCTCTCACACTCACACTCTGTCCCCTCACTCCAAATCTCTCACACTCACACTCTGTCCCCTCACTCCAAATCTCTCCAACTCACACTCTGTCCCCTCACTCCAAATCTCTCACACTCACACTCTGTCCCCTCACTCCAAATCTCTCCAACTCACACTCTGTCCTCACTCCAAATCTCTCACTCTCCACTCTGTCCCCCTCACTCCAAATCTCTCACACTCACACTCTGTCCCCTCACTCCAAATCTCTCCAACTCACACTCTGTCCCCTCACTCCAAATCTCTCCACTCACACTCTGTCCCCTCACTCCAAATCTCTCACACTCAACACTCTGTCCCCTCACTCCAAATCTCTCCAACCTCACACTCTGTCCCCTCACTCCAATTCGTGCGCACACGTCACACTCTCGTCCCCTCACTCCAAATCTCTCACACTCACCACTCTGGTCCCCTCACTCCAAATCTCTCACACTCAACACTCTGTCCCTCACTCCAAATCTCTCCAACTCACACTCTGTCCCCTACGACTCCAAATCTCTCACACTCACACTCTGTCCCCCTCACTCCAAATCTCTCACACTCACACTCTGTCCCCTCACTCCAAATCTTCTCCAACTCACACTCTGTCCCTCACTCCAAATCTCTCCAACTCACACTCTGTCCCTCATGCAAATCTCTCACACTCACACTCTGTCCCCTCACTCCAACTCTCTCACACTCCACACTCTGGTCCCCTCACTCCAAATCTCTCACAACTCACACTCTGTCCCCTCACTCCAAATCTCTCACACCTCACACTCTGTCCCCTCACTCCAAATCTCTCACACTCACACTCTGTCCCCTCACTCCAAATCTCTCACACTCACACTCTGTCCCCTCACTCCAAATCTCTCACACTCACACTCTGTCCCCTCACTCCAAATCTCTCACACTCACACTCTGTCCCCTCACTCCAAATCTCTCCAACTCACACTCTGTCCCCTCACTCCAAATCTCTCCAACTCACACTCTGTCCCCTCACTCCAAATCTCTCACACTCACACTCTGTCCCCTCACTCCAAATCTCTCACACTCACACTCTGTCCCCTCACTCCAAATCTCTCACACTCACACTCTGTCCCCTCACTCCAAATCTCTCCAACTCACACTCTGTCCCCTCACTCCAAATCTCTCCAACTCACACTCTGTCCCCTCACTCCAAATCTCTCACACTCACACTCTGTCCCCTCACTCCAAATCTCTCACACTCACACTCTGTCCCCTCACTCCAAATCTCTCCACTCACACTCTGTCCCCTCACTCCAAATCTCTCCAACTCACACTCTGTCCCCTCACTCCAAATCTCTCCAACTCACACTCTGTCCCCTCACTCCAAATCTCTCCAACTCACACTCTGTCCCCTCACTCCAAATCTCTCACACTCACACTCTGTCCCCTCACTCCAAATCTCTCACACTCACACTCTGTCCCCTCACTCCAAATCTCTCACACTCACACTCTGTCCCCTCACTCCAAATCTCTCACACTCACACTCTGTCCCCTCACTCCAAATCTCTCACACTCACACTCTGTCCCCTCACTCCAAATCTCTCCAACTCACACTCTGTCCCCTCACTCCAAATCTCTCCACACTCACACTCTGTCCCCTCACTCCAAATCTCTCCAACTCACACTCTGTCCCCTCACTCCAAATCTCTCACACTCACACTCTGTCCCCTCACTCCAAATCTCTCACACTCACACTCTGTCCCCTCACTCCAAATCTCTCCAACTCACACTCTGTCCCCTCACTCCAAATCTCTCACACTCACACTCTGTCCCCTCACTCCAAATCTCTCCAACTCACACTCTGTCCCCTCACTCCAAATCTCTCACACTCACACTCTGTCCCCTCACTCCAAATCTCTCCAACTCACACTCTGTCCCCTCACTCCAAATCTCTCACACTCACACTCTGTCCCCTCACTCCAAATCTCTCACACTCACACTCTGTCCCCTCACTCCAAATCTCTCACACTCACACTCTGTCCCCTCACTCCAAATCTCTCACACTCACACTCTGTCCCCTCACTCCAAATCTCTCCAACTCACACTCTGTCCCCTCACTCCAAATCTCTCCAACTCACACTCTGTCCCCTCACTCCAAATCTCTCACACTCACACTCTGTCCCCTCACTCCAAATCTCTCACACTCACACTCTGTCCCCTCACTCCAAATCTCTCACACTCACACTCTGTCCCCTCACTCCAAATCTCTCACACTCACACTCTGTCCCCTCACTCCAAATCTCTCACACTCACACTCTGTCCCCTCACTCCAAATCTCTCCAACTCACACTCTGTCCCCTCACTCCAAATCTCTCCAACTCACACTCTGTCCCCTCACTCCAAATCTCTCCAACTCACACTCTGTCCCCTCACTCCAAATCTCTCCAACTCACACTCTGTCCCCTCACTCCAAATCTCTCCACACTCACACTCTGTCCCCTCACTCCAAATCTCTCACACTCACACTCTGTCCCCTCACTCCAAATCTCTCCAACTCACACTCTGTCCCCTCACTCCAAATCTCTCACACTCACACTCTGTCCCTCACTCCAAATCTCTCCAACTCACACTCTGTCCCCTCACTCCAAATCTCTCACACTCACACTCTGTCCCCTCACTCCAAATCTCTCACACTCACACTCTGTCCCCTCACTCCAAATCTCTCACACTCACACTCTGTCCCCTCACTCCAAATCTCTCACACTCACACTCTGTCCCCTCACTCCAAATCTCTCACACTCACACTCTGTCCCCTCACTCCAAATCTCTCCAACTCACACTCTGTCCCCTCACTCCAAATCTCTCACACTCACACTCTGTCCCCTCACTCCAAATCTCTCACAACTCACACTCTGTCCCCTCACTCCAAATCTCTCACACTCACACTCTGTCCCCTCACTCCAAATCTCTCACACTCACACTCTGTCCCCTCACTCCAAATCTCTCACACTCACACTCTGTCCCCTCACTCCAAATCTCTCACACTCACACTCTGTCCCCTCACTCCAAATCTCTCACAACTCACACTCTGTCCCCTCACTCCAAATCTCTCACACTCACACTCTGTCCCCTCACTCCAAATCTCTCACACTCACACTCTGTCCCCTCACTCCAAATCTCTCACACTCACACTCTGTCCCCTCACTCCAAATCTCTCACACTCACACTCTGTCCCCTCACTCCAAATCTCTCACACTCACACTCTGTCCCCTCACTCCAAATCTCTCACACTCACACTCTGTCCCCTCACTCCAAATCTCTCACACTCACACTCTGTCCCCTCACTCCAAATCTCTCACACTCACACTCTGTCCCCTCACTCCAAATCTCTCACACTCACACTCTGTCCCCTCACTCCAAATCTCTCCAACTCACACTCTGTCCCCTCACTCCAAATCTCTCACACTCACACTCTGTCCCCTCACTCCAAATCTCTCCAACTCACACTCTGTCCCCTCACTCCAAATCTCTCACACTCACACTCTGTCCCCTCACTCCAAATCTCTCCAACTCACACTCTGTCCCCTCACTCCAAATCTCTCACACTCACACTCTGTCCCCTCACTCCAAATCTCTCACACTCACACTCTGTCCCACACTCCAAATATCTCACACTCACACTCTGTCCCCTCACTCCAAATCTCTCACACTCACACTCTGTCCCTCACTCCAAATCTCTCACACTCACACTCTGTCCCCTCACTCCAAATCTCTCCACTCACAGCTCTGTCCCCTCACTCCAAATCTCTCACACTCACACTCTGTCCCCTGCACTCCAAATCCTCTCACTCTCACACTCTGTCCCCTCACTCCAAAACTCTCACTCACACTCTGTCCCCTCACTCCAAATCTCTCACACTCACACTCTGTCCCCTCACTCCAAATCTCTCACACTCACACTCTGTCCCCTCACTCCAAATCTCTCACACTCACACTCTGTCCCCTCACTCCAAATCTCTCACACTCACACTCTGTCCCCTCACTCCAAATCTCTCCAACTCACACTCTGTCCCCTCACTCCAAATCTCTCCAACTCACACTCTGTCCCCTCACTCCAAATCTCTCACACTCACACTCTGTCCCCTCACTCCAAATCTCTCACACTCACACTCTGTCCCCTCACTCCAAATCTCTCCAACTCACACTCTGTCCCCTCACTCCAAATCTCTCACACTCACACTCTGTCCCCTCACTCCAAATCTCTCCAACTCACACTCTGTCCCCTCACTCCAAATCTCTCCACTCACACTCTGTCCCCTCACTCCAAATCTCTCACACTCACACTCTGTCCCCTCACTCCAAATCTCTCCAACTCACACTCTGTCCCCTCACTCCAAATCTCTCACACTCACACTCTGTCCCCTCACTCCAAATCTCTCCACTCACACTCTGTCCCCTCACTCCAAATCTCTCACACTCACACTCTGTCCCCTCACTCCAAATCTCTCAACTCACACTCTGTCCCCTCACTCCAAATCTCTCACACTCACACTCTGTCCCCTCACTCCAAATCTCTCACACTCACACTCTGTCCCCTCACTCCAAATCTCTCCAACTCACACTCTGTCCCCTCACTCCAAATCTCTCACACTCACACTCTGTCCCCTCACTCCAAATCTCTCACACTCACACTCTGTCCCCTCACTCCAAATCTCTCCAACTCACACTCTGTCCCCTCACTCCAAATCTCTCCACTCACACTCTGTCCCCTCACTCCAAATCTCTCACACTCACACTCTGTCCCCTCACTCCAAATCTCTCCACTCACACTCTGTCCCCTCACTCCAAATCTCTCACACTCACACTCTGTCCCCTCACTCCAAATCTCTCCAACTCACACTCTGTCCCCTCACTCCAAATCTCTCACACTCACACTCTGTCCCCTCACTCCAAATCTCTCCAACTCACACTCTGTCCCCTCACTCCAAATCTCTCACACTCACACTCTGTCCCCTCACTCCAAATCTCTCACACTCACACTCTGTCCCCTCACTCCAAATCTCTCACACTCACACTCTGTCCCCTCACTCCAAATCTCTCACACTCACACTCTGTCCCCTCACTCCAAATCTCTCACACTCACACTCTGTCCCCTCACTCCAAATCTCTCCAACTCACACTCTGTCCCCTCACTCCAAATCTCTCCAACTCACACTCTGTCCCCTCACTCCAAATCTCTCACACTCACACTCTGTCCCCTCACTCCAAATCTCTCACACTCACACTCTGTCCCCTCACTCCAAATCTCTCACACTCACACTCTGTCCCCTCACTCCAAATCTCTCACACTCACACTCTGTCCCCTCACTCCAAATCTCTCCAACTCACACTCTGTCCCCTCACTCCAAATCTCTCACACTCACACTCTGTCCCCTCACTCCAAATCTCTCACACTCACACTCTGTCCCCTCACTCCAAATCTCTCACACTCACACTCTGTCCCCTCACTCCAAATCTCTCACACTCACACTCTGTCCCCTCACTCCAAATCTCTCACACTCACACTCTGTCCCCTCACTCCAAATCTCTCCAACTCACACTCTGTCCCCTCACTCCAAATCTCTCACACTCACACTCTGTCCCCTCACTCCAAATCTCTCACACTCACACTCTGTCCCCTCACTCCAAATCTCTCACACTCACACTCTGTCCCCTCACTCCAAATCTCTCCAACTCACACTCTGTCCCCTCACTCCAAATCTCTCACACTCACACTCTGTCCCCTCACTCCAAATCTCTCACACTCACACTCTGTCCCCTCACTCCAAATCTCTCACACTCACACTCTGTCCCCTCACTCCAAATCTCTCCAACTCACACTCTGTCCCCTCACTCCAAATCTCTCACACTCACACTCTGTCCCCTCACTCCAAATCTCTCCAACTCACACTCTGTCCCCTCACTCCAAATCTCTCACACTCACACTCTGTCCCCTCACTCCAAATCTCTCCAACTCACACTCTGTCCCCTCACTCCAAATCTCTCACACTCACACTCTGTCCCCTCACTCCAAATCTCTCACACTCACACTCTGTCCCCTCACTCCAAATCTCTCACACTCACACTCTGTCCCCTCACTCCAAATCTCTCACACTCACACTCTGTCCCCTCACTCCAAATCTCTCACACTCACACTCTGTCCCCTCACTCCAAATCTCTCACACTCACACTCTGTCCCCTCACTCCAAATCTCTCACACTCACACTCTGTCCCCTCACTCCAAATCTCTCCAACTCACACTCTGTCCCCTCACTCCAAATCTCTCACACTCACACTCTGTCCCCTCACTCCAAATCTCTCCAACTCACACTCTGTCCCCTCACTCCAAATCTCTCACACTCACACTCTGTCCCCTCACTCCAAATCTCTCACACTCACACTCTGTCCCCTCACTCCAAATCTCTCCAACTCACACTCTGTCCCCTCACTCCAAATCTCTCACACTCACACTCTGTCCCCTCACTCCAAATCTCTCACACTCACACTCTGTCCCCTCACTCCAAATCTCTCACACTCACACTCTGTCCCCTCACTCCAAATCTCTCACACTCACACTCTGTCCCCTCACTCCAAATCTCTCACACTCACACTCTGTCCCCTCACTCCAAATCTCTCCAACTCACACTCTGTCCCCTCACTCCAAATCTCTCACACTCACACTCTGTCCCCTCACTCCAAATCTCTCACACTCACACTCTGTCCCCTCACTCCAAATCTCTCACACTCACACTCTGTCCCCTCACTCCAAATCTCTCACACTCACACTCTGTCCCCTCACTCCAAATCTCTCCAACTCACACTCTGTCCCCTCACTCCAAATCTCTCACACTCACACTCTGTCCCCTCACTCCAAATCTCTCACACTCACACTCTGTCCCCTCACTCCAAATCTCTCCAACTCACACTCTGTCCCCTCACTCCAAATCTCTCCAACCACAACACTCTGTCCCCCTCACTCCAAATCTCTCCAACTCACAATCTGTCCCCTCACTCCAAACTCTCTCACACTCACACTCTGTCCCCTCACTCCAAATCTCTCCACCTCACACTCTGTCCCCTCACTCCAAATCTCTCACACTCACACTCTGTCCCCTCACTCCAAATCTCTCACACTCACACTCTGTCCCCTCACTCCAAATCTCTCACACTCACACTCTGTCCCCTCACTCCAAATCTCTCACACTCACACTCTGTCCCCTCACTCCAAATCTCTCACACTCACACTCTGTCCCCTCACTCCAAATCTCTCCAACTCACACTCTGTCCCCTCACTCCAAATCTCTCCAACTCACACTCTGTCCCCTCACTCCAAATCTCTCACACTCACACTCTGTCCCCTCACTCCAAATCTCTCCAACTCACACTCTGTCCCCTCACTCCAAATCTCTCACACTCACACTCTGTCCCCTCACTCCAAATCTCTCACACTCACACTCTGTCCCCTCACTCCAAATCTCTCACACTCACACTCTGTCCCCTCACTCCAAATCTCTCACACTCACACTCTGTCCCCTCACTCCAAATCTCTCCAACTCACACTCTGTCCCCTCACTCCAAATCTCTCACACTCACACTCTGTCCCCTCACTCCAAATCTCTCACACTCACACTCTGTCCCCTCACTCCAAATCTCTCCACTCACACTCTGTCCCCTCACTCCAAATCTCTCCAACTCACACTCTGTCCCCTCACTCCAAATCTCTCACACTCACACTCTGTCCCCTCACTCCAAATCTCTCACACTCACACTCTGTCCCCTCACTCCAAATCTCTCCAACTCACACTCTGTCCCCTCACTCCAAATCTCTCACACTCACACTCTGTCCCCTCACTCCAAATCTCTCCAACTCACACTCTGTCCCCTCACTCCAAATCTCTCACACTCACACTCTGTCCCCTCACTCCAAATCTCTCCAACTCACACTCTGTCCCCTCACTCCAAATCTCTCACACTCACACTCTGTCCCCTCACTCCAAATCTCTCACACTCACACTCTGTCCCCTCACTCCAAATCTCTCACACTCACACTCTGTCCCCTCACTCCAAATCTCTCACACTCACACTCTGTCCCCTCACTCCAAATCTCTCCAACTCACACTCTGTCCCCTCACTCCAAATCTCTCACACTCACACTCTGTCCCCTCACTCCAAATCTCTCCACTCACACTCTGTCCCCTCACTCCAAATCTCTCACACTCACACTCTGTCCCCTCACTCCAAATCTCTCACACTCACACTCTGTCCCCTCACTCCAAATCTCTCACACTCACACTCTGTCCCCTCACTCCAAATCTCTCACACTCACACTCTGTCCCCTCACTCCAAATCTCTCCAACTCACACTCTGTCCCCTCACTCCAAATCTCTCACACTCACACTCTGTCCCCTCACTCCAAATCTCTCACACTCACACTCTGTCCCCTCACTCCAAATCTCTCCACTCACACTCTGTCCCCTCACTCCAAATCTCTCACACTCACACTCTGTCCCCTCACTCCAAATCTCTCACACTCACACTCTGTCCCCTCACTCCAAATCTCTCACACTCACACTCTGTCCCCTCACTCCAAATCTCTCACACTCACACTCTGTCCCCTCACTCCAAATCTCTCACACTCACACTCTGTCCCCTCACTCCAAATCTCTCACACTCACACTCTGTCCCCTCACTCCAAATCTCTCACACTCACACTCTGTCCCCTCACTCCAAATCTCTCCAACTCACACTCTGTCCCCTCACTCCAAATCTCTCACACTCACACTCTGTCCCCTCACTCCAAATCTCTCACACTCACACTCTGTCCCCTCACTCCAAATCTCTCACACTCACACTCTGTCCCCTCACTCCAAATCTCTCACACTCACACTCTGTCCCCTCACTCCAAATCTCTCACACTCACACTCTGTCCCCTCACTCCAAATCTCTCCACTCACACTCTGTCCCCTCACTCCAAATCTCTCACACTCACACTCTGTCCCCTCACTCCAAATCTCTCCAACTCACACTCTGTCCCCTCACTCCAAATCTCTCACACTCACACTCTGTCCCCTCACTCCAAATCTCTCACACTCACACTCTGTCCCCTCACTCCAAATCTCTCACACTCACACTCTGTCCCCTCACTCCAAATCTCTCACACTCACACTCTGTCCCCTCACTCCAAATCTCTCACACTCACACTCTGTCCCCTCACTCCAAATCTCTCACACTCACACTCTGTCCCCTCACTCCAAATCTCTCCAACTCACACTCTGTCCCCTCACTCCAAATCTCTCCAACTCACACTCTGTCCCCTCACTCCAAATCTCTCACACTCACACTCTGTCCCCTCACTCCAAATCTCTCACACTCACACTCTGTCCCCTCACTCCAAATCTCTCACACTCACACTCTGTCCCCTCACTCCAAATCTCTCACACTCACACTCTGTCCCCTCACTCCAAATCTCTCACACTCACACTCTGTCCCCTCACTCCAAATCTCTCACACTCACACTCTGTCCCCTCACTCCAAATCTCTCACACTCACACTCTGTCCCCTCACTCCAAATCTCTCACACTCACACTCTGTCCCCTCACTCCAAATCTCTCCAACTCACACTCTGTCCCCTCACTCCAAATCTCTCACACTCACACTCTGTCCCCTCACTCCAAATCTCTCCAACTCACACTCTGTCCCCTCACTCCAAATCTCTCACACTCACACTCTGTCCCCTCACTCCAAATCTCTCACACTCACACTCTGTCCCCTCACTCCAAATCTCTCACACTCACACTCTGTCCCCTCACTCCAAATCTCTCCAACTCACACTCTGTCCCCTCACTCCAAATCTCTCACACTCACACTCTGTCCCCTCACTCCAAATCTCTCCAACTCACACTCTGTCCCCTCACTCCAAATCTCTCACACTCACACTCTGTCCCCTCACTCCAAATCTCTCACACTCACACTCTGTCCCCTCACTCCAAATCTCTCACACTCACACTCTGTCCCCTCACTCCAAATCTCTCACACTCACACTCTGTCCCCTCACTCCAAATCTCTCACACTCACACTCTGTCCCCTCACTCCAAATCTCTCACACTCACACTCTGTCCCCTCACTCCAAATCTCTCACACTCACACTCTGTCCCCTCACTCCAAATCTCTCCAACTCACACTCTGTCCCCTCACTCCAAATCTCTCACACTCACACTCTGTCCCCTCACTCCAAATCTCTCCAACTCACACTCTGTCCCCTCACTCCAAATCTCTCACACTCACACTCTGTCCCCTCACTCCAAATCTCTCACACTCACACTCTGTCCCCTCACTCCAAATCTCTCACACTCACACTCTGTCCCCTCACTCCAAATCTCTCACACTCACACTCTGTCCCCTCACTCCAAATCTCTCCAACTCACACTCTGTCCCCTCACTCCAAATCTCTCCAACTCACACTCTGTCCCCTCACTCCAAATCTCTCACACTCACACTCTGTCCCCTCACTCCAAATCTCTCACACTCACACTCTGTCCCCTCACTCCAAATCTCTCACACTCACACTCTGTCCCCTCACTCCAAATCTCTCACAACTCACACTCTGTCCCCTCACTCCAAATCTCTCACACTCACACTCTGTCCCCTCACTCCAAATCTCTCACACTCACACTCTGTCCCCTCACTCCAAATCTCTCACACTCACACTCTGTCCCCTCACTCCAAATCTCTCCAACTCACACTCTGTCCCCTCACTCCAAATCTCTCACACTCACACTCTGTCCCCTCACTCCAAATCTCTCACACTCACACTCTGTCCCCTCACTCCAAATCTCTCACACTCACACTCTGTCCCCTCACTCCAAATCTCTCACACTCACACTCTGTCCCCTCACTCCAAATCTCTCACACTCACACTCTGTCCCCTCACTCCAAATCTCTCACACTCACACTCTGTCCCCTCACTCCAAATCTCTCACACTCACACTCTGTCCCCTCACTCCAAATCTCTCACACTCACACTCTGTCCCCTCACTCCAAATCTCTCACACTCACACTCTGTCCCCTCACTCCAAATCTCTCACACTCACACTCTGTCCCCTCACTCCAAATCTCTCACACTCACACTCTGTCCCCTCACTCCAAATCTCTCACACTCACACTCTGTCCCCTCACTCCAAATCTCTCACACTCACACTCTGTCCCCTCACTCCAAATCTCTCACACTCACACTCTGTCCCCTCACTCCAAATCTCTCCACACTCACACTCTGTCCCCTCACTCCAAATCTCTCACATCTCTGTCCCCTCTCTCTCTCTCACACTCACACTCTGTCCTCACTCCAAATCTCTCCACTCACACTCTGTCCCCTCACTCCAAATCTCTCACACTCACACTCTGTCCCCTCACTCCAAATCTCTCACACTCACACTCTGTCCCCTCACTCCAAATCTCTCACACTCACACTCTGTCCCCTCACTCCAAACTCTCACACTCACACTCTGTCCCCTCACTCCAAATCTCTCACACTCACACTCTGTCCCCTCACTCCAAATCTCTCACACTCACACTCTGTCCCCTCACTCCAAATCTCTCCACTCACACTCTGTCCCCTCACTCCAAATCTCTCCAACTCACACTCTGTCCCCTCACTCCAAATCTCTCACACTCACACTCTGTCCCCTCACTCCAAATCTCTCACACTCACACTCTGTCCCCTCACTCCAAATCTCTCCAACTCACACTCTGTCCCCTCACTCCAAATCTCTCCAACTCACACTCTGTCCCCTCACTCCAAATCTCTCCACTCACACTCTGTCCCCTCACTCCAAATCTCTCACACTCACACTCTGTCCCCTCACTCCAAATCTCTCACACTCACACTCTGTCCCCTCACTCCAAATCTCTCACACTCACACTCTGTCCCCTCACTCCAAATCTCTCACACTCACACTCTGTCCCCTCACTCCAAATCTCTCCACTCACACTCTGTCCCCTCACTCCAAATCTCTCACACTCACACTCTGTCCCCTCACTCCAAATCTCTCACACTCACACTCTGTCCCCTCACTCCAAATCTCTCACACTCACACTCTGTCCCCTCACTCCAAATCTCTCACACTCACACTCTGTCCCCTCACTCCAAATCTCTCACACTCACACTCTGTCCCCTCACTCCAAATCTCTCACACTCACACTCTGTCCCCTCACTCCAAATCTCTCACACTCACACTCTGTCCCCTCACTCCAAATCTCTCACACTCACACTCTGTCCCCTCACTCCAAATCTCTCACACTCACACTCTGTCCCCTCACTCCAAATCTCTCACACTCACACTCTGTCCCCTCACTCCAAATCTCTCACACTCACACTCTGTCCCCTCACTCCAAATCTCTCACACTCACACTCTGTCCCCTCACTCCAAATCTCTCACACTCACACTCTGTCCCCTCACTCCAAATCTCTCACACTCACACTCTGTCCCCTCACTCCAAATCTCTCACACTCACACTCTGTCCCCTCACTCCAAATCTCTCCACTCACACTCTGTCCCCTCACTCCAAATCTCTCACACTCACACTCTGTCCCCTCACTCCAAATCTCTCACTCACACTCTGTCCCCTCACTCCAAATCTCTCACACTCACACTCTGTCCCCTCACTCCAAATCTCTCACACTCACACTCTGTCCCCTCACTCCAAATCTCTCACACTCACACTCTGTCCCCTCACTCCAAATCTCTCACACTCACACTCTGTCCCCTCACTCCAAATCTCTCACACTCACACTCTGTCCCCTCACTCCAAATCTCTCCAACTCACACTCTGTCCCCTCACTCCAAATCTCTCCACTCACACTCTGTCCCCTCACTCCAAATCTCTCACACTCACACTCTGTCCCCTCACTCCAAATCTCTCACACTCACACTCTGTCCCCTCACTCCAAATCTCTCACACTCACACTCTGTCCCCTCACTCCAAATCTCTCCAACTCACACTCTGTCCCCTCACTCCAAATCTCTCACACTCACACTCTGTCCCCTCACTCCAAATCTCTCACACTCACACTCTGTCCCCTCACTCCAAATCTCTCACACTCACACTCTGTCCCCTCACTCCAAATCTCTCACACTCACACTCTGTCCCCTCACTCCAAATCTCTCACACTCACACTCTGTCCCCTCACTCCAAATCTCTCCAACTCACACTCTGTCCCCTCACTCCAAATCTCTCACACTCACACTCTGTCCCCTCACTCCAAATCTCTCACACTCACACTCTGTCCCCTCACTCCAAATCTCTCCACTCACACTCTGTCCCCTCACTCCAAATCTCTCCACTCACACTCTGTCCCCTCACTCCAAATCTCTCCAACTCACACTCTGTCCCCTCACTCCAAATCTCTCACACTCACACTCTGTCCCCTCACTCCAAATCTCTCCAACTCACACTCTGTCCCCTCACTCCAAATCTCTCACACTCACACTCTGTCCCCTCACTCCAAATCTCTCACACTCACACTCTGTCCCCTCACTCCAAATCTCTCACACTCACACTCTGTCCCCTCACTCCAAATCTCTCACACTCACACTCTGTCCCCTCACTCCAAATCTCTCACACTCACACTCTGTCCCCTCACTCCAAATCTCTCACACTCACACTCTGTCCCCTCACTCCAAATCTCTCACACTCACACTCTGTCCCCTCACTCCAAATCTCTCACACTCACACTCTGTCCCCTCACTCCAAATCTCTCACACTCACACTCTGTCCCCTCACTCCAAATCTCTCACACTCACACTCTGTCCCCTCACTCCAAATCTCTCACACTCACACTCTGTCCCCTCACTCCAAATCTCTCACACTCACACTCTGTCCCCTCACTCCAAATCTCTCACACTCACACTCTGTCCCCTCACTCCAAATCTCTCACACTCACACTCTGTCCCCTCACTCCAAATCTCTCAACTCACACTCTGTCCCCTCACTCCAAATCTCTCACACTCACACTCTGTCCCCTCACTCCAAATCTCTCCAACTCACACTCTGTCCCCTCACTCCAAATCTCTCAACTCACACTCTGTCCCCTCACTCCAAATCTCTCACACTCACACTCTGTCCCCTCACTCCAAATCTCTCACACTCACACTCTGTCCCCTCACTCCAAATCTCTCACACTCACACTCTGTCCCCTCACTCCAAATCTCTCACACTCACACTCTGTCCCCTCACTCCAAATCTCTCACACTCACACTCTGTCCCCTCACTCCAAATCTCTCCAACTCACACTCTGTCCCCTCACTCCAAATCTCTCCACTCACACTCTGTCCCCTCACTCCAAATCTCTCACACTCACACTCTGTCCCCTCACTCCAAATCTCTCACACTCACACTCTGTCCCCTCACTCCAAATCTCTCCACTCACACTCTGTCCCCTCACTCCAAATCTCTCCAACTCACACTCTGTCCCCTCACTCCAAATCTCTCACACTCACACTCTGTCCCCTCACTCCAAATCTCTCCAACTCACACTCTGTCCCCTCACTCCAAATCTCTCACACTCACACTCTGTCCCCTCACTCCAAATCTCTCACACTCACACTCTGTCCCCTCACTCCAAATCTCTCACACTCACACTCTGTCCCCTCACTCCAAATCTCTCACACTCACACTCTGTCCCCTCACTCCAAATCTCTCACAACTCACACTCTGTCCCCTCACTCCAAATCTCTCACACTCACACTCTGTCCCCTCACTCCAAATCTCTCACACTCACACTCTGTCCCCTCACTCCAAATCTCTCACACTCACACTCTGTCCCCTCACTCCAAATCTCTCACACTCACACTCTGTCCCCTCACTCCAAATCTCTCACACTCACACTCTGTCCCCTCACTCCAAATCTCTCACACTCACACTCTGTCCCCTCACTCCAAATCTCTCCAACTCACACTCTGTCCCCTCACTCCAAATCTCTCACACTCACACTCTGTCCCCTCACTCCAAATCTCTCCAACTCACACTCTGTCCCCTCACTCCAAATCTCTCACACTCACACTCTGTCCCCTCACTCCAAATCTCTCACACTCACACTCTGTCCCCTCACTCCAAATCTCTCACACTCACACTCTGTCCCCTCACTCCAAATCTCTCACACTCACACTCTGTCCCCTCACTCCAAATCTCTCCAACTCACACTCTGTCCCCTCACTCCAAATCTCTCACACTCACACTCTGTCCCCTCACTCCAAATCTCTCCAACTCACACTCTGTCCCCTCACTCCAAATCTCTCACACTCACACTCTGTCCCCTCACTCCAAATCTCTCCAACTCACACTCTGTCCCCTCACTCCAAATCTCTCACACTCACACTCTGTCCCCTCACTCCAAATCTCTCACACTCACACTCTGTCCCCTCACTCCAAATCTCTCCAACTCACACTCTGTCCCCTCACTCCAAATCTCTCACACTCACACTCTGTCCCCTCACTCCAAATCTCTCACACTCACACTCTGTCCCCTCACTCCAAATCTCTCACACTCACACTCTGTCCCCTCACTCCAAATCTCTCCAACTCACACTCTGTCCCCTCACTCCAAATCTCTCCACTCACACTCTGTCCCCTCACTCCAAATATCTCCAACTCACACTCTGTCCCCTCACTCCAAATCTCTCAAACTCACACTCTGTCCCCTCACTCCAAATCTCTCCAACTCACACTCTGTCCCCTCACTCCAAATCTCTCCAACTCACACTCTGTCCCCTCACTCCAAATCTCTCCAACTCACACTCTGTCCCCTCACTCCAAATCTCTCACACTCACACTCTGTCCCCTCACTCCAAATCTCTCACACTCACACTCTGTCCCCTCACTCCAAATCTCTCACACTCACACTCTGTCCCCTCACTCCAAATCTCTCACACTCACACTCTGTCCCCTCACTCCAAATCTCTCACACTCACACTCTGTCCCCTCACTCCAAATCTCTCCAACTCACACTCTGTCCCCTCACTCCAAATCTCTCACACTCACACTCTGTCCCCTCACTCCAAATCTCTCACACTCACACTCTGTCCCCTCACTCCAAATCTCTCCAACTCACACTCTGTCCCCTCACTCCAAATCTCTCACACTCACACTCTGTCCCCTCACTCCAAATCTCTCACACTCACACTCTGTCCCCTCACTCCAAATCTCTCACACTCACACTCTGTCCCCTCACTCCAAATCTCTCCACTCACACTCTGTCCCCTCACTCCAAATCTCTCCAACTCACACTCTGTCCCCTCACTCCAAATCTCTCACACTCACACTCTGTCCCCTCACTCCAAATCTCTCCAACTCACACTCTGTCCCCTCACTCCAAATCTCTCACACTCACACTCTGTCCCCTCACTCCAAATCTCTCCAACTCACACTCTGTCCCCTCACTCCAAATCTCTCACACTCACACTCTGTCCCCTCACTCCAAATCTCTCCACTCACACTCTGTCCCCTCACTCCAAATCTCTCACACTCACACTCTGTCCCCTCACTCCAAATCTCTCCAACTCACACTCTGTCCCCTCACTCCAAATCTCTCACACTCACACTCTGTCCCCTCACTCCAAATCTCTCCAACTCACACTCTGTCCCCTCACTCCAAATCTCTCACACTCACACTCTGTCCCCTCACTCCAAATCTCTCCAACTCACACTCTGTCCCCTCACTCCAAATCTCTCAACTCACACTCTGTCCCCTCACTCCAAATCTCTCACACTCACACTCTGTCCCCTCACTCCAAATCTCTCCAACTCACACTCTGTCCCCTCACTCCAAATCTCTCACACTCACACTCTGTCCCCTCACTCCAAATCTCTCACACTCACACTCTGTCCCCTCACTCCAAATCTCTCACACTCACACTCTGTCCCCTCACTCCAAATCTCTCCAACTCACACTCTGTCCCCTCACTCCAAATCTCTCACACTCACACTCTGTCCCCTCACTCCAAATCTCTCCAACTCACACTCTGTCCCCTCACTCCAAATCTCTCACACTCACACTCTGTCCCCTCACTCCAAATCTCTCACACTCACACTCTGTCCCCTCACTCCAAATCTCTCACACTCACACTCTGTCCCCTCACTCCAAATCTCTCACACTCACACTCTGTCCCCTCACTCCAAATCTCTCACACTCACACTCTGTCCCCTCACTCCAAATCTCTCACACTCACACTCTGTCCCCTCACTCCAAATCTCTCACACTCACACTCTGTCCCCTCACTCCAAATCTCTCACACTCACACTCTGTCCCCTCACTCCAAATCTCTCACACTCACACTCTGTCCCCTCACTCCAAATCTCTCACACTCACACTCTGTCCCCTCACTCCAAATCTCTCAACTCACACTCTGTCCCCTCACTCCAAATCTCTCCAACTCACACTCTGTCCCCTCACTCCAAATCTCTCACACTCACACTCTGTCCCCTCACTCCAAATCTCTCCAACTCACACTCTGTCCCCTCACTCCAAATCTCTCCAACTCACACTCTGTCCCCTCACTCCAAATCTCTCACACTCACACTCTGTCCCCTCACTCCAAATCTCTCACACTCACACTCTGTCCCCTCACTCCAAATCTCTCCAACTCACACTCTGTCCCCTCACTCCAAATCTCTCACACTCACACTCTGTCCCCTCACTCCAAATCTCTCACACTCACACTCTGTCCCCTCACTCCAAATCTCTCACACTCACACTCTGTCCCCTCACTCCAAATCTCTCCACTCACACTCTGTCCCCTCACTCCAAATCTCTCACACTCACACTCTGTCCCCTCACTCCAAATCTCTCACACTCACACTCTGTCCCCTCACTCCAAATCTCTCCAACTCACACTCTGTCCCCTCACTCCAAATCTCTCCAACTCACACTCTGTCCCCTCACTCCAAATCTCTCCAACTCACACTCTGTCCCCTCACTCCAAATCTCTCACACTCACACTCTGTCCCCTCACTCCAAATCTCTCACACTCACACTCTGTCCCCTCACTCCAAATCTCTCACACTCACACTCTGTCCCCTCACTCCAAATCTCTCACACTCACACTCTGTCCCCTCACTCCAAATCTCTCCAACTCACACTCTGTCCCCTCACTCCAAATCTCTCACACTCACACTCTGTCCCCTCACTCCAAATCTCTCACACTCACACTCTGTCCCCTCACTCCAAATCTCTCACACTCACACTCTGTCCCCTCACTCCAAATCTCTCACACTCACACTCTGTCCCCTCACTCCAAATCTCTCACACTCACACTCTGTCCCCTCACTCCAAATCTCTCACACTCACACTCTGTCCCCTCACTCCAAATCTCTCACAACTCACACTCTGTCCCCTCACTCCAAATCTCTCCAACTCACACTCTGTCCCCTCACTCCAAATCTCTCACACTCACACTCTGTCCCCTCACTCCAAATCTCTCCAACTCACACTCTGTCCCCTCACTCCAAATCTCTCACACTCACACTCTGTCCCCTCACTCCAAATCTCTCCAACTCACACTCTGTCCCCTCACTCCAAATCTCTCACACTCACACTCTGTCCCCTCACTCCAAATCTCTCACACTCACACTCTGTCCCCTCACTCCAAATCTCTCACACTCACACTCTGTCCCCTCACTCCAAATCTCTCACACTCACACTCTGTCCCCTCACTCCAAATCTCTCACACTCACACTCTGTCCCCTCACTCCAAATCTCTCACACTCACACTCTGTCCCCTCACTCCAAATCTCTCACACTCACACTCTGTCCCCTCACTCCAAATCTCTCACACTCACACTCTGTCCCCTCACTCCAAATCTCTCCACTCACACTCTGTCCCCTCACTCCAAATCTCTCACACTCACACTCTGTCCCCTCACTCCAAATCTCTCCAACTCACACTCTGTCCCCTCACTCCAAATCTCTCCAACTCACACTCTGTCCCCTCACTCCAAATCTCTCACACTCACACTCTGTCCCCTCACTCCAAATCTCTCACACTCACACTCTGTCCCCTCACTCCAAATCTCTCCAACTCACACTCTGTCCCCTCACTCCAAATCTCTCACACTCACACTCTGTCCCCTCACTCCAAATCTCTCACACTCACACTCTGTCCCCTCACTCCAAATCTCTCCAACTCACACTCTGTCCCCTCACTCCAAATCTCTCACACTCACACTCTGTCCCCTCACTCCAAATCTCTCACACTCACACTCTGTCCCCTCACTCCAAATCTCTCACACTCACACTCTGTCCCCTCACTCCAAATCTCTCACACTCACACTCTGTCCCCTCACTCCAAATCTCTCACACTCACACTCTGTCCCCTCACTCCAAATCTCTCACACTCACACTCTGTCCCCTCACTCCAAATCTCTCACACTCACACTCTGTCCCCTCACTCCAAATCTCTCCAACTCACACTCTGTCCCCTCACTCCAAATCTCTCACACTCACACTCTGTCCCCTCACTCCAAATCTCTCCAACTCACACTCTGTCCCCTCACTCCAAATCTCTCCAACTCACACTCTGTCCCCTCACTCCAAATCTCTCACACTCACACTCTGTCCCCTCACTCCAAATCTCTCACACTCACACTCTGTCCCCTCACTCCAAATCTCTCCAACTCACACTCTGTCCCCTCACTCCAAATCTCTCACACTCACACTCTGTCCCCTCACTCCAAATCTCTCACACTCACACTCTGTCCCCTCACTCCAAATCTCTCACACTCACACTCTGTCCCCTCACTCCAAATCTCTCACACTCACACTCTGTCCCCTCACTCCAAATCTCTCACACTCACACTCTGTCCCCTCACTCCAAATCTCTCACACTCACACTCTGTCCCCTCACTCCAAATCTCTCACACTCACACTCTGTCCCCTCACTCCAAATCTCTCACACTCACACTCTGTCCCCTCACTCCAAATCTCTCCAACTCACACTCTGTCCCCTCACTCCAAATCTCTCCAACTCACACTCTGTCCCCTCACTCCAAATCTCTCCAACTCACACTCTGTCCCCTCACTCCAAATCTCTCACACTCACACTCTGTCCCCTCACTCCAAATCTCTCACACTCACACTCTGTCCCCTCACTCCAAAATCTCTCACACTCACACTCTGTCCCCTCACTCCAAATCTCTCACACTCACACTCTGTCCCCTCACTCCAAATCTCTCCAACTCACACTCTGTCCCCTCACTCCAAATCTCTCACACTCACACTCTGTCCCCTCACTCCAAATCTCTCACACTCACACTCTGTCCCCTCACTCCAAATCTCTCCAACTCACACTCTGTCCCCTCACTCCAAATCTCTCACACTCACACTCTGTCCCCTCACTCCAAATCTCTCACACTCACACTCTGTCCCCTCACTCCAAATCTCTCCAACTCACACTCTGTCCCCTCACTCCAAATCTCTCACACTCACACTCTGTCCCCTCACTCCAAATCTCTCCAACTCACACTCTGTCCCCTCACTCCAAATCTCTCACACTCACACTCTGTCCCCTCACTCCAAATCTCTCACACTCACACTCTGTCCCCTCACTCCAAATCTCTCACACTCACACTCTGTCCCCTCACTCCAAATCTCTCACACTCACACTCTGTCCCCTCACTCCAAATCTCTCACACTCACACTCTGTCCCCTCACTCCAAATCTCTCACACTCACACTCTGTCCCCTCACTCCAAATCTCTCCAACTCACACTCTGTCCCCTCACTCCAAATCTCTCACACTCACACTCTGTCCCCTCACTCCAAATCTCTCACACTCACACTCTGTCCCCTCACTCCAAATCTCTCACACTCACACTCTGTCCCCTCACTCCAAATCTCTCCAACTCACACTCTGTCCCCTCACTCCAAATCTCTCCAACTCACACTCTGTCCCCTCACTCCAAATCTCTCACACTCACACTCTGTCCCCTCACTCCAAATCTCTCACACTCACACTCTGTCCCCTCACTCCAAATCTCTCCACTCACACTCTGTCCCCTCACTCCAAATCTCTCACACTCACACTCTGTCCCCTCACTCCAAATCTCTCCAACTCACACTCTGTCCCCTCACTCCAAATCTCTCACACTCACACTCTGTCCCCTCACTCCAAATCTCTCACACTCACACTCTGTCCCCTCACTCCAAATCTCTCACACTCACACTCTGTCCCCTCACTCCAAATCTCTCACACTCACACTCTGTCCCCTCACTCCAAATCTCTCACACTCACACTCTGTCCCCTCACTCCAAATCTCTCCACTCACACTCTGTCCCCTCACTCCAAATCTCTCACACTCACACTCTGTCCCCTCACTCCAAATCTCTCACACTCACACTCTGTCCCCTCACTCCAAATCTCTCACACTCACACTCTGTCCCCTCACTCCAAATCTCTCCAACTCACACTCTGTCCCCTCACTCCAAATCTCTCACACTCACACTCTGTCCCCTCACTCCAAATCTCTCCAACTCACACTCTGTCCCCTCACTCCAAATCTCTCCAACTCACACTCTGTCCCCTCACTCCAAATCTCTCCACTCACACTCTGTCCCCTCACTCCAAATCTCTCACACTCACACTCTGTCCCCTCACTCCAAATCTCTCCAACTCACACTCTGTCCCCTCACTCCAAATCTCTCACACTCACACTCTGTCCCCTCACTCCAAATCTCTCACACTCACACTCTGTCCCCTCACTCCAAATCTCTCACACTCACACTCTGTCCCCTCACTCCAAATCTCTCACACTCACACTCTGTCCCCTCACTCCAAATCTCTCACACTCACACTCTGTCCCCTCACTCCAAATCTCTCCAACTCACACTCTGTCCCCTCACTTCCAAATCTCTCACACTCACACTCTGTCCCCTCACTCCAAATCTCTCACACTCACACTCTGTCCCCTCACTCCAAATCTCTCCAACTCACACTCTGTCCCCTCACTCCAAATCTCTCACACTCACACTCTGTCCCCTCACTCCAAATCTCTCACACTCACACTCTGTCCCTCACTACAAATCTCTCACACTCACACTCTGTCCCCTCACTCCAAATCTCTCACACTCACACTCTGTCCCCTCACTCCAAATCTCTCACAGCTCACACTCTGTCCCCTCACTCCAAATCTCTCACACTCACACTCTGTCCCCTCACTCCAAATCTCTCACACTCACACTCTGTCCCCTCACTCCAATATCTCTCCAACTCACACTCTGTCCCCTCACTCAAATCTCTCCAACTCACACTCTGTCCCCTCACTCCAAATCTCTCACACTCACACACTGTCCCCTCACTCAAACTCTCACACCTCACACTCTGTCCCCTCACTCCAATCTCTCCAACTACACTCTGTCCCCTCACTCCAATCTCTCCAACTCACACTCTGTCCCCTCACTCCAAATCTCTCACTCCACACTCTGTCCCCTCACTCCAAATCTCTCACACTCACACTCTGGTCCCCTCACTCCAAATCTCTCCACACTCACACTCTGTCCCCTCACTCCAAATCTCTCCACTCACACTCTGTCCCCTCACTCCAAATCTCTCACACTCACACTCTGTCCCCTCACTCCAAATCTCTCCAACTCACACTCTGTCCCCTCACTCCAAATCTCTCACACTCACACTCTGTCCCCTCACTCCAAATCTCTCACACTCACACTCTGTCCCCTCACTCCAAATCTCTCACACTCACACTCTGTCCCCTCACTCCAAATCTCTCACACTCACACTCTGTCCCCTCACTCCAAATCTCTCCAACTCACACTCTGTCCCCTCACTCCAAATCTCTCACACTCACACTCTGTCCCCTCACTCCAAATCTCTCACACTCACACTCTGTCCCTCACTCCAAATCTCTCCAACTCACACTCTGTCCCCTCACCTCCAAATCTCTCACACTCACACTCTGTCCCCTCACTCCAAATCTCTCACACTCACACTCTGTCCCCTCTATCTCCAAATCTCTCCAACTCACACTCTGTCCCCTCCCTCCAAATCTCTCACACTCACACTCTGTCCCCTCACTCCAAATCTCTCCAACTCACACTCTGTCCCCTCACTCCAATCTCCAACTCACACTCTGTCCCCTCTCTCCAAATCTCTCCACTCACACTCTGTCCCCTCACTCCAAATCTCTCACACTCACACTCTGTCCCCTCACTCCAAATCTCTCACACTCACACTCTGTCCCTCACTCCAAATCTCTCCAACTCACACTCTGTCCCCTCACTCCAAATCTCTCACACTCACACTCTGTCCCCTCACTCCAAATCTCTCCACTCACACTCTGTCCCCTCACTCCAAATCTCACACACACCTCTGTCCCCTCACTCAAATCCACAACTCACACTCTGTCCCCTCACTCCAAATCTCTCCAACTCACACTCTGTCCCTCACTCCAAATCTCTCACACTCACACTCTGTCCCCTCACTCCAAATCTCTCACACTCACACTCTGTCCCCTCACTCCAAATCTCTCACACTCACACTCTGTCCCCTCACTCCAAATCTCTCCAACTCACACTCTGTCCCCTCACTCCAAATCTCTCACACTCACACTCTGTCCCCTCACTCCAAATCTCTCACACTCACACTCTGTCCCCTCACTCCAAATCTCTCACACTCACACTCTGTCCCCTCACTCCAAATCTCTCACACTCACACTCTGTCCCCTCACCTCCAAATCTCTCACAACTCACACTCTGTCCCCTCACTCCAAATCTCTCACACTCACACTCTGTCCCCTCACTCCAAATCTCTCCAACTCACACTCTGTCCCCTCACTCCAAATCTCTCACACTCACACTCTGTCCCCTCACTCCAAATCTCTCACACTCACACTCTGTCCCCTCACTCCAAATCTCTCACACTCACACTCTGTCCCCTCACTCCAAATCTCTCACACTCACACTCTGTCCCCTCACTCCAAATCTCTCACACTCACACTCTGTCCCCTCACTCCAAATCTCTCACACTCACACTCTGTCCCCTCACTCCAAATCTCTCACACTCACACTCTGTCCCCTCACTCCAAATCTCTCACACTCACACTCTGTCCCCTCACTCCAAATCTCTCACACTCACACTCTGTCCCCTCACTCCAAATCTCTCACACTCACACTCTGTCCCCATCTCTCCAACTCACTCGTCCCACTCAATCTCTCACCACACTCTGTCCCTCACTCCAAATCTCTCACACTCACACTCTGTCCCCTCACTCCAAATCTCTCAACTCACACTCTGTCCCCTCACTCCAAATCTCTCACACTCACACTCTGTCCCCTCACTCCAAATCTCTCACACTCACACTCTGTCCCCTCACTCCAAATCTCTCCAACTCACACTCTGTCCCCTCACTCCAAATCTCTCACACTCACACTCTGTCCCCTCACTCCAAATCTCTCCAACTCACACTCTGTCCCCTCACTCCAAATCTCTCACACTCACACTCTGTCCCCTCACTCCAAATCTCTCACACTCACACTCTGTCCCCTCACTCCAAATCTCCTCACACTCACACTCTGTCCCCTCACTCCAAATCTCTCCAACTCACACTCTGTCCCCTCACTCCAAATCTCTCACACTCACACTCTGTCCCCTCACTCCAAATCTCTCCACTCACACTCTTCCCCTCACTCCAAATCTCTCACACTCACACTCTGTCCCCCTCACACTCCAAATCTCTCACACTCACACTCTGTCCCCTCACTCCAAATCTCTCACACTCTCACTCTGTCCCCATCACTTCCAAATCTCTCCAACTCACACTGCTGTCCTCCACACTCCAAATCTCTCAACTCACACTCTGTCCCCCTCACTCCAAATCTCTCCACTCACACTCTGTCCCTCACTCCAAATCTCTCACACTCACACTCTGTCCCCTCACTCCAAATCTCTCACACTCACACTCTGTCCCCTCACTCCAAATCTCTCACACTCACACTCTGTCCCCTCACTCCAAATCTCTCCAACTCACACTCTGTCCCCTCACTCCAAATCTCTCACACTCACACTCTGTCCCCTCACTACCAAATCTCTCACACTCACACTCTGTCCCCTCACTCCAAATCTCTCCAACTCACACTCTGTCCCCTCACTCCAAATCTCTCCACTCACACTCTGGTCCCCTCACTCCAAATCTCTCAAACTCACACTCATGTCCCCTCACTCCAAATCCTCTCACACTCACACCGCTGTCCCCTCACTCCAAATCTCTCACACTCACACTCTGTCCCCTCACTC
This sequence comes from Carcharodon carcharias, assembly GCF_017639515.1. NCBI lineage: Eukaryota > Metazoa > Chordata > Chondrichthyes > Lamniformes > Lamnidae > Carcharodon > Carcharodon carcharias. The sequence continues at coordinate 52,386,087 of NC_054489.1, forward strand.
CAAATCCTCACACTCACACCTCTGTCCCCTCACTCCAAATCTCTCACACTCACACTCGTGTCCCCTCACTCCAAATCTCTCCAACTCACACTCTGTCCCCTCACTCCAAATCTCTCAACTCACACTCTGTCCCCTCACTCCAAATCTCTCACACTCGACACTCTGGTCCCCTCACTCCAAATCTCCACACTCCACTCTCGTCCCCTCACCCAAATCTCTCCAACTCACAACTCTGTCCCCTCACTCCAAATCTCTCACACTCACACTCTGTCCCCTCACTCCAAATCTCTCCAACTCACACTCTGTCCCTCACTTCCAAATCTCTCCACACTCACACTCTGTCCCCTCACTCAAATCTCTCAACTCACACTCTGTCCCCTCACTCCAAAATCTCTCACACTCACACTCTGTCCCCTCACTCCAAATCTCTCCACTCACACACTCTGTCCCCTCACTCCAAATCTCTCACACTCACACTCTGTCCCCTCACTCCAAATCTCTCACACTCACACTCTGTCCCCTCACTCCAAATCTCTCACACTCACACTCTGCCCCCTCACTCCAATCTCTCACACTCACACTCTGGTCCCCTCACGCGTCCAAATCTCTTCCACTCACACTCTGTCCCCTCACGTCCAAATCTCTCACAACTCACACTCTGTCCCCTCACTCCAAATCTCTCACACTCACACTCTGTCCCCTCACTCCAAATCTCTCACACTCACACTCTGTCCCCTCACTCCAAATCTCTCACACTCACACTCTGTCCCCTCACTCCAAATCTCTCACACTCACACTCTGTCCCCTCACTCCAAATCTCTCACACTCACACTCTGTCCCCTCACTCCAAATCTCTCACACTCACACTCTGTCCCCTCACTCCAAATCTCTCACACTCACACTCTGTCCCCTCACTCCAAATCTCTCACACTCACACTCTGTCCCCTCACTCCAAATCTCTCACACTCACACTCTGTCCCCTCACTCCAAATCTCTCACACTCACACTCTGTCCCCTCACTCCAAATCTCTCCAACTCACACTCTGTCCCCTCACTCCAAATCTCTCCAACTCACACTCTGTCCCCTCACTCCAAATCTCTCACACTCACACTCTGTCCCCTCACTCCAAATCTCTCCAACTCACACTCTGTCCCCTCACTCCAAATCTCTCACACTCACACTCTGTCCCCTCACTCCAAATCTCTCACACTCACACTCTGTCCCCTCACTCCAAATCTCTCCAACTCACACTCTGTCCCCTCACTCCAAATCTCTCACACTCACACTCTGTCCCCTCACTCCAAATCTCTCACACTCACACTCTGTCCCCTCACTCCAAATCTCTCACACTCACACTCTGTCCCCTCACTCCAAATCTCTCACACTCACACTCTGTCCCCTCACTCCAAATCTCTCCAACTCACACTCTGTCCCCTCACTCCAAATCTCTCACACTCACACTCTGTCCCCTCACTCCAAATCTCTCACACTCACACTCTGTCCCCTCACTCCAAATCTCTCACACTCACACTCTGTCCCCTCACTCCAAATCTCTCACACTCACACTCTGTCCCCTCACTCCAAATCTCTCACACTCACACTCTGTCCCCTCACTCCAAATCTCTCACACTCACACTCTGTCCCCTCACTCCAAATCTCTCACACTCACACTCTGTCCCCTCACTCCAAATCTCTCACACTCACACTCTGTCCCCTCACTCCAAATCTCTCACAACTCACACTCTGTCCCCTCACTCCAAATCTCTCACACTCACACTCTGTCCCCTCACTCCAAATCTCTCACACTCACACTCTGTCCCCTCACTCCAAATCTCTCACACTCACACTCTGTCCCCTCACTCCAAATCTCTCAAACTCACACTCTGTCCCCTCACTCCAAATCTCTCACACTCACACTCTGTCCCCTCACTCCAAATCTCTCCAACTCACACTCTGTCCCCTCACTCCAAATCTCTCACACTCACACTCTGTCCCCTCACTCCAAATCTCTCCAACTCACACTCTGTCCCCTCACTCCAAATCTCTCACACTCACACTCTGTCCCCTCACTCCAAATCTCTCCACTCACACTCTGTCCCCTCACTCCAAATCTCTCACACTCACACTCTGTCCCCTCACTCTCCAAATCTCTCACACTCACACTCTGTCCCCTCACTCCAAATCTCTCACACTCACACTCTGTCCCCTCACTCCAAATCTCTCACACTCACACTCTGTCCCCTCACTCCAAATCTCTCCAACTCACACTCTGTCCCCTCACTCCAAATCTCTCACACTCACACTCTGTCCCCTCACTCCAAATCTCTCCAACTCACACTCTGTCCCCTCACTCCAAATCTCTCACACTCACACTCTGTCCCTCACTCCAAATCTCTCACACTCACACTCTGTCCCCTCACTCCAAATCTCTCACACTCACACTCTGTCCCCTCACTCCAAATCTCTCACAACTCACACTCTGTCCCCTCACTCCAAATCTCTCACACTCACACTCTGTCCCCTCACTCCAAATCTCTCACACTCACACTCTGTCCCCTCACTCCAAATCTCTCATCTCTCACACTCTGTCCCTCCTCCATATCTCTCCAATCACACTCTGTCCCCTCACCAAATCTCACACTCACACTCTGTCCCCTCTCTCCAAATCTCTCCACTTCACACTCTGTCCCCTCACTCCAAATCTCTCACACTCACACTCTGTCCCCTCACTCCAAATCTCTCCAACTCACACTCTGTCCCCTCACTTCCAAATCTCTCACACTCACACTCTGTCCCCCTCACTCCAAATCTCTCACACTCACACTCTGTCCCCCTCACTCCAAATCTCTCACACACTCACAACTCTGTCCCCTCACTCCAAATCTCTCCAACTCACACTCTGGTCCCCTCACTCCAAATCTCCACACTCCCCCCCCCTCTCTCGTCCCCTCACTCCAAATCTCTCCAACTCACCACTCTGTCCCCCACTCCAATCTCTCACACTCACACTCTGTCCCCTCACTCCAAATCTCTCACACTCACACTCTGTCCCCTCACTCCAAATCTCTCCACTCACACTCTGTCCCCTCACTCTCCAATCTCTCACACTCACACTCTGTCCCCTCACTCCAAATCTCTCACACTCACACTCTGTCCCCTCACTCCAAATCTCTCCACTCACACTCTGTCCCCTCACTCCAAATCTCTCACACTCACACTCTGTCCCCTCACTCCAAATCTCTCACACTCACACTCCTGTCCCCTCACTCCAAATCTCTCACACTCACACTCTGTCCCCTCACTCCAAATCTCTCACACTCACACTCTGTCCCCTCACTCCAAATCTCTCCAACTCACTCTCTCTGTCCCCTCACTCCAATCTCTCACACACACTCTGTCCCTCACTCAAATCTCTCAACTCACACTCTGTCCCCTCACTCCAAATCTCTCACACTCACACTCTGTCCCCTTCACTCCAAATCTCTCACACTCACACTCTGTCCCCTCACTCCAAATCTCTCACACTCACACTCTGTCCCCTCACTCCAAATCTCTCCACTCACTCTCTGTCCCCTCACTCCAAATCTCTCACACTCACACTCTGTCCCCCTCACTCCAAATCTCTCCAACTCACACTCTGTCCCCTCACTCCAAATCTCTCACACTCACACTCTGTCCCCTCACTCCAAATCTCTCCAACTCACACTCTGTCCCCTCACTCCAAATCTCTCACACTCACACGCTGTCCCCTCACCTCCAAATCTCTCCAACTCACACTCTGTCCCCTCACTCCAAATCTCTCACACTCACACTCTGTCCCCTCACTCCAAATCTCTCACACTCACACTCTGTCCCCTCACTCCAAATCTCTCACACTCACACTCTGTCCCCTCACTCCAAATCTCTCCAACTCACACTCTGTCCCCCTCACTCCAATCTCCACACTCACACTCTGTCCCCTCACTCCAAATCTCTCAAACTCACACTCTGTCCCCCTCCACTCCCAAATCTCTCACACAACTTTCACACTCTGTCCCCTCACTCCAAAATCTCTCACACTAACACTCTGTCCCCTCACTCCAAATCTCTCACACTCACACTCTGTCCCCTCACTCCAAATCTCTCCAACTCACACTCTGTCCCACTCAATCTTCTCCAAATCTCTCACACTCACACTACTCTGTCCCCCTCACTCCAAATCTCTCCAACTCACACTCTGTCCCCCTCACTCCAAATCTCTCCAACTCACACTCTGTCCCCTCACTCAAATCTCTCACACTCACACTCTGTCCCCTCACTCCAAATCTCTCCACACTCACACTCTGTCCCCTCACTCCAAATCTCTCACACTCACACTCTGTCCCCTCACTCCAAATCTCTCACACTCACACTCTGTCCCCTCACTCCAAATCTCTCACACTCACACTCTGTCCCCTCACTCCAAATCTCTCACACTCACACTCTGTCCCCTCACTCCAAATCTCTCACACTCACACTCTGTCCCCTCACTCCAAATCTCTCACACTCACACTCTGTCCCCTCACTCCAAATCTCTCACAACTCACACTCTGTCCCCTCACTCCAAATCTCTCACACTCACACTCTGTCCCCTCACTCCAAATCTCTCACACTCACACTCTGTCCCCTCACTCCAAATCTCTCACACTCACACTCTGTCCCCTCACTCCAAATCTCTCACACTCACACTCTGTCCCCTCACTCCAAATCTCTCCAACTCACACTCTGTCCCCTCACTCCAAATCTCTCACACTCACACTCTGTCCCCTCACTCCAAATCTCTCACACTCACACTCTGTCCCCTCACTCCAAATCTCTCACACTCACACTCTGTCCCCTCACTCCAAATCTCTCCACTCACACTCTGTCCCCTCACTCCAAATCTCTCACACTCACACTCTGTCCCCTCACTCCAAATCTCTCACACTCACACTCTGTCCCCTCACTCCAAATCTCTCACACTCACACTCTGTCCCCTCACTCCAAATCTCTCACACTCACACTCTGTCCCCTCACTCCAAATCTCTCACACTCACACTCTGTCCCCTCACTCCAAATCTCTCACACTCACACTCTGTCCCCTCACTCCAAATCTCTCCAACTCACACTCTGTCCCCTCACTCCAAATCTCTCACACTCACACTCTGTCCCCTCACTCCAAATCTCTCACACTCACACTCTGTCCCCTCACTCCAAATCTCTCCAACTCACACTCTGTCCCCTCACTCCAAATCTCTCACACTCACACTCTGTCCCCTCACTCCAATCTCTCCACTCACACTCTGTCCCCTCACTCCAAATCTCTCACACTCACACTCTGTCCCCTCACTCCAAATCTCTCACACTCACACTCTGTCCCCTCACTCCAAATCTCTCACACTCACACTCTGTCCCCTCACTCCAAATCTCTCACACTCACACTCTGTCCCCTCACTCCAAATCTCTCACACTCACACTCTGTCCCCTCACTCCAAATCTCTCCAACTCACACTCTGTCCCCTCACTCCAAATCTCTCACACTCACACTCTGTCCCCTCACTCCAAATCTCTCCAACTCACACTCTGTCCCCTCACTCCAAATCTCTCCAACTCACACTCTGTCCCCTCACTCCAAATCTCTCACACTCACACTCTGTCCCCTCACTCCAAATCTCTCACACTCACACTCTGTCCCCTCACTCCAAATCTCTCACACTCACACTCTGTCCCCTCACTCCAAATCTCTCACACTCACACTCTGTCCCCTCACTCCAAATCTCTCCAACTCACACTCTGTCCCCTCACTCCAAATCTCTCACACTCACACTCTGTCCCCTCACTCCAAATCTCTCACACTCACACTCTGTCCCCTCACTCCAAATCTCTCACACTCACACTCTGTCCCCTCACTCCAAATCTCTCACACTCACACTCTGTCCCCTCACTCCAAATCTCTCACACTCACACTCTGTCCCCTCACTCCAAATCTCTCACACTCACACTCTGTCCCCTCACTCCAAATCTCTCACACTCACACTCTGTCCCCTCACTCCAAATCTCTCACACTCACACTCTGTCCCCTCACTCCAAATCTCTCCACACTCACACTCTGTCCCCTCACTCCAAATCTCTCACACTCACACTCTGTCCCCTCACTCCAAATCTCTCACACTCACACTCTGTCCCCTCACTCCAAATCTCTCACACTCACACTCTGTCCCCTCACTCCAAATCTCTCACACTCACACTCTGTCCCCTCACTCCAAATCTCTCACACTCACACTCTGTCCCCTCACTCCAAATCTCTCACACTCACACTCTGTCCCCTCACTCCAAATCTCTCACACTCACACTCTGTCCCCTCACTCCAAATCTCTCACACTCACACTCTGTCCCCTCACTCCAAATCTCTCACACTCACACTCTGTCCCCTCACTCCAAATCTCTCACACTCACACTCTGTCCCCTCACTCCAAATCTCTCACACTCACACTCTGTCCCCTCACTCCAAATCTCTCACACTCACACTCTGTCCCCTCACTCCAAATCTCTCACACTCACACTCTGTCCCCTCACTCCAAATCTCTCACACTCACACTCTGTCCCCTCACTCCAAATCTCTCACACTCACACTCTGTCCCCTCACTCCAAATCTCTCACACTCACACTCTGTCCCCTCACTCCAAATCTCTCACACTCACACTCTGTCCCCTCACTCCAAATCTCTCACACTCACACTCTGTCCCCTCACTCCAAATCTCTCACACTCACACTCTGTCCCCTCACTCCAAATCTCTCACACTCACACTCTGTCCCCTCACTCCAAATCTCTCACACTCACACTCTGTCCCCTCACTTCAAATCTCTCACACTCACACTCTGCCCCTCACTCCAAATCTCTCCACTCACACTCTGTCCCCTACTCTCAAATCTCTCACACTCACACTCTGTCCCTCACTCCAAATCTCTCACACTCACACTCTGTCCCCTCACTCCAAATCTCTCACACTCACACTCTGTCCCCTCACTCCAAATCTCTCACACTCACACTCTGTCCCCTCACTCCAAATCTCTCACACTCACACTCTGTCCCTCACTCCAAATCTCTCACAACTCTACACTCTGTCCCCTCACTCCAAATCTCTCACACTCACACTCTGTCCCCTCACTCCAAATCTCTCACACTCACACTCTGTCCCCTCACTCCAAATCTCTCCAACTCACACTCTGGTCCCCTCACGTCCAAATCTGCTCACACTCACACTCTGTCCCCTCACTCCAAAATCTCTCAAACTCACACTCTGTCCCCCTCACTCCAATCTCTCCACACTCACACTCTGTCCCCTCACTCCAAATCTCTCACACTCACACTCTGTCCCCTCACTCCAAATCTCTCCAACTCACACTCTGTCCCCTCACTCCAAATCTCTCACACTCACACTCTGTCCCCTCACTCCAAATCTCTCACACTCACACTCTGTCCCCTCACTCCAAATCTCTCACACTCACACTCTGTCCCCTCACTCCAAATCTCTCACACTCACACTCTGTCCCCTCACTCCAAATCTCTCACACTCACACTCTGTCCCCTCACTCCAAATCTCTCCAACTCACACTCTGTCCCCTCACTCCAAATCTCTCCAACTCACACTCTGTCCCCTCACTCCAAATCTCTCCAACTCACACTCTGTCCCCTCACTCCAAATCTCTCACACTCACACTCTGTCCCCTCACTCCAAATCTCTCACACTCACACTCTGTCCCCTCACTCCAAATCTCTCACACTCACACTCTGTCCCCTCACTCCAAATCTCTCACACTCACACTCTGTCCCCTCACTCCAAATCTCTCACACTCACACTCTGTCCCCTCACTCCAAATCTCTCACACTCACACTCTGTCCCCTCACTCCAAATCTCTCACACTCACACTCTGTCCCCTCACTCCAAATCTCTCACACTCACACTCTGTCCCCTCACTCCAAATCTCTCCAACTCACACTCTGTCCCCTCACTCCAAATCTCTCACACTCACACTCTGTCCCCTCACTCCAAATCTCTCACACTCACACTCTGTCCCCTCACTCCAAATCTCTCCAACTCACACTCTGTCCCCTCACTCCAAATCTCTCCAACCTACACTTTGTTGCCTCATTCCAACTCTCTCCAACTCACACTCTGTCCCCTCACTCCAAATCTCTCCAACTCACACTCTGTCCCCTCACTCCAAATCTCTCCAACTCACACTCTGTCCCCTCACTCCAAATCTCTCACACTCACACTCTGTCCCCTCACTCCAAATCTCTCACACTCACACTCTGTCCCCTCACTCCAAATCTCTCACACTCACACTCTGTCCCCTCACTCCAAATCTCTCACACTCACACTCTGTCCCCTCACTCCAAATCTCTCCAACTCACACTCTGTCCCCTCACTCCAAATCTCTCCAACTCACACTCTGCCCCTCAGTCCAGCTATATGCACTAACAACCCTGAAAGTCTCTAAATGTTGTATTGTGTTAAAATCAGTGAGACTGGAGGTGCAATGAAAAGCCCTTATGGACCCAACGATGTACAATAATACAGTTAGAGTGCAATAAGGACACCCATATTTGAATAAACGAACAAAGAGCAGGTGAAGGCCTTTCAGCCCCTTGAGCCTGTTCAACCATTTAATAAGATCATGGCTGGTCTGATCGTAACCTGTAATCTGCATCCCACTGACCCCCAATAACTTATCATCCCCGTGCTTAACAAGAATCTATCCACCTCTGCCTTAAAAACATTCAAAGACTCTGCTTCCACCACCTTTTCAGGAAGAGAGTTCCAAAGAGTCATGACCCTCTGAGTGAAAAATTTTGCCTCATTTCTGTTTTAAATGGGTGACCCCTTATTTTTAAACAGTAATGCCCGAGTTCTAGATTCTTCCACAAGACGAAACATCCTCTCCACATACACCCTGTCAAGAATTTATGTTTCATTCAACTCACCTCTTACTCTTCTAAAATCAGCAGATACAAGCCTCGTCTGAGCAACCATTCCTCATAAAACAACCCACCCATTCCTGGTATACCTTCTTTTAACAGCTTCCAACACATTTACATCCTTCCTTAAATAAGGTGACTAATGCTGTCCACAATATTCCAAATGTAGTCCCACTAGTGCCCTGTAGAACTGAAGCATAAGCTCCCTACTTTTATATTCAAATCCCCTCACAATAAATGATAACATTCTATTAACTTTCCTAATTATTTGCTGCACTTGCATACTCGCCTTTTGTGATTCATACACCATGTCAGCCAGATCCCTCTGCACCTCAGAGCTCTGCAATCCCTCACCATTTAGGTAATAAGCTTCTTTTGTTCTTCCTGCCAAAATGGACAATTTCACATTTTCCCACATTAGACTCCATTTGCCAGATCTTTGCCCACTCACGTAACCTACCTACATCACTGTGTAGCCTCCTTATGTCCTCTTCACAGTTACTTTACTACCTACCTTTGTGTCATCAGCAAATTTGGCAACCATTCCATCCATCCCTTCATCCAAGTCATTTATATAGATTGTTAACAGTTGAGGTCCCACCACTCAAACTCAAGTTCTGTCGAAGGGTCATGAGGACTCGAAACGTCAACTCTTTTCTTCTCCGCCGATGCTGCCAGACCTGCTGAGTTTTTCCAGGTAATTTTGTTTTTGTTTTGGAGGTCCCACCACTGATCCCTGTGGTATACCACTCGATAAATCTTGACAACCTGAAAAAGACCCATTTATGCCTACTCTCTGCCAACCAATCTTCTATCCATGCCAATATGTTACCCCCTATACCATGAGCTCTTATTTTCCACAATAATCTTTGATGTGGCACATTATTAAATGCCTTCTGGAAATCTAAGTACAGTACATCCACAGGTTCCCCTTTATCCACAGTAAATGTTACTTCCTCAAAGAACTCCAATAATTGGTTAAACACGATTTTCCTTTCACAAAACCATGTTGACTCTGCCTGGTGACCTGGAACTCATTCCAGTGCCCTGCTATCACCTCTTTAATAATAGCTTCCATATGACAGATGTTAAGTTAACTGACCCAAAACACATTAATTCTGCTTCTCTCTCCACATATGCTGCCAGATCTGTTGAGTTTTTCCAGCATTTTCTATGTTTATTATGACAAAATGTAATTTTGTAGAGAAGCAAAAAAAAAACCTGAATAAGCTCTAAACCCAGAAATACTGTATAGAACCCAGATACACATATTTTATATTTTGACAAAGTTACAGAAAGTATCTTCTTTTATATTTATCATGTTGTCCAAAAGGATATGGTAGTTGATGAGAGACAGATAGTGGAGAGGTAGAAACAAGGAGTAATGTAGACCCCATATGCCTGTGTTCTGGTATACCAGCCCACATTGCTTCAATAAATTTTGTTAATTGAATGACAATAATTTTTTTGTTTATTTTTCAGCTTTTGCGAAACACATCTTATCAGGATGAAAAGTTCCACACCGGTGAGTTAGCTAAAGTCCCAGGTGATTAGTGTATGGAGGCTTTTCAGCTTGAAATGCCATGATTCACTCAATGAGACTGAGGCGCCGGATGGTCAGTCAGTGAAAATGGATCCAATGTAGAGGAAACTGTACTTCAAATAAACATAAGAATTAGGAGCTGGATTAGGCCATTTGGCCCCACAAGTCTGCTCCGCCTTTCAATAAGATCATGGCTGATCTTCTATCTCCTCTCCACTCCCCTCCACTATCACCATATCTCTTAATCCCCTGAGTATCCAAAAATCTATCACACTCTGTCTTAAATATACTCAAAGGCTGAGCATCCACAGAATTACAAAGATTCACAATCCTTTTGAATAGGGTGGCCAGACATTGGGTTTTATACTGGACAGTGCAGTTTTTAGCTGTTCCAGCCACTGTCTGGTACTGGATAGCTTTTCATCTGATATTTTGACCCATAGTCCACCTACCTTAGGAAAGGTGCAGCAGGGGCCTCTCCTGATTCCTTTCCCAGTCTGCAACAGCCTCAATTTGAAGGGAGCACAGAAAGCTGAGTTGATTCATATCATTTCTGATCCTCCCACCCCCAACCTGGTGGACCCTCCAAACGTGGTGATGTAATATGTACATGAGTGTGAGATGATGTCACCTGACACGTGCCATGAAGGTGTCTGGTTAGTGTGGCCTTTGACCACCCTAACGTTGAGTGAAGAAATTTCTCCTCATCTCAGTCTTAAATGACTGACCCCTTATCCTAACACCATTGGACCTCTTGATTCTGATGAAGCCAAATGTGCTTGTGCATACACACCCAAGTGCAGCTTAGTGTCTATAATCAGCCCTTTTTAACTTTCAAGGGCTCAGTATAGATTGGTTCCAATAACAAATCTCTTGCTGGAATGTTGCTGTCTGCCCCTCCCCTTGATGCTGGCTCAATTCGGCCATTTTAATGCAACATGTGGAATCAACATCAAATATCTGTGGGCTTTCAATGCCTACCCGCAAAGTATTATCAAAATAATTATATTGGGGTATGTGGGTGATATCAGTAATACAGGCACTGCACCTTCTGCAGTCATCGAAAGCAGCCTCTGAGACTGTGAGGCTGTATTCTAGATTCCCCAGACTGTGGGGCTGTGTTCTAGATTCTTCAGACTGCGAGGCTGTGTTCGAGATTCCTCGGACTGTGAGACGGTGTTCTAGATTCTCCAGACTGTGGGACCGTGTTCTAGATTCTCCGGACTGTGGGGCCGTGTTCTAGATTCTCCAGACTGTAAGTCTGTGTTCTAGATTCCTCCCACTGTGAGGCTATGTTCTAGGTTCCCCAGACTGTGAGGTTGTGTTCTAGGTTTCCCAGACTGTGAGGCTGTGTTCTAGATCCCCCAGCCAGTGGGATACATTTACTCAATATCCAGCCTGTCAAGCCCTTAAGAGTTTTACATGTTTCAATTAGATATCTCTCGTTCTCGAAACTCCAGGGAATATAGCCCTGGTGAAGAATCCTCCACTCCCACCATCAGTGGGAATCCTGGCGGACAGAGGAGCAAGATCTGGCAGGAGGCCAAAAATCAGTTTCCCAATGGCAGGAAATTAGTTTAGAATCTTGTTCTCCCGGCTTTCATGGCAGTTTTAAGGCGGTTCCGAGATCCCACGGAGCTATGTCGGGAGTACCATTTGCATGTCATGAATGCTCATTAAAAGGCCAACATACAGGAATCTTGTTCCCCCTCCAAATTTAACACCCGCCAGTGAGAATTTAGAACATTCACTTTCACTACTGTACATAAGTGGTGTGCAGGAGGTGAGGTAGACCTCTTCCTGGACTTTCAGGTCAGTCGATGCTGCTTACTCCTTCCTTTCACACTGTCACTGAGAGATTGCCTGTAGCACAAGCTGCACCGAGGCTGGGAATGGGAGAGGAGTCAGACCAAAGTAAGACTGGGCGAGAGGTCAAGGAGCAGAGCAGGAGAGTGAATGGCTGTCCAAGTGCTGCTTTAAGTAGTGCCTGGACGTTGGAGCCTGTGAGGTGACGGTGGGGCAGGTCACTTCCTGCCCGCCTCCCAGGAGATTCACCCTGCTTCTCACGGATGTATAATTAATGAGCTGAACAGTGCAAGATCCTCACGTCTATCCCACTGTCCAGCAGAACTCACTTCGACTTCCGCTCCTGCCACTGGCCTTAGTCTCCAGTGGGGAAGATTCCACCCCTAGTCCACTAAATCCTTCTCACTGGACACACTCCTCCTCCCAGGAACCAGTCTGGTGAACTTTGTTACACTCTCTCTAGGGCAGATATGTCCTTCCTTAACTAAGGAGACCAAAACTGGACACAATGCTCCCAGCGTGATCTCATCAATTCTAAATATAATTCTTTACCCATATACTCCAATCTGTGTGCAATGAAAGCTAACTCACAATTTACCTTCCTAATTGCTTGTTATAACCACATGTTAACTTTCTGTGATTCATGAACAAGGACCTTCTGAGTACAAACATTTCCAATCCAACCTCTCACCATTAAAAAATTGCTTTATTATGTTCCTGCCAAAGTGGATGACTTAATGTTTTGCCACATTATATTCCATCTGTCAGGGTCACTCACCAAAACTGTCTCAATCACTCTGCAACCTCTTGTGTCCTTTTCACCAGTTATTTTCCCACCTAATCTTGTATCATCTGCAAACTTGGATATATTACACTCATTGGATATATTACACATGGAGCTGCCTCAGGGAGATTGAAGCGCTTTTAAAAAAAATACATTAAAAACTTAATGAAACATGTCCCCTCATGTGACTGTTACATAAAATGGGACATGTTTTTATTTTTCAAATCCATTTTTTATTTAATTTGTAATAGCTTTAAGAAACTTCATGTTGTTCATTAGGCCGCTTGGCCTTTTCGCCTGCAGCATAAAGTTCACCTTAGTTACCTTGTTAGTGGCCCTAACAGGGTCTTTCAATTATTGGCGGACACACAGCCGAGTCCAACACACACCCGCCGAGCGCAATATCACACGAGTTCATGATGACGTGGGGATGTACACCCAGCGTGATCACGCATTCTTTTACATTCCAATGTGTTGGGCACGCACCCACACACCAAACTTAAAATTCTGCCCATTAATATAAATTGTAAATAGTTGGGACCCATGTACTGATCCTTGTGGTACCCTGCGAGTTACAGCCTGACAATCCAAACATGTCTCTTTTATCCGTGCTCTCTGTTTTCATAAACAATAGGAGTAGGAATTCAACATTCAACATGATCATGGCTAATCTTGGGTTTCAACTCCATTTTCCCAGATCCCCTGATTCCCTGAGAAACCAAAAATCCTGTCTATCCCAACCTTAAATATATGCAATGATGGAAAATCCACAACCCCCTGAGGTAGAGAATTCCAAAGATTCACAACCCTTGAGTGAAGTAATTTCTCCTCATCTCAGTCCTAAACGATCACCCCCTTGGCCTGAGATGAGGAAAAATTTGCATCCTAGATCTAGATTTCCCAGCCAGAGGGAACAATGTCTCAGTGTCTACCCTGTCAAACTCCTTCAGAATCGTGTATGTTTCAATGAGATCACCTTCTAAACTCCAGAGAATATCGACCCAATTTACTTAGCCTCTCATCATAGGACAACCCTCTCATCCTAGGGACCAATCTAGTGAATCTTTGCCATTCTCTAGTAACTTTCTTTGTTCCTTGTGCATGTACAGCCAAGTCTCTCTGAACATCAGTATTTACATGTTTCACACTTTTTAAAAAGTATTCTGCTTTTCTATTCTTTTGACCAAAGTGAATAACTTCATACTTCCCATATTATACTCCATCTGTAACCTTGTTGCGCACTCAGTTAACCTGTCTGTATCTCTTTGCAGTCTCTTTGTGCCCTCCTCACAGCTTAAATTCCCATTAATTTATTTTTTTTTTACACGGAAAATAACTCGGTTTATTTTTCATTTCCAGAAACAGGAGAAAATGTTCCATAATTACAGTCGAGAATTTTCTGTCTGTGTTGTTGCTCAGTATAAGTATTTACAGCATTTGCGGGGAGGAGGGGGGCCAATGAAGTACCCACAGCCACTTCCCTACCCGGGGGGAAACACCCACAGTCCCCGAGGGCCGTACCCAGTGTGGCCTCCGCTCACTCCCCACTCAGCCCCCAGTAAAAAATTCCCATTAATCGTCAGCAAACTTAGGATTTAGATTAGAAACAGCTGAGGCCCAAGCACTGATCCTTACGACACTCCAGTAGTCACAACCTGCCAACTTAAAATGTTAACCACTGTCTATTTACCTCCTTACCTTCCAGACTATTTATCCAATTAAATTTAGCCAGCTCTCCCCTCCTACCAATGTAACCGGTAATGTTTAAGTTTAACATTCTTGTTTATGATTGAAGTATGTCATTTTCAAACTTAAAGTAGAATTCAATTAGATTATGATCACCATTTCCCAGTGAATCTTTTACTAATTAATCTTAGGTCACGTTAATTTGTGTTGCAGTTCTGTGAATGTTAATGTCTGGCCTCCTTTCTAATTGCTGATCATTTTCTTTCTTTTGGTTCCAGAGTGTGAACAGTGCAGTTGCCAATGAACACATAACCAGAAGCAGTCAAATCTTTACATCAACAACCTTTCCTGATTCCACACTGATGTCACTCAGCGAGTGAGAAGCCATTGTGTGTCATTGGGAAGACCTACTCAGTCCTGACATTAGCACTGAAATCAATCTGCTCATACCATGTGTGCTGTATGTGGATATGTTCCATCACACTCAGCCCATGCTCCATTGTCCAGTAACTTGTATTTTAATTTATATGAGTTTTTACCATAAATTAAATTCAACAAAAACATTTCTGCTTTTTTCTTCCTGCACATTTCCTTGGGGCTTAAGTGAGAAAATAACTGCACAGCATGGCCACAGGCAACAATTCCGGGTACAGATCACAGACAGGAATTACAAGTTGGGATTAGACATATCCTGTCAACACCAGAACCACAGGGAGAAGCCTCACCCACAGAGGCCTCACCTACAGGGAGAAGTCTCTTGGCATCAGGTCAAACATGGGCAAGGAAACCGCCTGCTGATTACCATGTACCGCCCTCCCTCAGCTGATGAATCAGTGCTCCCCCATGTTAAACATCACTTTGAGGAAACACTGAGGGTGCCAAGGGTGCAGAATGTACTCTGGGTGGGGACTTCAATGTTCATCACCAAGAGTGGCTCGGTAACATCACTATTGACCGAGCTGGCCGAGTCCTAAAGGACATAGCTGCTAGACTGGGTCTGCAGCAGGTCAAAAGGGAACCAACAAGAGGGAAAAACATACTTGACCTCATCCTCACCAACCTGCCTGCTGCAGATGCATCTGTCCATGACAGTATCGGGAGGAGTGACCACCACACAGTCACTGTGGAGACGGAGTCCTGCCTTTGCATCGAAGATACTCTTCATCGTGTTGTGTGGCACTACCGCTGTGCTAAATGGCATAGATTTTGAACAGATCTAGCAACTCAAGACTGGGCATCCATGAGGCACTGTGGGCCATCAGCAACAGCAGAATTGTATTTGAACACAACCTGTAACCCCATCGCCTGGCATATCCCCCACTCTACCATTACCATCAACTCTGGTTCAACGAAGAGTGCAGGAGGGCATGCCAGGAGCAGCACCAGGCATACCTAAAAATGAGGTGTCAATCTGGTGAAGCTATAAAACAGGACGACTTGCGTTCCAAACAGCATAAACAGTAAGTGATAGACAGAGCTAAGCAATCCCACAACCAATGAATCAGATCTAAGCTCTGCAGTCCTGCCACATCCAGTCGTGAATGGTGGTGGACAATTAAACAACTCTCTGGAGGCAGAGGCTCCATAAATATCCCCATCCTCAATGATGGAGGAGCCCAGCACATCAGATAAGGCTGAAGCATTTGCAACCATCTTCATCCAGAAGTGCCGAGTGGATGATCCATCTTGGCCTCCTCCAGAGGTCCCCAGCATCACAGATGCCAGTCTTCAGCCAATTTGATTCACTCCTTGTGATATCATGAAACGGCTGAAGGCACTGGATACTGCAAAGGCTATGGGACCTGACAATATTCTGGAAATGGTACTGAAGACTTGTGCTGGACAACTTGCTGAGCCCCTAACCAAACTGTTCCAGTACAGCTACAACACTGGCATCTACCCGGCTATGTGGAAAATTGCCCAGGTATGTCATGTATACAAAAAGTAGGACAAATCCAACCCGGCCAATTACTGCCCCATCAGTCTACTTTCCATCATCAGCAAAGTAATGGAAGGGGTCATCAACAGTGCTAATAAACAGCATTTACTCAGCAATAATCTGCTCATTGACACCAAGTTTGGGTTCTGCCAGGGCCACTCAGCTCCTGACCTCATTACAGCCTTGGTTCAAACATGGGCAAAAGAGCTGGACTCCGTGGTGAGTTGAGAGTAACTGCCCTTAACATCAAGGCAGCATTTGACCGAGTGTGGCATCAAGGAGCCCTGGCAAAACTGGAGTCAATGGGAATCAAGGGAAAACTCTCCACTGGTTGGAGTCATACCCAGCACAAAAGAAGATGGTTGTGGTTGTTGGAGGTCAGTCATCTCAGTTCCAGGACATCACTGCAGGAGTTCCTCAGGGTAGTGTCCTGGGCCCAACCATCTTCAGCTGCTTCATCAATGACCTTCCCTCCATCATAGGGTCAGAAGTGGGGATGTTCACTGATGATTGCACAATGTTCAGCACCATTCACAACTCCTCAGATACTGAAGCAGTCCATGTCCAAACGCAGCAAGACCTGGACAATATCCAGGTTTTGACTGACAAGTGGCAAGTAACATTCATGCCACAAAAGTGTCAGGCAATAACCATCTCCAACAAGAGAGAATCCAACCATCACCCCTTGATGTTCAGTTGCATTACCATCACTGAATCCCCCACGATCAACATCCTGGGGTGGGTGGGGGGTGGGGTTACCATTGACCAGAAATTGAACTGGACTAGCCATATAAATACTGTGGCTACAACAGCAGGTCAGAGGCTAGGAATCCTGCAATGAGTAACTCAACTCCTGAATCCCCAAAGCCTGTCCACCATCTATAAGACACAAGTCAGGAGTGTGATGGAATACACTCCACTTGCCTGGATGAGTGCAGCTCCCACAACACTCAAGAAGCTGGATACCATCCAGGACAAAGCAGCCCACTTGATTGGCACCACATCCATAAACATTCACTCCCTCCACCATCGATGCACAGTAGCAGCAGTGTGTACCATCTACAAGATGCACTGTAGGAATTCACCAAGACTCCTTAGACAGCACCTTCCAAACCCACGACCACTACCATCTAGAAGGACAAGGGCAGCAGCCATATGGGAACACCACCACCTGGATGTCCCCCTCCAAGCCACACACCATCCTGACTTGGAAATATATCACCGTCCCTTCACTGTCGCTGGGTCAAAACCCTGGAACTCTCTTCCTAACAGCACTGTGGGTGTACCTACACCACATGGACTGCAGCGGTTCAAGAAGGCAGCTCACCACCACCTTCTCAAGGGTAACTAGGGATGGGCAATAAATGCTGGCCCAGCCAGCGAAACACACATCCCGTGAATGAATTAAAAAATGCTTCAGCCATTTTAAATGGTCATTGTCCAGTTTTTTTAAAGTTTAGAAACTAGCCATGAGGATATATATAGCATGAAGTCTAAGCTCCCTGGCAATGGCCTTCAACTTTTCAAATGCCTTTTAGCATGACTGACCATTCGGACATCCGGGGCAAAATTTTGACCGATGGCATGTCACGATGGCAGAACAGGAAGTGGGTGCCACTTCTGCTGTCTTGCTTTTTGCTGGTTCCCATGTGATCCTGTCATTTTCCAGGAGGTGCTGGAAATATGCAGCAGGTGCAGCATCTGTGGAGAGAGAATTACCTCCTCTCTTACATTGTTTAAATTCCACAGGCTCTATAATTGGGCGCATTTATAGTTTAGTTTAAAGTGTCTACTGCAGGTCCCACAATCCTACTGACACCCCTGGCCCTGGTCTTCTACTGCCCTGTGTCCGTTTCCTGGATCCTGCCAATCCCTTTGTCGCTGCCCATCCCCTGCCCCACAAACCCCTAGACTTTCTCACTGCCCATCCAACTCTCTCACTGACCTTCTGGCCAGTGTGTCGACTGGGGCCTAACCGCTAACCTTGCCTATCCCCTTCCCAACAATTCATCCCACCCACTGCTGACCCTGTGGACTCTGCCAGCAGATCATCTCTCATTGCCCCTCTACACAGCCTTTTCCAGAATGTCTGTTCACTTGTGACCGAAGTTCTTTGCCATCCAAGGACCTTATTGTGGATGATTGCATCAATATCATGTCTTAACAGAAAGCCAGCTGAGGGCTGATGATTCTTTCCTCCCAACTGAAGCCTCATCCAATGGCCCCACCACCCCTGACTATTCCTACCACAAGTTGTCTTGCCTAGACTGTCACGTGATAAGTGTGGAGCTTATCACAAAATCACACCTTGCACACCTTGGCCTGTCCCCTGATCCTTTGGCAGTTCTCCTCCTATCAGCATCTCACCTTGTTCCACCCTCTCACCTTTCATGAAACTCTTTCTACTCCATTGCCCAACCCCCAGCCCAACGCCCCCAAAAGTACAATCAAAATGTTCTCACTGAGCTATCCTCACTGCTCTCCTCCCTCAGCCTCAGGGCTAATGATTTCTTATCCTCATTGATTTCAACTTGCATCTAAATTCATCACACTATCTCTCCTCTGAATCCACTGCCCTCCATTCCTCCCCTGAAGTGCTCCCACATATAATCTTTTCTATCCAAAGTGTACTGTCTCCAGCTCCTACAAATCTGCTCTCATTACCCCTCAAAACAAACTAACCCTTCTTTTCAAATATCACCATCTCCAAACTCCTTTTTCTTTCCAAACTCCTTGAACTCATTGTCACCTCCCAAATCCATGCCCACATTTTCCTAAATTCCATGTTTGAATCCTTCCAATCAGGTTTCTGCCCAAGCCATTGTATTGAAAAGGCTCTTATTAAGGAAGCAAATGACATCCTGTGTGACTGTGACAAAGATAAACTTTCACACCACGTCCTTCTCGACCTGTCTGAAACCTTTGACACCTCCTCCCACAACCCCTCTCCATCATATCCAGCTGGGTGGGACCTCCTCCCACAACCCCTCACCATCATATCCAGCTGGGTGGGACCTCTTCCCCCAACCCCTCTCCATCATATCCAGCTGGGTGGGACATCCTGCCCCAACCCCTCTCCATTGTATCCAGCTGGGTGGGACCTCCCCCCCCCAACCCCTCTCCATCATATCCAACTGGGTGGGACCTCCTCCCCCAACACCTCTCCATCGTATCCAGCTGGGTGAGACCTCCTACCCCAACACCTCTCCTTGTATCCAGCTGGGTGGGACCTCCTCCCCCAACACCTCTCCATTGTATCCAGTTGGGTGGGACCTCCTCCCCCGACCCCTCTCCATCATATCCAGCTGGGTGAGACCTCCTCTCCCAACCCCTCTCCATTGTATCCAGCTGGGTGGGACCTCTTCCCCCAACCCCTCTCCATTGTATCCAGCTGGGTGGGACTGCACTCATTTGGTTCTAGCGTATCAGTTGCAATGGCTTCTCTTCCCATTTTCACAACAACTGACATTTATATAGCACCTTGAACATCATGAAACATCCCAAGGTGCTTCACACAAGCAGTATAAAACATAGTATGACACTGAGTCACATGAGCACATATTAGGTCAGATGACTAAAAGCTTGGTTAAAGAGCCAAGTTTTAAGAAGTCTCCTAAAGGAGGAAAGGGTGGGAGAGAGACACAGCGGTGTAGGGAAGACATCCCAGAACTTCAAGCCTAAGTAGCTGAAGTCATGGCCACCAACTGTGGAGTGATTAAATCCAGGGAAGCTCAAGAATCCAGAATTAGAGGGGCACAGATATTTCGGGCTGTGGGGTTGTGGGGCTGGAGGGGATTACAGAGACAATGGAGTGAATTGGAAACAAGGAATTTTTAAATCAAGACATTGCTTGACCAGGAAACATTGTCGGTCAGCAAGAGCAGACCAATTTGGTGAACTAGACTTGTTGCAACTTAGGACAGAGGCAGCAGAGTTTGGAATGAACTCTAGTTTATGGAGGGTAAAATGTGGGAGACCAGCCAGGTGTGAATTGGAATAGTTGAGTCTGGAGGTAACCAAGGCCTGAATGAAGGTTTCAGTAGCAGATGCACTGAGAAAGGGGTGAAGTTGGGCAATATTAGCGCAGTGGAAATAGGTGGTCAAAGTGATTGTGCAGATATGTGGTTGGAAGCTCATCTTGAGGTTAAATGTGACTCCAATGTTGTGAACAGTCTGGTTTAGCCTCAGTTAGTTGCCAAGGCAACGGATGGAGTTGGTAGTTAGGGAATAGAGTTTTGGGCGGGGACTGAAAACAATGGCTTCAGTCTTCCCAATATTTCATTGGAGGAATTTTCTCTTATCCAGTGCTGGATTTTGGATAAGTGATTTGATAATTTAGTAAGAGTGGAGGAGTTGAGAGAGGTGGTAATGAGGTAGAACTGTGTTTCATCAGTGTACATGTGAAAATTAATGTTGTGCTTTTGTCTGATGTCACCAAGAGACGATATGTAGATAACATAAGACCCCTCAAGCCTGTTGTACCAGTCAGCATGATAATGGTTGCTCTCCTGGTTCAACTCCACTTTCTGTGCATCCATTCCGCAGCCAGAGAAACCTCTCAATGTCTAACTTGTCAAGACCCCTTTGAAATCACTTATCCTTCTAAACTTCAGAGAGTATAGGCCCAATTTACCTAGTCTCTTAACACAGGTCAACCCTCTCAACCCTTTCCTTAATAATAGATTTCAACATTTTCTCAATGACTGATGTCAGGCTCTCTGCCCTGTAGTTCCGTTTTCTCTCTCTCCTGCGTTTTTGAATATCGGTGTTATATTTACCTGTAATCTGCTGGCACTGTTCCAGAACCTAGGGACGTTTTGAAGATCACAATCAGTGCATTCACTATCTCTGCAGGTAACTCTTTCAGACCCTGAGCATGTAAGCCATCCTGATCCTGAGGATTCGCCAACTTTCAGTCCTTTAATTTTCTCTAATATCCTTCCTCTGCTGAGGTCAATTACTTTAAGGCCAGGATTTTCTCTTTAGCATGTGGGGGGAAGGCCCCGCAAGCTGATGTGTAAAACGACACACCGTGACAGCGAGCGTGCGTCCTGACATCACCCCGTGTCATTCTGATCTTCCGCTCGGCGAACACGCAGCAGAGTCGGCTATGAGCGCATCGAGCTGTCAAAGGCCTGTTAAGGCCATTAATCAGCCAATTAAACAAATTGTCAGGGCTGCCTGTGCAACCTTAATGTTGTCGGGGGGCAGGTGAAGAGCCCAGGCGGCCTTCGCATTTTTCATGAAACCTCATCCACGGGCGGGATGAGGTTTCATGAAGGTTTTATTAATTAAATAAAAAATTTTCAAATGTTTGATACACATGTTCCAGCTCATGTGATGCTGTCACATTGAGGGGACATGTCTAAATAACTTTTTTCTGCCTTTAATAAAAACTTTCATTCCGAACTTAGTTAGTCCCTGAGTTGGCTCTGTGCCTCAGGGAGATTTCTGAGCTCTTCCACGTGCATGCTTGAAGGAGCACAGGCCCCGACTCTCCCTCCTCCCCCCGCCCGCACAGGTAGCACTGAGAACTACCGAGCGCATGTCACGCTGGGCAGGCCTCAATTGGCCCACCCATGTAAAATGGTGGTGTGCAGCCGATCGTGGGTGGTGATAGGCTCCACGCCTGCCTGTGCCTGCTCCTGACCATCCCTCCTGACGGGGAGAAAATTCTCCCCTAAGTTTCTCATTTTTATTAGCCCCTACTTACCCTCTATTTTTGGTACGTAATTTGCATCTTCTACTGTGAATTTAGATATAAAATATTAATTCACCACCTCTGCCATTTTCTCATTCCTTATGATCTCTTCGAAGAGACCAATGTTTACTTTAACAACTCTCCTCCTCATTAAAGACTTGTAAAAGCTCTTGCAATCTGCTTTTCGATTCCTGGTTGGTTTACTCTCATAATCTATTTTTTTCTCTTCTTACCAACTTATGGGGATGCTCTCCCCGGTTCCATTCTTGTTTATTGAGTCATAGCCCGACAATTACCTGCAATGACTTCTTTTCCTGCTATCCTGGGCCCCCTGTTCTTTCTCACCAACATGCTGTCCCTCAGCGATATGATCTGAAAACATAGCATTTTCCCCTGTTCACTGTTGACATTCAACTTTACTTCATCATCATCTCTCTTAACCCATCCAGTGTATCTAAGTTATCAGACTGGATGAGAAGGAACTTCCTCCAGTTAAATATTGGGAAGACTGAAGCAATAGTCTTCAGTTCCTGCTACAAACCTGCTCCTCAGCCACTAACTCCATCCCTCACCCTTGCAGCTGGCAGACGGTTAACAGTGTTGATGTCCTATTTGATGCTGAGATTCCAACTCCATAACCTCCCCATCAGTAAGATAGCCCACTGCCACCTCTGTAATATGGCTTTTCTCTGCTCCTGCCTCAATCCATTGGCTTGTAACCTTCAGTGATGCCTTGTCACCTCTAGATTTGACTGTTCCAATCCTCCCCTGGCCAGTCTGCCATTTTGCATGCTTTGTAAATTTGAAGTCATCCAAACCTCTGCTGCCTATACTGCTCTTACTTGCACCAAGTCCCACTCTCCAATCATCCCTGTGCTTGCTGATGTACATTGTCTCCTGTTTAAGTAATGCCTCAGGTTCAAAATTCTCATCCTTGTTTTCAAACTCTCCATTGCCTTCCCCACCCTATGGCCATGATTTTCCGGCCCCGCCATGGTGGGACACACTGTGGGGGATGTGATGGGCCAGCCAAAATTCCATTGACTTTCGGTGGAACTGAAAGACTCCAGCGGCAGGAGGGACTGGAAAACCCTGGCCTAGTCTGTAAACTCTTGCAGCCCAAACCCCTCCAAGATACCTGCGCTCCTCCAATTCTGACCTCCTCTGGCATTTCTGATTTCAGTTGCTCTATCATTGATGGCCCTGCCTTCAGCCTGGGCCTGAATCTCTGGAAGTTCCTCCCTAAACCTCTCACCTCTCTCTACTCCTTTATGACCTACTCTCTTTGACAGAACTTTGGTCGCCTGTCTTATTATCTCACGCGCCTCGGTTTTATTTGAGAATCGCCACTACAAAGCACCTTGAGACATTTAATAACATTTAAACCGCTATACAAATGCAAGTTGTTGTTGAGTAGAGGCCTGTAAATCGAAGTATGCAACAAGTCCTGCAGCCTGTACTTCAGTTCTTATGAGGCTCTGAGGACTTATTCCTAAAAAAAAAATCACAATCAGTGTAAAGTAACATTTTTCTCTTGCTTAACCTTTCAGCTTTTCCTAAAAATCGCAGACCCAGTTTCACTCTCTGAAAGTCACCTCTGATTTCGTTACACAGGCTGGCAAACAGCGAGGGCCAAGAACCACACATTTCACAGCTGGGAATTTATTTTTTAGTTCATTCATGGGACATGCTAGAACAGCATTTATTGCCCATCCCTAGTTGCCCTTGAGAAGGTGGTGGTGAGCTGCCTTCTTGAACCGCTGCAGTCCATGTGGTGTAGGTACACAACAAAAACAGAATTACCTGGAAAAACTCAGCAGGTCTGGCAGCATCGGCGGAGAAGAAAAGAGTTGATGTTTTGAGTCCTCATGACCCTTCGACAGAACTTGAGTTCGAGTCCAAGAAAGAGTTGAAATATAAGCTGGTTTAAGGTGTGTGTGTGGGGGGTGGAGAGATAGAGAGAGAGAGAGGTGGGGGGGGTGTGGTTATAGGGACAAACAAGCAGTGATAGAAGCAGATCATCAAAAGATGTCAACAACAATAGTACAATAGAACACATAGGTGTTAAAGTTAAAGTTGGTGATATTATCTAAACGAATGTGCTAATTAAGAATGGATGGTAGGGCACTCAAGGTATAGCTCTAGTGGGGTTTTTTTTTTTATTTTTTTTATAATGGAAATAGGTGGGAAAAGGAAAATCTTTATAATTTATTGGAAAAAAAAAGGAAGGGGGAAACAGAAAGGGGGTGGGGATGGGGGAGGGAGCTCACGACCTAAAGTTGTTGAATTCAATATTCAGTCCGGAAGGCTGTAAAGTCCCTAGTCGGAAGATGAGGTGTTGTTCCTCCAGTTTGCGTTGGGCTTCACTGGAACAATGCAGCAAGCCAAGGACAGACATGTGGGCAAGAGAGCAGGGTGGAGTGTTAAAATGGCAAGCGACAGGGAGGTTTGGGTCATTCTTGCGGACAGACCGCAGGTGTTCTGCAAAGCGGTCGCCCAGTTTACGTTTGGTCTCTCCAATGTAGAGGAGACCACAGTGGGAGCAATGAATGCAATAGACTAAGTTGGGGGAAATGCAAGTGAAATGCTGCTTCACTTGAAAGGAGTGTTTGGGTCCTTGGACGGTGAGGAGAGAGGAAGTGAAGGGGCAGGTGTTGCATCTTTTGCGTGGGCATGGGGTGGTGCCATAGGAGGGGGTTGAGGAGTAGGGGGTGATGGAGGAGTGGACCAGGGTGTCCCCGAGGGACCGATCCCTACGGAATGCCGATAAGGGGGGTGAAGGGAAGATGTGTTTGGTGGTGGCATCATGCTGGAGTTGGCGGAAATGGCGGAGGATGATCCTTTGAATGCGGAGGCTGGTGGGGTGATAAATGAGGACACTAGAGCTATACCTTGAGTGCCCTACCATCCATTCTTAATTAGCACATTCGTTTAGATAATATCACCAACTTTAACTTTAACACCTATGTGTTCTATTGTACTATTGCTGTTGACATCTTTTGATGATCTGCTTCTATCACTGCTTGTTTGTCCCTACAACCACACCCCCCCCACCTTTCTCTCTCTCTATCTCTCCGCCCCCCACACACACTTCTTAAAAAAGCTTATATTTCAACTCTTTCTTGGACTCGAACTCAAGTTCTGTCGAAGGGTCATGAGGACTCGAAAGGTCAACTCTTTTCTTCTCCGCCGATGGTGTAGGTACACCCTCAGTGCTGTTAGGGAGGGAGTTCCAGGACCTTTATCGACAATCAGGATCTGGAGTATAGGGTTTCAGGACCTATACAGACAGTGCTGGAGTCATCACTCATAGCTTGCCCCAGACCTTCCCCGTCCCAACCTGGACAAGGCCAGTGTAGTGAGGGTTTTAGCTTGAGGCTTCACTTTACATTACAGTTTTTTCCATGCTGACTCAGCCCTTTACCCTTGTCATAATCTGACAGCTAATTTTATCTCAGGCTACATTAACACGACGCAACTGCCAAATTAGGGGCATCTTCAAGCTTCCAAGTGATGTTCATTGGGGACCAACCTGAGATACCCATTAGGCCTCTATCATAGCTGTGTTATGTGAGCCTCAAGCATTCTCTAAACATTCAAGAGCAGGTCTCCTGATGCTTCTGCTCTCCAGATCCCTTTAATTAACATTATCTGTGTCCACAAATAGTTCCTAAAATAAATAATGAGCCTCCAGGCTGCCCAGA
Organism: Carcharodon carcharias; assembly: GCF_017639515.1. Taxonomy (NCBI): domain Eukaryota; kingdom Metazoa; phylum Chordata; class Chondrichthyes; order Lamniformes; family Lamnidae; genus Carcharodon; species Carcharodon carcharias. The sequence goes on from NC_054489.1 coordinate 52,412,231, forward strand.
GGCCTCATTATAACCACTAACAGGACAGGACAGCTCAGTAGTTACTGGCCTCACTCCCAGTCATTCACTGATACATCAGTTCAATGTAACTTCTTCACTTCCTGAAAGGTGTTGTTAAAGGGAACACAAGGGGTGGAATTGTCCCAGATTTGCACTAAGTGCAGCAGTGGATGGGAGAAACATTTTACTCATCGACCACAATGGCGGCTTCTCTCGCCTCATCATCCCAAATTAATTATGCAGCCCTGGGAAACACCGTTTTGATGGCAGACAGGATCCGATTCACCTGTCCCGCCTGTCACCTCACCGCTTCATCATACTGGGAACCATGTTTAAAGTGCAGCCGCGCTCGAAGTCTCTCTACTGTACAAAGAACAAAGAACAAAGAACAATGGAAAGTACAGCACAGGAACAGGCCCTTCGGCCCTCCAAGCCTGCGCCGATCATATTGCCCGTCAACTAAAACATTTTGCACTTTCGGGGTCCGTATCCCTCTATTCCCATCCTATTCATGTATTTGTCAAGCTGCCTCTTAAACACCACGATCGTACCTGCTTCCACCACCTCCTCTGGCAGCGAATTCCAGACACTCACTACCCTCTGTGTAAAAAACTTGCCCCTCACATCTCTATAGTTTTCTTCTCTCACCTTAAATCTATGTCCCCTAGTAATTGACTCTTCCACCCTGGGAAAAAGCTTCTGACTATCTACTCTGTCCATGCCACTCATAATTTTGTAAACTTCTATCAAGTCACCCCTCAATCTCCGTCGCTCTAGTGAGAACAATCCGTGTTTCTCCAACCTCTCCTCATAGCTAATAACCTCCAGACCAGGCAGCATCCTGGTAAACCTTCTCTGCACCCACTCCAACACCTCCATATCCTTCTGGTAATGTGGCGACCAGAATTGCACGCAATATTCCAAGTGTGGCCTATCCAAGGTTCTATACAGCTGCAGCATGACTTCCCAGCTTTTATACTCAATACCCCTACCAATGAAGGCAAGCATGCCATGTGCCTTCCTGACTATCTTATCCACCTGCGTTGCCACTTTCAGTGACCTGTGGACCTGTACACCCAGATCCCTCTGCCCCCCAATGCACTTAAGGGTTCTGCCTTTTACTGTATAATTCCTGCCTGTATTAGACCTTCCAAAATGCATTACCTCGAATTTGTCCAGATTAAACTCCATCTGCCATTTCTCCGCCCAAGTCTCCAGCCGATCTACATCCCGTTGTATCCTTTGACAATCCTCTTCACTATCTGCAACTCCTCCAACCTTAGTATTGTCTGCAAACTTACTAATTAGCCCAGTTACATTTTCCTCCAAATCATTTCCGTATACTACAAACAGCACTGATCCCTGCGGAACTCCACTAGTCACAGCTCTCCATTCAGAAAAGCACCCTTCCACTGCTACCCTCTGTCTTCTATGACCAAGCCAATTCTGTATCCATATTGCGATTAATCCCGTGCGACTTTACCTTCCGTACCAGTCTGCCACGAGGGACCTTGTCAAAGGCCTCACTGGAATCCACGTATATAACATCCACTGTGGGAATGGGCGGTCTAGGGATGAGGAGGAGACTCTTCCAATTCCTCCTGACTGTACCATATGGACTGCAGTGGTTCAAGAAGGCAGCTCACCGTCATATTCTCAAGGGCTGTTAGGAATGGGCAATAAGTGCTGGCCTAGCCAGTAAAGCCTACATCCCATAAATGAATAAAAATATCCTCTGGGGTGCCAACCAGTTGGACTCGGGTTAGTCATCATCCTTCCTGATGATAGAACCCCTTTTCTCTCGAGATCTTTAATCCAGGCCTTGTCATCCTTTTACAGTTGTGGTGAGTGCCTGGTGTGGTAACTTTTCCTGTAGGAGGAAGTCTGCTTCCACCTGTAGGCCTGTTCTCTTGTTTGGATGTCCTGGTGGTTCTTGGTGACCAATCCTGGTTTGAGATTTCTCAGCAGGATTGGAAGTTGTATGCAGAGATTCTTGCCCATCAGGAGTTCAGAAGGGGCCAGGCCAGGGGTGAACCCGTAGGTGACCTGTGCTGTAGGAAAGTCTTCATTCCTTTGTAGGAGGACTTTCACTGTACAGGACCCTCTTTCAGCCTCTTCATTTGACTGTGGGTATTGCGGGGAGCTGGTACAGTGGTGGAAGCCAGATGTGGTGGCAAAGTGCTCAAAGTACTCATTTGAAAATTGTGAGCTGTTATCGGACACAATCTCGTCCAGGATGTTGTGGCTACAAACATCTCTTTCAATGTTTTAATTACTGCCTCTGTGGTAAATGTAGAGAATTGCTTCATCTCAACCTATCTGGAACAGTAATCCATCACTATAAGGAATGATTTGCTGCTGAAGACAAATAGGTTGATGCCCAGCCTCTGCCATGGCCTGGTAGGGAGCTGTGTGGGGATGAGGGGTTCTCTTTGGTCCTGTCTGTGCAGTGCACACACCTGGCTGTTTGCTATATTGTTCTCAATTGTCCTGGAAATGCCTGGACACCAGACAGCGGATTGGGCCCGTTTCCTGCACTTGGTGATGTCCAGGGGGCCCTAAAGTATTTTTTGAAGGTTCTCCGGCTAAAGGGAAACTGGGATGACCAGCCACTCGGTGTAGACAAGGCGATTGTCTATGATTGGAACATGCTTTTGTTGTTTGAATCAAGCTTTCATGGTCCTGCCACTTTGTTTCTGTTGTGACAGATTTGATGGCAGTAAGGGTTATCGGGTGTAAATGGGTCTGTGGAACTCGAAACACAAACAGATCAGCCATGATCATATTGAATGGTGAAACAGGGTCAAGGGGCCGAATGGCCTATTCCTGCTCCTATTTCGTATGTTTGTTAAATTCCCAGCCTTGACCTGCTTTTGTCTGTCTGTCTGTCTGTCTGTCTGTCTGTCCGTCTGCTTGCCACCATTCCTACCAGGAGATTTGCTGTCTGCCCTTCTGTATTGTGCCATCCTCATCCCATGTACGTTGCCTGTGATCGCTCTGTGATGCCCATCATCCAGCTACTCCGAGGTTGACCCCTCTTTCTGCTGCTCTTGTAGCCACAGTATTTATAGAGATAACCCAGTTAAATGTCCAGTGTAATAACTCAATGAAGCAGCAAGTTTGGTGAAGAAAAGGCTAAACTTTATTTAGGAGACATGTAGAGGTGTTTACACACTAGACACAATCTCTCTGTCGAAAGCCCTGCCCACAGGATTACTGCGCAATAAGCTTATTTGTCGATGCCCCCATAATCGCATCACATGACAGGATTGACAGGAGGGAGGGTCAATACATCGAGTTACTATATTTCTTCCCCTTTAAGTTTCTTACATTTACAATAAAATAAATCAGTAAAACCAGCAGGAGGTCACTGAAGAGGATTAATGGGATCAGGGGCTGCTCTCGAAGATACATCATTGGAACTGGTTAGTTTTGTATTTGGAAACTCGTTAGATACACCAGGAATATCAGCTCTAGGACAATCACACACCTCAGAGTCAACGGCGAAACATCAATCACAGGTTGACCTTGCAGTCGTTGGGATGTTTCTCTATCCCCAAAATGATCTACCTGTTTAGATACAATTCTATCTTCAACTTGCACTTGAAAAGATAATGGACCACTCTCTGAAATGATGGCTCCTGGAGTCTAACAGGATCGACTTCCAAAATTACACACGTACACAGGGTCACCTACATGGAACATACAAGCCTTGCTGTGTAGATTGGGGTGAATTTTTGATTATTCTAGCTCTGTGTCACCTTCCCTCTAGATTTGGAAACAGCATGTGTAAACGCTTACGCAAACAGTAACACTGCAGATGTCGAGCCTGTAGTAGTAAGTGGTGTTTCACAGTAACTGAAATCTGGAAAGGCCAGACTCCAGAGTACCTGCAGATAACTTCTTCATACCAGCTTTAAAAATCTGGGCAGCTGTTTCGGTGAGACCATGGGATGAAGGATGCCAGGGAGTGGTCTTTATGTGCCAGATACCGTTCAGATCTGTGAATCCCTGCAATTCCAAGCTGGTGAAATCTGTTGCATTATCAGAAACAATAATCTCAGGTAAACCATGTATACTGAAGGAATGATGCAGCTTTTCAATAGTTGCAGCTGAAGTTGGCATTTTTACTTCATAGACATCAAGCCATTTTGAATGTGCATCGATATTAATTGGAACATGGTGCCTAGAAACAGTCCCATTTAATCGATATGCAGTCTAACCCAAGGTTGAGCTGGCCATTCCCATGGGTGAAGAGGAGCTGAAACAGGTAGCTTCTGGTGTTGCTGCCAAAGGGAACAGTGTTTAACCATGCTCTCGATGTCACTGTCTATTCCTGGCCAACAGACATAACTACATGTCAGCATCTTCATCTTCGATATGCCTGGGTGTGCACTATGGAGCTCTGCCAAGAGTGACTCTCTTACCCTGTGATGGGACCATGACTCTTGAATCCCACAGCAAAATTCTGTCTCGACAACTCAATTCAGTGTTTCTGGAATAAATCTGGAGTAAGTGATCAGACACAAGTGTTCTTGGCCATCCTTGTAGAAAAAGTCTTTGACTTTTGACGGGTACTGGGTCTCTGTTCATCCAATTCCTGATCTGTTTGGCACATTCGGGTGATCAATCCAAGAAATTTAACAATAACACTAACTCTTGTGGAACAGGTGTAATGACGAGACTACCCACTAATGGAAGATGGCTAAGTACATCAGCATTCACTATATGTGAGACAGGGCTGTACGCAGAATCACAGAATCACACAGTGCAGAAGAGGCCCTTCGGCCCATCGAGTCTGCATCGACACGTGAGAAACACCTGACCTACCTACCTAATCCCATTTACCAGCACTTGGCCCATAGCCTTGAATGTTATGATGTGCCAAGTGCTCATCCAGGTACTTTTTAAAGGATGTGAGGCAACCCGCCTCCACCACCCTCCCAGGCAGCGCATTCCAGACTGTCACCACCCTCTGGGTAAAAAAGCTTTTCCTCACATCCCCTCTAAACCTCCTGTCCCTCACTTTGATCTTATGTCCCCTTGTGACTGACCCTTCAACTAAGGGGAACAGCTGCTCCCTATTCACCCTGTCCATGCCCCTCATAATCTTGTACACCTCGATCAGGTCGCCCCTCAGTCTTCTCTGCTCCAACAAAAACAACCCAAGTCTATCCAACCTCTCTTCATAACTTAAATGTTTCATCCCAGGCAACACCCTGGTGAAGCTCCTCTGCGCCCCCTCCAGTGCAGGAATGTGTACACATAAGCCAATAACATCAAAGTCCAACACTGTATTCTCATTGAAGCTACAGGCAGAATAGCTTTGTCATCACTGAACAAACCTGTCAGTGGCTTATGGGCACCGACTAGGTATTGGTGAAACTTCTGGACACCAACTACAACCGACAAACCTTCTTTTTCCAACTGAGTCGCTCGTTTCAGCTTGGGAAAATGTTCTTAAAATGTAGCCAGGGTGAGGCAGTAATAACCTAACGCAAAATTAAATTGTGGAAATAAGACGGAAGGACAGTTAAGATGTAACTATCATACACAGTGGGTGTTGACTGTGTGGAACTGACTGGGCGAGGTGGGGGGTTCTGGATAGTTTGATAGAGGGATTTGAACAGGGTGATCAACTCTAATGAAATAAAATAAGGGACATGTGGTACTGGGGTGGGGGAAGGAGGGTGTGGGTCACTGCTGGCCGTACCTCCCCTGCTTTCTGACACCCGCAATGCACATGCTCGCAAAAGGAAACTGAGAGGCAAAAGCAATCGGAGACTCCCCGGTTCAGACTCCCACAGGCTGCCCTAGAAACAAAGGACAAAAGGCATCCCTTAGGGGACCTGGGACAATCCCTTAAAACACGGGACAGTTGGTCACCCTGAGAGATATTACAATTTGTGAAATGTCCCAGATGCTGAGCTCCAGCTGTTCACACTCCAACATTCCATTGGCTAAGGTCATTCTACCAATAGAATTGCTTATATGCTAATCAATGCAGGAAGCTGAAGTCAGAGAGCTTGCTGGGACATGCAAGAGATTAAGAAGGTTTAATCTCTGATTTTAGACAAGATGTTTGATTACACAGTGCAGCCTGCACACTCATATTCTACCCTGTGGAGCCATCACATGCTATACTGGGCTGGCCGCTCTGTAGTCACCCAGATTGCCTGCCTGAAACAGCTGCTGGGCCCAATGTCTGCACAGGCTAAGGGCCTATGGTGCTTATTTCAGGCCCAGTCCCTAAGATGGTTCTGGTTGATCCAATTTCTCAGGCTCTGTGAGCTGAATATCAGTAACAACAGCAGCAGCCAGTCAAAAACCACATTCCTGGAAAACCCAAAGACACAGGCAAGCAGCAGGCCCTGCTATTTAAGTCAACGAGCCACTTACTTAAGATCTCCAGTAATACTTGATGACCATTTATAGACCTGACCTGTTGTGGGGGCAATGGGAAATGATTACACAGAAATAATTGCCTCACCCTCAGGAGGATTGAGACATTTCACTCTAATGTCATTAGCGCCCTCTAAGATGATGTTCATCCGATCCCTCTCCAAACAGTGAAATGTAGATCCCAGCCCTTCACCATGTGAGGGGTGAAACATTCTAGCAGACATGCCTGTAACTGAGACACTACATCCAGTTCAAAGATTGAGCAACAAGGTCTGCAGCTTGTCATGTAAATCTAACATCCTGGCCCAGACTAGCAGCTCCGCACTGGGGCTGTGGCCTTCACACTGGGACTGTGGACTCCACACTGGGGCTGTGGGCTCCACAATGGGGCTGTGGGCTCCACACTGGGGCTGTGGACTTTACACTGGGGCTGTGGCCTTTACACTGGGGCTGTGGACTCCACACTGGGGCTGTGGGCTCCACACTGGGGCTGTGGACTTTACACTGGGGCTGTGGACTTTACACTGGGACTGTGGACTTTACACTGGGACTGTGGACTTTACACTGGGGCTGTGGACTTTACACTGGGGCTGTGGCGTTTACACTGGGGCTGTGGACTCCACACTGGGACTGTGGACTTTACACTGGGGCTGTGGCCTTTACACTGGGGCTGTGGACTTTACACTGGGACTGTGGACTTTACACTGGGGCTGTGGCCTTTACACTGGGGCTGTGGACTTTACACTGGGGCTGTGGACTTTACACTGGGGCTGTGGACTTTACACTGGGACTGTGGACTCCACACTGGGGCTGTGGACTTTACACTGGGGCTGTGGCCTTTACACTGGGACTGTGGACTCTGCACTGGGGCTGTGGACTTTACACTGGGGCTGTGGACTTTACACTGGGGCTGTGGACTCTGCACTGGGGCTGTGGACTTTACACTGGGGGTGTGGACTTTACACTGGGGCTGTGGACTCTGCACTGGGACTGTGGACTTTACACTGGGACTGTGGACTTTACACTGGGGCTATGGACTTTACACTGGGACTGTGGACTCCGCACTGGGGCTGCGGACTTTACACTGGGGCTGTGGACTTTACACTGGGGCTGTGGACTTTACACTGGGACTGTGGACTCTGCACTGGGGCTGTGGACTTTACACTGGGACTGTGGACTTTACACTGGAACTGTGGACTCTGCACTGGGGCTGTGGACTTTACACTGGGACTGTAGACTCCGCACTGGGGCTGTGGACTTTACACTGGGGCTGTGGACTCTGCACTGGGGCTGTGGACTTTACACTGGGGCTGTGGACTTTACACTGGGGCTGTGGACTTTACACTGGGGCTGTGGATTTACACTGGGGCTGTGGCCTTTACACTGGGGCTGTGGACTTTACACTGGGGCTGTGGACTCTGCACTGGGGCGGTGGACTTTACAATGGGGCTGTGGACTCCACACTGGGGCTATGGCCTTTACACTGGGGCTGTGGCCTTTACACTGGGGCTGTGGACTTTACACTGGGGCTGTGGCCTTTACACTGGGGCTGTGGACTTTACACTGGGGCTGTGGATTTACACTGGGGCTGTGGACTCCACACTGGGGCTGTGGACTTTACACTGGGGCTGTGGACTCCACACTGGGGCTGTGGGCTCCACACTTGGGCTGTGGACTTTACACTGGGGCTGTGGACTCTGCACTGGGGCTGTGGACTTTACACTGGGGCTGTGGACTCTGCACTGGGGCTGTGGATTTACACTGGGGCTGTGGACTCCACACTGGGGCTGTGGACTTTACACTGGGGCTGTGGACTTTACACTGGGGCTGTGGACTCCGCACTGGGGCTGTGGACTTTACACTGGGGCTGTGGACTCCGCACTGGGGCTGTGGACTTTACACTGGGGCTGTGGACTCTGCACTGGGGCTGTGGACTTTACACTGGGGCTGTGGACTTTACACTGGGGCTGTGGACTCTGCACTGGGACTGTGGACTTTACACTGGGACTGTGGACTTTACACTGGGGCTGTGGACTTTACGCTGGGTCTGTGGACTCCGCACTGGGGCTGTGGACTTTACACTGGGGCTGTGGACTCCGCACTGGGGCTGTGGACTTTACACTAGGACTGTGGACTCCACACTGGGGCTGTGGACTTTACACTGGGGCTGTGGACTTTACACTGGGGCTGTGAACTCCGCACTGGGGCTGTGGACTTTACACTGGGGCTGTGGAATCCGCACTGGGGCTGTGGACTTTACACTGGGGCTGTGGACTTTACACTGGAGCTGAGGACTTTACACTGGGGCTGTGGACTTTACACTGGGGCTGTGGACTTTACACTGGGGCTGTGGCCTCTACACTGGGGCTGTGGACTCTGCACTGAGGCTGTGGACTTTACACTGGGGCTGTGGAATCCGCACTGGGGCTGTGGACTTTACACTGGGGCTGTGGACTTTACACTGGGGCTGTGGACTTTACACTGGTTTTGTGGACTTTACACTGGGGCTGTGGACTTTACACTGGGGCTGTGGACTTTACACTGGGGCTGTTGACTTTACACTGGGACTGTGGACTCCGCACTGGGGCTGTGGACTTTACACTGGGGCTGTGGACTTTACACTGGGGCTGTGGACTCCGCACTGGGGATGCGGACTCTGCCCTGGGGCTGTGGACCTCCTGGCCTCCACACTGGAGTCACTAAGCTCCTAGTCAGCAACAGTAAATTAATAATGTATCACACATGGACCACGATCAAAACAGGCTTCTCCTCTCCTGTCTCTCTTCCCTGAAGAGGATGTCATTGCAATCAGACGGGGAGACAATGCAGGTGGAGAGGCTGGGAACCCAGACAAGGTGGTGGGATCATGGACTCATTCTGCTGCAGGAGGCCCAGACGCTGAGTTTGAGTTCCCAGCCTCCTCGGGAAGGTTGGTGGGGTCCCTGTGGGACGTGCTCCCTGCACTGGGCAGACTGCCTGAATGTTACTCACTGTATTGCAGGACACAGAGGAATCCAATTGCAGCTTGTGTCAGGATTTCACACAGAACATGGAGAATATTCTAAAACAAAAACAGAAACAGAATTACCTGGAAAAACTCAGCAGGTCTGGCAGCATTGGCGGAGAAGAAAAGAGTTGACGTTTCGAGTCCTCATGACCCTTCAGCAGAACTGAGTAAAAATAGGAAAGGGGTGAAATGTAAGCTGGTTTAAGGGCGGGGTGGGGGGGGGTGGTGGGGGTGAAAAGGGGGGTAGTTGTTGGGACAAGCAAGCAGTAATAGGAGGAGATAACTAGTCTGTTCAACATGAAGTGAGCAGTCAGCCCCATCAACACCAATGTGGATCCACCATGATGGAGTCTATCTGGACCTCTCGGAGCTGCTGTGGATGCTCAGGCGATTAGCGTCTTATCCCGGGGACCAGTGTTGGCAGAGGTTGCAGAAAGCAGCATCACTCCTGAACTCTCTCAGGCAGAACGCCTGGTTTGCTGTTACCGAATCCAGGGCACTGGCCTGAGGTCCACAGGAGAGGCACATGTTGTCTTCTCAGGGCGAAAGATTTCCTGTTCCTCCGTCACCTACTCTACCTGTTCCCTGCATAATAGAACACAGCTGGCAGCTCCAGAGCACTCCAGCTAGGCCAAGAGGCTACAACATTATCTGGGCCCTCAAGACCCAAAGCGGTTCGAGATCACCACCCCAAAGCCACAATGACATGCTCTCATTGGGGTACAGTCCCACACACACTGACTCTCACTGGGGTACAGTTCCACACATACTGACTCTCACTGGGGTACAGTTCCACACACACTGACTCTCACTGGGGTACAGTTTCACACACCCTGACTCTCACTGGGGTACAGTTCCACAAACCCTGACTCGCACTGGGGAACAGTTCCACACACAGTGACTCTCACTGGGATACAGTTCCATACACACTGACACTCAATGGGGAACAGTTCCACAAACAGTGACTCTCACTGGGGTACAGTTGCAAACAAACTGACTCTGATTGGGATACAGTTCCGCACACACTGACTCTGATTGGGGTACAGTTCGATACACACTGACTCTCACTGGTGTACAGTTCCACACACACTGACTCTCACTGGGATACAGTTCCACACACACTGACTCTGATTGGTGTACAGTTCCAAACACACGGACTCTCACTCGGATACAGTTACACACAAACTGACTCCCACTGGGATACAGTTCCACGCACACTGACTCTCACTGGGGTACAGTTCCAAACACACTGACTCTCACTGGGAGACAGTTTCACACACACTGACTCTCACTGGGGTACAGTTTCACACACACTGACTCTCACTGGGATACAGTTCCACACACACTGACTCTGACAGAGGTACAGTTCCACACACACTGAATCTCACTGGGGTACTGTTCATCATACACTGACTCAGACGGGGGTACAGTTCCACACACACTGACTCTCATTGGGATACAGTTCTACAAACACTGACTCTCACTGGGGTACTGTTCCACACATGCTGTCTCTCACTGGGATACAGTTCCACACACACTGACTCTCAATGGGGAACAGTTCCACACACACTGACTCTCACTGGGATACAGTTCCACACACACTGACTCTCACTGGGGTACAGTTCCACACGCCCATACATTCACTGGGGTACAGTTCCACACACACTGACATTCACTGGGGTACAGTTCCACATACACTGACTCTCACTGGGATATAGTTCCACACACACTGACTCTCACTGGGGTACAGTTCCACAAACACTGACTATCACTGGGGTACAGTTCCACAAACACTGACTCTCACTGAGGAACATTTCCACACAAACTGACTCTAACTGGGATAAAGTTCCACACACACTGACTCTCACTGGGGTACCGTTCCACACACACTGACTCTCACTGGGGTACAGTTCCACACACACTGACTCTGACTGGGATACAGTTCCACACAAACTGTAACTCACTGGGGTACAGTTCCACACAAACTGACAATCACTGGGGAACAGTTCCACACAAACTGACTCTCAATTGGTACAGATACACACACACTGACTCTCACTGGGGTACAGTTCCATACACACTGACTCTAAGTGGAGTACAGTTCCACGCACACTGACTCTCACTGGGGTACAGTACCAAAGACCCTGACTCTCACAGTGCTACAGATCCACACACACTGACTCTCACTGGGGTACAGTTCCACACACACTGACTCTCACTGGGGTACAGTTCCACACACGCTGACTCTAACTGGGATACAGTTACACTCACACTGACATTCACTGGGGTACAGTTCCACACACACTGACTATCACTGGGATACAGTTCCACACACACTGACTCTCACTGGGGTACAGTTCCACACACCCTGACACTCACTGGGGTATAGTTCCACACACCCTGATACTCACTGGGGTACAGTTCCACACACACTGACTATCACTGGGATACAGTTACACTCACACTGACATTCACTGGGGTACAGTTCCACACACACTGACTATCACTGGGATACAGTTCCACACACACTGACTCTCACTGGGGTACAGTTCCACACACCCTGACACTCACTGGGGTATAGTTCCACACACCCTGATACTCACTGGGGTACAGTTCCACACACACTGACATTCACTGGTGTACAGTTCCACACACACTGACTCTCACTGGGATACAGTTCCACACACAGTGACTCTCATTGGGGTACAGTTCCACACAAACTGACTCTCACTGGAGTACAGTTCCACACACACTGACTCTCACTGGGGAACAGTTCCACACACACTGAGTCTAATTGGGATACAGTTCCAAAGACACTGACTCTCACTGGGGTACAGTTCCACACACACTGACTCTCACTGGGGAACAGTTCCACAAACACTGACTCTGTTTGTGGTACAGTTCCACAAGCACTGACTCTGACTGGGATACAAATCCAGACAAACTGACTCTAACTGGGGTACATTTCCACACACACTGACTCTTACTGGGGTACAGTTCCACACAAACTGACTCTCAATGGGATACAGTACCACACACACTGACTCTCACTGGGGTACAGTGCCACACACACTGACTCTCACTGGGATACAGTTCCACACACACTGACTCTGTCTGGGATACAGTTCCACACACACTGACTCTCACTGGGATACAGTTCCGCACACACTGACTCTCACTGCCCTACAGATTCACACGCACTGACTCAGATTGGGGTACAGTTCCAGGCACACTGACTCTCCCTGGGATACAGTTCCACACACACTGACACTCAATGGGGTAAAGTTCCACACACACTGACTCTCACTGGAGTAAAGTTCAACACACACTGACTCTCAGTGGGGTACAGTTCAACACAAACTGACTCTCACTGGGGTATATTTCCAGAAACACTGACTCTCACTGGGGTACAGTTCCACACACACTAACTGTCACTGGGGTATAGTCACACACACACTGAATTTCACTGGGGTAAATTTCCGCCCACACTGACTCTGACTGGGGTACAGTTGCACACCCACTGACTCTCACTGGGGTACAGTTCCACACACCCTGACAATCACAGGGGTACTTTTCCACACAATCTGACTCTTACTGGGGTACAATTCCACACACACTGACTCTCGCTCGGGTACAGTTCCACACACACTGACTCTCACTGTGCTACAGTTGCACACACACTGACTATCACTGGGGTACAGTTCCACACACCCTGACACTCACTGGGGTACAGTTCCACACACACTGACTATCACTGGGGTACAGTTCCACACACACTGACTCTCACCGGGGAACAGTTCCACAGAAACTGACTCTAACTGGGATAAAGTTCCACACACACTGATTCTCACTGGGGTACAGTTCCACACACCCTGACACTCACTGAGGTACAGTTCCACAAACACTGACATTCACTGGGGTACAGTTCCACACACACTGACTCTCACTGGGATACAGTTCCACACACAGTGACTCTCACTGGGGTACAGTTCCACACACACTGAGTCTCACTGAGGAACAGTTCCACACACACTGAGTCTAATTGGGATACAGTTCCACACAAATTGACTCTCAATGGGGTACAGTTCCACACACACTGATTCTCACTGGGGTACAATTCCACATACACTGACTCTGATTGTGGTACAGTTCCAAAAACACTGACTCTGACTGGGATACAGTTCCAGACATACTGACTCTAACTGGGGTACATTTCCACACACACTGACACTCACTGGGGTACAGTTCCACACAAACTGACTCTCTTTGGGATACAGTTCCACACAAACTGACTCTCACTGGGGTACAGTTCCACACACACTGACTATCACTGGGGAACAGTTCCACACAAACTGACTCTCAATGGGTACAGTTACACACACACTGACTCTCACTGGGGTACAGTTCCACACACACTGACACTCACTGGGGTACAGTTCCATACACCCTGACTCTAAGTGGGGTACAGTTCCACACACACTGACCCTCACTGGGATACAGTTCCACACACACTGACTCTGACTGGGATACAGTTCCACACACACTGACTATCACTGGGGAAAAGTTCCACACAAACTGACTCTCAATGGGTACAGTTACACACACACTGACTCTCACTGGGGTACAGTTCCACACACACTGACACTCACTGGGGTACAGTTCCATACACCCTGACTCTAAGTGGGGTACAGTTCCACACACACTGACCCTCACTGGGATACAGTTCCACACACACTGACTCTGACTGGGATACAGTTCCACACACACTGACTCTCACTGGGGTACATTTCCATACACACTGACTCTCACTGGGATACAGTTCCACACACATTGACTCTCACTGGGATACAGATCTGCACACACTGACTCTCAATGGGATACAGATACAAACGCACTGACTCAGACAGGGGTACAGATCCAGACACACTGACTCTCACTGGGGTACATTTCCATACACACTGACTCTCACTGGGATACAGTTCCACACACACTGACTCTCACTGGGATACAGTTCAGCACACACATACTCTCAGTGAGATACAGATACACACGCACTGACTCGGACTGGGGTACTGTTCCAGACACACTGACTCTCACTGGGATACAGATCCACACACACTGACTCTCACAGGGAGACAGTTTCACACACACTGACTCTCTCTGGGGTACAGTCCCACACACACTGACTCTCACTGGGGTACAGTTCCACACAACCTGACTCTCACTGGGTTACAGTTCCACACAAACTGACTCTCAATGGGGTACAGTTCCACACACAATGATGCTCGCTGGGATCCAGTTCCACACACACTGACTCTCACTGGAATACAGTTCCACACACACTGACTATCACCGGGGAATAGTTCCACAGACACTGACTCTAACTGGGATATTTTTCCACAAACACTGACTCTCACTGGGGTACAGTTGCACACACCCAGACACTCACTGGGGTACAGTTCCACACACACTGACATTCACTGGGGTACAGTTTCACATACACTGACTCTCACTGGGGTACAGTTCCACACACACTGACTCTCACTGGGGTACAGTTCCACACACACTGACTCACACTGGGATACAGTTCCACACACACTGACTCGGTCTGGGATACAGTTCCACACACACTGACTCTCACTGGGAAACAGTTCCGCACACACTGATTCTCACTGCCCTACAGATTCACACGCACTGACTTGGACTGGGGTACAGTTCCAGGCACACTGACTCTCCCTGGGATACAGTTCCACACACACTGACACTCAATGGGGTAAAGTTCCACACACACTGACTCTCACTGGAGTAAAGTTCAACACACACTGACTCTCACTGGGGTACAGTTCCACACACCCTGACACTCACTGGGGTACAGTTCCACACACACTGACTATCACTGGGGTACAGTTCCACACACACTGACTCTCACAGGGGAACAGTTCCACAGAAACTGACTCTAACTGGGATAAAGTTCCACACACACTGATTCTCACTGGGGTACAGTTCCACACACCCTGACACTCACTGGGGTACAGTTCCACAAACACTGACATTCACTGGGGTACAGTTCCACACACACTGACTCTCACTGGGATACAGTTCCACACACAGTGACTCTCACTGGGGTACAGTTCCACACACACTAACTCTCACTGAGGAACAGTTCCACACACACTGAGTCTAATTGGGATACAGTTCCACACAAATTGACTCTCAATGGGGTACAGTTCCACACACACTGACTCTCACTGGGATACAGTTCCACAAACACTGACTCTGATTGTGGTACAGTTCCACAAACACTGACTCTGACTGGGATACAGTTCCAGACATACTGACTCTAACCGGGGTACATTTCCACACACACTGACACTCACTGGGGTACAGTTCCACACAAACTGACTCTCAATGGGATACAGTTCCACACAAACTGACTCTCACTGGGGTACAGTTCCACACACACTGACTATCACTGGGGTACAGTTCCACACACACTGACTATCACCGGGGAATAGTTCCACAGAAACTGACTCTAACTGGGATAAAGTTCCACACACACTGACTCTCACTGGGGTACAGTTCCACACACCCTGACACTCACTTGGGTACAGTTCCACACACACTGACGTTCACTGGGGTACAATTCCACACAAACTGACTCTCACTGGGGTACAGTTCCATACACATTGACTCTCACTGGAGTACAGTTCCACACACACTGACTCTCACTGGGATACAGTTCCACACACAATGACTCTGTCTGGGATACAGTTCCACACACACTGACTCTCACTGGGATACAGTTCCGCACACACTGACTCTCACTGCCCTACAGATTCACACGCACTGACTCGGACTGGGGTACAGTTCCAGGCACACTGACTCTCCCTGGGATACAGTTCCACACACACTGACACTCAATGGGGTAAAGTTCCACACACACTGACTCTCACTGGAGTAAAGTTCAACACACACTGACTCTCAGTGGGGTACAGTTCAACACAAACTGACTCTCACTGGGGTATACTTCCAGTAACACTGACTCTCACTGGGGTACAGTTCCACACACACTAACTTTCACTGGGGTATAGTCACACACACACTGAATTTCACTGGGGTAAATTTCCGCCCACACTGACTCAGACTGGGGTACAGATGCACACCCACTGACTCTCACTGGGGTACAGTTCCACACACCCTGACAATCACAGGGGTACTTTTCCACACAATCTGACTCTTACTGGGGTACAGTTCCACACACACTGACTCTCGCTCGGGTACAGTTCCACACACACTGACTCTCACTGTGCTACAGTTGCACACACACTGACTCTCACTGGGGTACAGTTCCACACACCCTGACACTCACTGGGGTACAGTTCCACACACACTGACTATCACTGGGGTACAGTTCCACAGAAACTGACTCTAACTGGGATAAAGTTCCACACACACTGATTCTCACTGGGGTACAGTTCCACACACCCTGACACTCACTGGGGTACAGTTCCACAAACACTGACATTCACTGGGGTACAGTTCCACACACACTGACTCTCACTGGGATACAGTTCCACACACAGTGACTCTCACTGGGGTACAGTTCCACACACACTGACTCTCACTGAGGAACAGTTCCAAACACACTGAGTCTACTTGGGATACATTTCCACACAAATTGACTCTCAATGGGGTACAGTTCCACACACACTGACTCTCACTGGGGTACAGTTCCACAAACACTGACATTCACTGGGGTACAGTTCCACACACACTGACTCTCACTGGGGTACAGTTCCACACCCACTGACTCTCACTGAGGAACAGTTCCAAACACACTGAATCTAATTGGGATACATTTCCACACAAATTGACTCTCAATGGGGTACAGTTGCACACACACTGACTCTCACTGGGGTACAGTTCCACATACACTGACTGATTGTGGTACAGTTCCACAAACACTGACTCTGACTGGGATACAGTTCCAGACATACTGACTCTAACTGGGGTTCATTTCCACACACACTGACACTCACTGGGGTACAGTTCCACACAAACTGACTCTCAATGGGATACAGTTCAACACAAACTGACTCTCACTGGGGTGCAGTTCCACACACACTGACTATCACTGGGGTACAGTTCCACACAAACTGACTCTCAATGGGTACAGTTACACACACACTGACTCTCACTGAGGAACAGTTCCAAACACACTGAGTCTACTTGGGATACATTTCCACACAAATTGACTCTCAATGGGGTACAGTTCCACACACACTGACTCTCACTGGGGTACAGTTCCACATACACTGACTGATTGTGGTACAGTTCCACAAACACTGACTCTGACTGGGATACAGTTCCAGACATACTGACTCTAACTGGGGTACATTTCCACACACACTGACACTCACTGGGGTACAGTTCCACACAAACTGACTCTCAATGGGATACAGTTCAACACAAACTGACTCTCACTGGGGTGCAGTTCCACACACACTGACTATCACTGGGGTACAGTTCCACACAAACTGACTCTCAATGGGTACAGTTACACACACACTGACTCTCACTGGGGTACAGTTCCACACACACTGACACTCACTGGGGTACAGTTCCACACAAACTGACTCTCAATGGGATACAGTTCAACACAAACTGACTCTCACTGGGGTGCAGTTCCACACACACTGACTATCACTGGGGTACAGTTCCACACAAACTGACTCTCAATGGGTACAGTTACACACACACTGACTCTCACTGGGGTACAGTTCCACACACACTGACACTCACTGGGGTACAGTTCCATACAACCTGACGCTAAGTGGGGTACAGTTCCACACACACTGACCCTCACTGGGATAAAGTTCCACACACACTGACTCTGACTGGGATACAGTTCCACACTCACTGACTCTCACTGGGGTACATTTCCATACACACTGACTCTCACTGGGATACAGTTCCACACACACTGACTCTCACTGGGATACAGATCTGCACACACTGACTCTCAATGGGATACAGATACAAACGCACTGATTCAGACAGGGGTACAGATCCAGACACACTGACTCTCACTGGGGTACATTTGCAT
The DNA here is from genome assembly GCF_017639515.1 of Carcharodon carcharias. Taxonomy (NCBI): domain Eukaryota; kingdom Metazoa; phylum Chordata; class Chondrichthyes; order Lamniformes; family Lamnidae; genus Carcharodon; species Carcharodon carcharias. The sequence goes on from NC_054489.1 coordinate 52,430,746, forward strand.
ACGCACTGACTCTCACTGGGATACAGTTCCACACAACCTGACTCTCACTGGGTTACAGTTCCACAGAAACTGACTCTCAATAGGGTACAGTTCCACATACAATGACGCTCGCTGGGATCCAGTTCCACACACACTGACTCTCACTGGAATACAGTTCCACACACACTGACTCTCACTGGGGTACAGTTCCACACACCCTGACACTCACTGGGGTACAGTTCCACACACACTGACATTCACTGGGGTACAGTTCCACATACACCGACTCTCACTGTGGTACAGTTCCACACACACTGACTATCACTGGAGTACAGTTCCACATACAATGACTATCACCGGGGAATAGTTCCACAGAAACTGACTCTAACTGGGATAAAGTTCCACACACACTGACTCTCACTGGGGTACAGTTCCACACACCCTGACACTCACTGGGGTACAGTTGCACACACACTGACATTCACTGGGGTACAGTTCCACACACACTGACTCTCACTGGGATACAGTTCCACACACAGTGACTCTCATTGGGGTACAGTTCCACACAAACTGACTCTCACTGTGGTACAGTTCCACACACACTGACTCTCACTGGGGAACTTTTCCACACACACTGATTCTAATTGGGATACAGTTCCGCACACACTGACGCTCAATGTGGTACAGTTCCAAACAGACTGACTCTCACTGGGGTACCGTTCCACACACACTTACTCTGAATGTGGTACAGTTCCACAAACACTAACTCTGACTGGGATACAGTTCCAGACACGCTGACTCTCAATGGGATACAGTTCCACACACACTGACTCTTACTGGGGTACAGTTCCAAACACACTGACTATCACTGGGGAACAGTTCCACACAAACTGACTCTCAATGGGAACAGATACACACACACTGACTCTCACAGGGGTACAATTCCACACACCCTGACTCTCACTGGCATACAGTTCCATACACACTGACTCTAAGTGGGGTACAGTTCCACACAGACTGACTCTCACTGGGATACAGTTCCACACACACTGACTCTGACTGGGATACAGTTCCACACACACTGACTCTCACTGGGGTACAGTTCCACACACACTGACACTCACTGGGGTACAGTTCCACACACACTGACATTCACCTGGGTACAGTTCCACATACACCGACTCTCACTGTGGTACAGTTCCACACACACTGACTATCACTGGGGTACAGTTCCAGACACACTGACTATCACCGGGGAACAGTTCCACAGAAACTGACTCTAACTGGGATAAAGTTCCACACACACTGACTCTCACTGGGGTACAGTTCCACACACACTGACAATCACTGGGGTACAGTTCCACACACACTTACTCTCACTGGGATACAGTTCCACACACAGTGACTCTCATTGGGGTACAGTTCCACACAAACTGACTCTCACTGGTGTACAGTTCCACAGACACTGACTATCACTGGGGAACAGTTCCACACAAACTGACTCTCAATGTGAACAGATACACACACACTGACTCTCACAGGGGTACAATTCCACACACCCTGACTCTCACTGGGATACAGTTCCATACACACTGACTCTAAGTGGGGTACAGTTCCACACACACTGACTCTCACTGGGATACAGTTCCACACACACTGACTCTGACTGGGATACAGTTCCACACACACTGACTCTCACTGGGGTACAGTTCCACACACACTGACACTCACTGGGGTACAGTTCCACACACACTGACATTCACCTGGGTACAGTTCCACATACACCGACTCTCACTGTGGTACAGTTCCACACACACTGACTATCACTGGGGTACAGTTCCAGACACACTGACTATCACCGGGGAACAGTTCCACAGAAACTGACTCTAACTGGGATAAAGTTCCACACACACTGACTCTCACTGGGGTACAGTTCCACACACACTGACAATCACTGGGGTACAGTTCCACACACACTTACTCTCACTGGGATACAGTTCCACACACAGTGACTCTCATTGGGGTACAGTTCCACACAAACTGACTCTCACTGGTGTACAGTTCCACACACACTGACTCTCAATGGGGTACAGTTCCACACAGACTGACTCTCACTGGGGTACAGTTCCACACACACTGACTCAGATTGGTGTACAGTTCCAAACACACTGACTCTCACTCGGATACAGTTACACACACACTGACTCCCACTGGGATACAGTTCCATGCACACTGACTCTTACTGGGGTACAGTTCCAAACACACTGACTCTCACTGGGAGACAGTTTCACACACACTGACTCTCACTGGGGTACAGTTTCACTCACACTGACTCTCACTGTGATACAGTTCCACACACACTGACTCTGACAGAGGTACAGTTCCACACACACTGAATCTCACTGGGGTACAGTTCATCATACACTGACTCAGACGGGGGTACAGTTGCACACCCACTGACTCTCACTGGGGTACAGTTCCACACACCCTGACAATCACAGGGGTACTTTTCCACACAATCTGACTCTTACTGGGGTACAGTTCCACACACACTGACTCTCGCTCGGGTACAGTTCCACACACACTGACTCTCACTGTGCTACAGTTGCACACACACTGACTATCACTGGGGTACAGTTCCACACACCCTGACACTCACTGGGGTACAGTTCCACACACACTGACTATCACTGGGGTACAGTTCCACACACACTGACTCTCACCGGGGAACAGTTCCACAGAAACTGACTCTAACTGGGATAAAGTTCCACACACACTGATTCTCACTGGGGTACAGTTCCACACACCCTGACACTCACTGGGGTACAGTTCCACAAACACTGACATTCACTGGGGTACAGTTCCACACACACTGACTCTCACTGGGATACAGTTCCACACACAGTGACTCTCACTGGGGTACAGTTCCACACACACTGAGTCTCACTGAGGAACAGTTCCACACACACTGAGTCTAATTGGGATACAGTTCCACACAAATTGACTCTCAATGGGGTACAGTTCCACACACACTGATTCTCACTGGGGTACAATTCCACATACACTGACTCTGATTGTGGTACAGTTCCAAAAACACTGACTCTGACTGGGATACAGTTCCAGACATACTGACTCTAACTGGGGTACATTTCCACACACACTGACACTCACTGGGGTACAGTTCCACACAAACTGACTCTCTTTGGGATACAGTTCCACACAAACTGACTCTCACTGGGGTACAGTTCCACACACACTGACTATCACTGGGGAACAGTTCCACACAAACTGACTCTCAATGGGTACAGTTACACACACACTGACTCTCACTGGGGTACAGTTCCACACACACTGACACTCACTGGGGTACAGTTCCATACACCCTGACTCTAAGTGGGGTACAGTTCCACACACACTGACCCTCACTGGGATACAGTTCCACACACACTGACTCTGACTGGGATACAGTTCCACACACACTGACTCTCACTGGGGTACATTTCCATACACACTGACTCTCACTGGGATACAGTTCCACACACATTGACTCTCACTGGGATACAGATCTGCACACACTGACTCTCAATGGGATACAGATACAAACGCACTGACTCAGACAGGGGTACAGATCCAGACACACTGACTCTCACTGGGGTACATTTCCATACACACTGACTCTCACTGGGATACAGTTCCACACACACTGACTCTCACTGGGATACAGTTCAGCACACACATACTCTCAGTGAGATACAGATACACACGCACTGACTCGGACTGGGGTACTGTTCCAGACACACTGACTCTCACTGGGATACAGATCCACACACACTGACTCTCACAGGGAGACAGTTTCACACACACTGACTCTCTCTGGGGTACAGTCCCACACACACTGACTCTCACTGGGGTACAGTTCCACACAACCTGACTCTCACTGGGTTACAGTTCCACACAAACTGACTCTCAATGGGGTACAGTTCCACACACAATGATGCTCGCTGGGATCCAGTTCCACACACACTGACTCTCACTGGAATACAGTTCCACACACACTGACTATCACCGGGGAATAGTTCCACAGACACTGACTCTAACTGGGATATTTTTCCACAAACACTGACTCTCACTGGGGTACAGTTGCACACACCCAGACACTCACTGGGGTACAGTTCCACACACACTGACATTCACTGGGGTACAGTTTCACATTAACTCACTCTCACTGGGGTACAGTTCCACACACACTGACTCTCACTGGGGTACAGTTCCACACACACTGACTCACACTGGGATACAGTTCCACACACACTGACTCGGTCTGGGATACAGTTCCACACACACTGACTCTCACTGGGAAACAGTTCCGCACACACTGATTCTCACTGCCCTACAGATTCACACGCACTGACTTGGACTGGGGTACAGTTCCAGGCACACTGACTCTCCCTGGGATACAGTTCCACACACACTGACACTCAATGGGGTAAAGTTCCACACACACTGACTCTCACTGGAGTAAAGTTCAACACACACTGACTCTCACTGGGGTACAGTTCCACACACCCTGACACTCACTGGGGTACAGTTCCACACACACTGACTATCACTGGGGTACAGTTCCACACACACTGACTCTCACAGGGGAACAGTTCCACAGAAACTGACTCTAACTGGGATAAAGTTCCACACACACTGATTCTCACTGGGGTACAGTTCCACACACCCTGACACTCACTGGGGTACAGTTCCACAAATACTGACATTCACTGGGGTACAGTTCCACACACACTGACTCTCACTGGGATACAGTTCCACACACAGTGACTCTCACTGGGGTACAGTTCCACACACACTAACTCTCACTGAGGAACAGTTCCACACACACTGAGTCTAATTGGGATACAGTTCCACACAAATTGACTCTCAATGGGGTACAGTTCCACACACACTGACTCTCACTGGGATACAGTTCCACAAACACTGACTCTGATTGTGGTACAGTTCCACAAACACTGACTCTGACTGGGATACAGTTCCAGACATACTGACTCTAACCGGGGTACATTTCCACACACACTGACACTCACTGGGGTACAGTTCCACACAAACTGACTCTCAATGGGATACAGTTCCACACAAACTGACTCTCACTGGGGTACAGTTCCACACACACTGACTATCACTGGGGTACAGTTCCACACACACTGACTATCACCGGGGAATAGTTCCACAGAAACTGACTCTAACTGGGATAAAGTTCCACACACACTGACTCTCACTGGGGTACAGTTCCACACACCCTGACACTCACTTGGGTACAGTTCCACACACACTGACGTTCACTGGGGTACAATTCCACACAAACTGACTCTCACTGGGGTACAGTTCCATACACATTGACTCTCACTGGAGTACAGTTCCACACACACTGACTCTCACTGGGATACAGTTCCACACACAATGACTCTGTCTGGGATACAGTTCCACACACACTGACTCTCACTGGGATACAGTTCCGCACACACTGACTCTCACTGCCCTACAGATTCACACGCACTGACTCGGACTGGGGTACAGTTCCAGGCACACTGACTCTCCCTGGGATACAGTTCCACACACACTGACACTCAATGGGGTACAGTTCCGCACACACTGACTATCACTGGGGTAAAGTTCCACACACTCTGACTCTCACTGGGATACAGGTTCACACAAACTGACTCGGACTGGAGTACAGTTCCACACACACTGACTCTCACTGGCATACAGTTCCACACAAAATGACTCAGACTGGGGTACAGTTCCACACACACTGACTCTCACTGTGGTAGAGTTCAACACACACGGACTCTCACTGGGGTACAGTTCAACACACACTGACTCTCACTGGGGTACAGTTCCACACACACTGACTCTCACTGGAATACAGTTCCACACAAACTGACTCTCACTGGGGTACTGTTCCACACATTCTGACTCAAACTGGGATACAGTTCCACACACACAGACTCTCATTGGGGAACAGTTACACACACAATGAGACACACTGGGGTACAGTTACACACACACTGAATCTCACTGGGGTACAGTTCCACATACAGTGACTCTCACTGGGATACAGTTCCACACACACTGACTCTGAGTGGGATACAGTTCCACACACACTGACTCTAACTGGGGTACAGTTCCATACACACTGACTCTCACTGGGATACAGTCCAACACACACTGACTCTGATAGGATACAGTTCCACACACACTGACTCTCACTGGGGTACAGTTCCACACACACTAACCCTCACAGGGGTATATTTCCACACACACGGACTCTCACTGGTGTACAGTTCCACGCACACTGACGATCACTGGGGTACTGTTCCACACATACTAAATCAAACTGGAAAACAGTTCCACACACACAGACTCTCACTGGGGAACAGTTCCACACACAATGACACTCACTGGGGTACTGTTCCACATACACTGAATCTCACTGGGGTACAGTTGCACACACAATGACTCTCACTGGGATACAGTTCCACGCACACTGAATCTGATTGTGGTACATTTCCCCACAAACTGACTCTGAGTGATATACAGTTCCACGCACACTGACTCCCACTGGGGTACAGTTCCATACACACTGACTCTCACTGGGATACATTTCCACACACATGACTCTCATTGGGATACAGTTCCCCACAAACTGACTCTGAGTGATATAAAGTTCCACAAACACTGACTCCCACTGTAGTACAGTTCCAAAAGCACTGACTCTCAATGGGGTACAGTTCATCATACACTGATTCTGACTGGTGTACAGTTCCACACACACTGACTCTCACTGGGATACAGTTCCACACACAATGACTCTCACTGGGGTACATTTCCACACATGCTGTCTCTCACTGGGATAAACGTACACATAGACTGACTCTCACTGGGGAACTGTTCCACACACACTGACTCTCACTGGGATACATTTCCACACACACTGACTCTCACTGGGATACAGTTCCACAAACACTGTCTCTCACTGTAATACAGTTCCACACATACTGCATCTCACTGGGGTACAGTTCCACACACACTGACTCTCACTGGGGTACAGTTCCACACACACTGACTCGCACAGGGGCACAGTTCCACACATAATGACTCTCACTGGGGTACAATTCCACACACACTGACTCTCACTGGGGTACAGTTCCACACATGCTGTCTCTCACTGGGGTACAGTTCCAAACACACTGACTCTCACTGGGGAACAGATCCACACATACTGACTCTCACTGGGGTACAGTTCCACTCACACAGACTCTCACTGGGGTACCTTTCCACACACACTGACTCTCACTGGTGTACAGTTCCACACACACTGACTCTCACTGTGGTACTGTTCAACACACACTGACTCTCACTGGGGTACAGTTCAACACAAACTGACTCTCACTGGGGTACAGTTCCACACACACTGACTCTCATTGGGGAACAGTTCCACACAGTGACTCTCACTGTGATACAGTTCCACACACACTGACTCTCACTGGGGAACAGATCCACACATACTGACTCTCACTGGGGTACAGTTCCACTCACACAGACTCTCACTGGGGTACCTTTCCACACACACTGACTCTCACTGGTGTACAGTTCCACACACACTGACTCTCACTGTGGTACTGTTCAACACACACTGACTCTCACTGGGGTACAGTTCAACACAAACTGACTCTCACTGGGGTACAGTTCCACACACACTGACTCTCATTGGGGAACAGTTCCACACAGTGACTCTCACTGTGATACAGTTCCACACACACTGACTGACACTGGGGTACTGTTCCACACGTACTGACTCTCACTGTGATACAGTTCCACACACTCCAACTCTCACTGGGGAACAGTTCCACACACACTGACTCTCACTGGGGTCTAGTTCCACACAAACTGACTCTCACTGGTGTAGAGTTCCACACACACTGACTCTCACTGGGATACATTTCCAGACACACTGACTCTCACTGGGATGCAGTTCCACACCCACTGCCTCTCACTGGGCTGCAGTTCCACAAGCACTGACTCTCACAGGGGTACAGTTCCACACACACTGACTCTCACCGGCGTACAGTTCCACACACAATGACTCGCACCGGGTTGCAGTTCCACACACACTGACTCTCACTGGGGAGCAGTTCCACACACACTGACTCTCACTGGGATACAGTTCCACACACACTGAATCTTACTGTGGTACAATTCAACACAAACTCACTCTCACTGGTGTACAGTTCCACGCACATTGACTCTCACTGGTGCACAGTTCCACACACAATGACTCTCATGGGGATCAGTTCCGCACACACTGACGCTGACTGGGGTACAGTTGCACACACACTGACTCTCACTGGGGTACAGTTCCACACACACTGTCTCTCACTGGGATACAGTTCCACACACACTAACTCTGAGTGGGATACAGTTCCACACACACTGACTCTCACTGGGGTACAGTTCCATACACCCTGACTCTCACTGGGATACAGTTCCAAACACAACGACTCTCACTGAGATACAGTACAACACACACTGACTCTGATGGGATACAGTTCCAGACTCACTGACTCTCACTGGGATACAGTTCCAAGCACACTGACGCTCACTGGTGTACAGTTCCACACACAATGACTCTCATGGGGATCAGTTCCGCACACACTGACGCTGACTGGGGTACAGTTGCACACACACTGACTCTCACTGGGGTACATTTCCACACACACTGAAACTCAATGGGGTACAGTTCCGCACACACTGACTATCACTGGGGTAAAGTTCCACACACTCTGACTCTCACTGGGATACAGGTTCACACAAAATGACTCTGACTGGGGTACAGTTCCACACACACTGACTCTCACTGTGGTAGAGTTCAACACACACGGACTCTCACTGGGGTACAGTTCAACACACACGGACTCTCACTGGGGTACAGTTCCACACACACTGACTCTCACTGGAATACAGTTCCACACAAACTGAATCTCACTGGGGTACTGATCCAAACATACTGACTCAAACTGGGATACAGTTCCACACACACAGACTCTCACTGGGGAACAGTTCCACACACAATGAGACACACTGGGGTACAGTTACACACACACTGAATCTCACTGGGGTACAGTTCCACATACAGTGACTCTCACTGGGATACAGTTCCACACACACTGACTCTGAGTGGGATACAGTTCCACACACACTGACTCTAACTGGAGTACAGTTCCATACACACTGACTCTCACTGGGATACAGTTCCATACACACTGACTCTCACTGAGATACAGTCCAACACACACTGACTCTGATGGGATACAGTTCCACACACACTGATTCTCACTGGGGTACAGTTCCACACACACTAACCCTCACAGGGGTATATTTCCACACACAAGGACTCTCACTGGTGTACAGTTCCACGCACGCTGACGATCACTGGGGTACTGTTCCATACATAATAAATCAAACTGGGATACAGTTCCACACACACAGACTCTCACTGGGGAACAGTTCCACACACAATGACACTCACTGGGGTACTGTTCCACATACACTGAATCTCACTGGGGTACAGTTGCACATACAATGACTCTCACTGGGATACAGTTCCACGCACACTGAATCTGATTGTGGTACAGTTCCCCACAAACTGACTCTGAGTGATATACAGTTCCACGCACACTGACTCCCACTGGGGTACAGTTCCATACACACTGACTCTCACTGGGATACATTTCCACACACATGACTCTCATTGGGTTACAGTTCCCCACAAACTGACTCTGAGTGATATAAAGTTCCACACACACTGACTCCCACTGTCGTACAGTTCCAAAAGCACTGACTCTCAATGGGGTACAGTTCATCATACACTGATTCTGACTGGGGTACAGTTCCACACACACTGACTCTCACTGGGATACAGTTCAACACACAATGACTCTCACTGGGGTACATTTCCACACATGCTGTCTCTCACTGGGATAAACGTACAAATAGACTGACTCTCACTGGGGAACTGTTCCACACACACTGACTCTGACTGAGGTTAACTTCCTTACACACTGACTCTGACTGGGGTACAGTTCCACGCACACTGACTCTCACTGGGATACAGTTCCACACACACTGAATCTTACTGTGGTACAATTCAACACAAACTCACTCTCACTGGTGTACAGTTCCGCACACACTGACTATCACTGGGGTAAAGTTCCACACACTCTGACTCTCATGGGGATCAGTTCCGCTCACACTGACGCTGACTGGGGTACAGTTGCACACACACTGACTCTCACTGGGGTACAGTTCCACACACACTGTCTCTCACTGGGATACAGTTCCACACACACTGACTCTCACTGTGGTAGAGTTCAACACACACTGACTCTCACTGGGGAACAGTTCCACACACCCTGACTCTCACTGGGATACAGTTCCATACACACTGACTCTCACTGAGATACAGTACAACACACACTGACTCTGATGGGATACAGTTCCAGACTCACTGACTCTCACTGGGATACAGTTCCAAGCACACTGACGCTCACTGGTGTACAGTTCCACACACAATGACTCTCATGGGGATCAGTTCGCAAACACTGATGCTGACTGGGGTACAGTTGCACACACACTGACTCTCACTGGGGTACATTTCCACACACACTGAAACTCAATGGGGTACAGTTCCGCACAAACTGACTATCACTGGGGTAAAGTTCCACACACTCTGACTCTCACTGGGATACAGGTTCACACACACTGACTCAGACTGGAGTACAGTTCCACACACACTGACTCTCACTGGCATACAATTCCACACAAACTGACTCTGACTGGGGTACAGTTCCACACACACTGACTCTCACTGTGGTAGAGTTCAACACACACGGACTCTCACTGGGGTACAGTTCAACACACACTGACTCTCACTGGGGTACAGTTCCACACACACTGACTCTCACTGGAATACAGTTCCACACAAACTGACTCTCACTGGTGTACTGTTCCACACATACTGACTCAAACTGGGATACAGTTCCACTCACACAGACTCTCACTGAGGAACAGTTCCACACACAATGAGACACACTGGGGTACAGTTACACACACACTGAATCTCACTGGGGTACAGTTGCACACACAATGACTCTCACTGGGATACAGTTCCACGCACACTGAATCTGATTGTGGTACAGTTCCCCACAAACTGACTCTGAGTGATATACAGTTCCACACACACTGACTCCCACTGGGGTACAGTTCCATACACACTGACTCTCACTGGGATACATTTCCACACACATGACTCTCATTGGGATACAGTTCCCCACAAACTGACTCTGAGTGATATAAAGTTCCACGCACACTGACTCCCACTGTCGTACAGTTCCAAAAGCACTGACTCTCAATGCGGTACAGTTCATCATACACTGATTCTGACTGGGGTACAGTTCCACACACACTGACTCTCACTGGGATACAGTTCAACACACAATGACTCTCACTGGGGTACATTTCCACACATGCTGTCTCTCACTGGGATAAACGTACACATAGACTGACTCTCACTGGGGAACTGTTCCACACACACTGACTCTCACTGGGATACATTTCCACACACACTGACTCTCACTGGGCTGCAGTTCCACAAACACTATCTCTCACTGTAATACAGTTCCACACATACTGCATCTCACTGGGGTACAGTTCCACACACACTGACTCTCACTGGGGTACAGTTCCACACACACTGACTCGCACAGGGCCCAGTTCCACACATAATGACTCTCACTGGGGTACAATTCCACACACACTGACTCTCACTGGGGTACAGTTCCACACATGCTGTCTCTCACTGGGGTACAGTTCCAAACACACTGACTCTCACTGGGGAACAGATCCACACATACTGACTCTCACTGGGGTACAGTTCCACACACACAGACTCTCACTGGGGTACCTTTCCACACACACTGACTCTCACTGGTGTACAGTTCCACACACACTGACTCTCACTGTGGTACTGTTCAACACACACTGACTCTCACTGGGGTACAGTTCAACACAAACTGACTCTCACTGGGGTACAGTTCCACACACACTGACTCTCATTGGGGAACAGTTCCACACAGTGACTCTCACTGGGATACAGTTCCACACACACTGACTCTCACTGGGGTACTGTTAAACACGTACTGACTCTCACTGTGATACAGTTCCACACACTCTAACTCTCACTGGGGAACAGTTCCACACACACTGACTCTCACTGGGGTCTAGTTCCACACAAACTGACTCTCACTGGTGTAGAGTTCCACACACACTGACTCTCACTGGGATACATTTCCAGACACACTGACTCTCACTGGGATACAGTTCCACACCCACTGCCTCTCACTGGGCTGCAGTTCCACAAACACTGAGTCTCACCGGGGTACAGTTCCACACACACTGACTCTCACCGGCGTACAGTTCCACACACACTGACTCGCACCGGGTTGCAGTTCCACACACACTGACTCTCACTGGGGAGCAGTGCCACACACACTGACTCTGACTGGGGTACACTTCCACACACACTGACTCTGACTGGGGTACATTTCCACACACACTTACTCTCACTGGGGAACAGTTCCAGTTACACGGAATCAGATTGGGTTTAAGTTCCACACACACTGACTCTCACTGGGGAACAGTTCCACACACACTGACTCTGACTGGGGTTAACACCCATACACACTGACTCTGACTGGGGTACAGTTCCACACACACTGACTCTCACTGGGATACAGTTCCACACACACTGAATCTTACTGTGGTACAATTCAACACAAACTCACTCTCACTGGTGTACAGTTCCACGCACATTGACTCTCACAGGGGCACAGTTCCACACACAATGACTCTCATGGGGATCAGTTCCGCACACACTGACGCTGACTGGGGTACAGTTGCACACACACTGACTCTCACTGGGGTACAGTTCCACACACACTGTCTCTCACTGGGATACAGTTCCACACACACTAACTCTGAGTGGGATACAGTTCCACACACACTGACTCTCACTGGGGTACAGTTCCATACACCCTGACTCTCACTGGGATACAGTTCCATACACAACGACTCTCACTGAGATACAGTACAACACACACTGACTCTGATGGGATAAAGTTCCAGACTCACTGACTCTCACTGGGATACAGTTCCAAGCACACTGACGCTCACTGGTGTACAGTTCCACACACAATGACTCTCATGGGGATCAGTTCCGCACACACTGACGCTGACTGGGGTACAGTTGCACACACACTGACTCTCACTGGGGTACATTTCCACACACACTGAAACTCAATGGGGTACAGTTCCGCACACACTGACTATCACTGGGGTAAAGTTCCACACACTCTGATTCTCACTGGGATACAGGTTCACACAAACTGACTCGGACTGGAGTACAGTTCCACACACACTGACTCTCACTGGCATACAGTTCCACACAAAATGACTCAGACTGGGGTACAGTTCCACACACACTGACTCTCACTGTGGTAGAGTTCAACACACACGGACTCTCACTGGGGTACAGTTCAACACACACTGACTCTCACTGGGGTACAGTTCCACACACACTGACTCTCACTGGAATACAGTTCCACACAAACTGACTCTCACTGGGGTACTGTTCCACACATACTGACTCAAACTGGGATACAGTTCCACACACACAGACGCTCATTGGGGAACAGTTACACACACAATGAGACACACTGGGGTACAGTTACACACACACTGAATCTCACTGGGGTACAGTTCCACATACAGTGACTCTCACTGGGATACAGTTCCACACACACTGACTCTGAGTGGGATACAGTTCCACACACACTGACTCTAACTGGGGTACAGTTCCATACACACTGACTCTCACTGAGATACAGTCCAACACACACTGACTCTGATGGGATACAGTTCCACACACACTGACTCTCACTGGGGTACACGCACACTGAATCTGATTGTGGTACAGTTCCCCACAAACTGACTCTGAGTGATATACAGTTCCACACACACTGACTCTCACTGGGATACATTTCCAGACACACTGACTCTCACTGGGATACAGTTCCACACCCACTGCCTCTCACTGGGCTGCAGTTCCACAAACACTGACTCTCACAGGGGTACAGTTCCACACACACTGACTCTCACCGGCGTACAGTTCCACACACAATGACTCGCACCGGGTTGCAGTTCCACACACACTGACTCTCACTGGGGAGCAGTTCCACACACACTGACTCTGACTGGGGTACACTTCCACACACACCAACTCTCACTGGGGTACATTTCCACACACACTTACTCTCACTGGGGAACAGTTCCAGTTATACGGAATCAGATTGGGTTTAAGTTCCACACACACTGACTCTCACTGGGGAACAGTTCCACACACACTGACTCTGACTGGGGTTAACTTCCATACACACTGACTCTGACTGGGGTACAGTTCCACACACACTGACTCTCACTGGGATACAGTTCCACACACACTGAATCTTACTGTGGTACAATTCAACACAAACTCACTCTCACTGGTGTACAGTTCCACGCACATTGACTCTCACTGGTGCACAGTTCCACACACAATGACTCTCACGGGGATCAGTTCCGCACACACTGACGCTGACTGGGGTACAGTTGCACACACACTGACTCTCACTGGGGTACAGTTCCACACACACTGTCTCTCACTGGGATACAGTTCCACACACACTAACTCTGAGTGGGATACAGTTCCACACACACTGACTCTCACTGGGGTACAGTTCCATACACCCTGACTCTCACTGGGATACAGTTCCAAACACAACGACTCTCACTGAGATACAGTACAACACACACTGACTCTGATGGGATACAGTTCCAGACTCACTGACTCTCACTGGGATACAGTTCCAAGCACACTGACGCTCACTGGTGTACAGTTCCACACACAATGACTCTCATGGGGATCAGTTCCACACACACTGACACTGACTGGGGTACAGTTGCACACACACTGACTCTCACTGGGGTACATTTCCACACACACTGAAACTCAATGGGGTACAGTTCCGCACACACTGACTATCACTGGGGTAAAGTTCCACACACTCTGACTCTCACTGGGATACAGGTTCACACAAAATGACTCTGACTGGGGTACATTTCCACACACACTGACTCTCACTGTGGTAGAGTTCAACACACACGGACTCTCACTGGGGTACAGTTCAACACACACGGACTCTCACTGGGGTACAGTTCCACACACACTGACTCTCACTGGAATACAGTTCCACACAAACTGACTCTCACTGGGGTACTGATCCAAACATACTGACTCAAACTGGGATACAGTTCCACACACACAGACTCTCACTGGGGATCAGTTCCACACACAATGAGACACACTGGGGTACAGTTACACACACACTGAATCTCACTGGGGTACAGTTCCACATACAGTGACTCTCCCTGGGATACAGTTCCACACTTACTGACTCTGAGTGGGATACAGTTCCACACACACTGACTCTAACTGGAGTACAGTTCCATACACACTGAATCTCACTGGGATACAGTTCCATACACACTGACTCTCACTGAGATACAGTCCAACACACACTGACTCTGATGGGATACAGTTCCACACACACTGACTCTCACTGTGGTACAGTTCCACACACACTAACCCTCACAGGGGTATATTTCGACACACACGGACTCTCACTGGTGTACAGTTCCACGCACACTGACGATCACTGGGGTACTGTTCCATACATAATAAATCAAACTGGGATACAGTTCCACACACACAGACTCTCACTGGGGAACAGTTCCACACACAATGACACTCACTGGGGTACTGTTCCACATACACTGAATCTCACTGGGGTACAGTTGCACATACAATGACTCTCACTGGGATACAGTTCCACGCACACTGAATCTGATTGTGGTACAGTTCCCCACAAACTGACTCTGAGTGATATACAGTTCCACGCACACTGACTCCCACTGGGGTACAGTTCCATACACACTGACTCTCACTGGGATACATTTCCACACACATGACTCTCATTGGGATACAGTTCCCCACAAACTGACTCTGAGTGATATAAAGTTCCACACACACTGACTCCCAATGTCGTACAGTTCCAAAAGCAGTGACTCTCAATGGGGTACAGTTCATCATACACTGATTCTGACTGGGGTACAGTTCCACACACACTGACTCTCACTGGGATACAGTTCAACACACAATGACTCTCACTGGAGTACATTTCCACACATGCTGTCTCTCACTGGGTTAAACGTACACATAGACTGACTCTCACTGGGATACATTTCCAGACACACTGACTCTCACTGGGATACAGTTCCACACCCACTGCCTCTCACTGGGCTGCAGTTCCACAAACACTGACTCTCACAGGGGTACAGTTCCACACACACTGACTCTAACCGGCGTACAGTTCCACACACACTGACTCGCACCGGGTTGCAGTTCCACACACACTGACTCTCACTGGGGAGCAGTTCCACACACACTGACTCTGACTGGGGTACACTTCCACACACACTGACTCTCACTGGGGTACATTTCCACACACACTTACTCTCACTGGGGAACAGTTCCAGTTACACGGAATCAGATTGGGTTTAAGTTCCACACAAACTGACTCTCACTGGGGAACAGTTCCACACACACTGACTCTGACTGGGGTTAACTTCCATACACACTGACTCTGACTGGGGTACAGTTCCACACACACTGACTCTCACTGGGATACAGTTCCACACACACTGAATCTTACTGTGGTACAATTCAACACAAACTCACTCTCACTGGTGTACAGTTCCACGCACATTGACTCTCACAGGTGCACAGTTCCACACACAATGACTCTCATGGGGATCAGTTCCGCACACACTGACGCTGACTGGGGTACAGTTGCACACACACTGACTCTCACTGGGGTACAGTTCCACACACACTGTCTCTCACTGGGATACAGTTCCACACACACTAACTCTGAGTGGGATACAGTTCCACACACACTGACTCTCACTGGGGTACAGTTCCATACACCCTGACTCTCACTGGGATACAGATCCATACACAACGACTCTCACTGAGATACAGTACAACACACACTGACTCTGATGGGATACAGTTCCAGACTCACTGACTCTCACTGGTGTACAGTTCCACACACAATGACTCTCATGGGGATCAGTTCCGCACACACTGACGCTGACTGGGGTACAGTTGCACACACACTGACTCTCACTGGGGCACATTTCCACACACACTGAAACTCAATGGGGTACAGTTCCGAACACACTGACTATCACTGGGGTAAAGTTCCACACACTCTGACTCTCACTGGGATACAGGTTCACACAAACTGACTCGGACTGGAGTACAGTTCCACACACACTGACTCTCACTGTGGTACAGTTCCACACACACTAACCCTCACAGGGGTATATTTCGACACACACGGACTCTCACTGGTGTACAGTTCCACGCACACTGACGATCACTGGGGTACTGTTCCATACATAATAAATCAAACTGGGATACAGTTCCACACACACAGACTCTCACTGGGGAACAGTTCCACACACAATGACACTCACTGGGGTACTGTTCCACATACACTGAATCTCACTGGGGTACAGTTGCACATACAATGACTCTCACTGGGATACAGTTCCACGCACACTGAATCTGATTGTGGTACAGTTCCCCACAAACTGACTCTGAGTGATATACAGTTCCACGCACACTGACTCCCACTGGGGTACAGTTCCATACACACTGACTCTCACTGGGATACATTTCCACACACATGACTCTCATTGGGATACAGTTCCCCACAAACTGACTCTGAGTGATATAAAGTTCCACACACACTGACTCCCAATGTCGTACAGTTCCAAAAGCAGTGACTCTCAATGGGGTACAGTTCATCATACACTGATTCTGACTGGGGTACAGTTCCACACACACTGACTCTCACTGGGATACAGTTCAACACACAATGACTCTCACTGGAGTACATTTCCACACATGCTGTCTCTCACTGGGTTAAACGTACACATAGACTGACTCTCACTGGGATACATTTCCAGACACACTGACTCTCACTGGGATACAGTTCCACACCCACTGCCTCTCACTGGGCTGCAGTTCCACAAACACTGACTCTCACAGGGGTACAGTTCCACACACACTGACTCTAACCGGCGTACAGTTCCACACACACTGACTCGCACCGGGTTGCAGTTCCACACACACTGACTCTCACTGGGGAGCAGTTCCACACACACTGACTCTGACTGGGGTACACTTCCACACACACTGACTCTCACTGGGGTACATTTCCACACACACTTACTCTCACTGGGGAACAGTTCCAGTTACACGGAATCAGATTGGGTTTAAGTTCCACACAAACTGACTCTCACTGGGGAACAGTTCCACACACACTGACTCTGACTGGGGTTAACTTCCATACACACTGACTCTGACTGGGGTACAGTTCCACACACACTGACTCTCACTGGGATACAGTTCCACACACACTGAATCTTACTGTGGTACAATTCAACACAAACTCACTCTCACTGGTGTACAGTTCCACGCACATTGACTCTCACAGGTGCACAGTTCCACACACAATGACTCTCATGGGGATCAGTTCCGCACACACTGACGCTGACTGGGGTACAGTTGCACACACACTGACTCTCACTGGGGTACAGTTCCACACACACTGTCTCTCACTGGGATACAGTTCCACACACACTAACTCTGAGTGGGATACAGTTCCACACACACTGACTCTCACTGGGGTACAGTTCCATACACCCTGACTCTCACTGGGATACAGATCCATACACAACGACTCTCACTGAGATACAGTACAACACACACTGACTCTGATGGGATACAGTTCCAGACTCACTGACTCTCACTGGTGTACAGTTCCACACACAATGACTCTCATGGGGATCAGTTCCGCACACACTGACGCTGACTGGGGTACAGTTGCACACACACTGACTCTCACTGGGGCACATTTCCACACACACTGAAACTCAATGGGGTACAGTTCCGAACACACTGACTATCACTGGGGTAAAGTTCCACACACTCTGACTCTCACTGGGATACAGGTTCACACAAACTGACTCGGACTGGAGTACAGTTCCACACACACTGACTCTCACTGGCATACAATTCCACACAAAATGACTCTGACTGGGGTACAGTTCCACACACACTGACTCTCACTGTGGTAGAGTTCAACACACACGGACTCTCACTGGGGTACAGTTCAACACACACGGACTCTCACTGGGGTACAGTTCCACACACACTGACTCTCACTGGAATACAGTTCCACACAAACTGACTCTGAGTGGGATACAGTTCCACACACACTAACTCTAACTGTGGTACAGTTCCATACACACTGACTCTCACTGGGATACAGTTCCATACACACTGACTCTCACTGAGATACAGTCCAACACACACTGACTCTGATGGGATACAGTTCCACACACACTGACTCTCACTGGGGTACAGTTCCACACACACTAACCCTCACAGGGGTATATTTCCACACACACGGACTCTCACTGGTGTACAGTTCCACGCACACTGACGATCACTGGGGTACTGTTCCACACATACTAAATCAAACTGGGATACAGTTCCACACACACAGACTCTCACTGGGGAACAGTTCCACACACAATGACACTCACTGGGGTACTGTTCCACATACACTGAATCTCACTGGGGTACAGTTGCACACACAATGACTCTCACTGGGATACAGTTCCACGCACACTGAATCTGATTGTGGTACAGTTCCCCACAAACTGACTCTGAGTGATATACAGTTCCACACACACTGACTCCCACTGGGGTACAGTTCCATACACACTGACTCTCACTGGGATACATTTCCACACACATGACTCTCATTGGGATACAGTTCCCCACAAACTGACTCTGAGTGATATAAAGTTCCACACACACTGACTCCCACTGTCGTACAGTTCCAAAAGCACTGACTCTCAATGGGGTACAGTTCATCATACACTGATTCTGACTGGGATACAGTTCCACACACACTGACTCTCACTGGGATACAGTTCAACACACAATGACTCTCACTGGGGTACATTTCCACACATGCTGTCTCTCACTGGGATAAACGTACACATAGACTGACTCTCACTGGGGAACTGTTCCACACACACTGACTCTCACTGGGATACATTTCCACACACACTGACTCTCACTGGGATACAGTTCCACAAAAACTGTCTCTCACTGTAATACAGTTCCACACATACTGCATCTCACTGGGGTACAGTTCCACACACACTGACTCTCACTGGGGTACAGTTCCACACACACTGACTCGCACAGAGGCACAGTTCCACACATAATGACTCTCACTGGGGTACAATTCCACACACACTGACTCTCACTGGGGTACAGTTCCACACATGCTGTCTCTCACTGGGGTACAGTTCCAAACACACTGACTCTCACTGGGGAACAGATCCACACATACTGACTCTCACTGGGGTACAGTTCCACACACACTGACTCTCACTGGGGTACCTTTCCACACACACTGACTCTCACTGGTGTACAGTTCCACACACACTGACTCCCACTGTGGTACAGTTCCACATACAGTGACTCTCACTGGGATACAATTCCACACACACTGACTCTGAGTGGGATACAGTTCCACACACACTGACTCTAACTGGGGTACAGTTCCATACACACTGACTCTCACTGCGATACAGTTCCATACACACTGATTCTCACTGAGATACAGTCCAACACACACTGACTCTGATGGGATACAGTTCCACACACACTGACTCTTCACTGTGGTACAGTTCCTTACACACTAACACTCACATTGGTATATTTCCACACACACGGACTCTCACTGGTGTACAGTTCCACGCACACTGACGATCACTGGGGTACTGTTCCAAACATACTAAATCAAACTGGGATAAAGTTCCACACACACAGACTCTCACTGGGGAACAGTTCCACACACAATGACACTCACTGGAGTACTGTTCCACTCACACTGAATCTCACTGGGGTACATTTGCACACACAATGACTGTCACTGGGATACAGTTCCACGCACACTGACACTGATTGGGGTACAGTTGCACAAACACTTACACTCTCTCGGGTACAGTTCCACACATACTGACTCTCACTGGGGTACAGTTCCACACACATTGACTCTCTTTGGGGTACAGTTCCACACATGCTGTCTCTCACTGGGGTACAGTTCCACACATGCTGACTCTCACTGGGGAACAGTTCCACACACACTTACTCTCACTGGGGAACAGTTCCAGTTACACGGACTCAGATTGGGTTTAAGTTCCACACACACTGACTCTCACTGGGGAACAGTTCCACACACACTGACTCTGACTCTGACTGGGGTACACTTCCATACACGCTGACTCTGACTGGGGTCCAGTTCCACACACACTGACTCTCACTGAGATACAGTTCCACACACACTGAATCTTACTGTGGCACAATTCCACACACACTCACTCTCACAGGTGTACAGTTCCACGCACACTGACGCTCACTGGTGTACAGTTCCACACACAATGACTCTCATGGGGATCAGTTCCACACACACTGACGCTGACTGGGGTACAGTTGCACACACACTGACTCTCACTGGGTTACAGTTCCACACACACTGTCTCTCACTGGGATACAGTTCCACACACTATAACTCTGAGTGGGATACAGTTCCACACACACTGACTCTCACTGGGGTACAGTTCCATACACACTGACTCTCACTGGGATACAATTCCATACACACTGACTCTCACTGAGATACAGTCCAACACACACTGACTCTGATGGGATAAAGTTCCAGACTCACTGACTCTCACTGGGATACAGTTCCACGCACACTGACGCTCACTGGTGTACAGTTCCACACACAATGACTCTCATGGGGATCAGTTCCGCACACACTGACGCTGACTGGGGTACAGTTGCACACACAGTGACTCTCACTGGGGTACATTTCCACACACACTGAAACTCAATGGGGTACAGTTCCGCACACATTGACTATCACTGGGGTAAAGTTCCACACACTCTGACTCTCACTGGGATACAGGTTCACACACACTGACTCGGACTGGAGTATAGTTACACACACACTGACTCTCAATGGCATACAGTTCCACACAAACTGACTCTGACTGGGGTTAACTTCCATACACACTGACTCTGACTGGGGTCCAGTTCCACACACACTGACTCTCACTGAGATACAGTTCCACACACACTGAATCTTACTGTGGTACAATTCCACATACACTCACTCTCACTGGTGTACAGTTCCACGCACACTGACGCTCACTAGTGTACAGTTCCACACACAATGTCTGTCATGGGGATCAGTTCCACACACACTGACGCTGACTGGGGTACAGTTGCACACACACTGACTCTCGCTGGGTTACAGTTCCACAAACACTGTCTCTCACTGGGATACAGTTCCTCACACTCTAACTCTGAGTGGGATACAGTTCCACACACACTGACTCTCACTGGGGTACAGTTCCATACACACTGACTCTCACTGGGATACAGTTCCATACACACTGACTCTCACTGAGATACAGTCCAACACACACTGACTCTGATGGGATAAAGTTACAGACTCACTGACTCTCACTGGGATACAGTTCCACGCACACTGACGCTCACTGGTGTGCAGTTCCACACAAACTGACTCTGACTGGGGTACAGTTCCACACACACTGACTCTCACTGTGGTAGAGTTCAACACACACGGACTCTCACTGGGGTACAGTTCAACACACACTGACCCTCACTGGGGTACAGTTCCACACATGCTGTCTCTTGCTGGGGTACAGTTCCCCACACACTGACTCTCACAGGGGAACAGCTCCACACACACTGACTCTCACTGGGATACATTTCCACACAAACTGACTCTCACTGGGGTACTGTTCCACACATACTGACTCAAACTGGGTTACAGTTCCACACACACAGACTCTCATTGGGGAACAGTTCCACACACAATGAGACCCACTGGGGTACAGTTACACACACACTGAATCTCACTGGGGTACAGTTCCACACACAGTGACACTCACTGGGATACAGTTCCACACACACTGACTCTGAGTGGGATACAGTTTCACACACACTGACTCTAACTGCGGTACAGTTCCATACACACTGACTCTCACTGGGATACAGTTCCATACACACTGACTCTCACTGAGATACAGTCCAACACACACTGACTCTGATGGGATACAGTTCCACACACACTGACGCTCACTGGGGTACAGTTCCACACACACTAACACTCACAGGGGTATATTTCCACACACACGGACTCTCACTGGGGAACAGTTCCACATGCAATGACACTCACTGGGGTACAGTTCCACACACACTGAATCTCACTGGGGTACATTTGCACACACAATGACTCTCACTGGGATACAGTTCCACGGACACTGACTCTGATTGGGGAACAGTTGCACAAACACTTACTCTCTCTGGGGTACAGTTCCACACATACTGACTCTCACTAGGGTACAGTTCCCACACACTGACTCTCAGAGGGGTACAGTTCCACACATGCTGACTCTCACTGGGGAACAGTTCAACACACACTGACTCTCACTGGGATACAGTTCCACACCCACTGCCTCTCACAGGGCTGCAGTTCCACACACACTGACTCTGACTGGGGTACAGTTCCACACACACAGACTCTCACCTGCGTACAGTTCCACACACACTGACTCTCACCGGGGTGCAGTTCCACACACACTGACGCTCACCGGGGTAAAGTTCCACACACACTGACTCTCACCGGGGTACAGTTCCACACACACTGATTCACACTGGGGAACAGTTCCACACACACTGACTCTGACTGGGGTACACTAACACACACACTGACTCAGACTGGGTTTAAGTTCCACAAACACTGACTCTGACTGGGGTACTGTTGCACACACACTGACTCTCACTTGGGTACAGTTCCACACACACGGACTCTCACTGGGTAACAGTTCCACACACAGTGACTCTGACTGGGGTTAAGTTCCATACACACTGACTCTGACTGGGGTACAGTTCCACACACACTGACTCACACTGGGATACAGTATAACGCACACTGACTCTCACTGGGGTACAGTTCCACACACACTGACTCTCACTGGGGTACATTTCCACACACACTGACTCTCACTGGTGTACAGCTCCACACACACTGACTCTGACAGGGGTACAGTTCCACACAAACTGACTCTCAATGTGGTACAGTTCAACACACACTGACTCTCACTGGGGTGCAGTTCAGCACACACTGACTCTCACTGGGGTCCAGTTCCACACATGCTTTCTCTCACTGGGGTACAGTTCCCCACACACTGACTCTCACTGCGGAACTTATCCACACACACTGACTCTCACTGGGGTACTTTTACACACATAATGACTCTCACTGTGATACAGCTCTACATACTCTAACTCTCTTTGGGGAGCAGTTCCACACACACTGACTCTCACTTGGGTACAGTTCCACACAAACTAACTCTCACTGGCGTACAGTTCCACACATACTGACTCTCACCGGGGTGCCGTTCCACACACACTGACTCTCACCGGAGTAAAGTTCCACACACACTGACTCTCACGGGGGTACAGTTCCACACACACTGACTCTCGCTGGGGAACAGTTCCACACACACTGATTCTGACTGTGGTACACTTCCACACACACTGACTCTCACTGGTTTACAGTTCCACACACACTTACTCTCGCTGGGGAACAGTTCCAGACACACTGACTCAGAGTGGGTTTAAGTTCCACACACACTGTCTCTGACTGGGGTACAGTTGCACACACACTTACTCTCGATGGGGTACAGTTCCACAGACGCTGACTCTCACTGGGAAACAGTTCCACACACACTGACTCTGACTGGGGTTAAGTTCCACACACACTGACTCTGACTGGGGTACAGTTCCACACACACTGACACTCACTGGGATACAGTTTAACGCACAATGACTCTCACTGGGTTACAGTTCCACACACACTGACTCTCATTGGGATACAGTTCCCCAGTCACTGACTCTGAGTGGGATACAGTTCCACACACACTGACAGTCACTGGGATACAGTTCCACACACATAGACTCTGACTGTGATAGTGTTCCACACACAATAACTCTCACTGGGGTACAGTTCCACGCACACTAACTCTCACTGGGGGACATTTCCGCACACACTGACTCTCACTGGAGTACAGTTCAACACACACTGACTCTCACTGGGGTACAATTCCACACACACTCACTCTCACTGGTGTACAGTTCCACGCACACTGACGCTCACTGGGATACAGTTCCTTACACACTGACTCTCACTGAGATACAGTCCAACACACACTGACTCTGATTGGATAAAGATCCAGACTCACTGACTCTCACTGGGATACAGTTCCATACACACTGACTCTCACTGAGATACAGTCCAACACACACTGACTATGATTGGATAAAGATCCAGACTCACTGACTCTCACTGGGATACAGTTCCACGCACAGTGACGCTCACTGGTGTACAGTTCCACACACAATGACTCTCATGGGGATCAGTTCAGCACACACTGACGCTGACTGGGGTACAGTTGCACACACAATGACTCTCACTGGGGTACATTTCCACACACACTTAAACTCAATGGGGTACAGTTCCGCACACACTGACTATCACTGGGATAAAGTTCCACACACTCTGACTCTCACTGGGATACAGGTTCACAAACACTGACTCGGACTGGAGTACAGTTCCACACACACTGACTCTCACTGGCATACAGTTCCACACAAACTGACTCTGACTGGGGTACAGTTCCACACACACTGACTCTCACTGTGGTAGAGTTCAACACACACGGACTCTCACTGGGGTACAGTTCCACACACACTGACTCTCACTGGGGTACAGTTCCACACATGCTGTCTCTTGCTGGGGTACAGTTCCCCACACACTGACTCTCACAGTGGAACAGTTCCACACACACTGACTCTCACTGGGATACAGTTCCACACAAACTGAATCTCACTGGGGTACAGTTCCACACATACTGACTCAAACTGGGATACAGTTCCACACACACAGACTCTCACTGGGGAACAGTTCCACACACAATGTGACACACTGGGGTACAGTTACACACACACTGAATCTCACTGGGGTACAGTTCCACACACAGTGACTCTCACTGGGATACAGTTCTACACACACTGACTCTGAGTGGGATACAGTTCCACACACACTGACTCTAACTGGGGTACAGTTCCATACACACTGACTCTCACTGGGATACAGTTCCATACACACTGACTCTCACAGAGATACAGTCCAACACACACTGACTCTGATGGGATACAGTTCCACACAAACTGACTCTCACTGGGGTACAGTTCCACACACACTAACACTCACAGGGGTATATTTCCACACACACGGACTCCCACTGGTGTACAGTTCCACGCACACTGACTCAAACTCGGATACAGTTCCACACACACAGACTCTCACTGGGGAACAGTTCCACACACAATGAGACACACTGGGGTACAGTAACACACAGACTGAATCTCACTGGGGTACAGTTCCACACACACTGACTCTCACTGGGATACAGTTCCATACACACTGACTCTCACTGAGATACAGTCCAACACACACTGACTCTGATGGGATACAGTTCCACACAAACTGACTCTGACTGGGGCACAGTTCCACACACACTGACTCTCACTGTGGTAGAGTTCACCACACACGGACTTCCACTGGGGTACAGTTCAACACACACTGACTCTCACTGGTGTACAGTTCCACACATGCTGTCTCTTGCTGGGGTACAGTTCCCCACACACTGACTCTCACAGGGGAACAGTTCCACACGCACTGACTCTCACTGGGATACAGTTCCACACAAACTGACTCTCACTGGGGTACTGTTCCACACATACTGACTCAAACTGGGATACAGTTCCACGCACACAGACTCTCACTGGGGAACAGTTCCACACACAATGAGACACACTGGGGTACAGTTACACACACACTGAATCTCACTGGGGTACAGTTCCACACACAGTGACTCTCACTGGGATACAGTTCCACACACACTGACTCTGAGTGGGATACAGTTCCACACACACTCACTCTCACTGGTGTACAGTTCCACGCACACTGACGCTCACTGGGATACAGTTCCTTACACACTGACTCTCACTGAGATACAGTCCAACACACACTGACTCTGATTGGATAAAGATCCAGACTCACTGACTCTCACTGGGATACAGTTCCATACACACTGACTCTCACTGAGATACAGTCCAACACACACTGACTATGATTGGATAAAGATCCAGACTCACTGACTCTCACTGGGATACAGTTCCACGCACACTGACGCTCACTGGTGTACAATTCCACACGCAATGACTCTCATGGGGATCAGTTCAGCACACACTGACGCTGACTGGGGTACAGTTGCACACACAATGACTCTCACTGGGGTACATTTCCACACACACTTAAACTCAATGGGGTACAGTTCCGCACACACTGACTATCACTGGGGTAAAGTTCCACACACTCTGACTCTCACTGGGATACAGTTTACACACACTGACTCGGACTGGAGTACAGTTCCACACACACTGACTCTCACTGGCATACAGTTCCACACAAACTGACTCTGACTGGGGTACAGTTCCACACACACTGACTCTCACTGTGGTAGAGTTCAACACACACGGACTCTCACTGGGGTACAGTTCAACACACACTGACTCTCACAGTGGAACAGTTCCACACACACTGACTCTCACTGGGATACAGTTCCACACAAACTGACTCTCACTGGGGTACTGTTCCACACATACTGACTCAAACTGGGATACAGTTCCACACACACAGACTCTCACTGGGCAACAGTTCCACACACAATGTGACACACTGGGGTACAGTTACACACAGACTGAATCTCACTGGGGTACAGTTCCACACACAGTGACTCTCACTGGGATACAGTTCTACACACACTGACTCTAACTGGGGTACAGTTCCATAGACACTGACTCTCACAGAGATACAGTCCAACACACACTGACTCTGATGGGATACAGTTCCACACACACTGACTCTCACTGGGGTACAGTTCCACACACACTAACACTCACAGGGGTATATTTCCACACACACGGACTCCCACTGGTGTACAGTTCCACGCACACTGACTCAAACTGGGATACAGTTCCACACACACAGACTCTCACTGGGGAACAGTTCCACACACAATGAGACACACTGGGGTACAGTAACACACAGACTGAATCTCACTGGGGTACAGTTCCACACACAGTGACTCTCACTGGGATACAGTTCCACACACACTGACTCTGAGTGGGATACAGTTCCACACACACTGACTCTCACTGGGATACAGTTCCATACACACTGACTCTCACTGAGATACAGTCCAACACACACTGACTCTGATGGGATACAGTTCCACACAAACTGACTCTGACTGGGGTACAGTTCCACACACACTGACTCTCACTGTGGTAGAGTTCAACACACACGGACTTCCACTGGGGTACAGTTCAACACACACTGACTCTCACTGGGGTACAGTTCCACACATGCTGTCTCTTGCTGGGGTACAGTTCCCCACGCACTGACTCTCACAGGGGAACAGTTCCACACGCACTGACTCTCACTGGGATACAGTTCCACACAAACTGAATCTCACTGGGGTACTGTTCCACACATACTGACTCAAACTGGGATACAGTTCCACGCACACTGACTCTCACTGGGGAACAGTTCCACACACAATGAGACACACTGGGGTACAGTTACACACACACTGAATCTCACTGGGGTACAGTTCCACACACAGTGACTCTCACTGGGATACAGTTCCACACACACTGACTCTGAGTGGGATACAGTTCCACACACACTGACTCTAACTGGGGTACAGTTCCATAAACACTGACTCTCACTGGGATACAGTTCCATACACACTGACTCTCACTGAGATACAGTCCAACACACACTGACTCTGATGGGATAAAGTTCCACACACAATGACTCTCACTGGGGTACAGTTCCACACACACTAACCCTAACAGGGGTATATTTCCACACACACGGACTCTCACTGGTGTACAGTTCCACGCACACTGACGATCACTGGGGTACTGTTCCACACATACTAAATCAAACTGGGATACAGTTCCACACACACACACTCTCACTGGCGAACAGTTCCACACACAATGACACTCACTGGGGTACTGTTCCACACACACTGAATCTCACTGGGGTACAGTTGCACACATAATGACTCTCACTGGGATACAGTTCCACGCACACTGACTCTGATTGGGGTACAGTTACACAAAAACTTACTCTCTCTGGGGTACAGTTCCACACATACTGACTCTCACTAGGGTACAGTTCCACACACACTGACTCTCAGAGGGGTACAATTCCACACATGCTGACTCTCACTGGGATACTGTTCCACACACAAGGACTCTCACTGGGATTCAGTTCCACACACACTGACTCTCACTGGGATACATTTGCACACCCACTGCCACACACAGGGCTGCAGTTCCACACACACTGACTCTCACCGGGTTACAGTTCCACACACACAGATTCTCACCTGCGTACAGTTCCACACACACTGACTCTCACCGGGGTGCAGTTCCACACACACTGACGCTCACCGGGGTACAGTTCCAAACAAACTGACACTCACTGGGGTACAGTTTCACACACACTGATTCTCACTGGGGAACAGTTCCACACACGCTGACTCTGACTGGGGTACACTAACACACACACTGACTCTCACTGGGGTGCAGTTCCACACACACGTACTCTCACTGGGGAACAGTTCCACACACAATGACTCAGACGGGGTTTAATTTCCACAAACACTGACTCTGACTGGGGTACTGTTGCACACACACTGACTCGCACTTGGGTACAGTTCCAGACACACTGACTCTCACTGGGAAACAGTTCCACACACACTGACTCAGACTGGGGTTAAGTTCCATACACACTGACTCTGACTGGGGTACAGTTCCACACACACTGACTCACACTGGGATACAGTATAACGCACTCTGACTCTCACTGTGGTACAGTGCCACACACACTGACTCTCACTGGGCTAAAGTTCCATACACACTGTCTCTCACTGGGATACATTTCCACACACACTGACTCTCATTGGGATACAGTTCCCCACAAACTGACTCTGAGTGGGATACAGTTCCACACACACTGACTCCCACTGGGGTACAGTTCCATACACACTGACTCTCACTGGGATACAGTTGCACACACACTGACTCTCACTTGGATACAGTTCCACACACACTGACTCTGTCTGGGATACAGTTCCACACACACTGACTCTGACAGGGGTACAATTCCACACAAACTGACTCTCAATGTGGTACAGTTCAACACACAATGACTCTCACTGGGGTGCAGTTCAACACAAACTGACTCTCTCTGGGGTCCAGTTCCACACATGCTTTCTCTCACTGGGGTACAGCTTCCCACACACTGACTCTCACTGGGGAACTTATCCACACACACTGACTCTCACTGGGGTACTTTTCCAAACATAATGACACTCACTTTGATACAGTTCTACACTCTCTAACTCTCACTGGGGAACAGGTCCACACAAACTGACTCTCACTGGGGTAGTGTTCCACACACACTGACTCTCCCTGCGATGCAGTTCCACACACACTGACTCTCACTGGGATACAGTTCCACACACACTGACTCTCACTGGGATACTGTTACACACCCACTGCCTCTCACTGGGCTGCTGTTCCACACACACTGACTCTGACCGGGGTAAAGTTCCACACACACTGACTCTCACTGGCGTACAGTTAAAAAAAAAATACTGACTCTCACCGGGGTGCTGTTCCACACACACTGACTCTCACCGGGGTAAAGTTCCACACACACTGACTCTCACTGGGGTACAGTTCCACACACACTGACTCTCACTGGGGAACAGTTCCACACACACTGATTCTGACTGTGGTACACTTCCACACACACTGACTCTCACTTTGTTACAGTTCCACACACACTTACTCTCACTGGGGAACATTTCCAGACACACTGACTCAGAGTGGGTTTAATTTCCACACACACTGACTCTGACTGGGGTACAGTTGCACACACACTTACACTCGATGGGGTACAGTTCCACACACACTGACTCTCACTGGGAAACAGTTCCACACACACTGACTCTGACTGGGGTTAAGTTCCATACACACTGACTCTGACTGGGGTACAGTTCCACACACACTGACTCTCACTGGGATACAGTTTAATGCACACTGACTCTCACCCGGTTACAGTTCCACACACACTGACTCTGACTGGGGTAAAGTTCCAAACACACTGACTCTCACTGGGCTACAGTTCCACACACACTGACTCTCATTGGGATACTGTTCCCCAGTCACTGACTCTGAGTGGGATACAGTTCCACACACACTGACTCCCACAGGGGTACACTTCCATACACACTGACTCTCACTGGGATACAGTTGCACCCACACTGACAGTCACTGGGATACAGTTCCACACACATTGACTCTGACTGGGATAAAGTTCCACACACACTGACTCTCACTGGGGTACAGTTCCACGCACACTAACTCTCACTGGGGGACATTTCCACACACACTGACTCTCACTGGAGTACAGTTCCACACACACTGACTCTCACTCGGGTACAGTTCCTCACACACTGACTCTCACTGAGATACAGTTGCACACAAATTGTATCTGACTGTGGTACAGCTACAAACACACTGACTCTCACTGGGGTACATTTGCAACCACACCGACACTCACTGGGATACAGTTCCACACGCACAGAATCTCATGGGAAACAGTTTCACACACACTGACCCTCACAGGGGTACAGTTCCACACACACTTACTCTCACTGGGATACAGTTCCACACACACTGACTCTGACTGGGATACAGTTCCACACGCACTGACTCTCACTGGGGTACAGTTCAAAATACACTGACTCTGACTGGGGTACAGTTCCACACAATGACTCTGAAAGGATACAGTTCCACAAACACTGACACTCAATGTAATACAGTTCCACACATACTGCCTCTCACTGGAGTACAATTCCACACACACTGACTCTCACTGGGGTACATTTCCACACACACTGACTCTCACTGAGGTACAGTTCCACAAATACTGACGCTCACTGGGGTCCAGTTCCACACACACTGACGCTCACTGGGGTGCAGTTCCACACATGCTGTCTCTCACTGGGGTACAGTTCCACACGCACTGACTCTCACTGTGGAACAGTTCCACACACACTGACTCTCACTGTGGTACAGTTCCACATGCACTGACTCTGACTGGGCTACAGTTCCACACACACTGCCTCTCACTGTGGTACAGTTCGACACAAACTGACTCTCACTGTGGTACAGTTCAACACACACTGACTCTCACTGGAGTACAGTTCCACACATGCTGTCTCTCACTGGGATACAGTTCCACACACACTTACTCTCACTGGGGTACAGTTCCACACACACTGACTCTCACTGCGATACAGTTCCACACACACTGACTCTGATTGTGGCACAGTTCCACAAATTCTTACTCTCACTGGGGTACAGTTCCACACACACTGACTCTCAAAGTGGAACAGTTCCACACACACTGACTCTCACCGTGGTACAGTTCCACATGCACTGACTCTGACTGGGCTACAGTTCCACACACACTGACTCTCACTGTGGTACAGTTCAACGCACAATGTCTCTCACTGGAGAACAGTTCCACATATGCTGTCTCTAACTGGTATACAGTTCCCCACACACTGACGCTCACTGGGGAACAGTTCCACACACACTGACTCTCACTGGTGTACAGTTCCACACACACTAACTCTCACTGGGATACAGTTCCACACACACTGACTCTCATTGGGATACAGTTCCCCAGTCACTGACTCTCACTGGGATACAGTTCCACACCCACTGCCTCTCACTGGGCTGCAGTTCCACAAACACTGACTCTCACCGGGGTTCAGTTCCACACACACTGACTATCACCGGCGTACAGTTCCACACACACTGACTCGCACCGGATTGCAGTTCCACACACACTGACTCTCACCGGGGTACAGCTCCACACACACTCACTCTCACCGGGCTACACTTCCACACACATTGACTCTCACTGGGGAACAGTTCCACACACACTGACTCTGACTGGGGTACACTTCGACACACACTGACTCTCACTGGGGTACAGTTCCACACACACTTACTCTCACTGGGGAACAGTTCCAGTTACACGGACTCAGATTGGGTTTAAGTTCCACACGCACTGACTCTCACTGGGGAACAGTTCCACACACACAGACTCTGACTGGGGTTAACTTCCATACACACTGACTCTGACTGGGGTACAGTTCCACACACACTGACTCCCTCTGAGATACAGTTCCACACACACTGAATCTTACTGTGGTACAATTCCACACACACTCACTTTCACTGGTGTACAGTTCCACGCTCACTGCCGCTCACTGGTGTACAGTTCCACACACAATGACTCTCATGGGGATCAGTTCCACACACACTGACGCTGACTGGGGTACAGTTGCACACACACTGACTCTCACTGGGTTACAGTTCCACACGCATTGTCTCTCACTGGGATACAGTTCCACACACACTAACTCTGAGTGGGATACAGTTCCACACACACTAACTCTCACTGGGGTACAGTTCCATACACACTGACTCTCACTGGGATACAGTTCCATACACACTGACTCTCACTGAGATACAGTCCAACACACACTGACTCTGATGGGATAAAGTTCCAGACTCACTGACTCTCACTGGGATACAGTTCCACGCACACTGACGCTCACTGGTGTACAGTTCCACACACAATGACTCTCATGGGGATCAGTTCCGCACACACTGACGCTGACTGGGGTACAGTTGCACGCACACTGACTGTCACTGGGATACATTTCCACACACACTGAAACTCAATGGGGTACAGTTCCGCACACACTGACTATCACTGGGGTAAAGTTCCACACATTCTGACTCTCACTGGCATACAGTTCCACACGAACTGACTCTGACTGGGGTACAGTTCCACACACACTGACTCTCACTGTGGTAGAGTTCAACACACACGGACTCTCACTGGGGTACAGTTCAACACACACTGACTCTCACTGGGGTACAGTTCCACACATGCTGTTTCTTGCTGGGGTACAGTTCCCCACACACTGACTCTCACAGGGGAACAGTTCCACACACACTGACTCTCACTGGGATACAGTTCCACACAAACTGACTCTCACTGGGGACTGTTCCACACATACTGACTCAAACTGGGATACAGTTCCACACACACAGACTCTCACTGGGGAACAGTTCCACACACAATGAGACAAACTGGGGTACAGTTACACACACACTGAATCTCACTGGGGTACAGTTCCACACACAGTGACTCTCACTGGGATACAGTTCCACACACACTGACTCTGAGTGGGATACAGTTCCACACACACTGACTCTAACTGGGGTACAGTTCCATACACACTGACTCTCACTGGGATACAGTTCCATACACACTGATTCTCACTGAGATACAGTTCCATACACACTGACTCTGATGGGATACAGTTCAACACACACTGACTCTCACTGGGGTAAAGTTCCACACACAATAACCCTCACAGGGGTATATTTCCACACACACGGACTCTCACTGGTGTACAGTTCCACGCACACTGACGATCACTGGGGTACTGTTCCACACATACTAAATCAAACTGGGATACAGTTCCACACACACAGACTCTCACTGGGGAACAGTTCCACACACACTGACACTCACTGGGGTACAGTTCCACACACACTGAATCTCACTGGGGTACAGTTGCACACACAATGACTCTCACTGGGATACAGTTCCACGCAAACTGACTCTGATTGGGGTACAGTTGCACAAACACTTACTCTCTCTGGGGTACAGTTCCACACATACTGACTCTCACTAGGGTACAGTTCCACACACACTGACTCTCACAGGGGCACAGTTCCACACACACAGACTCTCACCTGCGTACAGTTCCACACACACTGACTCTCACCGGGGTGCAGTTCCACACACACTGACGCTCACCGGGAACAGTTTAACCACACTGACTCTCACCTGGGTTACAGTTCCACACACACTGACTCTCACTGGGATACAGTTCCAAACACACTGCACTCACTGGGAACAGTACCACACACACTGATTCTCATTTGGATACAGTTCCCCAGTCACCGACTCTGAGGGGGATACAGTTCCACACACACTGACTCCCACAGGGGTACATTTCCATACACACTGACTCTCACTGGGATACAGTTGTACACACACTGACAGACACTGGGATACATTTCCACACACATTGACTCTGACTGGGGTAGAGTTCCACGCACACTAACTCTCACGGGGGGACATTTCCACACACACTGACTCTCACTGGAGTACAGTTCAACACACACTGACTCTCACTGGGGTACAATTCCACCCACACTCAGTCTCACTGGTGTAAATTTCCACGCACACTGACGCTCACTGGTGTACAGTTCCACACACAATGACTCTCATGGGGATTAGTTCCGCACACACTGATGCTGACTGGGGTACAGTTGCACACACACTGACTCTCACTGGGGTACAGTTCCACACACACTGTCTCTCACTGGGATACAGTTCCACACACACTAACTCTGAGTGGGATACAGTTCCACACACACTGACTCTCACTGGGGTACAGTTCCATACACACTGACTCTCACTGGGATACAGTTCCATACACACTGACTCTCACTGAGATACAGTCCAACACACAACAACTCTGATGAGATAAAGATCCAGACTCACTGACTCTCACGGGGATACAGTTCAATGCACACTGACGCTCACTGGTGTACAGTTCCAAATACAATGACTCTCGTGGGGATCAGTTCCGCACACACTGACGCTGACTGGGGTACAGTTGCACACACACTGACTCTCACTGGGATACATTTCCACACACTCTGACTCTCATTGGGATACAGTTCCCCACAAACTGACTCTGAGTGGGATACAGTTCCACACACACTGACTCCCACTGGGGTACAGTTCCACACAAACTGACTCTGACTGGGGTACAGTTCCACACACACTGACTCTCACTGTGGTAGAGTTCAACACACACGGACTCTCACTGGGGTACAGTTCAACACACACTGACTCTCACTGGGGTACAGTTCCACACATGCTGTCTCTTGCTGGGGTACAGTTCCCCACACACTGACTCTCACAGGGGAACAGTTCCACACACACTGACTCTCACTGGGATACAGTTCCACACAAACTGACTCTCACTGGGGTACTGTTCCACACATACTGACTCAAACTGGGATACAGTTCCACACACACAGACTCTCACTGGGGAACAGTTCCACACACAATGAGACAAACTGGGGTACAGTTACACACACACTGAATCTCACTGGGGTACAGTTCCACACACAGTGACTCTCACTGGGATACAGTTCCACACACACTGACTCTGAGTGGGATACAGTTCCACACACACTGACTCTAACTGGGGTACAGTTCCATACACACTGACTCTCACTGGGATACAGTTCCATACACACTGATTCTCACTGAGATACAGTTCCATACACACTGACTCTGATGGGATACAGTTCAACACACACTGACTCTCACTGGGGTAAAGTTCCACACACAATAACCCTCACAGGGGTATATTTCCACACACACGGACTCTCACTGGTGTACAGTTCCACGCACACTGACGATCACTGGGGTACTGTTCCACACATACTAAATCAAACTGGGATACAGTTCCACACACACAGACTCTCACTGGGGAACAGTTCCACACACAATGACACTCACTGGGGTACAGTTCCACACACACTGAATCTCACTGGGGTACAGTTGCACACACAATGACTCTCACTGGGATACAGTTTCACGCACACTGACTCTGATTGGGGTACAGTTTCAAAAACACTTACTTTCTCTGGGGTACAGTTCAACACATACTGACTCTCACTAGGGTACAGTTCCACACACACTGTCTCTCACAGGGGCACAGTTCCACACATGCTGAATCTCACTGGGGAACAGTTCCACACACACTGACTCTCACTGGGATACAGTTCCACACACACTGACTCTCACTGGGATACAGTTTAACGCTCACTGACTCTCTCTGGGTTACAGTTCCACACACACTGACTCTCTCTGGGTTAAAGTTCCAAACACACTGACACTCACTGGGATACAGTACCACACACACTGATTCTCATTTGGATACAGTTCCCCAGTCACCGACTCTGAGGGGGATACAGTTCCACACACACTGACTCCCACAGGGGTACATTTCCATACACACTGACTCTCACTGGGATACAGTTGTACACACACTGACAGACACTGGGATACATTTCCACACACATTGACTCTGACTGGGGTAGAGTTCCACGCACACTAACTCTCACGGGGGGACATTTCCACACACACTGACTCTCACTGGAGTACAGTTCAACACACACTGACTCTCACTGGGGTACAATTCCACCCACACTCAGTCTCACTGGTGTAAATTTCCACGCACACTGACGCTCACTGGTGTACAGTTCCACACACAATGACTCTCATGGGGATTAGTTCCGCACACACTGATGCTGACTGGGGTACAGTTGCACACACACTGACTCTCACTGGGGTACAGTTCCACACACACTGTCTCTCACTGGGATACAGTTCCACACACACTAACTCTGAGTGGGATACAGTTCCACACACACTGACTCTCACTGGGGTACAGTTCCATACACACTGACTCTCACTGGGATACAGTTCCATACACACTGACTCTCACTGAGATACAGTCCAACACACAACGACTCTGATGAGATAAAGATCCAGACTCACTGACTCTCACGGGGATACAGTTCAATGCACACTGACGCTCACTGGTGTACAGTTCCAAATACAATGACTCTCGTGGGGATCAGTTCCGCACACACTGACGCTGACTGGGGTACAGTTGCACACACATTGACTCTCACTGGGATACATTTCCACACACTCTGACTCTCATTGGGATACAGTTCCCCACAAACTGACTCTGAGTGGGATACAGTTCCACACACACTGACTCCCACTGGGGTACAGTTCCACACAAACTGACTCTGACTGGGGTACAGTTCCACACACACTGACTCTCACTGTGGTAGAGTTCAACACACACGGACTCTCACTGGGGTACAGTTCAACACACACTGACTCTCACTGGGGTACAGTTCCACACATGCTGTCTCTTGCTGGGGTACAGTTCCCCACACACTGACTCTCACAGGGGAACAGTTCCACACACACTGACTCTCACTGGGATACAGTTCCACACAAACTGACTCTCACTGGGGTACTGTTCCACACATACTGACTCAAACTGGGATACAGTTCCACACACACAGACTCTCACTGGGGAACAGTTCCACACACAATGAGACAAACTGGGGTACAGTTACACACACACTGAATCTCACTGGGGTACAGTTCCACACACAGTGACTCTCACTGGGATACAGTTCCACACACACTGACTCTGAGTGGGATACAGTTCCACACACACTGACTCTAACTGGGGTACAGTTCCATACACACTGACTCTCACTGGGATACAGTTCCATACACACTGATTCTCACTGAGATACAGTTCCATACACACTGACTCTGATGGGATACAGTTCAACACACACTGACTCTCACTGGGGTAAAGTTCCACACACAATAACCCTCACAGGGGTATATTTCCACACACACGGACTCTCACTGGTGTACAGTTCCACGCACACTGACGATCACTGGGGTACTGTTCCACACATACTAAATCAAACTGGGATACAGTTCCACACACACAGACTCTCACTGGGGAACAGTTCCACACACAATGACACTCACTGGGGTACAGTTCCACACACACTGAATCTCACTGGGGTACAGTTGCACACACAATGTCTCTCACTGGGATACAGTTTCACGCACACTGACTCTGATTGGGGTACAGTTTCAAAAACACTTACTTTCTCTGGGGTACAGTTCAACACATACTGACTCTCACTAGGGTACAGTTCCACACACACTGTCTCTCACAGGGGCACAGTTCCACACATGCTGAATCTCACTGGGAACAGTTCCACACACACTGACTCTCACTGGGATACAGTTCCACACACACTGACTCTCACTGGGATACAGTTTAACGCTCACTGACTCTCTCTGGGTTACAGTTCCACACACACTGACTCTCTCTGGGTTAAAGTTCCAAACACACTGACACTCACTGGGATACAGTACCACACACACTGATTCTCATTTGGATACAGTTCCCCAGTCACCGACTCTGAGGGGGATACAGTTCCACACACACTGACTCCCACAGGGGTACATTTCCATACACACTGACTCTCACTGGGATACAGTTGTACACACACTGACAGACACTGGGATACATTTCCACACACATTGACTCTGACTGGGGTAGAGTTCCACGCACACTAACTCTCACGGGGGGACATTTCCACACACACTGACTCTCACTGGAGTACAGTTCAACACACACTGACTCTCACTGGGGTACAATTCCACCCACACTCAGTCTCACTGGTGTAAATTTCCACGCACACTGACGCTCACTGGTGTACAGTTCCACACACAATGACTCTCA
The DNA here is from genome assembly GCF_017639515.1 of Carcharodon carcharias. Classification (NCBI taxonomy): domain Eukaryota; kingdom Metazoa; phylum Chordata; class Chondrichthyes; order Lamniformes; family Lamnidae; genus Carcharodon; species Carcharodon carcharias. The sequence goes on from NC_054489.1 coordinate 52,470,940, forward strand.
TGGGGATTAGTTCCGCACACACTGATGCTGACTGGGGTACAGTTGCACACACACTGACTCTCACTGGGATACAGTTCCACACACACTAACTCTGAGTGGGATACAGTTCCACACACACTGACTCTCACTGGGTACAGTTCCATACACACTGACTCTCACTGGGATACAGTTCCATACACACTGACTCTCACTGAGATACAGTCCAACACACAACGACTCTGATGGGATAAAGATCCAGACTCACTGACTCTCACGGGGATACAGTTCCATGCACACTGACGCTCACTGGTGTACAGTTCCACATACAATGACTCTCATGGGGATCAGTTCCGCACACACTGACGCTGACTGGGGTACAGTTGCACACACACTGACTCTCACTGGGATACATTTCCACACACTCTGACTCTCATTGGGATACAGTTCCCCACAAACTGACTCTGAGTGGGATACAGTTCCACACACACTGACTCCCACTGGGGTACAGTTCCATACACAATGATTCCCACTGGGGTACAGTTCCATACACACTGACTCTCACTGGGATACAGTTGCACACACACTATCTCTCACTGGGATACAGTTCCACACACACTGACTCTGACTGGGATACAGTTCCACACACACTGACTCTCACTGGGGTACATTTCCACAAACACTGACACTCACTGGTGTACAGCTCCACACAGACTGACTCTGACAGGGGTACAGTTCCACACCAACAGACTCTCACTGTGGTACAGTTCAACACACACTGACTCCCACTAGAGTGAAGTTCAAAACAAATTGACTCTCTCTGGGGTCCAGTTCCACACATGCTTTCTCTCACTGGAGTACAGTTCCCCACACACTGACTCTCGCTGGGGAACTTATCCACACACAATGACTCTCACTGGGGTACTTTTACACACATAATGACTCTCACTGTGATACAGTTCTACAAACTCTAACTCTCTTTGGGGAACAGTTCCACACACAGTGACTCTCACTTGGGTATAGATCCACACAAACTGACTCTCACTGGGGTAGAGTTCCACACACACTGACTCTCCCTGCAATACAGTTCCACAAACACTGACTCTCACTGGGATACAGTTCCACACACACTGACTCTCACTGGGATACAGTTACACACCCACTGCCTCTCACTGGGCTGCTGTTCCACACAAAACTGACTCTGACCGGGGTACAGTTCCACACACACTGATTCTCACTGCCGTACAGTTCCACACATACTGACTCTCACCGGGGTACAGTTCAACACACACTGACTCTCACTGGGATACAGTTCCACATATGCTGACTCTCACCGGGGTACAGTTCCACACACACTGACTCTCACTGGGGAACAGTTCAACACACACTGACTCTCACTGGGATACATTTCCACGCACACTGAATCAGATTGTGGTACAGTTCCACACACACTGACTCTCACTGGGGTACAGTTCCACACATGCTGTCTCAAACTGGGATACACGTACACATAGACCGACGCTCACTGGGGAACTGTTCCACACACAATGACTCTCACTGGGATACATTTCCACACACACTGACTCTCACTGGGATACAGTTCCACAAACACTGACTCTCACTGTAATACCGTTCCACACATACTGCATCTCACTGGGGTACAGTTCCACACACACTGACTCTCACTGGGGTACAGATCCACACACACTGACTCTCACTGGGGTAAAGTTCCACACACACTGACTCTCACTGGGATACAGTTCCACACACGCAGACTCTGACTGGGATACAGTTCCACACACACTGACACTCACTGGTGTACAGTTCCACACACACTGTCTCTCACTCTGGGTGCAGTTCCACATACACTGACTCTCACCGGGGTACAGTTCCAAACACACTGACTCTCACCGGGGCACAGTTCCACACACACTGACTCACACTGGGATACAGTATAACGCACACTGATTCTCACTGGGGTACAGTTAAACACACACTGACTCTCACTGGGCTAAAGTTCCATACACACGGTCTCTCACTGGGATACATTTCCACACACACTGACTCTCATTGGGATACAGTTCCCCTCAAACTGACTCTGAGTGGGATACAGTTCCACACACACTGACTCCCAATGGGGTACAGTTCCATACACACTGACTCTAACTGGGATACAGTTGCACACACACTGACTCTCACTCGGATACAGTTCCACAAACACTGACTCTCACTGGGGTACAGTTCCATACACACTGACTCTAACTGGGATACAGTTGCACACACACTGACTCTCACTCGGATACAGTTCCACAAACACTGACTCTCACTGGGATACAGTTCCACACACACTGACTCTCACTGGGGTACATTTCCACACACACTGACTCTCACTGGTGTACAGCTACTCACACACTGACTCTGACAGGGGTACAGTTCCACACAAACTGACTCTCACTGTGGTACAGTTCAACACACACTGACTCTCACTGGGGTGCAGTTCAACACAAACTCACTCTCCCTGGGGTCCAGTTCCACACATGCTATATCTCACTGGGGTACAGTTTAACGCACACTGACTCTCACTGGGTTACGGTTCCACACAAACTGACTCTCACTGGGGTAAAGTTCCAAACGCACTGACTCTCACTGGGATACAGTTCCACACACACTGACTCTCATTGGGATACAGTTCCCCAGTCACTGAATGTGAGTGGGATACAGTTCCACACACACTGACTCCCACAGGGGTACATTTCCATACACACTGACTCTCACTGCGATACAGTTCCACGCACACTGACTCTGATTGTGGTACAGTTCCACAAATTCTTACTCTCACTGGGATACAGTTCCAAGCACACTGACACTCACTGGGATACAGTTCCACACCCACTGCCTCTGACTGGGCTTCAGTTGCACACACACTGACTCTCACTGGGGTACAGCTCCACACACACTGATTCTGACTGGGCTACAGTTCCACACACACTGACTCTCACAGGGGTACAGTTCAACACACACTGACTCTCACTGGGATACATTTCCACGCACACTGAATCTGATTGAGGTACAGTTACACACACACTGACTCTCACTTGGGTACAGTTCCATACACACTGACTCTCACTGGGATGCAGTTCCTCACACACAGACTCTCACTGGGATACTGTATCACACACACTGACTCTCACTGGGGTACAGTTCCACACACACTGACTCTCACTGCCATACAGTTCCACACACGCTGACTCTGACTGGGGTACAGTTCCAAAAACACTGACTCTCAATGGGGTACAGTTCATCATACACTGACACTGACTGGGGTACAGTTTCACACACACTGACTCTCACTGGGATACAGTTCAACACACACTGACTCTCACTGGGATACAGTTCCACAAACACTGACTCTCACTGTAATAGCGTTCCACACATACTGCATCTCACTGGGGTACAGTTCCACACACACTGACTCTCACTGGGGTACAGATCCACAAACACTGACTCTCACTGGGGTACAGTTCCATACACACTGACTCTTACTGGGATACAGTTCCACACATGCAGACTCTGACTGGGATACAGTTCCACACACACTGACACTCACTGGTGTACAGTTCCACACACACTGTCTCTCACTGGGGTACAGATCCACACACACTGACTCTCACTGGGGTACAGTTGCACGCACACTGACTCTCACTGGGGTACAGATCCACACACACTGACTCTCACTGGGGTACAGTTGCACGCACACTGACTCTCAATGGGGTACAGATCCACACACACTGACATTCACTGGGGTACAGTTCCACACACACTGACTCTCACTGGGGTACAGATCCACACACACTGACTCTCACTGGGGTACGGTTGCACGCACACTGACTCTCACTGGGGTACAGTTCCACACATACCAAGTCTCACTGGGGTACAGTTCCACACAAACTGACTCTCACTGCGATACAGTTCCAAGCACACTGACTCTGATTGTGGTAAAGTTCCACATATTCTTACTCTCACTGGGGTACAGTTCCACACACACTGATTCTCACTGGGATACAGTTCCACACAAACTCACTCACACTGGGTTACAGCTCCACACACACTTAATCTTTCTCGGGTACAGTTCCACACACAGTGACTCTCACTGGGGTATAGTTCCACAAACAATGACTCTCTCTGGGGAACAGTTCCACACACACTGACTCTGACTGGGGTACAGTTCCACACACACTGACTCTCACTGAGATATAGTTCCACACACATTGTATCTGACTGTGGTACAGTTCCACACACACTGACTCTCACTTGGGTACAGTTCCATACACACTGACTCTCACTGGGAAACAGTTCCTCATACAGAGACTCTCACTGGGATACTGTATCACACACATTGACTCTCACTGGGGTACAGTTCCACACACACTGACTCTCACTGCCATACAGTTCCACAAACGCTGACTCTGACTGGGGTACAGTTCCAAAAACACTGACTCTCAATGGGGTACAGTTCATCATACACTGACACTGACTGGGGTACAGTTCCACACACACTGACTCTCACTGGGATACAGTTCAACACACACTGACTCTCACTGGGGTACAGTTCCACACATGCTGTCTCTCACTGGGATACACGTACACATAGACTGACTCTCACTGGGGAACTGTTCCACACACACTGACTCTCACTGGGATACATTTCCACACACACTGACTCTCACTGGGATACAGTTCCACAAACACTGACTCTCACTGTAATAGCGTTCCACACATACTGCATCTCACTGGGGTACAGTTCCACACACACTGACTCTCACTGGGGGACAGTTCCACACACACTGACTCTCACAGGGGAACAGTTCCACACATAATGACTCTCATTGGGGTACAATTCCACACACATTGACTTTCACTGGGGTACAGTTCCAAACACATTGTCTCTCACTGGGGAACAGATCCACACACACTGACTCTCACTGGGGTACAGTTCCACACACACTGACTCTCACTGGGATAGAGTTCCACAAACACTGACTCTCACTGGGATACAGTTCCAAGCACACTGACTCTCACTGGGATACAGTTCCACACCCACTGCCTCTGACTGGGCTACAGTTGCACACACACTGACTCTCACTGGGGTACAGTTCCACACACACTGATTCTGACTGGGCTACAGTTCCACACACACTGACTCTCACTGGGGTACAGTTCCACACACACTGACTCTCACTGGGATACAGTTCCACATATGCTGTCTCTCACTGGGATACAGTTCCACACACACTGACTCTCACTGGGGAACAGTTCAACACACACTGACTCTCACTGGGGTACAGTTCCACACAAACTGACTCTCACTGGGGTACAGTTCCACACACACTGACTCCCACTGGGGTATAGTTCCACAAACAATGACTCTCTCTGTGGTACAGCTCCACACACACTGACTCTGACTGGGGTACAGTTCCACACACGCTGACTCTCACAGAGATACAGTTCCACACACATTGTATCTGACAGTGGTACAGTTCCACACTCACTGACTCTCACTTGGGTACAGTTCCATACACACTGAGTCTCACTGGGATACAGTTCCACACACACTGACTCTCACTGGGATACTGTTTCACACACACTGACTCTCACTGGGGAACAGTTCCACACACACTGACTCTCACTGCCATACAGTTCCACACACGCTGACTCTGACTGGGGTACAGTTCCACACACACTGACTCTCACTGGGGTACAGTACCACACACTGTGACTCTCACCGGGGTAAAGTTCCACACACACTGACTCTCACCAGGGTACAGTTCCACACACACTGACTCTCACTGAGATACAGTCCAACACACAACGACTCTGATGAGATAAAGATCCAGACTCACTGACTCTCACGGGGATACAGTTCAATGCACACTGACGCTCACTGGTGTACAGTTCCAAATACAATGACTCTCGTGGGGATCAGTTCCGCACACACTGACGCTGACTGGGGTACATTTCCACAAACACTGACTTTCTCTGGGGTACAGTTCCACACACACTGACTCTCACTGGGATACAGTTCCACACACGCTGACTCTCACTGGGATACAGTTTCACACACACTGACACTCTCTGGTGTACAGTTCCACACACACTGTCTCTCACTGGGGAACAGTTCCAGACACACTGACTCTCACTGGTGAACTGTTCCAAACACATTGACCTGACTGGGTTACAGTTCCACACACACTGACTCTCACTGGGATACAGTTCAACACACACTGACTCTCACTGGGGTACAGTTCCACACACACTGACACTCACTGGGGTACAGTCCCACACACCCTGACTCTCACAGTGGTACAGTTCCACAAACACTGACTCTCACTGGGGTACAGTTCTGTACACACTGACTCTGACTTGGGTACAGTTCCACACACACTGACTCTCACTGGGATACTGTTCCACACACACTGAATCTGACTGTGGTACAATTCCACACGCACTCACTCTCACTGGGGTACAGTTCCACACACAGTGACTCTCACTGGGATACAGTTCCACACACACTGACTCTGAGTGGGATACAGTTCCACACACACTGACTCTAACTGGGGTACAGTTCCATACACACTGACTCTCACTGGGATACAGTTCCATACACACTGATTCTCACTGAGATACAGTTCCATACACACTGACTCTGATGGGATACAGTTCAACACACACTGACTCTCACTGGGGTAAAGTTCCACACACAATAACCCTCACAGGGGTATATTTCCACACACACGGACTCTCACTGGTGTACAGTTCCACGCACACTGACGATCACTGGGGTACTGTTCCACACATACTAATCAAACTGGGATACAGTTCCACACACACAGACTCTCACTGGGGAACAGTTCCACACACAATGACACTCACTGGGGTACAGTTCCACACACACTGAATCTCACTGGGGTACAGTTGCACACACAATGTCTCTCACTGGGATACAGTTTCACGCACACTGACTCTGATTGGGGTACAGTTTCAAAAACACTTACTTTCTCTGGGGTACAGTTCAACACATACTGACTCTCACTAGGGTACAGTTCCACACACACTGTCTCTCACAGGGGCACAGTTCCACACATGCTGAATCTCACTGGGGAACAGTTCCACACACACTGACTCTCACTGGGATACAGTTCCACACACACTGACTCTCACTGGGATACAGTTTAACGCTCACTGACTCTCTCTGGGTTACAGTTCCACACACACTGACTCTCTCTGGGTTAAAGTTCCAAACACACTGACACTCACTGGGATACAGTACCACACACACTGATTCTCATTTGGATACAGTTCCCCAGTCACCGACTCTGAGGGGGATACAGTTCCACACACACTGACTCCCACAGGGGTACATTTCCATACACACTGACTCTCACTGGGATACAGTTGTACACACACTGACAGACACTGGGATACATTTCCACACACATTGACTCTGACTGGGGTAGAGTTCCACGCACACTAACTCTCACGGGGGGACATTTCCACACACACTGACTCTCACTGGAGTACAGTTCAACACACACTGACTCTCACTGGGGTACAATTCCACCCACACTCAGTCTCACTGGTGTAAATTTCCACGCACACTGACGCTCACTGGTGTACAGTTCCACACACAATGACTCTCATGGGGATTAGTTCCGCACACACTGATGCTGACTGGGGTACAGTTGCACACACACTGACTCTCACTGGGATACAGTTCCACACACACTAACTCTGAGTGGGATACAGTTCCACACACACTGACTCTCACTGGGTACAGTTCCATACACACTGACTCTCACTGGGATACAGTTCCATACACACTGACTCTCACTGAGATACAGTCCAACACACAACGACTCTGATGGGATAAAGATCCAGACTCACTGACTCTCACGGGGATACAGTTCCATGCACACTGACGCTCACTGGTGTACAGTTCCACATACAATGACTCTCATGGGGATCAGTTCCGCACACACTGACGCTGACTGGGGTACAGTTGCACACACACTGACTCTCACTGGGATACATTTCCACACACTCTGACTCTCATTGGGATACAGTTCCCCACAAACTGACTCTGAGTGGGATACAGTTCCACACACACTGACTCCCACTGGGGTACAGTTCCATACACAATGATTCCCACTGGGGTACAGTTCCATACACACTGACTCTCACTGGGATACAGTTGCACACACACTATCTCTCACTGGGATACAGTTCCACACACACTGACTCTGACTGGGATACAGTTCCACACACACTGACTCTCACTGGGGTACATTTCCACAAACACTGACACTCACTGGTGTACAGCTCCACACAGACTGACTCTGACAGGGGTACAGTTCCACACCAACAGACTCTCACTGTGGTACAGTTCAACACACACTGACTCCCACTAGAGTGAAGTTCAAAACAAATTGACTCTCTCTGGGGTCCAGTTCCACACATGCTTTCTCTCACTGGAGT